>NW_027361810.1:8645000-9300833 GCF_039654945.1 Dendrobates tinctorius | reverse complement strand
GTGCAAAAAATAAGCCCAGAGCCTAAAAATGAGAACATTACCTGCCTCGGAAAATGGCGACAAAAGCAAACTTTTTTTTATTCAAATTTCCCAAAAAAATTTTCACCACTAAAATAATAAACGTTCCATGTTTGGTGTCTGCATCCTCGTACTGAGCCGGGGAATCCTAATGCCAGGTCAGTGCTACCATATAGTGAACACGGAAAATACCATGGCAAAAAAAACAACTGTGGAATTGCACTTTTTTTTTTGCAATTTCACTGCACTTGAATTTTTTTCCTATTTTCCAGTTCACTATATGGTAGAATGAATGGTGTCAATTGAAAGCATAACTGTCCCACAAAAAACAAACCCTCATACGGCTATGTGAACGGAAAACTAACAACGTTACGGCTCTTGGAAGAAGAGGGGGAAGAAATGAACCCCCCCCCGCAAAACAAAAAAACGGAAAATGGCTGAGGAGTGAAGGGGTTAAGGGATTTTACCATTTAATTGCTGGTATAATTCACTGGAAATAAAATTATGTAAATGTTGATGCAGATTCAGCTCCAAAATCCACTTGAAAAAAAACAACAAAAAAACAATTTAGAGCTTTGAATTTTTTTCCAATTGTTCCCAATGACAAATCCATATTTCTGTTCATGCAGGGAGTTTTTTTCTGATAATATTTTGGAAAAAAAAAAGGGTTAACTCATTTCTTCCATGTGGAGTGGTCATGCAAAAAATGCATGGAATTCTGATCTGGATTTTGCTTGCAAACCACATCCGATGCTTCCTCTACCATAAAAGGCCGTAACCTGGGGCCATTACTAAGCCTCCAGCCGCCATAGCACTCCATCAGCGCGGTGAAGGCGATGGGTGAAGGAACCCTGAGTACTAAAATGCTGCCATCACTATTGGTGCTACGTTGCCTGGGTTAGAGACATCGCCAATCCCACCGGTTACAGCCGTCAGCCACTACTGGACTCACGTGCCACCACCACCGTGGCACCAGGGACTACCCACGCCGATGACGTACATGTGGGCCGTCTGTCAGGAAGGGGTTAATGATAAAACATATAAGCTCTTCTTATATAATGGGCTATTGGGCTGACGACCGGCACGGTGCTCCTGGAAAAAAAATGCACGACCTTCGTTTAACCCTTTAAATGCACTGGCTTCATGCTTTGCTTCTATATCCCCTATAACAGGCTGATAACTGGGAGTCCTGCTGCACTGAGAGATCCACCAGATTTTGTTTAGTTTCCTTTTTAATGTTTATATATGATGGATTTTTTTCATACTGAAATTGAATTTGATCAGAGTTGATTGATAAAATCCTATGTTCCTGCTGCCACCACTAGGGGGAGCTCACTGCATAGGGATTTCTATATCTACTATTGAATTCATTGGGAGCTGTAACAAATGTATATATTGTGCTCCCTCTAGTGGTGGCCGCAGGTATTTGCTGTTATTGTATGAAATGAGACGAGAATCGCAGACCCTTCTCACCAGGGGAACAAATCTCTCACAAAGTACTGAAAACTAAATATAATGCACACATTATCACCAGTGGCTATTTAGAGTAAACTGTGCTGTGTGTACATGACAAATAGCACTTATTCTGGACATTATTCGCCAATTTTCCCCTCTGTGGGCTCTAACTTTAATTTTCACTTGTCTCTGAGCTACTGGGTGTAGACTTTGACATCTCCCATACACAGAGCACACAGACATGAGGAACTCCTGCTCTCCTGTCTCTATGTAGCACATGTTTGGATAAAGCCCCATAGAGGACATTATACAACAAGACTGAGCAGTGTAGCTCTGAATCCAGATCATTGATTTGTCCTTATGTAATCTCTAATCCTGCAGACACAATTTGTTCTGAATCACTACGCCATCTCCAGGGATGAGAACAACTTTGAGCAACTGGAGAAGTTACTGCCCCAAAGATGGTTACGTGGTGGACGGTTGAAGCACCACCCTTTCAGCTCCATTCCGTTTGGGTACGGGGTCCGCGCCTGCACTGGCAGGAGGATTGCCGAGTTGGAGATGTATTTGGCCCTAGCAAGGGTAAATTCATCATATGATAGTGTGCACTGCATGAACAGGGAGCATGCATGCTACGGAGCAGACACTTTTAGTTTCTGACAGTGTTGCGAAGCGGGCGACTGTACTCATCAGCTGTCTATAGGTGGCTGCCTCCCAACGAACAAAAGTAGATGCCATATAGTAAGATAATGATACCATTATCATTACGAGGCAAAACTAAAGTAAAACATAATACTGAAAAGTAGGTCTGAGGCGTACCTGTCATTACAGGCGACTAATCAGAGTAAGTTGTGTACATGATGGGTAACACAGGCCATTGGCCATCATATGACGTATATCCTGCATTTTTCTCCATTTGCCCCCTATGTCTTTAACGATCAGTTATCTGTGAGCTAGTGAGTAGAGACTAGCTGTAAAGATGTTTTCCATATACAGCTCACACAGACATGAGGGATTTCTGCTCCCCTGTTTCTATCCAGTACATGTTCAAAAACAACAGCAGCATGGAGGATATTAGTCAGCAGTCCTGGCAGTGTAACTGTGAATCCAGCACTGGGGTTTTATAAAACACTAGAAAACAGCAAAGTGGAGAGCATTATACAGCAGTTCTGTGTTGTGAGTTCATTTTTCCCTTCACCATTGAGGTCTGATGAACTCCCTCCTCTAGTGAAGGAAGGTAGTGAGACTGATTACCAAACACCTGGGCAGCTAGATCATGACTGGGTGGCTGGAATTGAGGACTGGATATAAGGCTGCCGACGCCCTTCTTCCTGGCTGGTGATTTTCCTGCTGGATTCTTGGAGACCAGTCTGATTCCTGCATCTCAAAGCTAAGTTTTTCTGCTCTGCTTTATACTCTTCAGTTTTGTTTTTTGTTTTGCCTTGTTTTTTGGGAGTTCTGCCATCCCCGGCCAGGGGTGAGCCGAATTCCATTTTTGATTCTGTTATGATGAGTCACCGAAGGGGAAAAAAACAAAATACCAGCTAAGTCCAGAAAAACCAGAGAGGTTGGCAGCTATCGGATTGCAGACCCCTGAACCTATCCACAACAACTAGCAGTAGCCGTGGGGGGTTCCTACAGTGCCCTAGACCCCTCGATCACAGCCGGAGAACTATATAGCCTAAAGACAGAAATGGGAAAAACTAAACTGCCCCAGAGCAGACCCCAAAGCAATAGGCAGCCCCCAACATATAATGACGGTGAAGCAAGATGAAAACACTAACACAGATAGAAAGATAGGTTGAGCAAATGATGGGGCCCAAGCTAACTACATAGGACAATGTTGTGAGTTCATTTTCCCCTCCGTCACTGAGGCCTGGTGAACTCCCTATTCTAGTGAAGGAAGGTAGTGAGCCTGATTATCAGGCACCTGGGACTAATGAAGACGATTGGCTGAGTGGAGTCACTGACTGGATTTAAGGTAGCCTACGCCCTTTCTGCCCTGCGGGTGATTTCTCTGTGGACTCTTGGACACCAGTCTGATTCCTGCTCTCCTAAAGCTAAGTTTTCTGTTTTGCCTTTTTGCATCTAAGATTTGTTTTTTGTTTTTCTTGCTTTTTGGATTCTGCCACTCCCTGCTGGAGTGTGCAGTGTTCCTTGAGCTCTGTCTTCTGAAAGTACCTGAGTGCTGATTTAGTTTTTGAAGCTTAGTTGCTTCAGGGCCATTTTTATATCAGCTTGTTGGCTTTTGTCTCTGATAGGGTTTGGCAGATTGCCGACAGCAGGCTTCCTATCCGTTCCTATCTAGGTAGTTTTTGGCCCCGTCTTTGCTCAGCCTGTCTTTCTGTCTGTGTAAGTGTTTTCATCTTGCTTCACCATCATTATATGTGGGGGGCTGCTTATTGCTTTGGGGTCTGCTCTGGGGCAGTTAGATTTCCCCTTTCCTTCTTTAGGCCTATGTATCTCTCCGGCTGTGATCGAGGGGTCTAGGTCATCGTAGGAACCCCCCACGGCTACTGCTAGTTGTGTTGATAGGTTCAGGGGTCTGCAATCTGATAGTTGCCAACTTCTCTGGTTTTCAGGACTTAGCTAGCATTTCTGTTTTTGCCTCCTACGGTGACTCAATCATAACAGAATCACCCGCCAAACCGCAGAACCTGGGGTACTCAATAGCAGGAAAGAATTGTGTTTAAAAAAAAAAAAAAAAAAAAGGTGTGTGTATATTCTTTCCTCTATATCTCTGAGGCCGTAGGGGGAATTTTTTTTTTTCTCTCAATGGAGATAAAGCAAGTGTCTGATCGTGTGGAGCAGCTCGCTGCTGAAGTGCGAGGAATTTCCGCCTATCTTGCTCGTTCGCATGCTGTTGAACCAAAGATCCCCACACCTGATGTATTTTTTGGGGATCGATCTAAATTTTTGAGTTTCAAAAATAATTGTAAATTATTTTTTGCTTTGAAGCCTAACTCGTCAGGTAGCCCTGCCCAGCAGGTTAAAATTGTCATCTCTTTGCTGTGTGGCGATCCCCAGGATTGGGCGTTTTCTTTGAAACCAGATGACCCTATTCTGACTAATGTGAACGCATTTTTTCAAGCCTTGGGGTTGCTGTACGACGAACCTAATGCTATTGATCAGGCTGAAAAGACCCTGTTAGCATTGAACCAGGGTCGAGAATCTGCAGAGTTGTACTGTCAAAAGTTCCAAAAGTGGGCGGTCCTTACTACCTGGAATGATAGTGCCTTGGCTGCTCTCTTTCGGAAGGGTTTGTCAGAAGCCGTAAAAGATACTATGGTGGGATTTCCTGTTCCCTCTGGTCTGGACGATTCTATGTCTTTAGCCATTCAGGTTGATCGGCGTTTACGTGAACGCAGGATTACACGAGAGGTGTTGCCACCGGTTGAACAGACGTCTGAACCTATGCAATGTGATAGAGTTTTGTCTAAGGCGCAACGTCAGGAATTCAGAAGGCGTAATAAGCTGTGTTTTTTCTGTGGAGATGCCTCACATATTATTTCTGTCTGCCCTAAACGAGAGAAACGTTTTGCACACACGTTTTCTGTTGGTGGTGTTCAGCCTAAGTTTCTTTTGGCGATTACTCTGATCTGTTCCCTGTCCACATTTTCCGCCAAGGCCTTTGTGGATTCGGGAGCAGCGCTAAACCTAATGGACTTGGATTTTGCTAAACGTTGTGGATTTCCGTTGACACCTCTGCAGACGCCTATCCCTTTGAGGGGGATTGATGCTACCCCTCTGGCTAAAAATAAACCTCAGTTTTGGACCCAGTTGGTCATGCGGGTCGCCCCAGACCACCAAGAAAATTGCAGATTTTTGGTGTTGCATGGTCTGCATGATGCCGTTGTTCTGGGGTTTCCCTGGTTGCAGATTCATAATCCAGTTTTGGATTGGAAGTCTGTGTCTGTGGTGAGTTGGGGTTGCCGGTGTACCTTTAGTGAGGCTCCAGTTTTTTCCACCTCTCCTCAGTCGCATGAGGTTCCTGACTATTTGGCGGACTACTATGATGTATTTAGTGAGAATGAGTCTGCGTCTCTGCCTCCTCATAGGAGTTATGACTGTGCAATTGAACTAAACCCGGGGTGTAAATTTCCTAAGGGTCGGCTCTTCAATTTATCTGTACCCGAGCACGAGGCTATGCGGTCCTATATTAAGGAGGCATTGGAGAAGGGTCATATTAGACCATCCTCTTCACCCTTAGGTGCCGATTTTTTTTTTGTGGCCAAGAAGGATGGTTCTTTAAGGCCTTGTATTGATTATCGTGCCCTCAATAAAATTACTGTTAAATATCAGTATCCGTTACCCCTGATTTCGGATCTATTCTCTAGAGTCAGAGGTGCTTGCTGGTTTACCAAGCTTGACCTCAGGGGGGCGTATAATCTTATCCGCATTAAGCATGGGGATGAATGGAAGACGGCGTTTAATACTCCGGAGGGACATTTTGAGTACCTGGTGATGCCTTTTGGGCTCACTAATGCCCCTTCTGTCTTCCAGTGCTTCATGAACGATATTTTCCGAGACTTTGTCGATAAATTTTTGATTATCTATCTGGATGATATTTTGATCTTCTCCAAGTATTGGGATTCTCATGTGGAACATATTCGGACTGTGTTCCGGATCTTGAGAGAGAATTCTCTGTATGTCAAAGGATCAAAATGCCTTTTTGGAGTACAGAGAATTTCTTTTTTGGGATTTATTTTGTCTCCGTCAACTATTGAAATGGACCCGGCCAAGGTACAGGCCATTTATGATTGGGTTCAGCCCACTTCTTTGAAGGCCCTCCAGAAGTTTTTGGGTTTTGCTAATTTTTATCGGAAATTTATAGCAAAATTTTCTAGTATTGCCAAACCATTGACTGACCTGACCAGGAGGGGTGCGGATGTGTTGAATTGGTCTCCGGAGGCGGTTGCTTCCTTTCAGGAGCTGAAGCGTAGATTTACCTCCGCCCCGGTTCTGCGGCAACCTGATGTCTCACTCCCGTTCCAGGTAGAGGTGGATGCTTCTGAGATTGGTGCAGGAGCGGTGTTGTCCCAAAAGGATTCGGTAACATCTAAAATGAATCCCTGTGCTTTCTTTTCCCGTAAGTTCTCTTCATCTGAACGTAACTATGATGTGGGGAATCGGGAACTGTTGGCCATGAAATGGGCATTTGAGGAGTGGAGACATTGGTTGGAGGGAGCCAAACATCAAGTTGTGGTCCTCACTGACCACAAAAATTTGATTTACCTAGAGTCGGCTAAACGCTTGAACCCTAGACAAGCTAGGTGGGCCTTGTTTTTTACACGTTTTGATTTTGTGGTCTCTTTCCTTCCTGGAACTAAGAATGTCAAGGCAGACGCCTTCTCTAGGAGTTTCTTTGCTGATTCTCCTGTGGTGACCAAGCCTGCTACCATCTTAGGCGAAGGGGTAGTTCTTTCTGCCATCTCGCCCGATTTGAGACGTGCTCTGGAAGAGTTCCAGGAGGACAAACCTGAGCATTGCCCCAGTGGAAAGTTGTATGTTCCTGACCAGTGGAAGAAGAGTGATGTCTGAAGTTCATTGCTCTGCATTGGCTGGTCATCCAGGTATTTTTGGTACTAGAGATCTGGTGAGTCGCTCTTTTTGGTGGCCCACCTTGTCTCATGATGTCAGGAATTTTGTGCAGTCCTGTGGGACTTGCTCCCGGTCTAAATCTTGTTCTCGCTCTAGTGGGTTGTTGATGCCTTTGCCGGTCCCCAGGAGGCCATGGACCCATATTTCAATGGATTTCATCTCTGATATGCCGGTCTCTCAGAGAATGACTGTTATTTGGGTGATTTGTGATAGGTTCTCTAAGATGGTTCATCTTGTACCACTCCCTAAGTTGCCTTCTTCCTCTGAGTTGGTGCCTCTGTTTTTGCAACAGGTGGTTCGCTTGCACGGGATTCCTGAGAACATTGTATCTGACAGACGAGTTCAATTTGTGTCTAAATTTTGGAGGACGTTCTGTTCCAAGTTGGGAATTCAGTTGTCCTTCTCCTCTGCTTTTCACCCTCAGACCAATGGGCAGACAGAGAGAACAAACCAGACCTTGGAGTCGTATTTGAGATGTTTTATTTCCGCTGATCAGGATGATTGGGTTTCATTTTTGCCCTTGGCCGAATTTGCTTTAAATAATAGAGCTAATTCTGCCACTTTGATGTCACCTTTTTTTGTAACTTTGGGTTTCATCCTCGATTTTCTTCAGGGCAGGTGGAGCCTTCTGCCTGCCCAGGTGTTGACACTGTGGTGGAGAGAATGCACCAGATCTGGGACCAAGTGGTGGATAAGTTATCTCTCTCCCAGGAAAAGGCCCAGCGGTTTTCCAATCGACATAGGACCATTGGTCACCAGTTTAAGATTGGTGATATGGTGTGGTTATCATCAAAAAATATTGTTATGAAGGTGGCTTCTCCTAAGTTTAAGCCTAGATTTATTGGACCTTACAAGATTTTGGAGATTATTAATCCGGTCTCTTTTCGTTTGGCTCTTCCTGTCACATTTAAGATCCATAATGTGTTCCATAAATCCTTGTTGAAGAGGTTTGTTGAGCCAGTTGTGCCTGAGGTGGCACCTCCGGACCCTGTATTGGTTGAAGGTAACTTGGAATATGAGGTAGAGAAAATACTGGATTCCCGTCTGGCTAGACGGAGACTCCAGTATTTGGTTAAGTGGAAGGGTTATGGTCAGGAGGATAATTCCTGGGTCTCTGCCTCTGATATTCATGCCAAAAGATTGGTGCGTGCCTTTCATCGGGCTCACCCTGATCGCCCTGGTAGCGTTGTTGAGGGTTCGGTGACCCCTCCTCAAGGGGGGGGTACTGTTGTGAGTTCATTTTCCCCTCCGTCACTGAGGCCTGGTGAACTCCCTATTCTAGTGAAGGAAGGTAGTGAGCCTGATTATCAGGCACCTGGGACTAATGAAGATGATTGGCTGAGTGGAGTCACTGACTGGATTTAAGGCAGCCTACACCCTTTCTGCCCTGCGGGTGATTTCTCTGTGGACTCTTGGACACCAGTCTGATTCCTGCTCTCCTAAAGCTAAGTTTTCTGTTTTGCCTTTTTGCATCTAAGATTTGTTTTTTGTTTTTCTTGCTTTTTGGATTCTGCCACTCCCTGCTGGAGTGTGCAGTGTTCCTTGAGCTCTGTCTTCTGAAAGTACCTGAGTGCTGATTTAGTTTTTGAAGCTTAGTTGCTTCAGGGCCATTTTTATATCAGCTTGTTGGCTTTTGTCTCTGATAGGGTTTGGCAGATTGCAGACAGCAGCCTTCCTATCCGTTCCTATCTAGGTAGTTTTTGGCCCCGTCTTTGCTCAGCCTGTCTTTCTGTCTGTGTAAGTGTTTTCATCTTGCTTCACCATCATTATATGTGGGGGGCTGCTTATTGCTTTGGGGTCTGCTCTGGGGCAGTTAGATTTCCCCTTTCCTTCTTTAGGCCTATGTATCTCTCCGGCTGTGATCGAGGGGTCTAGGTCATCGTAGGAACCCCCCACGGCTACTGCTAGTTGTGTTGATAGGTTCAGGGGTCTGCAATCTGATAGTTGCCAACTTCTCTGGTTTTCAGGACTTAGCTAGCATTTCTGTTTTTGCCTCCTACGGTGACTCAATCATAACAGGACAGGATAGGAAAGCTGCTGTCTGCCATCCACAAAAACCCTATCAAAATGAGCCAACCGACTGATAGGAAAAACAGGCCCTGAAGTCGCTAGGCTTCAAAAGACTATATCAGCACTCAGGTATATTCTGAAGACAGAGCAAAATATCAACAGATCAGAGACAAAAATGGAATTCGGCTCACCCCCGGCCGGGGATGGCAGAACTCCCAAAAAACAAGGCAAAACAATAAACAAAACTGAAGAGTACAAAGCAGAGCAGAAAAACTTAGCTTTGAGATGCAGGAATCAGACTGGTCTCCAAGAATCCAGCAGGAAAATCACCAGCCAGGAAGAAGGGCGTCGGCAGTCTTATATCCAGTCCTCAATTCCAGCCACCCAGTCATGATCTAGCTGCCCAGGTGTTTGGTAATCAGTCTCACTACCTTCCTTCACTAGAGGAGGGAGTTCATCAGACCTCAATGGTGAAGGGAAAAATGAACTCACAACAGTTCTGAGTAGTGTAAATGTGAAGCCAGCACTGGGTGTTATAAAACACTTACTAGAAAACTGGCAGCATGGAGGACATTATACAGCAGTACTAAGCAATGTAGCTGTGAATACAACACTATGGTAGAAAAAAATAATAGAAACCAGCCCCTGCCTTGTGTGCCCTTGTGCCTCTGTCACTGTTCTCACTCCATCCCTTCCTCTCTCTTACAGATAATAAAGATGTTTGAGGTTCATTATGACTACCAAGAAAAAGAAATAAAACCAAATGGTGAGAATTGTTCTAGTGCCCAGCAAAGCCATTAATCTGGAATTCGTGGAGAGAACACGTGCAGGAGTGGAGGATCCGAATCCTGAAATAATGAGCTGAGCGTCACATGACAAATCAGGATCCTAGATATGAAAAACCAGAAAAATGTGAAATTAGCAATAAATATTAATAAAATCCTCAAAAAAGCAAAAAATTGTAAAATGTTCATTGTGTAAAATACATAGAGTGAGGTTACAAAGAAGAGAAACCTTGGGGTACAGAATAATGGCACTGACATTCGGGGTACAGGATAATGGCACTGACACTGGGGGTACAGGATAATGGCACTGACACTGAGGTTACAGGATAATGGCACTGACACTGGGGGTACAGGATAATGGCACTGACATTCAGAGTACAGGATAATGGCACTGACACTTGGGTACAGGATAATGGCACTGACACTGAGGTTACAGGATAATGCTACTGACACTCGTACAGGATAATGGCACTGACACTCGAGGTACAGAATAATGGCACTGACATTCGGAGTACAGGATAATGGCACTGACACTGGGAGTACAGGATAATGGCACTGACACTGAGGTTACAGGATAATGACGCTGACACTCGGGGTACAGGATAATTACACTGACACTGGAGGTACAGGATAATGGCACTGACACTCAAGGTACAGAATAATGGCACTGACATTCGGAGTACAGGATAATGGCACTGACACTGGGGGTACAGGATAATGGCACTGACACTGAGGTTACAGGATAATGACGCTGACACTCGGGGTACAGGATAATGACGCTGACACTGGGGGTACAGGATAATTACACTGACACTGGGGGTACAGGATAATGGCACTGACATTCAGAGTACAGGATAATGGCACTGACACTGGGGGAACACAATAATGGCACTGACACTCGGGGTACAGGATAATGACAATGACACTGGAGGTACAGGATAATGGCACTGACACTCGAGGTACAGAATAATGGCACTGACATTCGGAGTACAGGATAATGGCACTGACACTGGGGGTACAGGATAATGGCACTGACACTGAGGTTACAGGATAATGACGCTGACACTCGGGGTACAGGATAATTACACTGACACTGGAGGTACAGTATAATGACACTGACACTGGGGGTACAGGATAATGGCACTGACACTGGGGGTACAGGATAATGGCATTGACATTGGGGTACAGGATAATGGCACTGACACTAGAGGTACAGTATAATGACACTGACACTGGGGGTACAGGATAATGCTACTGACACTCAGGGTACAGGATAATGGCACTAACACTGGGGGTACAGGACAATTACACTGACACTGGAGGTACAGTATAATGACATTGACACTGTGGGGGTACAGGATAATGCTACTGACACTCCAGGTACAGGATAATGGCTCTGACACTGGGGGTACAGGATAATGGCACTGACATTCGGGGTACAGGATAATGGCACTGACACTGGGGGTACAGGATAATGGCACTGACACTGAGGTTACAGGATAATGCTACTGACACTCGAGGTCCAGGATAATGGCACTGACAACGGGGGTACAGGATAATGGCACTGACATTCGGAGTACAGGATAATGGCACTGACACTGGGGGTACAGGATAATGGCACTGACACTGAGGTTACAGGATAATGCTACTGACACTCGAGGTACAGGATAATGGCACTGACACTGGGGGTACAGGATAATAGCACTGACACTGGGGGAACACAATAATGGCACTGACACTCGGGGTACAGGATATTGACAATGACACTGGAGGTACAGGATAATGGCACTGACACTCGAGGTACAGGATAATGGCACTGACATTCGGATTACAGGATAATGGCACTGACACTGGGGGTACAGGATAATGGCACTGATACTGAGGTTACAGGATAATGGCACTGACACTCGAGGTACAGGATAATTACACTGACACTGGAGGTACAGTATAATGACACTGACAGTGGGGGTACAGGATAATGGCACTGACACTGGGGGTACAGGATAATGGCATTGACATTCGGGGTACAGGATAATGGCACTGACACTGGAGGTACAGTATAATGACACTGACACTGGGGGTACAGGATAATGCTACTGACACTCAGGGTACAGGATAATGGCACTGACACTGGGGGTACAGGATAATTACACTGACACTGGAGGTACAGTATAATGACACTGACACTGTGGGGGTACAGGATAATGCTACTGACACTCCGGGTACAGGATAATGGCTCTGACACTGGGGGTACAGGATAATGGCACTGACATTCGGGGTACAGGATAATGGCACTGACACTGGGGGTACAGGATAATGGCACTGACACTCGGGGTACAGGATAATGCTACTGACACTCGGGGTACAGGATAATGGCACTGACATTCGGGGTACAGGATAATGGCACTGACACTGGGGTACAGGATAATGGCACTGACATTCGGGGTACAGGATAATGGCACTGACACTGGGGGTACTGGATAATGGCACTGACACTGGGGGTACAGGATAATGCTACTGACACTCGGGGTACAGGATAATGCTACTGACACTCGGGGTACAGGATAATGGCACTGACACTCGGGGTACAGGATAATGGCACTGACACTGGGGTTACAGGATAATGCTACTGACACTGGGGTTACAGGATAATGCTACTGACACTGGGGGTACAGGATAATGGCACTGACATTCGGGGTACAGGATAATGGCACTGACACTGGGGTACAGGATAATGGCACTGACATTCAGGGTACAGGATAATGGCACTGACACTGGGGGTACAGGATAATGGCACTGACACTGGGGGTACAGGATAATGCTACTGACACTCGGGGTACAGGATAATGGCACTGACACTGGGGGTACAGGATAATGGCACTGACATTCGGGGTACAGGATAATAGCACTGACACTGGGGGTACAGGATAATGGCACTGACACTGGGGGTACAGGATAATGGCACTGATATTCGGGGTACAGGATAATAGCACTGACACTGGGGGAACACGATAATGGCATTGACACTCGGGGTACAGGATAATGCTACTGACACTCAGGGTACAGGATAATGGCACTAACACTGGGGGTACAGGATAATTACACTGACACTGTGGGGGTACAGGATAATGCTACTGACACTCCGGGTACAGGATAATGGCTCTGACACTGGGGGTACAGGATAATGGCACTGACATTCGGGGTACAGGATAATAGCACTGACACTGGGGGTACAGGATAATGGCACTGACACTCGGGGTACAGGATAATGCTACTGACACTCGGGGTACAGGATAATGGCACTGACACTGGGGGGAACACGATAATGGCACTAACACTCGGGGTACAGGATAATGCTACTGACACTTGGGGTACAGGATAATGGCACTGACACTGGAGGTACAGGATAATGGCACTGACACTCGGGGTACAGGATAATGCTACTGACACTCGGGATACAGAATAATGGCACTGATATTCGGGGTACAGGATAATGACACTGACACTCGGGGTACAGGATAATGGCACTGACACTCGGGGTACAGGATAATGCTACTGACACTCGGGGAACAGGATAATGGCACTGACACTGGGGGTACAGGATAATGGCATTGACACTGGGGGGAACACGATAATGGCACTGACACTCGGGGTACAGGATAATGCTACTGACACTCAGGGTACAGGATAATGGCACTAACACTGGGGGTACAGGATAATTACACTGACACTGGAGGTACAGTATAATGACACTGACACTGTGGGGTTACAGGATAATGCTACTGACACTCCGGGTACAGGATAATGGCTCTGACACTGGGGGTACAGGATAATGGCACTGACATTCGGGGTACAGGATAATGGCACTGACACTGGGGGTACAGGATAATGGCACTGACAATCGGGGTACAGGATAATGCTACTGACACTCGGGGTACAGGATAATGGCACTGACACTGGGGGTACAGGATAATGGCACTGACATTCGGGGTACAGGATAATGGCACTGACACTGGGGTACAGGATAATGGCACTGACATTTGGGGTACAGGATAATGGCACTGACACTGGGGGTACTGTTATGATGAGTCACCGAAGGAGGAAAAAACAAAATACCAGCTAAGTCCAGAAAAACCAAAGAGGTTGGCAGCTATCGGATTGCAGACCCCTGAACCTATCCACAACAACTAGCAGTAGCCGTGGGGGGTTCCTATGGTGCCCTAGACCCCTCGATCACAGCCGGAGAACTATATAGCCTAAAGACAGAAAGGGGAAAAACTAAACTGCCCCAGAGCGGATCCCAAAGCAATAGGCAGCCCCCAACATATAATGACGGTGAAGCAAGATGAAAACACTAACACAGATAGAAAGATAGTTTGAGCAAATGATGGGGCCCAAGCTAACTACATAGGACAGGATAGGAAAGCTGCTGTCTGCCATCCGCAAAAACCCTATAAAAATGAGCCAACCGACTGATAGGAAAAACAGGCCCTGAAGTCGCTAGGCTTCAAAAGACTATATCAGCACTCAGGTATATTCTGAAGACAGAGCAAAATATCAACAGATCAGAGACAAAAATGGAATCCAGCTCACCCCCGGCCGGGGATGGCAGAACTCCCAAAAAACAAAGCAAAACAAAAACAAAACTGAAGAGTACAAAGCAGAGCAGAAAAACTTTGCTTTGAGATGCAGGAATCAGACTGGTCTCCAGGAATCCAGCAGGAAAATCACCAGCCAGGAAGAAGGGCGTCGGCTGCCTTATATCCAGTCCTCAATTCCAGCCACCCAGTCATCATCTAACTGCCCAGGTGTTTGGTAATCAGTCTCACTACCTTCTTTCACTAGAGGAGGGAGTTCATCAGACCTCAATGGTGAGGGGAAAAATGAACTCACAACAGTACCTCCCCCTTGAGGAGGGGGGTCACCGAACCCTCATCCATGCCACCAGGGCGATAAGGGTGAGCCCGATGAAAGGCACGCACCAATCTTTCGGCATGAATATCAGAGGCAGAGACCCAGGAATTATCCTCCTGACCATAACCCTTCCACTTAACCAAATACTGGAGTCTCCGTCTAGCCAGACGGGAATCCAGTATCTTCTCTACCTCATATTCCATGTTACCTTCAACCAATACATGGTCAGGAGGTGCCACCACAGGAACTACTGGTTCAACAAACCTCTTCAACAAGGACTTATGAAACACATTATGAATTTTAAATGTGAGAGGAAGAGCCAACCGAAAAGAGACTGGATTAATAATCTCCAAAATCTTGTAAGGTCCAATAAATCTAGGCTTAAACTTAGGAGAAGCCACCTTCATAGCGATATTTTTTGTTGACAACCAAACCATATCATCCACCTTAAACTGGGGACCAACGGTCCTACGCCGGTTGGAAAACCGCTGGGCCTTTTCCTGGGAGAGAGACAACTTATCCACCACTTGGTCCCAGATCTGGTGCATTCTCTCCACCACAGTGTCAACACCTGGGCAGGCAGAAGGCTCCACCTGCCCTGAAGAAAATCGAGGATGAAACCCAAAGTTACAAAAAAAAGGTGACATCAAAGTGGCAGAACTAGCTCTATTATTTAAAGCAAATTCGGCCAAGGGCAAAAATGAAACCCAATCATCCTGATCAGCGGAAATAAAACATCTCAAATATGACTCCAAGGTCTGGTTTGTTCTCTCTGTCTGCCCATTGGTCTGAGGGTGAAAAGCAGAGGAGAAGGACAACTGAATTCCCAACTTGGAACAGAAAGTCCTCCAAAATCTAGACACAAACTGAACTCCTCTGTCAGACACAATGTTCTCAGGAATCCCGTGCAAGCGAACCACCTGTTGCAAAAACAAGGGCACCAACTCAGAGGAAGATGGCAACTTAGGGAGTGGTACAAGATGGACCATCTTAGAGAATCTATCACAAATCACCCAAATAACAGCCATTCTCTGAGAGACAGGCATATCAGAGATAAAATCCATTGAAATATGGGTCTGTGGCCTCTTGGGCACCGGCAAAGGCTTCAACAACCCACTAGAGCGAGAACAAGGTTTAGACCGGGAGCAAGTCCCACAGGACTGCACAAAATTCCTGACATCACAAGACAAGGCGGGCCACCAAAAAGACCGACTCACCAGATCTCTAGTACCAAAAATACCTGGATGACCAGCTAATGCAGAGCAATGAACTTCAATCATCACTCTCTTCCTCCACTGGTCAGGAAAATACAACTTTCCACTGGGACAACGCTCAGGTTTGTCCTCCTGAAACTCTTCCAGAGCACGTCTCAAATCGGGCGAGATGGCAGAAAGAACTACCCCCTCGCCTAAGATGGTAGCAGGCTTGGTCACAATAGGAGAATCAGCAAAGAAACTCCTAGAGAGGGCGTCTGCCTTGACATTCTTAGTGCCAGGAAGAAAAGAGACCACAAAATCAAAACGTGTGAAAAACAAGGCCCACCTAGCCTGTCTAGGATTCAAGCGTTTGGCCGACTCCAGGTAAATCAAATTCTTGTGGTCAGTAAGGACCATGACCTGGTGTTTAGCTCCCTCCAACCAATGTCTCCACTCCTCAAATGCACATTTCAAGGCCAACAGTTCCCGATTCCCCACATCATAGTTACGTTCGGATGGGGAGAACTTTCGGGAAAAGAAAGCACAGGGATTCATTTTAGATGTCACAGGATCTTTTTGGGACAAAACAGCTCCTGCACCAATCTCAGAGGCGTCCACCTCTACCTGAAACGGGAGTGAGACATCAGGTTGCCGCAGAACCGGAGCAGAAGTGAATCTTCGCTTCAGCTTCTGAAAGGAAGAAACAGCCTCCGGAGACCAATTCAGCACATCAGCCCCCTTCTTAGTCAAATCAGTCAATGGCTTGGCAATACTAGAAAAATTAGCTATAAATTTCCGATAAAAATTAGCAAAACCGAAAAACTTCTGGAGGGCCTTCAAAGAAGTGGGCTGAACCCAATCATAAATGGCCTGTACCTTGGCCGGGTCCATTTCAATAGTTGACGGAGATAAAATGAATCCCAAAAATGAAATCCTCTGTACCCCAAAAAGGCATTTCGATCCCTTGACATACAGGGAATTCTACCTCAAAATCCGGAACACAGTCCGAACATGTTCCACATGAGTGTCCCAATCCCTGGAAAAGATCAAAATATCATCCAGATAGATGATCAAAAATTTATCCACAAAGTCCCAGAAAATATCATTCATGAAGCACTGGAAGACAGAAGGGCATTAGTGAGCCCAAAAGGCATCACCAAGTACTCAAAATGTCCCTCCGGAGTATTAAACGCCATCTTCCATTCATCCCCATGCTTAATGCGAATAAGATTATACGCCCCCCTGAGGTCAAGCTTGGTAAACCAGCAGGCACCTTTAACTCTGGAGAATAGATCAGAAATCAGGGGTAACAGATGCCGATATTTAACAGTAATTTTGTTGAGGACACGATAGTCAATACAAGGCCTTAATGAACCATCTTTTTTAGCCACAAAAAAAAACCCAGCACCTAAGGGTGAAGAGGATAGTCTAATATGACCCTTCTCCAATGTCTACTTAATATAGGATCGCATAGCCTCGTGCTCGGGTACATAAATTGAAGAGCCGACCCTTGGGGAATTTACACCCAGGGCTCAGCTCAATTGCACAGTCATAACTCCTATGAGGAGGCAAAGACGCAGACTTACTCTCACTAAATACATCATAAAAATCAGCCAAATAGTCAGGAACATCATGCGACTGGGGAGAGGTGGAGAAAACAGGAGCATCACTAAGGGCACACCGACAACCCCAACTCACCACAGACACAGATTTCCAAACCAAAACTGGATTATGGATTTGCAACCAGGGAAACCCCAGAACAATGGTATCATGCAAATTATGCAGCACCAAAAATCTGCAATTCTCTTGATGGTCTGGGGCGACCCGCATTACCACCTGGGTCCAAAACTGAGGTTTATTTTTTGCCAAAGGAGTAGCATCAATACCCCTCAAGGAGATAGGCGTCCGCAAAGGCGTCATAGGAAATCCACAACGTTTAGCAAAATCCAAGTCCATCAGGTTCAGAGCTGCTCCCGAATCCACAAAAGCCTTGGCGGAAAATGTGGACAGGGAGCAGATCAGAGTAATTGCCAGAAGAAACTTAGGTTGAACACCACCCACAGAAAACGTGTGAGCACAACATTTCTCTCGTTTAGGGCAGACAGAAATAATATGCGAGGCATCTCCACAAAAAAACACAGCTTATTACGCCTTCTGAACTCCTGACGTTGCGCCCTGGACAAAACTCTATCACATTGCATAGGTTCAGAAATTTGTTCAACAGGTGGCAACACCTCTCGTGCAGTCCTGCGTTCACGCAAACGCTGATCAACCTGAATGGCTAATGACATAGAATCGTCAAGACCAGAGGGAACAGGAAATCCCACCATAGTATCTTTTACGGTTTCTGACAAACCTTTCCGAAAGAGAGCTGCCAAGGCACCATCATTCCAGGCAGTAAGGACCGCCCACCTTCGGAATTTTTGACAGTACAACTCTGCAGAATCCCGACCCTGGCTCAATGCCAACAGGGCCTTTTCAGCCTGATCAATAGCATTAGGTTCATCATACAACAACCCCAAGGCTTGAAAAAATGCATCCACATTATTTAGAATAGGATCATCAGGTTTCAAAGAAAACGCCTAATCCTGGGGATCGCCGCGCAGCAAAGAGATGACAATTTTAACCCGCTGCGCGGAGTTCCCCGACGAGTTAGGCTTCAAGGCAAAAAATAATTTACAATTATTCTTGAAATTCAAAAATTTAGACCGATCCCCAAAAAACACATCAGGAGTGGGGATCTTTGGTTCAGCAGCAGGTGAAACAGTAAGATAGGCGGAAATTCCCCTCACTTCCGCAGCGAGCTGCTCCACACGATCAGACAATTGCTTCATCTCCATTGAGAGAAAAAAAAATTCCCCCTACGGCCTAAGAGATATAGAGGAAAAAATATACACAAAGAAATTCTGACACCTTTTTTTTTTTCCCTTACAATTCTTTCCTGCTATTGAGTACCCTAGGATCTGCGGTATGGCCGGTGATTCTGTTATGGATGAGTCACCGAAGGAGGAAAAAACAAAAATAATAGCTAAGTCCAGAAAACCAGAGAAGTTGGAAGCTATCGGATTGCAAACCCCTGAACCTATCCACAACAACTAGCAGTAGCCGTGGGGGGTTCCTACGGTGCCCTAGACCCCTCGATCACAGCCGGAGAACTAAATTAGCCTAAAGACAGAAAGGGGAAATCTAAACTGCCCCAGAGCAGACCCCAAAGCAATAGGCAGCCCCCAACATATAATGACTGTGAAGCAAGATGAAAAACACTAACACAGATAGAAAGATAGCCTGAGCAAATGATGGGGCCCAAGCTAACTAAATAGGAAAGGATAGAAAAGCTGCTGTCTGCAATCCGCAAAAACCCTATCCAAAAATGAACCAACAGACTGATAGGAAAGACTATATCAGCACTCAGGTATATTCTGAAGACAGAGCCAGAGATCAACAGATCAGAGACAAAAATGGAATTCAGCTCACCCCCGGCCGGGGATGGCTGAACTCCAAAAAAGAAGGCAAACAAAACCAGAACTAAAGTGTACAAAAGGCAGAGCAAAACTTAGCTTTGAGAAGCAGAAATCAGACTGGTCTCCAAGAATCCAGCAGGAAAATCACCGGAGAGGCAGCAAGGCGTCGGCTGCCTTTTATCCAATCATCAGTTCCTGTGACCCAGTCATCATCTACCTGCTCAGCTGCTTGGTAATCAGCCTCACTACCTCCCTCCAGAAGAGGGAGTTCATCAGACCTCACTGGTGAAGGGAAAAATGAACTCACAACAGGGAACACGATAATGGCACTGACACTCGGGGTACAGGATAATGCTACTGACACTTGGGGTACAGGATAATGCTACTGACACTCGGGATACAGAATAATGGCACTGACATTCGGGGTACAGGATAATGACACTGACACTCGGGGTACAGGGTAATGTTACTGACACTCGGGGTACAGGATAATAGCACTGACACTGGGGGTACAGGATAATGGCACTGACACTGGGGGTACAGAATAATGCTACTGACACTCGGGGTACAGGATAATGGCACTGACACTGGAGGTACAGGATAATGGCACCGACACTTGGGGAACACAATAATGGCACTGACACTCGGGGTACAGGATAATGCTACTGACACTTGGGGTACAGGATAATGGCACTGACACTGGAGGTACAGGATAATGACACTGACACTCTGGGTACAGGATAATGCTACTGACAGTCGGGGTACAGGATAATGGCACTGACACTGGGGGTACAGGATAATGGCACTGACACTAGGGGTACACGATAATGGCACTGAAACTTGGGGTACAGGATAATGCTACTGACAGTCGGGGTACAGGATAATGGCACTGACACTGAGGGTACAGGATAATGGCACTGACACTCGGGGTACAGGATAATGCTACTGACACTCAGGGTACAGGATAATGGCAATGACACTGGGGGTACAGGATAATGGCACTGACACTGGGGGTACACAATAATGGCTCTGACACTTGGGGTACAGGATAATGCTACTGACACTTGGGTACAAGATAATGCCACTGACACTTGGGGTACAGGATAATGGCTCTGATACCTTAGAAAATGTTTGGGATTACTGTAGGGTGAATGCTCATGACATGATAAGGGTCTTAGAATCTTATTTCAGTTTCCTCTATCTGGGTGAATGTGGCGCCCCCAGGAGTATGGTCACCACAGTGGCATTGCCTTCCTCCTAGGGAGGGTGATGTCATGCTTGGAAGCAATAAAGGATCTCTCTATCAGTTAATCACAACACACAACACAGTTTCCATTACAGGCCAGCAAAGGGAGCTCTGAACCAAAACTGGGGGAGGAGCTACTCTCTGGGGGCCAGGAGGGAAAATTAGAGGAGTTCGTGTGGGGAGGGCAACGTGTGTGGACGTGGAGGAGAAGAGCTGTGAGATTGAGCAGAGAGTTCAAGCTCAGTCCCAGTGATAGCGCATGATCTGGAGCCCAGTCTCCAAGGCTGTACAGACACTGATGGTCCTGCAACAGAAACCGGAGGAATAGGAAGCTGTAAATCCTCTATTCCCACATAAGACTCGGAGGCACAACAACGACGGGTGAGCCAGAAGAGGAAGGCTACAGCTGTCTGCCATACGAGGGAGTTCTAAAGAGAATAAGCAAGTGGAACTTCAGTGTAACACAGTACTGCAAGTACCTAAAAGTAAGCGCTAGGAAGGAGACTACACAACCCATCTGTATAGAGAGATTCCTAAGTTGCTTCCAGGCTAGCCAGCTCCTGTGCCATCTGCAATCTGGACACTGGACTGCATTTGCCAAGCAAAGTAAAGGTAAAGAAACTGCACCCTGTTGTGTCATTGCCTTCTTCCTGCAACCCCATCAGCACTGCTTCATCCCTGTGCCAGACACTGCACCCTCTTCGTCAACACCTATCCTCGCTGCCCTGGGATTACAGCTCTACCTGTGGGGAGCTAATACACCTTGCTGCCTTACACCATCTGTCCCAGAGGATCTGCTGGCAGCGTCGGCTTAACCCCCTATTTGCTGAGCACCACAGGTGGCGTCACGAATCATTCACTCATAAACTTTATTCCATCACTTAACCCCTTTTTCATGGGCGCCCAGGGCCACGGACCGGGTCACCGCTACTGTGACATTCCCCTTTGAGAGACCGTACCGAGTACCCCACAGCCCTGGGAGGGCGACCCATGAACTTCACTTTGGTCATGAAATCAGCCTCGCGTTCATTGAGACGTCTCCTGTAATACAATATAAAATATGGAGCATGGAGTGTATTAATAATCGCTCTACCTCTTTATATACATCAGCGGCTGCATGAAGAGTCTAGACTTGCGATTGATATATTTGCACTCAGTATTAATTAACCATAGTCTGACCATCCAGAAACCTGTTGTCCTACATTACCCAGAGCGAGACACAAGAAAAAGCCTCCAGATACTCAAGGGCCAAGACCACCACAGCTCTGCTATATCTCAGTGCTCCCCTGGCCAGAGGCAGAGGGTGACTAGTGCAGCAGGTCTGAAGGATCAGAGGGGCCAACATCAGAAGAATGGCGGGGGCCACAGCTGCTCCTATGTACAAGAATATAACTACTACAATACTGCTCCTATGTACAAGAATATAACTACTATAATACTGCACCTATGTACAAAAATATAACTACTATAATACTGCCCCTATGTACAAAAATATAACTACTATAATACTGCCCCTATGTACAGGAATATAACTACTATAATACTGTCCCTATGTACAAGAATATAACTACTATAATACTGCACCTATATACAAAAATATAACTACTATAATACTGCTCCCTATGTACAAAAATATAACTACTATAATACTGCTCCCTATGTACAATAATATAACTACTATAATACTGCACCTATGTACAAAAATATAACTACTATAATACTGCCCCTATGTACAAAAATTTAACTACTATAATACTGCCCCTATGTACAGGAATATAACTACTATAATACTGTCCCTATGTACAAGAATATAACTACTATAATACTGCACCTATATACAAAAATATAACTACTATAATACTGCTCCCTATGTACAAAAATATAACTACTATAATACTGCTCCCTATGTACAATAATATAACTACTATAATACTGCACCTATGTACAAAAATATAACTACTATAATACTGCACCTATATACAAAAATATAACTACTATAATACTGCACCTATGTACAAAAATATAACTACTATAATACTGCTCCCTATGTACCAGAATATAACTACTATAATACTGCTCCTATGTACAAGAATATAAGTACTATAATACTGCCCCTATATACAAGAATATAACTACTATAATACTGCCCCCTATGTACAAGAATATAACTACTATAATACTGCCCCTATGTACAAGAAAATAACTACCATAATACTGCCCTTATGTACAAGAATATAACTACTATAATACTGCCTCCAATGTACAAGAATATAACTACTATAATACTGCCTCCAATGTACAAGAATATAACTACTATAATACTGCCCCTATGGACAAGAATATAAGTACTATAATACTGCCCCTATATACAAGAATATAACTACTATAATACTGCCCCCTATGTACAAGAATATAACTACTATAATACTGCCCCTATGTACAAGAATATAACTACTATAATACTGCCTCCAATGTACAAGAATATAACTACTATAATACTGCCCTATGTACAAGAATATAACTACTATAATACTGCCCCTATGTACAAGAATATAGCTACTATAATACTGCTCCTATGTACAAGAATATAACTACTATAATACTGCTCCTATGTACAAGAATATAACTACTATAATACTGCTCCTATGTACAAGACTATAACTACTATAATACTGGCTGCCCCCTATGTACAAGAATATAACTACTATAATACTGCCCCTATGTACAAGAATATAACTACTATAATACTGCTCCTATGTACAAGAATATAACTACTATAATACTGCCCCTATGTACAAGAATATAACTACTATAATACTGCTCCTATGTACAAGAATATAACTACTATAATACTGCCCCCTATGTACAAGAATATAACTACTATAATACTGCCCCCTACGTACATGAATATAACTACTATAATACTGGCTGCCCCCTATGTACAAGAATATAACTACTATAATACTGCTCCAATGTACAAGACTATAACTACTATAATACTGCCCCCTATGTACAAGAATATAGCTACTATAATACTGCTCCTATGTACAAGAATATAGCTACTATAATACTGCTCCTATGTACAAGAATATAACTACTATAATACTGCCCCCTATGTACAAGAATATAACTACTATAATACTGTCCCTATGTACAAGAATATAAGTACTATAATACTGCCCCTATATACAAGAATATAACTACTATAATACTGCCCCTATGTACAAGAATATAACTACTATAATACTGCTCCTATGTACAAGAATATAACTACTATAATACTGCCCCCTATGTACAAGAATATAACTACTATAATATTGCCCCCTACGTACATGAATATAACTACTATAATACTGGCTGCCCCCTATGTACAAGAATATAACTACTATAATACTGCTCCAATGTACAAGACTATAACTACTATAATACTGCCCCCTATGTACAAGAATATAGCTACTATAATACTGCTCCTATGTACAAGAATATAGCTACTATAATACTGCTCCTATGTACAAGAATATAACTACTATAATACTGCCCCCTATGTACAAGAATATAACTACTATAATACTGTCCCTATGTACAAGAATATAAGTACTATAATACTGCCCCTATATACAAGAATATAACTACTATAACACTGCCCCTATGTACAAGAATATAACTACTATAATACTGCTCCTATGTACAAGAATATAACTACTATAATACAGCCCCCTATGTACAAGAATATAACTACTATAATACTGCCCCCTACGTACATGAATATAACTACTATAATACTGGCTGCCCCCTATGTACAAGAATATAACTACTATAATACTGCTCCAATGTACAAGACTATAACTACTATAATACTGCCCCCTATGTACAAGAATATAGCTACTATAATACTGCTCCTATGTACAAGAATATAGCTACTATAATACTGCTCCTATGTACAAGAATATAACTACTATAATACTGCCTCCAATGTACAAGAATATAACTACTATAATACTGCCCTATGTACAAGAATATAACTACTATAATACTGCCCCTATGTACAAGAATATAGCTACTATAATACTGCTCCTATGTACAAGAATATAACTACTATAATACTGCTCCTATGTACAAGAATATAACTACTATAATACTGCTCCTATGTACAAGAATATAACTACTATAATACTGGCTGCCCCCTATGTACAAGAATATAACTACTATAATACTGCCCCTATGTACAAGAATATAACTACTATAATACTGCTCCTATGTACAAGAATATAACTACTATAATACTGCCCCTATGTACAAGAATATAACTACTATAATACTGCTCCTATGTACAAGAATATAACTACTATAATACTGCCCCCTATGTACAAGAATATAACTACTATAATACTGCCCCCTACGTACATGAATATAACTACTATAATACTGGCTGCCCCCTATGTACAAGAATATAACTACTATAATACTGCTCCAATGTACAAGACTATAACTACTATAATACTGCCCCCTATGTACAAGAATATAGCTACTATAATACTGCTCCTATGTACAAGAATATAGCTACTATAATACTGCTCCTATGTACAAGAATATAACTACTATAATACTGCCCCCTATGTACAAGAATATAACTACTATAATACTGTCCCTATGTACAAGAATATAAGTACTATAATACTGCCCCTATATACAAGAATATAACTACTATAATACTGCCCCTATGTACAAGAATATAACTACTATAATACTGCTCCTATGTACAAGAATATAACTACTATAATACTGCCCCCTATGTACAAGAATATAACTACTATAATACTGCCCACTACGTACATGAATATAACTACTATAATACTGGCTGCCCCCTATGTACAAGAATATAACTACTATAATACTGCTCCAATGTACAAGACTATAACTACTATAATACTGCCCCTATGTACAAGAATATAGCTACTATAATACTGCTCCTATGTACAAGAATATAGCTACTATAATACTGCTCCTATGTACAAGAATATAACTACTATAATACTGCCCCCTATATACAAGAATATAACTACTATAATACTGCCCCTATGTACAAGAATATGACTACTATAATACTGCTCCTATGTACAAGAATATAACTACTATAATACTGCCCCCTATGTACAAGAATATAACTACTATAATACTGCCCCCTACGTACATGAATATAACTACTATAATACTGGCTGCCCCCTATGTACAAGAATATAACTACTATAATACTGCTCCAATGTACAAGACTATAACTACTATAATACTGCCCCCTATGTACAAGAATATAGCTACTATAATACTGCTCCTATGTACAAGAATATAGCTACTATAATACTGCTCCTATGTACAAGAATATAACTACTATAATACTGCCCCCTATGTAAAAGAATATAACTACTATAATACTGTCCCTATGTACAAGAATATAAGTACTATAATACTGCCCCTATATACAAGAATATAACTACTATAATACTGCCCCCTATGTACAAGAATATAGCTACTATAATACTGCTCCTATGTACAAGAATATAGCTACTATAATACTGCCCCCTATGTACAAGAATATAACTACTATAATACTGCCCCTATGTACAAGAATATAACTACTATAATACTGCCTCCAATGTACAAGAATATAACTACTATAATACTGCCCTATGTACAAGAATATAACTACTATAATACTGCCCCTATGTACAAGAATATAACTACTATAATACTGCTCCTATGTACAAGAATATAACTACTATAATAATGCTCCTATGTACAAGAATATAACTACTATAATACTGCTCCTATGTACAAGAATATAACTACTATAATACTGGCTGCCCCCTATGTACAAGAATATAACTACTATAATACTGCCCCTATGTACAAGAATATAACTACTATAATACTGCCCCTATGTACAAGAATATAACTACTATAATACTGCTCCTATGTACAAGAATATAACTACTATAATGCTGCCCCCTATATACAAGAATATAACTACTATAATACTGCCCCTATGTACAAGAATATAACTACTATAATACTGCCCTATGTACAAGAATATAACTACTATAATACTGCCCCTATGTACAAGAATATAACTACTATAATACTGCTCCTATGTACAAGAATATAACTACTATAATACTGCCCCTATGTACAAGAATATAACTACTATAATACTGCTCCTATGTACAAGAATATAACTACTATAATACTGCCCCCTATTTACAAGAATATAACTACTATAATACTGCCCCTATGTACAAGAATATAACTACTATAATACTGCCCCCTATTGTATGTACATGAATATAACTACTATAATACTGGCTGCCCCCTATGTACAAGAATATAACTACTATAATACTGCTCCAATGTACAAGACTATAACTACTATAATACTGCTCCTATGTACAAGAATATAACTACTATAATACTGCTCCTATGTACAAGAATATAGCTACTATAATACTGCTCCTATGTACAAGAATATAACTACTATAATACTGCTCCAATGTACAAGACTATAACTACTATAATACTGCTCCTATGTACAAGAATATAGCTACTATAATACTGCTCCTATGTACAAGAATATAGCTACTATAATACTGCTCCTATGTACAAGAATATAACTACTATAATACTGCCCCCTATGTACAAGAATATAACTACTATAATACTGTCCCTATGTACAAGAATATAAGTACTATAATACTGCCCCTATATACAAAAATATAACTACTATAATACTGCCCCCTATGTACAAGAATATAACTACTATAATACTGCCCCTATGTACAAGAATATAACTACTATAATACTGCCTCCAATGTACAAGAATATAACTACTATAATACTGCCCTATGTACAAGAATATAACTACTATAATACTGCCCCTATGTACAAGAATATAGCTACTATAATACTGCTCCTATGTACAAGAATATAACTACTATAATACTGCTCCTATGTACAAGAATATAACTACTCTAATACTGCTCCTATGTACAAGAATATAACTACTATAATACTGCTCCTATGTACAAGAATATAACTACTATAATACTGGCTGCCCCCTATGTACAAGAATATAACTACTATAATACTGCCCCTATGTACAAGAATATAACTACTATAATACTGCCCCTATGTACAAGAATATAACTACTATAATACTGCCCTATGTACAAGAATATAACTACTATAATACTGCCCCTATGTACAAGAATATAACTACTATAATACTGCTCCTATGTACAAGAATATAACTACTATAATACTGCCCCTATGTACAAGAATATAACTACTATAATACTGCTCCTATGTACAAGAATATAACTACTATAATACTGCCCCCTATTTACAAGAATATAACTACTATAATACTGCCCCTATGTACAAGAATATAACTACTATAATACTGCCCCCTATTGTATGTACATGAATATAACTACTATAATACTGGCTGCCCCCTATGTACAAGAATATAACTACTATAATACTGCTCCAATGTACAAGACTATAACTACTATAATACTGCTCCTATGTACAAGAATATAACTACTATAATACTGCTCCTATGTACAAGAATATAGCTACTATAATACTGCTCCTATGTACAAGAATATAACTACTATAATACTGCTCCAATGTACAAGACTATAACTACTATAATACTGCTCCTATGTACAAGAATATAGCTACTATAATACTGCTCCTATGTACAAGAATATAGCTACTATAATACTGCTCCTATGTACAAGAATATAACTACTATAATACTGCCCCCTATGTACAAGAATATAACTACTATAATACTGTCCCTATGTACAAGAATATAAGTACTATAATACTGCCCCTATATACAAAAATATAACTACTATAATACTGCCCCCTATGTACAAGAATATAACTACTATAATACTGCCCCTATGTACAAGAATATAGCTACTATAATACTGCTCCAATGTACAAGACTATAACTACTATAATACTGCTCCTATGTACAAGAATATAACTACTATAATACTGCTCCTATGTACAAGAATATAGCTACTATAATACTGCTCCTATGTACAAGAATATAACTACTATAATACTGCTCCAATGTACAAGACTATAACTACTATAATACTGCTCCTATGTACAAGAATATAGCTACTATAATACTGCTCCTATGTACAAGAATATAGCTACTATAATACTGCTCCTATGTACAAGAATATAACTACTATAATACTGCCCCCTATGTACAAGAATATAACTACTATAATACTGTCCCTATGTACAAGAATATAAGTACTATAATACTGCCCCTATATACAAAAATATAACTACTATAATACTGCCCCCTATGTACAAGAATATAACTACTATAATACTGCCCCTATGTACAAGAATATAACTACTATAATACTGCCTCCAATGTACAAGAATATAACTACTATAATACTGCCCTATGTACAAGAATATAACTACTATAATACTGCCCCTATGTACAAGAATATAGCTACTATAATACTGCTCCTATGTACAAGAATATAACTACTATAATACTGCTCCTATGTACAAGAATATAACTACTCTAATACTGCTCCTATGTACAAGAATATAACTACTATAATACTGCTCCTATGTACAAGAATATAACTACTATAATACTGGCTGCCCCCTATGTACAAGAATATAACTACTATAATACTGCCCCTATGTACAAGAATATAACTACTATAATACTGCCCCTATGTACAAGAATATAACTACTATAATACTGCCCTATGTACAAGAATATAACTACTATAATACTGCCCCTATGTACAAGAATATAACTACTATAATACTGCTCCTATGTACAAGAATATAACTACTATAATACTGCCCCTATGTACAAGAATATAACTACTATAATACTGCTCCTATGTACAAGAATATAACTACTATAATACTGCCCCCTATTTACAAGAATATAACTACTATAATACTGCCCCTATGTACAAGAATATAACTACTATAATACTGCCCCCTATTGTATGTACATGAATATAACTACTATAATACTGGCTGCCCCCTATGTACAAGAATATAACTACTATAATACTGCTCCAATGTACAAGACTATAACTACTATAATACTGCTCCTATGTACAAGAATATAACTACTATAATACTGCTCCTATGTACAAGAATATAGCTACTATAATACTGCTCCTATGTACAAGAATATAACTACTATAATACTGCTCCAATGTACAAGACTATAACTACTATAATACTGCTCCTATGTACAAGAATATAGCTACTATAATACTGCTCCTATGTACAAGAATATAGCTACTATAATACTGCTCCTATGTACAAGAATATAACTACTATAATACTGCCCCCTATGTACAAGAATATAACTACTATAATACTGTCCCTATGTACAAGAATATAAGTACTATAATACTGCCCCTATATACAAAAATATAACTACTATAATACTGCCCCCTATGTACAAGAATATAACTACTATAATACTGCCCCTATGTACAAGAATATAACTACTATAATACTGCCTCCAATGTACAAGAATATAACTACTATAATACTGCCCTATGTACAAGAATATAACTACTATAATACTGCCCCTATGTACAAGAATATAGCTACTATAATACTGCTCCTATGTACAAGAATATAACTACTATAATACTGCTCCTATGTACAAGAATATAACTACTCTAATACTGCTCCTATGTACAAGAATATAACTACTATAATACTGCTCCTATGTACAAGAATATAACTACTATAATACTGGCTGCCCCCTATGTACAAGAATATAACTACTATAATACTGCCCCTATGTACAAGAATATAACTACTATAATACTGCCCCTATGTACAAGAATATAACTACTATAATACTGCTCCTATTTACAAGAATATAACTACTATAATGCTGCCCCCTATATACAAGAATATAACTACTATAATACTGCCCCTATGTACAAGAATATAACTACTATAATACTGCCCTATGTACAAGAATATAACTACTATAATACTGCCCCTATGTACAAGAATATAACTACTATAATACTGCTCCTATGTACAAGAATATAACTACTATAATACTGCCCCTATGTACAAGAATATAACTACTATAATACTGCTCCTATGTACAAGAATATAACTACTATAATACTGCCCCCTATGTACAAGAATATAACTACTATAATACTGCCCCCTATGTACATGAATATAACTACTATAATAGTGGCTGCCCCCTATGTACAAGAATATAACTACTATAATACTGCTCCAATGTACAAGACTATAACTACTATAATACTGCCCCCTATGTACAAGAATATAGCTACTATAATACTGCTCCTATGTACAAGAATATAACTACTATAATACTGCCCCTATGTACAAGAATATAACTACTATAATACTGTCCCTATGTACAAGAATATAACTACTATAATACTGCACCTATATACAAAAATATAACTACTATAATACTGCTCCCTATGTACAAAAATATAACTACTATAATACTGCTCCCTATGTACAAGAATATAACTACTATAATACTGCACCTATGTACAAAAATATAACTTCTATAATACTGCACCTATGTACAAAAATATAACTACTATAATACTGCACCTATGTACAAAAATATAACTACTATAATATTGCTCCCTATGTACCAGAATATAACTACTATAATACTGCTCCTATGTACTAGAATATAAGTACTATAATACTGCCCCTATATACAAGAATATAACTACTATAATACTGCCCCCTATGTACAAGAATATAACTACTATAATACTGCCCCTATGTACAAGAAAATAACTACCATAATACTGCCCTTATGTACAAGAATATAACTACTATAATACTGCCTCCAATGTACAAGAATATAACTACTATAATACTGCCCCTATGTACAAGAATATAACTACTATAATACTGCCCCTATGTTCAAGAATATAGCTACTATAATACTGCCCCTATGTACAAGAATATAACTACTATAATACTGCTCCTATGTACAAGAATATAACTACTATAATACTGCCTCTATGTACAAGAATATAACTACTATAATACTGCCCCCTATGTACAAGAATATAACTACTATAATACTGCACCCTATGTACAAGAATATAACTACTATAATACTGTCCCTATGTACAAGAATATAAGTACTATAATACTGCCCCTATATACAAGAATATAACTACTATAATACTGCCCCCTATGTACAAGAATATAACTACTATAATACTGCACCCTATGTACAAGAATATAACTACTATAATACTGTCCCTATGTACAAGAATATAAGTACTATAATACTGCCCCTATATACAAGAATATAACTACTATAATACTGCCCCCTATGTACAAGAATATAACTACTATAATACTGCCCCTATGTACAAGAATATAACTACTATAATACTGCTCCTATGTACAAGAATATAACTACTATAATACTGCTCCTATGTACAAGAATATAACTACTATAATACTGCTCCTATGTACAAGAATATAACTACTATAATACTGCTCCTATGTACAAGAATATAACTACTATAATACTGGCTGCCCCCTATGTACAAGAATATAACTACTATAATACTGCCCCTATGTACAAGAATATAACTACTATAATACTGCCCCTATGTACAAGAATATAACTACTATAATACTGCTCCTATGTACAAGAATATAACTACTATAATACTGCCCCCTATGTACAAGAATATAACTACTATAATACTGCCCCTATGTACAAGAATATAACTACTATAATACTGCCCCTATGTACAAGAATATAACTACTATAATACTGCCCCTATGTACAACAATATAACTACTATAATACTGCCCCCTATGTACAAGAATATAACTACTATAATACTGCCCCTATGTACAAGAATATAACTACTATAATACTGCCTCCAATGTACAAGAATATAACTACTATAATACTGCCCTATGTACAAGAATATAACTACTATAATACTGCCCCTATGTACAAGAATATAACTACTATAATACTGCTCCTATGTACAAGAATAGAACTACTATAATACTGCTCCTATGTACAAGAATATAACTACTATAATACTGGCTGCCCCCTATGTACAAGAATATAACTACTATAATACTGCCCCTATGTACAAGAATATAACTACTATAATACTGCCCCTATGTACAAGAATATAACTACTATAATACTGCCCCTATGTACAAGAATATAACTACTATAATACTGCTCCTATGTACAAGAATATAACTACTATAATGCTGCCCCCTATATACAAGAATATAACTACTATAATACTGCCCCTATGTACAAGAATATAACTACTATAATACTGCCCTATGTACAAGAATATAACTACTATAATACTGCCCCTATGTACAAGAATATAACTACTATAATACTGCTCCTATGTACAAGAATATAACTACTATAATACTGCCCCTATGTACAAGAATATAACTACTATAATACTGCTCCTATGTACAAGAATATAACTACTATAATACTGCCCCCTATATACAAGAATATAACTACTATAATACTGCCCCTATGTACAAGAATATAACTATTATAATACTGCTCCTATGTACAAGAATATAACTACTATGATACTGCCCCCTATGTACAAGAATAAAACTACTATAATACTGCCCCCTATGTACATGAATATAACTACTATAATACTGGCTGCCCCCTATGTACAAGAATATAACTACTATAATACTGCTCCAATGTACAAGACTATAACTACTATAATACTGCCCCCTATGTACAAGAATATAGCTACTATAATACTGCTCCTATGTACAAGAATATAGCTACTATAATACTGCTCCTATGTACAAGAATATAACTACTATAATACTGCCCCCTATGTACAAGAATATAACTACTATAATACTGTCCCTATGTACAAGAATATAAGTACTATAATACTGCCCCTATATACAAGAATATAACTACTATAATACTGCCCCCTATGTACAAGAATATAACTACTATAATACTGCCCCTATGTACAAGAATATAACTACTATAATACTGCCTCCAATGTACAAGAATATAACTACTATAATACTGCCCTATGTACAAGAATATAACTACTATAATACTGCCCCTATGTACAAGAATATAGCTACTATAATACTGCTCCTATGTACAAGAATATAACTACTATAATACTGCTCCTATGTACAAGAATATAACTACTATAATACTGCTCCTATGTACAAGAATATAACTACTATAATACTGCTCCTATGTACAAGAATATAACTACTATAATACTGGCTGCCCCCTATGTACAAGAATATAACTACTATAATACTGCCCCTATGTACAAGAATATAACTACTATTATACTGCCCCTATGTACAAGAATATAACTACTATAATACTGCTCCTATGTACAAGAATATAACTACTATAATGCTGCCCCCTATATACAAGAATATAACTACTATAATACTGCCCCTATGTACAAGAATATAACTACTATAATACTGCCCTATGTACAAGAATATAACTACTATAATACTGCCCCTATGTACAAGAATATAACTACTATAATACTGCTCCTATGTACAAGAATATAACTACTATAATACTGCCCCTATGTACAAGAATATAACTACTATAATACTGCTCCTATGTACAAGAATATAACTACTATAATACTGCCCCCTATGTACAAGAATATAACTACTATAATACTGCCCCCTATGTACATGAATATAACTACTATAATACTGGCTGCCCCCTATGTACAAGAATATAACTACTATAATACTGCTCCAATGTACAAGACTATAACTACTATAATACTGCCCCCTATGTACAAGAATATAGCTACTATAATACTGTTCCTATGTACAAGAATATAGCTACTATAATACTGCCCCCTATGTACAAGAATATAACTACTATAATACTGCCCCCTATGTACAAGAATATAATTACTATAATACTGCCACTATGTACAAGAATATAACTACTATAATACTGCCCCTATGTACAAAAATATAACTACTATAATACTGCCCCTATGTACAAGAATATAACTACTATAATACTGTCCCTATGTACAAGAATATAACTACTATAATACTGCACCTATATACAAAAATATAACTACTATAATACTGCTCCCTATGTACAAAAATATAACTACTATAATACTGCTCCCTATGTACAAGAATATAACTACTATAATACTGCACCTATGTACAAAAATATAACTACTATAATACTGCACCTATGTACAAAAATATAACTACTATAATACTGCACCTATGTACAAAAATATAACTACTATAATACTGCTCCCTATGTACCAGAATATAACTACTATAATACTGCTCCTATGTACAAGAATATAAGTACTATAATACTGCCCCTATATACAAGAATATAACTACTATAATACTGCCCCCTATGTACAAGAATATAACTACTATAATACTTCCCCTATGTACAAGAAAATAACTACCATAATACTGCCCTTATGTACAAGAATATAACTACTATAATACTGCCTCCAATGTACAAGAATATAACTACTATAATACTGCCCCTATGTACAAGAATATAACTACTATAATACTGCCCCTATGTACAAGAATATAGCTACTATAATACTGCCCCTATGTACAAGAATATAACTACTATAATACTGCTCCTATGTACAAGAATATAACTACTATAATACTGCACCCTATGTACAAGAATATAACTACTATAATACTGTCCCTATGTACAAGAATATAAGTACTATAATACTGCCCCTATATACAAGAATATAACTACTATAATACTGACCCCTATGTACAAGAATATAACTACTATAATACTGCCCCTATGTACAAGAATATAACTACTATAATACTGCTCCTATGTACAAGAATATAACTACTATAATACTGCTCCTATGTACAAGAATATAACTACTATAATACTGCTCCTATGTACAAGAATATAACTACTATAATACTGCTCCTATGTACAAGAATATAACTACTATAATACTGGCTGCCCCCTATGTACAAGAATATAACTACTATAATACTGCCCCTATGTACAAGAATATAACTACTATAATACTGCCCCTATGTACAAGAATATAACTACTATAATACTGCTCCTATGTACAAGAATATAACTACTATAATACTGCACCTATGTACAAGAATATAACTACTATAATACTGCCCCTATGTACAAGAATATAACTACTATAATACTGCCCCCTATGTACAAGAATATAACTACTATAATACTGCCCCTATGTACAAGAATATAACTACTATAATACTGCCCCTATGTACAAGAATATAACTACTATAATACTGCCCCCTATGTACAAGAATATAACTACTATAATACTGCCCCCTATGTACAAGAATATAACTACTATAATGCTGACCCCTTAAGGTTTAGTCATGGTGCCCTGCTTCAGCTGACTAATGACCCTAATGACTCTATCATCAGGGGCGATGACTTTGGGCACACCTTACACACGTGATCCGGGATCGCCTATAGATCAGATATACATATATATACTATACACGTCGCCCCTCCCTTCACAATGTACATGTAACAAGAGTCAGATCCTAGGATTAACCCATTAGTGGCTGCTAGGGATTTTGTCCTGTCGCAGTAATGGGGGTTTTACCCTCGGTGCCTCATCTGGAAGTTTTCCAAGTACATTGTGATTTTTCCGTTCCTCCCGCTCGGCTCCACTTCCCTTAACTCTTCAACTGAAATGGCAAATTTCAAAGGATGGAAAACAGGAACTTTTTAGTGACCAGCAGGTGAACATAAAGCAGTGTCTGTGGTGGAACGACAAGACTCAGGCCTGGTGGGGTTTACTGGGAATTGTAGTGCAGCTGGTGAGGATGCACAACCAGTAAGGGCTTATGCCCTGTAGCGCCATTTATAATACAGCAATCATTGACTGACGCTACTGCGGATGCTGCCGTCACACCCGGCCCTGTCCCTCTGCCACATTGTACACACCAGTGTTATAATTGGCACATGGCAGGTTGGTATATTTTGCATTAGAGCCCGGGAGCTTCTATCGCACTCAGGTCGGGAGAGCCACCGGACAGTCCGGGCAACGCGTTGTGATCCTTGTCTGAGTTATCGGGCCGGGTGACTCTTCCTTTAGGCCAAATTCAGACATGTGTTTCTATACTTATGAGGCTGTGAACTGACACCCGCAGCAGCCGGTCCATGCACCTCAGTCAGGGTTGGACTGGCCCACCAGAGAACTGGAGAATCCTCCGGTGGGCCCTGGATTCTCATTCAGGAGAATTCATAGTGCAAACCTTGCAGCCGCTATGGAGCTCTTGAGTGGGGGAGAAAGGTGGGCCCTCAGGATTAAACCCTCGGGTGGGCCCAGAGTTCTTCAGTCTGACACTGACCGCAGTCCATTCTCATATCATGCTCCTACAATGTGAATATACAGCAGATTTTGCATTGCCGCATAGTTATGAGATTGTAAGAATTCTGCACAATCTATCCCCAGTGTAAATTGCCGGGAGCGGCGGTGTAAGATCCGCAGCCTGTCCGCTTAACCGCAGGGGAAAACCGCAGGAGTTCCCTTTCTCTACTTTCACTAGTTTTCTCCTGCAGCTGCTGCTGCTCCCAGGGCTGCAGGCTGCTGCTGTCATTGTGCACTTGGCAATGAAGGGGTGTGAGGGGAGGAGGTTCAGAAAGAAGCAAACAGCAGCCATAGTACCAAGGTGCATGGGTCCCTGCAGCCATGATAAAAGCTGCAGTCAGGAGCTGCCATTACCTAGGGAGCAGAATCAGGCCCCTGCTGCAGACATGCAGGACCAGGGTCACCCAGGGAAGGGCCTTACATGGGGCTGCAGCAGCTGGAGTGGAAGAAGGGAACAAGAAAATGAAGACGTTTGATGATTTGCCGGGTCCCTCCATGCTCACCAACCTCTACTGGTTCTTCCTCAAGGGAAACCTGCTGTATTCTCATGAAGTGCAGGTCAGTCCTGGCTCTGTCACTTACTGGGTGTTACTTTCTGTGACTTGTTACATTGTTGCCTTTTGTTGTTCCACTTTCATAGAAGGGGGTTGGACATGTACACACTGAGATATTGGAGACTAAGGGTCTGTTCACATTATAATCTCTGCATATGCAGGAGGGTCACTGTACTGCTCAGTGGATCCATAGATTCCAATGGTCAAAAATTATAGAACTATTATTCTGTTATTATTAAAGGGAATCTGTAACCAGTTTGTTGCTACTTCATCCGAGAGCAGAATAATGTAGGGACAGAGACCCTGATTCCAGCGATGTCACTTACTGGGCTGCTTGCTGTCATTTTGATAAAATCACTGTTTTCTCTGCTGCAGATCTAGCAGTGCTCTGAATGATGAGCTGTGTATAACCACACTCACACCACTGATTGGCAGCTTTCTGTGTATAACCCCGTCCAAACCACTGACTGGTGGCTTTCTGCCTATGCACAGTGTACATTGAAAGTGGCCTATCAGTGGTGGGGGGCGGGGTTATATAGAGCTCAGCATTTAGAGAACTGTCAGATAAAACTGTGATTTTTATCAAAACTACACCAAGCATCCGTTTGGCATCTGCTTTACACAGCAGCAATTATTAAAATGTACAAGATAAAATACAATTTCCTATGTTAAAGAATGGCAACACATCTGTAAAATGAGACACAATACAGTTGATCCATAAGTGAAAAAAATAAAATTTGCCAAATCCTAGATAAGTTGCACTCACATGTGACTTGCAACCAGGTACAGAAAATGCTGCACATTTGGAAACCTTTATGTCGCATTGCGAGGCCATAGAAGATCATTTGGTGCAGTGTTTCAATATGACAAGTCTTCGTGTGATACCAGCCTAAAGGCGCAAATTGGTCCGAGATCGCCCTGCAATGCACGGACTGGCTGCAAGTCTCCAGACCCACGGACATCATATACAGCTGTCATGCGTGGATGAGCTGTCTGTCCTTGGACCGATTTGACGCATGGTCAGTCCAGGCATTGCGGGCTGTATATAACCCAGAAACACGGGCGTGTGAATAAGTCAGAAGGTCAATGTCAGGGTCAGACTTTGCCTGCTTCCCTGTCACTCCTATACGACCAGGTTTTCTAATAGATATTGGGGGATGTGCTGCAAATCTGTTATTAACCAACTGTAAAAAGTTATTTAAAGAAAATGGCGCAGTTAGGCCCAAACAGCGAGGCGACCTTTGCTCATGGTAAATACATGGACTGCTGCAGGCAACGTACTGTATATGTTTATCCAGGAAGAGGAAGTCGTGAGACACTTGTTACACATGAAACTACAACTTTATTGTGATTCTTCTTTTTCTCTTGAGGGGGGGGGGGGGGAGAGTTATAAGAAGCCATGTACCATTACAAATATCAAACCATGTCCCAACAAAGCCAATTTCTGAGCCGTTCATTTCTTTTCATTTTTGATGTGTTTTTTTTTTTTCTTATTTCTATTCTTGTGTTTGTTTATTACAATAATGGTAATTGTAAACACAGAACTCATGAGCTTCCTTCAGTACCTCGGACTTCCATCTATCTGATTTTGCTGTTCCCCTGCACGTCTTGGGCATCTGATTGGCTAAATGGAGTTATGTGTTCATATGCCATCCAATCAGAGTCCTGTTCTAGATGATGATGATGATTGAGTTTATTTTTTATTTATTTTTTTTATAAAACGTAATTTTGTATACAAGCCTCAGTTTAGGCTTACTTATAATCATTTCCAATCTGGGCAATCTTCTGTGAGCTAAATTGTTTGGTCACCAGACAGATACATTGTAGCAAACCATCAGGATTGGAAAGGTTTTCTCTTAGGCCTGTTTCACACTTCCGTTTTTTCAAATCCGTCAAAATCCGTTGGTTTCCGTAAAAAAACGGATCCGCCATTTTTTTGCAGGATCCGTTTTTTTTGTCCCATAGACTTCCATTAGTGGTTACCGCGGATCCGTCAAAAAAACGGATCCGTTTTTTTAAAAACGGATCCGTTTGCATCAGTTTCCGTCAAAAAAACGGAAACGGATCCGTTTGGCGGACACAAAAATGGAAGTGTGAAACAGGCTTTAGCTGACAAAGGGCAAACTTCTCTCCTGTCCTGAAGGTTTGCTACAATGTATCAGTCTGGAGTCCAAAGCATGTATCTCACAGAATATTGTACTAAACACTCGGATTTGACAAGTAGTGTTTGGTCTCAGGGTTTTCATCTTCTGAAGGTTAGACCCTGCTCATTTACTGACTGCAATCAGAGCTATGAAAATAGTGATAAATTGAACATTATTAGAAAGTTCATTGATTCTTATGATGCAGTTATTAGGATTTATTAAGATTATCCAAATATTTATTTCTATGATGTGAAGTGTCATCCATTAAGGCTGGTCCCCCTAACTACTGACTCCCAGCAGCCTCTGGTCAGTAAGGCTAGTTTCACACTTGCTTTTTTTTGCAGCGCGTTTTTCCCGCAAAAAAACGCATGAAAAAAACGCAGCATTTTTATGCGTTTTTAGTGCGTTTTTACCGCGTTTGCGTTTTTTTCCAACATTAGGTGGCCCCTCACACTAACCCAAACCATGACTTTACTAACCCTAACCCTGACCCTGACCCTAACCCTTAACCAAATCATACTTAACCCTAAACCCTAACCCTGACCCTAACCCTTAACCAAATCATACTTAACCCTGACCCTAACCCTTAACCAAACCATACTTAACCCTAACCCTGACCCTAACCCTTAACCAAACCATACTTAACCCTAACCCTAAACCCCCTTAACTAACCCTAACTCTAACCCAAACCCTTAAATTCCATGGTTAACAAAAAAAAACACATGTGCAAAAAAACGCATACATGAGCATGCCAGTGCGCACATATGCGCATCCATAGGCTATAATGGCCATTTTTAGCGCAAAACGTGCGCATATGTGCGCATGCGCTTTTTTGCAGGGCCAAAAAATGCAACATGCTGCGTCTGGAAAATACAAACGCACACCCCAAAAAAACGCAGCGCATGAAAATCGCATACATGCGCTTACCAGCGCGCAGGTATGCGCACCCATGTTAAATATAGGGGGAAAAACGCATGCGCACATATGCGTTTTTTTCCAGCGCTAAAAAACGCAAATGTGAAACCAGCCTTAGTGAAGATATCCACTATGGACCTCATGGACTGGACTTCATCATTGCATCAGTACCTTTGGGGTCAGAGTAACCCTAAGTAAAAGAATAGCTAACAGAGGGGTATATTGGGCAGAGAAGGCCCCCCAAAATAAAAGGATTATGGACTCCTGATATAAGCACCACACATCCCCCCCCATACTATACTTTTTTCTCTCCCTCCATTTCTTGGGTGACATGATCCTCTGATTAGTCCTGTTGTCAGTGCTATGTTGCTGGTAAAGAAGGTTAAAGTTACATCCTCAGCACCCAATTGTCAGAGTGATTCTGGGTCGGGACCCGCTGCTATGGGCCACATAGTAACTGCATGGGTTGGCCTTGAATTTTAGGGAAAGACTAATATCAGCTGGTTAACAGCTCTCCTTTTTCTTTTGCAGTTTGTCTATAAGAAAAAGTATGGGCCGATGTGGAAATCTTTCCTTGGGCCAATGAAATCGGTGAATATTGTGGATGTTGATATCCTGGAGACAGTGCTGCGCCATGAGGGGAAGTATCCGATGAGAACCGACATGGAGATCTGGAAAGTGCATCGGCGACTCCGAGACCTCGCCCTCGGCCCCTTCACCGAGTATGATCAGTGGTCGTTTGTTGATTGCAATGAATGAAGTTTGCTCTGATTAGTCGCCTCGCACCGTTCACTGCAGTGGAACATGCACTGAAGACATCACACCTTGCAGAGCGAACATATATAAGAGAAATGATAAGTGCAGCTTTGGCTGTGACTAGAGTCCTTATATTCCACTCACAGCCAGAGCTGCAGTCAGAATTGCAGTGCAGATGATTTTCATTCTTTTTAAGTGTTTATTGCCTATTAGGAAAGTGATGATGCATAGTATGTGCGCACAGCATAATGTTACACCCCTCCATGTTCTGCAGGGAAGGTCACCGCTGGTACACGCTCCGCTCCATCCTGAATAAGAGGATGCTGAAGCCGGCGGAGGCCATGCTGTACACCGGGGCGGTCAATGAAGTGGTCACAGACTTTCTGAACACGCTTGACGACAATCGGAGGAATTCTCCCTCGGGAATTATGGTCAACGACGTTGCAAACACCTTTTATAGATTTGCATTTGAAGGTGCGCTGGTTGGAGTTCTACATCGCTAATTACCTGTTTGGAAAGTCACAAACTTTAAAGGGATTGTTCACAACTCGGCCAATTCCCTCTCAATTAGGATATTCCCCTACGTAAAACAAAAATGTGTTTTCACGCTGTTTTGGGAATATTGTAATTGAGAAGCATTTGGCCGAGGAGTAAACCACTCATTTTCTTGTTCTGCTCTCAGCTGAGAAAGTGGATACAATTGTATCCAGTAAGTACAATGCTCTGTGAGCTGCACATCAGCAGCTCTAATGCTTCTGCTAGTTTGCTACAATGTATCAGTCTGGAGTCCTGGCCATGTAGCTCACAGAGCATTGCCTGCACTGGGTATGATTGTACTCACTTTTCAGCCGGACCTGTTATGTACAGGCTTACAAGTAGCAGCTCAAGTGGAGAAAGAAGACAGTTTATCTGATGAGATGCATTTACAAAGCAGTTTTGTTGTTTGTTTGTTTTTTAACAGCAGGACAAGTTCCTATATATGTCATGTGCAGGCACTAAAGAAAGGCGTCCTTGTACTGAACCTTTTATGTCATGACTTATTTATTCTTAGGTATTTCATACATTCTATTTGAGACCCGGATCGGTTGCTTGGAGAAGAACATTCCTCTCGAGACCAAGAAATTCATTGACTCTATAGGGGCTATGCTGAAATATTCAGTTTATGTCTCCGTTTTACCCGCGTGGACGCAAAATATTCTCCCGTACTTCAAGTTGTACATAAAAAACTGGGACAAAATCTTTGACTTTGGTGAGTTACAATATGGCAAATGGTGACAGAAAATGTCTTCAAATTTAATCTTAATGTGTTCATCCAGAGGAGGCAAAAACTCCTAATAGGGGCAGAGGAATTCTACAATATTGAGGGATAAATTCTTTCGCAAACCCAAGTCTGACAATTGGAATAATTCCCTGTGTGCAGAAATCTAGTGCCAATACCTGGAATATAGGTTTCAGGAGAAGCATCCAGGGTCTTCTTGTATCTGGGCAATGAACGAACCATCACCGCACCCTGTGTCACAGCTCCATAATATCACTGCTCTTACAGTAAAGAATCCTGTTATATGACGATTAAAGTTTCTTCTTCTTACTATAAAGGGTGCCCCATTTTCATCATCACAGGCCCGAGTGTTAAATAAATGATGCAGATTTCTGTAGTGTCCAATCATGTATTTGGACACAGTTGTAAGATCGCCCCTAAGGCTGGTTTCACATTAGCATTTTTTAGCGCAACGCCTCGTGCGCGTCCATGCGCATGCGCCCCTATGTTTAACATGGCGGGCGCATGGTCTAGCGTTTGCACACGTTCGTATGTGTTTTCATGCACATGCTTTTTTGCAGTGTGCGCCTAGGCGCGCCAGACGCAACCTGTTTCATTTTTGGGTCTGTCCAACGGCTTAAAAAAAAAAAAACGCATGTGCACGGAATGCGACAAAATAACACATTACAGTCTATGGGAACGCAGTGGACTTCTGCTGGAAGAGAATGCAGCATTTTTGCACATGGGTACATGGTCTCAAGCTTTCAGTGTGAAAAAAATATCTGTATTGCTGCCTTAATTATGAATTTAAGATTTTGTTGAAATATTATATTCACATGTTCAGTGTATGCAGCAAAACTCTCTCTCTCCTCGAAATCTGCACAGAAAATCTAAGCAGCGGGTGTATGAAATCTCATTCACTTTGCTGGTACCATAAAACACAGATTTTTTTATTATTTATTTTCCCAGAAAATCCCTTAGTGTACATGTGCACACTGAGTATATGCAACAATTTTTTTCTGCGGCAAAAACCAGAGTGTTGTCAGGGAAAGCGTTGCGCACAATTTTAATGTGTTTTTTATTTTTATTTTTTTTTTTTTTACCCATTAAAAAAGTGAAATGCTGCAGATTTGGAAGAGGGAAAAAAACGCTGTAAAGGTTCAAATCTGCAAAGAAAAAATAAAGCAGCGTGTGCATGAGGGTTAAGAAATCTCAGTCACGTTACTGGGACTGTAAAACGCTGCGTGTTTGTTTATTTTCACCAGCAAAAAAAAATGCAGCTTGTGAAGAAGCCCTAACTCCTGGATTGTGACCTGCTGCAAGATTCACAACACTCCTCTGCTGAAATCCTCTGTGCTGTATAAATCGTAGTTACTAGAAATGTTGGGAATAACCCATTAATAACTATCGGCAGGATAGGTGATAACTTGCGAGCTGTGGTGGTCTGACTTCTGTGGCTTGACATATCCTGACAATGGGGGTCTAAAACACACTTTCAGAATAGCTGTGCAGTCGCGCACATGCCACCACCCCATGCGCTGTCTATTGGACTGCTGGAGAAAGCAGAGTGCGGCGCTGTACTCTCTCCTGCAGTCTCATAGACAATGATTGGAGTGGCTGCTGTTTCTTTCAGAAGAAGCATTTTTAGAGCCCTGTTCTCATTATTTGTCGGGATCCCAGTGACCGGACCCTCGTGGATCAGCAAGGCAGGCCCGGTCCTGCACACGGATGATTCCTGACAATGTTGGGACTAAACTAATTATTGATCTTTCCAAGGAAAGAAACTTATTGACCAGAAGATGCAGAAGATCCAGGAGAGGCTGGAGCGCGGTGAGGAGGTGCAGGGGGAGTACCTGACCTACCTGCTGTCCAGTGGGAAACTGACCGACAAGGAGGTGTACGGCAGCGTGGCCGAGCTGCTCCTGGCCGGAGTGGACACGGTGAGGAGTGAAATGTTGGTGACGTTGGTTTGAAATGTCGGCTGCTAAAAGTAAAATGTGAATTTCTCTACATAATTGTACCGTATCTTGTGCATATCAAAGCTTGACATATCAGATAATTTTTGCAGTGGGTGGCGGTACTGTTTGCCATTATTGGGGTATTGTGGTGTCCAAGTTCTCTAACTAGAAAAGCGCCAACTAAAGAGACTGCACTGGGCGCCAGCAAAAAAAAATGAGCCGCTGTCCCTGGCTGCTGCACCTTCCATAGCTTTGTGATAATATTCTCTATTCCCCCATCCCAGACATCCAACACCTTATCCTGGGCCCTGTACCACCTCGCGAGAGACCAGGAGACCCAGCAATCTCTGTACCAGGAGGTGACCTCCATCGTCCCAGGAGATGGTATTCCCTCCGCTGAGGATCTCTCTAAGATGCCGCTGCTGAAGGCCGTCATTAAGGAAACGCTGAGGTTGGTTTTATTCTGTTCATATACATTCCTCAGTTTCAGGAGTTGGCGCCCAAACAGGGACACGGCTGCCTGCTGTACAGAGCTGTGGTCTGAGGACAGAGGGGGTGATGTGTATGGACCGAGGCTGCAATGCTCACATGTGGCCGCAGCCACCCGGACAGGAGTAACGGGGTTGTCCCAGGACATCTGTATGGAAGATAAACACCAAAAAGCAGAGGAAGATGCCATATTATAATTCTGAAAATGTATCACTGGGACACAATAAAAACACCTTCAAGAAACCCAATGACTGTAAAGGCGAGAATCTCAGAAGTAAATAGATTCTCTGTACAAAAAATACCAGAAGTGATCTCACTAAAAACAACAAGAAACCAAATGGTGGTGGAAGAATATCATTCAGGAGCCAGAGATCCCTGTAATGACCACATAAGAACATCCTAAATAATGAAGATCCAGAAGGTAATTATCACCACACATGAAGGAAACTAATTGGAGAGAGCAAAAGATGGCTTCCTACTAAACATCCGGCAAGGCGCAAAAAGACTCGCTGGATAGTTTTCTTAACTTGTTGAAAACTTGATATCCTCTATTATTTGTATGGATGACGTGGGCAATGCCTCAAACGACCCTCCATGGCAAGAAGACAGGCGTCACTTCTGTTCTACTAGCCCACGCCATGGCGCCATTCCTATTGACCAGTTCATCCGGTCACGGAGGAGATCTGGCCACGATGAGGAAAAAGGTCCAAAATTCTTATATGTCCTTTACCTGTTTTTTAAATGTTGTCTGTGTTGATGACCTGTCTGCATGTAAGGTTTACAGAGCCGGAAAAAAACCCCCACTCCATACAATGTATAGTATGACAGCCAGAAGAGTGGAAAAATCATTGTATAGCTCAGTTCTGTGGATTTTGATCAGTTATGTTTTAGGTCCAAAGTAATTATGTGATTAGTTTTTAATATGTATTATAACACTTGAACATTTTTTTTTGGTGCAGAGCTCCAATCCCTGCAAAGTCATAAATTAAAGTTCTGTCCGCAGCCACCCCTATGGGAAGCTCTCTGTATACAGAGATACATGATAAGATCCTGTCTGCAGTCACCACTAGGGGGAGCTCCCTGTATACAGAGATACATGATAACATTCTGTCTGCAGCCTCCCCTATGGGAAGCTCTCTGTATACAGAGATACATGATAAGATCCTGTCTGCAGTCACCACTAGGGGGAGCTCCCTGTATACAGAGATACATGATAAGATCCTGTCCGCAGCCACCCCTATGGGAAGCTCCCTGTATACAGAGATACATGATAAGATCCTGTCTGCAGCCACCACTAGGAGGAGCTCCCTGTATACAGAGATATATGATAAGATCCTGTCTGCAGTCACCACTAGGGGGAGCTCCCTGTATACAGAGATACATGATAAGATCCTGTCTGCAGTCACCACTAGGGGGAGCTCCCTGTATACAGAGATACATGATAAGATTCTGTCCGCAGCCACCCCTATGGGAAGCTCCCTGTATACAGAGATACATGATAAGATCCTGTCTGCAGCCACCACTAGGGGGAGCTCCCAGTATACAGAGATACATGATAAGGTTCTGTCTGCAGCCACAACTTTAGCACTGTTAGACTTCCCCCAAAAATTAGAATGAAAAGTGATCAACGTGTCATATGTACCTTGAAAATGGAATAACTAAAACGTACGCCCACTGCACAAAAAAAAATTCCTCACACAGCTCCATGGACAAACGTTTTCTATGTTTGTCCAGTGAGTGATGTAAGGGCCAGGTGATCTGATAATGCTGTGACTTCTCTTATTCAGGATGTATCCCGTGGTGCCAACTAATTCCCGAATAGCTACTGAGAAGGACATCGTCATCGGAGACTATTGCTTCCCCAAAGACGTAAGTTTCTAAAGTGAAAGGTCGGGAAATGTCCCAACATGGCAGGAAACTTCCCGGCGTTTTTTTGAGATCTTCAGGCTTTTGCTCAACGGTAAAGTTGGTCCTTGTGTGAATGGCTGTGACCCGGCCATATAGGCAGAGGGGACCTCATCAGTAAAATCCGGTCTCTCCTGCCATTTCTCCCCTCACCCTCCTTCACCTTGGGATGGAGCAGACTGGAATTACCATCTACTTTCCCACGACTAGTAGGACGCTCGGATCGGCACTCTTCCCTTTCCTGAACCCAAGTCCCAGTGGCTTCCATAGCTGCCTCTACGGCACATACATCCCCGAGCCAACATTTAGAGACTTGGCTAACGTTGCAGTCGGTTCCTCTTTGGACTCTTCTTCTGTCTTCCCTTCGTAGACCCTGTTTGTCCTGAATCATTACGTCATTTCCCGGGACGAGAACAACTTTCCAGAACCAAACACGTTCATCCCTCAGCGCTGGTTCCGCGAGCAGAAGATCAAGAACAACCCGTTCAGCTCCATCCCGTTTGGATACGGCATCCGGGCTTGTGTTGGGCGTCGCATCGCTGAACTGGAGATGCATTTGGCCTTGTCCAGGGTAAGTGGTCATTTTCCGGTTGGCCCCTTATATATAATCTTCCATTTCTTACCAAATGATATCTAAGTACCTTAAAGAGGTGGTTGTGCAGGAATAGGGAAAAACAATTACCATTTTCTTCTACAAAGAGGACCACACCGTCTGTGGGTCTTCCATGGTAATGATGTTTAGATGCACTTACTGTCCGTGAATGTGACCAAGATGTAATACCACAAACAGCCTGCGCACAGATGTGGCGCTGTTTGTTTTCAGAAGGTTAGCTGGAATCTACGGTGCCCAAAGAATAATCAATAAGTGCGCTTCTCCCAATCATCTTGATCTACTTGTTGTACTGCTGTTGTCTACATTTTGGCGGGGGCGCCCCTGCTGATCTGTTTGAAAAATGTAACCATTACTGACAAATCTGGAGTCAAGAAAAGGACCTGGATTAAAACTGTAGCCCAAGTTTGGCAACGTCAGCATAATGTTTCCATTAAGTGACGGCAAGTAGAGGTCTTACTCTGTTTTCACCAATTGGCATCAGATGTTACCAGCCCTCGCATCCGTGTACGTGACGCCTTTGTCTACTTTTACTCTCAGATCATCAAGAAGTATGAGATCCGACCAGATCCTCGAGGTGGAGATATCAGTCCCATGTCAAGAATCGTTCTGACTCCAAGTAAACCGATCAATCTTCAGTTCCTGGAAAGAAAATCCCTCTGATGACCGACTGCCGGCATAATGAATGTACAGGCGGCAGAGCTTTGAATAACCTTTCCCATCGGATCTCCTCTGGACTGTGAAACCGAAAAACTGGAGGAGTAATCATTTTATATAACAAACTGAAAAAAAGAAAAACGTTGATTTTATATTTTACCTATTTGTTTTGTTTTTTTAAAAACAAACAAATAATGTTTTTAAGAAAATACTAAAATGAAAACTATAAGGCTATGTGCCCACGTTGCAGAAATGCAGCGGAGATGTCCGCAGCATTTCCGCAACTCCCCGCCGCGGGTAAAACGCATGCGTAATTCGCATGCGTTTTCCCGCAAAACACAAGCGTTTTGCAAACGTTTTTAGCTTGCGGAATGCAAGCGATTTGAATCATCGCTTGGAAAAGTGATTGACAGGTTGGTCACAGACAAGCATAGTGCTTGACAAGTGTGACCAACTTTTTACTATTGATGCGGCCTATGCAGCATCAATAGTAAAAGATAGAATGTGAAAAAAAAAAAAAATAGGGATATACTCACCTCCTGGCGGCCCCCCGATCTCCTCAGCGGCGATCCCGGTTCTCAACGGCGCTGCCGGCAAGTTCCGTTCCCAGGCATACTTTGCGAGAATGACCTCTGTGACATCGCGGTGGCTTGACTGCTACGTCATCAAAGGTCATTCTCGCAAAGCATGCCTGGGAATTGAACTTACCGGCAGCGCCACTAAGGACTCTGGGGGGCCGACAGAGGGTAAGTATATCCCTCTTTTTTTATTTTAATTCTAATTTTTACAGGAATATGGTACCCAGGGCATGGAGGACAGTCTCCTCTCCTCCAGACCCTGGGTACCATCCGCACATGAAGCGCTCACTTTACGCATGGTGGGCATAGCCACATGTGTAAAATGAGTGTTTCAATGCAATCCTATGGCGGCGGAATCCCCACGATTCCGCAGAAATAATGGACATGCTGCGGATTTTACCGCTATGCGATTCCACAGCTGAAAAATCCGCAGCATTGGCACAGTAACTGCGGAATCCCATAGGATTGCATGGGAATGCGTTTTATTCATGTTTTTTTAAGCGTTTCCGCTGTGGCAAAAATGCGTTGGAAACGCCTAAAAAACGCAACGTGGGCACACAGCCTTAGCATCAGTTTACCAACTTTTCTGCTGCGGCTTCTGATGTTACAGGTGGACATATTTATTACAAACGAGAATAACTCTTACCTCTTCTCGGATATGGCATTCTGCGTCTTCCTAATGCTGATTATTTGTTATGGTTTCCAACCAGGAGCAAATATCGCTGCCTGCAGCTCAGGACGGAGCAACTAACTAGTGGACTCGCTCCACTGTGGTCTTTATTAGACCTTAGGGTTTGGCACCTTAAAGGATCTTTCCAGTTTCAGGAAATCCCTGTCTCCTAGCAGCATTTAAATAAGATGAGAGGAGTCGCAGGAAGAGGAGGCTGCACTACAGAAAGACGCCATAGCTATCTAGCAAGTGGGTGGGAGTAAGCGCTTACTATTGTGCACATGCCTTTAAGTGGCTTTCACTTAGAATCTGCCTGAAAAAGCATTAAAGCTCTGCTACAAAGTCTGAACATAAGCGTAGCAATGTCAGATTGGCTGGCTGTGCTTATGTTCTGTCTTTTGTCACTTTTACTACTTTTGTAGCGATGGAGTCTCTATGAAAATGGCGTAAACAAAATGCCCATAAAGACGCTTCAGGGAAAACACCTCGGTCATTTTCCTGACACGTCTTTGCTTTGGAAAACTTGGTGGGTACCCTGTGTCTCTGAGCGTGGCCATGTGCACATATCCTAAAAGGCAGTTTGTGTTTTGGATTATAGAAATGCAAATTGTCTCTGCAGAGAGGAAGAGGAATAGAACTGTAGCGCCACCTACTGGAAGCAGCGATCCTTAAAGTTAATACTAACCTTTCAAGGAGCCTTGCAATAAATCATGTTAAAGAGTCGCTATTGATTTTTAGGATTGCTGCTTCCAGTAGGAGGTGCTGGGACCATGCATGGCTTATAAGTCTCCTCACTCTGACATGCCAGGCTTGACTTGTCCCTCTCCACAAGGAGAAACATTACCCCCATTAGACCTCAGATCATAGAAACAAACTCTTCTTTTCTCATCCTCCCCTATTCCCGGTATCTGTTTTTTGTCTTCAGGGTTGACGTGACATTGAGTGCTGAAGCCAATGACTGACATCAGCAGCTCTGCCCGAGAAGACTGCACAAGCTGCTCAGAGCCTATGAGGTAACTGGATGTGATGTCAGAGTTGCAGGAAATATCAGACTCGTATGCTGACAGGGTGTGTGGGTTTAGATTTCATAATTTCAGATTGCTAAGACTAGTTTCCCCTTTGTTATACTCCTGTGTTTTGCTGCAGTGAGCTGGTCGGTAATTAGATCTCTGCTGGGAGCTGTGGGCAGTTCCCTCTGACTTAGCGCCTCTGGTCTGTTTGAATTTCCTGTGTTCTGATTTTGGCTTGTATTTGGAATACAAGCTAGTCTCCTGATTTTGCCCTTGACATGACTCATCAGCTTTGGCCATGCTTGCCAACCCTTCACACTTCCATATGGCGGTCATTCTGTCGCAACAATCCACTGGACCCCGTTGTAAGACCAGATGCCTGTAAAAGGGTTAAAGGGTTTCTGGGTTTCTCTGGAATCTGTCAGATGGAGTAACTTGTGCTAATTCAAACAAGAAAAATTATAGCCAGCTCACCCAGTTAGACGTCCTTAGTGGTTCTGCTCACTGCCAGGAAGCCACACGGAGTTGTAATGGGAGAGGCACACCCATGTTGCAATAGAAACAAAAACCAGCAAATAATTCCAGCGGATGCTTCCTACTTGGCCATAAAATCCATTTTATTTTTATCTTTTAAAATAGTTCCATGTGGCAGAAACCCAAATATATACAGGGGGTCAGAAGAAAAAAAGGGCACACTGCTGCTTTATGCGTGCAGACTACGCGTTTCGACCTTACTAGGTCTTCTTCTAGGTCTAGTAAGGTCGAAACGCGTAGTCTGCACGCATAAAGCAGCAGTGTGCCCTTTTTTTCTTCTGACCCCCTGTATATATTTGGGTTTCTGCCACATGGAACTATTTTAAAAGATAAAAATAAAATGGATTTTATGGCCAAGTAGGAAGCATCTGCTGGAATTATTTGCTGGTTTTTGTTTCTAACTTGTGCTAAGTCCCAACGATCGGTCGATCACCAAAACAACTGGACAAACGAGGGAACACCGGGGACACAATTACAACGGTGGGCCTTGCTATAGGGAACGGGGAAAAGGACACCTCCTGCACTCTCCTAAGGATGTGCCCTGATCTCCCTGACGTCCCTATACAGGTTCTTTCATCCTGTCGCCGAGCAGGATACCTTAGCCTTAGCTTGCCCTGCACCTATCCCTCAACAGGGAATTGGTAAGTGTGGACACTGGTCCCACCGCTGCAGTAATATAACACCAAGGAAAGATAGCAGATAAGATAAGACAACAAACACTTAGCTTTCTCTGCTGCAATGCACTGAGCAGCAGAGTAAGGCACCAAATCAGCATTCAGCAGAAGCATCACTGCTCTCAGCCAGCTCGTGTCTTGACCACGGTTGGTATTCAAAAGGAAGTGTATCACCAACACCAGCTGATGCCTCAGGTGACCTTTTAAAGGAAGGAGGGAGTGGTAACAATGTGCTTCAGCAAATCGACCTGCCGTGTAATTTCACCAGCAGCCACCGGGGGGGAAAAACTGAAATTAACCCCCGATGGCCTGAAAGGAAAAAAGTTTATATCTGAGAATCCAGAATCTGACACAGATCCAAAAATGGATCGTGACAAGTGTCTGTGTACTGAATTTGGTCCTGTTACTGTAGCTATAATATGATTGTGATTATGTTATTATATTTGTTAGGAGCTTGGTTTAATACACCTTGGTTTCAATAAGCATGGCACAATTTCTTTATAATCACACAGTTTTTATGCTTTATAACAAACTTGGTTCTACATTGTGTTTCTTTATTGAGCATTGTCCTGATTTTGAATTTGTTCACTTTTGGCATGGTATTTATGTACTGAGGCTGGTTCTGGTTCTGTATTTATGTAATGAACATGGTTGTGATACTTTATAGAAACTTGGTTCTGACATGGTGTCTCTGTACTGAGGTTATGACATTTGGGCTACATTACTGCTATATAGAATATACTTATAAAAATGAAGGTGCTTGGTGCATAAATGTACTGAGCTTGCCGCTACTGAATTTGAACATGAACCTAAAAAGATGAACTGGAATATACCGGTAACTGGTGTTTATGCAGCATGTAGGCGCATGTTCACACTGGCCACAAAACAGACAAAACCTAAGACATACCTCCCAACTTTTGAAGGGAAAGAGGGACAAAGGCTGTGGCGCGCGCTACGCACCTCTGCAAATTTTTGGCCATGCCCCCGACCGGACCCATTTTGCAACTAGTGACACCCATGTCCATGCCGCAACCGCACCCATTTAGCACTGCTGATCACACTGACTGGTACTGACGGCACAGTGGCTGGCATTATGGGCACAGTGGCTAGTACTGCAGGCACACTGGTACTAAGGAAAAGAAAGAACAGAGAGAAGAAAGAACAGAGACAGGTAGAAAGGGGAAAGAAAGAACAGAAAAATAAGGAGGGGAAATAAAGAAAGAACAGAAAAAGAAAGAAACAACACAGAGAGAAAGAAAGAGGGGATATAAAAAAAGAACAGACAAAGGGGAAAGAAAGAATAGAGAGAGCAGATATAAAGAACAGAGAGAGAAAGAGAAAGGAAGAACAGAGAGAGAAAGAAAGAGGGGAAAGAAAGAGCACAGAGAGAGAGAGAAAAAGGGGAAAGAACAGAGAAAGAAAGAGGGGAATGAAAAAAAGAAACAGAGAGAGAAAGAGAACAGAGACAAAGAAAGAGAGGGAAAGGAAGAACAGAGAACGAAAGAAAGAGGGGAAAGAAATAACAGAGAAATAAAGAGGGGACAGAAAAAAAAGAACAGAGGGAGAGCGAAAGAAAGAGGAGAAAGAGAGAAATAGAAAACAACAGAGAAAGAAGGAAAGAAAAAACAAAAGAAAGAGGGGAAAGAAAGAACAGAGAGAGAGAAAGAAAAAGAGAGGGAAAGACAGAATAGAGAATGAGAAAGAACAGAGAAGGAAAAAAACAGAGACAGAGAAAGAAATAAAGAAAAATTCTATAAAGATACTATAGCAGCCCGGCTCCCATTGTAATGCTCACCTGAGCCTCCCGATGCAGGACATATCATGATCTGCTCACAAGGTCGGCATCCCCGATTCCAAGGCGATCCTGCTGTCCACGCTGTCGGAGGAGGACACGGTGATGGATCTAAAGCATTCCTGGTTCCGTCACAATCTCCTTATGAAATTACCTAATTTTCGGTCAGCCTCCAGCACATCACTTATGGTGGACCGTCATGTGCGAGTTTTAAAGTGCTCCTCGGGGCTCCGCCATGTACTCCTGTGTCCGTGGGAAAAGCCAGCTTTTTATGCCTTGTACACACTTGGCTCCGCTCCGTACATCCCATACACATATGGCTCCACTCCGTACACACACGGCTCCGCTCCGTACACCTCGTACACACACGGCTCCGTACACCTCGTACACACACGGCTCCGTACACCTCGTACACACTCGGCTCCGCACACCTCGTACACACACGGCTCCGTACACCTCGTACACACTCGGCTCCGCTCTGTACACCTCGTACACACACACGGCTCCGCTCTGTACACCTCGTACACACTCGGCTCCGCTCCGTACACCTCGTACACACTCTGCTCCGCTCCGTACACCTCGTACACACGCGGCTCCGCTCCGTACACCTCGTACACATGCGGCTCTGCTCCGTACACATGCGGCTCTGCTCCGTGCACCTCGTACACACGCAGCTCTGCTCCGTGCACCTCGTACACACGCAGCTCTGCTCCGTGCACCTCGTACACACTCGGCTCCGCTCCGTACACCTCGTACACACGCGGCTCTGCTCCGTACACCTCGTACACATGCGGCTCTGCTCCGTACACATGCGGGTCTGCTCCGTGCACCTCGTACACATGCGGCTCTGCTCCGTGCACCTCGTACACATGCGGCTCTGCTCCGTACACATGCGGGTCTGCTCCGTGCACCTCGTACACACACGGCTCCACTCCGTGCACCTCGTACACACGCGGCTCTGCTCCGTGCACCTCGTACACACACGGCTCTGCTCCGTGCACCTTGTACACACGCGGCTCTGCTCCGTGCACCTCGTACACACACGGCTCTGCTACATCCACACTGTAAACCCCTCCTCACCCCACACATAAACTTACCCCATCCAGCACCATGACAACCAGCACAGCAGAGTCCTGCAAACGGAGGCCCCTGATCATGTGAGCCCTGACTCTTCCCCTCCTGTGCCCTCATCACAGGTCGTGTGCGCACAGAACACACAGCCCAGCCACATCATTGCAGGCTGTGGTGGGTGTCCCTGGGAGGGCGAGGATGGGGTCGGTACATGGGGGGGCGTGAAAATAGCATCCCGGGCGGGACGCGGGTGGGGGGTGTCAAAAACAGGACGGTCCCACGAGAATCAGGATGGTTGGGAGCTATGCATAAGATAAAAGCAAAATAAGAAAATGTCCTGCAGTAAATATATAAATAAATTACAATAGTGCATGAAAATAATAAAGGGAACTTAGTTAACATTATTTTGATCCAAATAGTGTAAAAACCATCCCACCCCCCACGGTGACTCTATTCAGGATGGTCCTAACCTCTTGTATTAAAATCTCACCACATATCAAATGGCATAAATGTGAATAAGGGCTGAGAAGACCCGGCTAATGGATACCATTACCCAGTCATGGGGAACTATATAAATGAAATGTCCCGCTTCAGGAAAAGGGAAGTCATAAAGATTGCAATAAACGATGAAACAAAAACCTAAAGAGATGAACTGGAATAATCAAATTTATATTAATCAAAATTATGTTAACTAAGTCCCCTATATTATTTTCATGCACTATTGCCATTTATTTACTGCAGGGTATTTATTTTGCTTTTTTTTATCTTAGGTTTTGGATTTTACCATCTAAGTGTATATGTAAGGCCGGGGTCACACATGCAGCCACACACTCCAGTCCCGAGTGCCGGCGACAGTGCCGGGTATTGATGCGCAAGTGTCTCGCATCATACTCGCAAGTGTGACCCCGGCCTTAGCCTCGGCTCTCAGGTTGTGTAAATAATGTGTTTTTCTGCTACATATTCGCTGTACAAAAAATGTACTGCATTTAATAATTGAAAAGTGGATGTGGTTTCGTGAGAACTCAAGCCCACTCCTATAGGGTTTTATATGGAACCTGAAAAAATACACTTAAAAAAAAATGCAGTTGCTTATTTAAGCAAAGGATTCTAGTGTTTCTACATTAAAATCTACTGCAACGAATTTGCACCAAAAAAGGGGAACTTGCATGAAAAGGGACGCAAACATACAACGCGTTCATAGCGGACACCTACAGCGCAAATGCTGCAGAATAAAAAAATAATTGTTTTTACATGTTCGAACATAGTCTATAAGTTTAAGGGCTCATACTCACTCGTTCGAGTCTCTGGCATGAAAACCCGGCACTGGGACCGGAGCATGCGGCGGCATAGAAATACATGTAGCCGCACGCTCTAGTCCCAGTGCCGGCGGCAGTACCGGGTTTTCATGCGAGAGACTCGGGCGAGAATCGTGAGTAAGAGTTATAACATAGGGATTGGGGGTAGTCACACCTGTTAATCATTCTGAGCTGGAGTCACACAAGTTTAGAAAGTTTTTAATAATCTGAATCACTCGTCTGACTGCGCTGCAGCTGATTGGCTGCCTCTGTGCTAGGCGGTGGACGGCATGAAGGTGTTTTTCCAGCTTTCCTAGAATCAGATGTATATAGGACGAGGTGACCTATTGCTCCATGAGAAAAGCTGGACGCTGTCAGAGGTGTAATGGCAGTGATATTTGTTTGCACTAAACTTTTACTGAACCGTTCCTTTTCCCAGGACGTGTAATAGATAGGGTTACGTGTTACACAACCCTTATAATCATGAGCTCAGGAGGTGGACTCGAAGGCCGGTCGCCTGGTATTAATATGTGGGTGTAGAGAGGAAACAATCACTGCTGTAGGATGATTGCTGCCTATCTTGGGAGGGTGACCGGCTCCATACTGAAAACCGCACACAGGCTCCCTGCAGCCCCATGTAAGGCTTCTCTGGGGGTCTCACAAGTGCAGACTGATCATGGGAGAAGACTCAAAACTATTAACGCCCTACCCGGCCCCACCCAACTGGAATCCCTGTACTGGATGATACTGCGGGGATACTTCTCCTATATGCATGAACTGGAGGTAAGAGAACGTCACACACGACAATCATTAGTATAAGGCTGGTTTCACATTCGCGCTTTTTAAGCGCACGCACGGCCGGGGGTAGCTCCGCCCCCGAGCCGGCTCTCTGCCCGGCGTGCCCGCCCCTTCCTTGTAGCGCCGCCTCCTAGCGCACAGCGGCGCCTGCGATCGGCGCACCCTATCGGCGCACCGTCAAAAGTGCGCAGCGCAGGTCAAAGCGCAACTAGCGCACGGCCTGCGCACGATCTGCGCACCCTATGCTAAAGATAGGGTGCGCCGATCGCAGGCGCCGCTGTGCGCTAGGAGGCGGCGCTACAAGGAAGGGGCGGGCACGCCGGGCAGAGAGCCGGCTCGGGGGCGGAGCTACCCCCGGCCGTGCGTGCGCTTAAAAAGCGCGAATGTGAAACCAGCCTAAGAAAGCTTTACCACGGGGCGACGCAGCCCCCCTGCCAGCGCTGTGTGCACGCCTGACTATGTGCCCACAGGGACTTTCTCCCTTTGTCCCAAGACCTTGATATCTCTCTCCTCCCCTCCAAAAAGGAGAATATTGCTACTTATCGTGGCTGCCTTCCATGGACTTTCCATGCTCGCATATATCTCCATACCTCTAGTCTGATGAAGGTCTGAGTTGTAGACCGAAACATCATATAATTTTGGGAGAATCTGCTGCATAATATATTTCTTCTGCATATATTTCTTTTGAGTGCCGGAATTTCTTATACTATACATTTTGAGGAGTGGTATCCTTTTCCGTGCACCTAGAAGACGGAGTGACACGTACTCTATTCTTGTTACACGACAATCATTGTTCCCTCTGTGTGAACAGCCGCAAAGGAAAACATGACATCGGAGCATTTGTGAACGGAGACTTAGGCCTGTTTCACACTTCAGTTCTTTTTTGTTCAGTTGTAATCCACCAAAGATGGAAAAAACGGATCAGTTTCCGTTGTGACACAAACGGATGTCACCGGACCGTATTTCTGACGGATCCACTGAAGTTGGAAAGGTTAGGAAGTTTAAAGGAACCGCGTCCTGAGAGAGAGAGAGAATTTTGACTGACGTCAAAAAACTGAAGTGTAGAGGGAATATGCAATGGCTGCAAGTATCAAAATTATATCACATCATTTTAGTATGTAAAAATATCTTCATTATCATAAATATGAGAATTCATATACATAAGTAACGTAATGTCACATGGGATCACAGTATTACAATTTAACTTTAGAAAAATCTTCATCCTGTATTATACCCCAGAGCTACACTCTCTATTTTGCTGGTGCAGTCACTGTGTACATACACTACATTACTGATCCTGAGTTACATCCTGTATTATACTCCAGAGCTGCACTCATTATTCTGCTGGTGCAGTCACTGTGTACATACATTACATTACTGATCCTGAGTTACATCCTGTATTATACTCCAGAGCTGCACTCATTATTCTGCTGGTGCAGTCACTGTGTACATACATTACATTACTGATCCTGAGTTACATCCTGTATTATACTCCAGAGCTGCACTCACTATTCTGCTGGTGCAGTCACTGTGTACATACATTAAATTACTGATCCTGAGTTACATCCTGTATTATACTCCAGAGCTGCACTCATAATTCTGCTGGTGCAGTCACTGTGTACATACATTACATTACTGATCCTGAGTTACATCCTGTATTATACCACAGAGCTGCACTCACTATTGTGCTGGTGCAGTCACTGTGTACATACATTACATTACTGATCCTGAGTTACATCCTGTATTATACTCCAGAGCTGCACTCACTATTCTGCTGGTGCAGTCACTGTGTACATACATTACATTACTGATCCTGAGTTACATCCTGTATTATACCCCAGAGCTGCACTCACTATTCTGCTGGTGCAGTCACTGTGTACTTACATTACTGATCCTGAGTTACATCCTGTATTATACTCCAAAGCTGCACTCACTATTCTGCTGGTGCAGTCACTGTGTACTTACATTAAATTACTGATCCTGAGTTACATCCTGTATTATACTCCAGAGCTGCACTCATTATTCTGCTGGTGCAGTCACTGTGTACATACATTACATTATTGATCCTGAGTTACATCCTGTATTATACTCCAGAGCTGCACTCACTATTCTGCTGGTGCAGTCACTGTGTACATACATTACATTATTGATCCTGAGTTACATCCTGTATTATACTCCAGAGCTGCACTCACTATTCTGCTGGTGCAGTCACTGTGTACATACATTACATTACTGATTGTCACGGTCACGTGTGTCTGGACGCAGATGTTTCCGCAAGGCGAACCCATGACACACGTGACCCTGGATACAGCGCCTCCAGTGGGGCGAATTTAAATAATAAAACGTGCAGATGGATACACCGCCTCCACCTGGCGAATTTAGGTATTACACGTTAATATAAATTCTGGAAACCCCGCCTCCAGTAAGGCGAATTTAAATAAATGATAAGGGGGACCTGGGTCACATTAACAATGGTGGACCCTGCAATAGGGAATGGGGACATGGAGACCACCTGCACTCCCCTGAGCCAGTGTCCCTGCACTCCTCACATTCCCTATACAGGCTCCGCACCTGTCGCCGCACGCGAACCTTAAACCCTTGCTCGCCCTGACCCTAAACCCTCGCTAGGGAATTGGTCGGTGCGGAGACTAATCCCACCACTGCACTAACAACACACATGAGGGAAAGAGATAAAACAGGGGGACACCACTTAGCTTTATGCTCTGTGCTTATGCTCCTGCAACAGAGCCCTCCACCTGCGTGCGTCTTCTCCTCCACCCGGATCCATCACCATGACAGGATCCTTCACCATAGTGCAGCCTTGGAGCAGAGTCCACCACCAGTTGCTGCTGCTTAGTAACAGAGTCCCAAGGATGAGTTCAGCTTCTGCCACGAAGTCAAGCATGCTTGAGTCCAGCTCAGCAGCCAAGTCCAACATGGTGAGTGCCACTCTCCATAGTCGCCACTCCACCAGTCCATGCAGACACTTCCCGCTGACACCATCACTGCGACCCCACCACGCCATGCCAGCCCTTCGTCCAGACACCATAGCTGACACACGTCCCCCCTGGCTAAGCTGCGCAGGACTCCTCCTCAGCTCCATCCTTCCACCAGGCTCTCACCAACTCAGAATATAGGGAATGAATGAATGAATATCACCACCAGTGATTACACACCCTGAGACTCATTTATAGAGCCCCACACCTGAATTATAATTACAGAGAACTTTAAACTGAAAACCTAAGGTGCGATACCACTAACCACCACCGGGGACAGTCAAGTCACCTTGGCAACTTGCCAAAAGGAAAAAAAATCCACTCTGTGCTTTTAAAACTGTCAGATCACTTCAGATCATGACACTGATCCTGAGTTACATCCTGTATTATACTCCAGAGCTGCACTCACTATTCTGCTGGTGCAGTCACTGTGTACATACATTACATTACTGATCCTGAGTTACATCCTGTATTATACTCCAGAGCAGCGCTCACTATTCTGCTGGTGCAGTCACAATCCTTCTGGTGAATGGAAATTGTAATGAATCATTCTATTCAAAGGAGCCAGAGGAGGATGTGAAGAATCATTCTGATGAACAAACAGCGCAAAGTCAAGAAAATTGCAGTCACATGCAATGCTCATGTCCAACTAGCATGTCAGATTGTTCCTGGGCCAATGTTCCTTTAGAAGAGTCTCATCACCCAGTGGAATCTATGATTCGATGAATCACTGCAGGTCTGAAAGCAAAGGAGGTCCAATGTGCTAAGACGAGGGACGCTGGTGAAGTGGCCTTTCAATGTTAGTACTGGAGTCTCTCTGGACAAGGTGTTCTGCGTGGAGGGAGGTTCAGTTATTGTTTACTTCATTCAGCTGACGGATCAGGTTGGCGCTGCCAAGCACAAGATCAACACAGAGCTGGCACAGAGCACAGTAATCTATAAGGGTACAAAGGTCCATACAGACCGATAATGCTACTTCAGAAAATACAGTCATAGTAACAGTACTGGAGAGTATATAAAATTGTTCTGATAAGTAAGGGTAAGTTTAGACACAGCAGAAAGTTTCTCTCTGGTGGAATTTATCTGTCATGACTGTTGTCTGGTGTCCCGGGATCAGGGGCTCTTCCCTGTTCCTAACACTAGGGGTGCCCTAGCTCGCCCTGCTCCTCAGATTGCTTCTGATGGTGAAGATGCCGGGGCTACGTATCTTGCCTTAGCTTCTGAATCTGTCCTCAGTCTGTACCCTTCCCCCACCCAGGGAAGAAAGGAGTAGTAGTGTACCATAATACACCAACCAGATTAACAAGGAAAAAGGAAAATACCAAACATACATATACAGTTGTGGCCAAAAGTATTGACACCCCTACAATTCTGTCAGATAATACTCAGTTTCTTCCTGAAAATGATTGCAAACACAAATTATTTGGCATTATTATCTTCATTTAATTTGTCTTAAATGTAAAAACACAAAAGAGAATGAAGCAAAAAGCAAAACATTGATCATTTCACACAAAACTCCAAAAATGGGCCAGACAAAAGTATTGGCACCCTTATCCTAATACTTGGTTGCACAACCTTTAGCCAAAATAACTGCGACCAACTGCTTCCGGTAACCATCAATGAGTTTCTTACAATGCTCTGCTGGAATTTTAGACCATTCTTCTTTGGCAAACTGCTCCAGGTCCCTGATATTAGAAGGGTGCCTTCTCCAAACTGCCATTGTTAGACCTTTCCACAGGTGTTCTATGGGATTCAGGTCTGTACTCATTGCTGGCCACCTTAGAAGTCTCCAGTGCTTTCTCTCAAACCATTTTCTAGTGCTTTTTGAAGTGTGTTTTGGGTCATTGTCCTGCTGGAAGACCCATGACCTCTGAGGGAGACCCAGCTTTCTCACACTGGGCCCTACGTTATGCTGCAAAATTTGTTGGTAGTCTTCAGACTTCATAATGCCATGCACACGGTCAAGCAGTCCAGTGCCAGAGGCAGCAAAGCAACCCCAAAACATCAGGGAACCTCCGCCATGCTTGACTGTAGGGACCGTGTTCTTTTGTTTGAATGCCTCTTTTTTACTCCTGTAAACTCTGTGTTGATGCCTTTGCCCAAAAAGCTCTACTTTTGTCTCATCTGACCGGAGAACATTCTTCCAAAACATTTTAGGCTTTTTCAGGTAAGTTTTGGCAAACTCCAGCCTGGCTTTTTTATGTCTCGGGGTAAGAAGTGGGGTCTTCCTGGGTCTCCTACCATACAGTCCCTTTTCATTCAGACGCCGACGGATACTACAGGTTGACACTGTTGTACCCTCGGACTGCAGGCAGCTTGAACTTGTTTGGATGTTAGTCGAGGTTCTTTATCCAACATCCGCACAATCTTGCGTTGAAATCTCTTGTCAATTTTTCTTTTCCGTCCACATGTAGGGAGGTTAGCCACAGTGTCATGGGCTTTAAACTTCTTGATGACACTGCGCACGGTAGACACAGGAACATTCAGGTCTTTGGAGATGGACTTGTAGCCTTGAGATTGCTCATGCTTCCTCACAATTTGGTTTCTCAAGTCCTCAGACAGTTCTTTGGTCTTCTTTCTTTTCTCCATGCTCAATGTGGTGCACACAAGGACACAGGACAGAGGTTGAGTCAACTTTAATCCATGTCAACTGGCTGCAAGTGTGATTTAGTTATTGCCAACACCTGTTAGGTGCCACAGGTAAGTTACAGGTGCTGTTAATTACACAAGTTAGAGAAGCATCACATGATTTTTCGAACAGTGCCAATACTTTTGTCCACCCTCTTTTTTATGTTTGGTGTGGAATTATATCCAATTTGGCTTTAGGACAATTCTTTTTGTGTTTTTTTCATTTAAGACAAATTAAATGAAGATCATAATACCAAAGAATTTGTGTTTGCAATCATTTTCAGGAAGAAACTAAGTATTATCTGACAGAATTGCAGGGGTGTCAATACTTTTGGCCACAACTGTATACTCACATAAACAACAGAGGTAAACACCGAAGAGTGGAGTATGGGAAAAAAACTAAGTAGGAGAAGAAAGGGTTATCACACACTCAAAACCTAGCAACAGTCACAGATAAATCCATCAATTGCCATCTCCAATAGTAACCAATGACAACCTCCAGCCATGCTGCACTAGCTAGCTCTGACAATGAGTGCTAGCCAGGACCCATATTATATAGGAGATGGGAGTGGCTAACAGTGCACAGCTGAGAGTCTTAATGCAGGAAAGCTTAAAGGAGCTCTCAACTGAACTGATTAACCTTGTGAAGGTGAAGTGCTTCTAATAAGTGCAGGAGTTGGAGAAATCAGACACTGCGGTCTTCTGGCTCCTCTCTATAACAGTAAACCCATTACACTATCCTGCTGTTTACCGCTGGCCAATACGGTATGCTTACAAAGACTGAATGAGCAGCAGCCATGCCGATGATCTGACGTCTGGCTCCTGTCTCATGTTGGCTCATTTCTCCTACCCAGATCTCATGTGGTGCAAAATGTCCTTCCCAGAGTGAGAGCGATGTGATGCAGAGGATCACAATCAGGACCCTGTCCGATATCTGAGGGGTCTGTGATAGGAGGACCATAAGATTGCAAATACCAAGATTGGTGATCCAGCCAGTGCTCATAGTAAGACGGCTGACAAGATGCCACACAGGGCTGCACGGTGCAAATCTACAGGGCTTCTCCCAGTAACACATACAGACATGCAGGCTACACAAAAGCTTCAGGAAACCATGCTGCAATGTGAGAATTCTTACAGGAGAAGAAGTGTTAATAGTTTCTCTGAGGTCAGGTCTCCAAGAGATTTGGAACAACCTCCTGCCGAGATCCTCCATAACCTGTGCACAAGTGACGAGAAGAAGTGATGGAGGCAACGGGCGGTCACCAGACACTGATGATGGAGGCGAAGGGTGGTCACCAGATACTGATGATGGAGGTGACGGGCGGTCACCAGATACTGATGATGGAGGCGAAGGGCGGTCACCAGATACTGATGATGGAGGCGACAGGCAGTCACGAGACACTGATGATGGAGGCGAAGGGCGGTCACCAGATACTGATGATGGAGGCGAAGGGCGGTCACCAGATACTGATGATGGAGGCGACAGGCAGTCACCAGACACTGATGATGGAGGCGAAGGGCGGTCACCAGATACTGATGATGGAGGTGACGGGCGGTCACCAGATACTGATGATGGAGGCGACAGGCAGTCACCAGATACTGATGATGGAGGCGACGGGTAGTCACCAGATACTGATGATAGTCACCATATATAGATAGGATTTACATTTCTCTTCTCTTCATTCACTTTGCATTTTGCTTATTCATAATAATAAAGTTAACTTTTTTTATGCATTCTTACGTGCAGCATGTTTTCCACACCTGCCTAAATGTTTCGCACAGTCCTGTCTATCACATTCAATCTACACTCACTGGCCACTTTATTAGGTACACCTGTCCAACTGTGTGTTAAGACTTAATTTCTAATCAGCCAATCACATGGTGGCAACTCAGTGCATTTAGGCATGTAGACATGGTCAAGACAATCTCCTGCAGTTCAAACCGAGCATCAGTATGGGGAAGAAAGGTGATTTGAGTGCCTTTGAACGTGGCATGATTGTTGGTGCCAGAAGGGCTGGTCTGAGTATTTCAGAAACTGCTGATCTACTGGGATTTTCACGCACAACCATCTCTAGGGTTTACAGAGAATGGTCCGAAAAAGAAAAAAAATCCAGTGAGCGGCAGTTCTGTGGCCGGAAATGCCTTGTTGATGCCAGAGGTCAGAGGAGAATGGGCAGACTGGTTCGAGCTGATAGAAAGGCAACAGTGACTCAAATTGCCACCCGTTACAACCAAGGTAGGCAGAAGAGCATCTCTGAACGCACAGTGCGTCGAACTTTGAGGCAGATGGGCTACAGCAGCAGAAGACCACACTGGGTACCACTCCTCTCAGCTAAGAACAGGCATCTGATGGCTACTTTCAGCAGGATAATGCGCCATGTCATAAAGCTCGAATCATCTCAGATTGGTTTCTTGAACATGACAATGAGTTTACTGTACTCAAATGGCCTCCTCAGTCACCAGATCTCAATCCAATAGAGCATCTTTGGGATGTGGTGGAACGGGAGATTCGCATCAGGGATGTGCAGCCGACAAATCTGCGCCAACTGTGTGATGCCATCATATCAATATGGTCCAAAATCTCTGAGGAATGCTTCCAGCACCTTGTTGAATCTCTGCCACGAAGAATTGAGGCAGTTCTGAAGGCAAAAGGGGGTCCAACCCATTACTAGCATGGTGTACCTAATAAAGTGGCCAGTGAGTGTATATACATCATAAAAAGGGAATACTATTTGCAATTTACTTTGTGTTAAATTAGCGATTCTGTGGAGCGTTCTGACAATTACTTATATACTATGGTGTGACCAGTGTATATCAATGAGACCGTCCTCCAAATGAGCCGACCGCTCCTCCTGCTTACGGGAATACAGCCAATAGATACGGTGTCTTCACTAGTTAGCCACTTCTTTTGGCTGTGACTGAGCACATGTGACCAGCTCTGCATTATGTTAGCTGGACATCAGGGGCGGACATGAAGCCATACAGGGGCTCTAGATGTTGGGGACACATCTAGCTCCAAAGCAGGTGGAATTGTTCATTATGATGAGTTATTGGCTGCAAAGCCCCATATATTGTTCTTGCCCAGGGGCCTCTTCTGTGTCGGCTCCTGGTGGACACACTCATTGTTATACACTTTGAACACTAGGTGGCACCATATTATGTAAGTAAATGTGATAATTGCGCACTGGATAATTTTTAGGTAGCATGTGAATGGAAACAATGTTTCATTTGCTTATGATGTATACCGTGCATGGATATGATATATGTAATGGTGGAAAAAACCCTTTAAGCAGAATATCTGGAGCTCTGTACGAGAAAAATAACAGAGCTCTGAGCATTACAAAGATTTAATATCATATAAATTAGCAGAGGATAGAGATTGTGAATAGATCCACCATTGCTTCTCCTCCCATCATTCATATCAGCATGACATGGCAGCCAGCCAGCGGCTTTTGTGTACGTGAGTGCGGTATTCATCGTGGTTCCCGGGTGATCTGAGGGTAGCTCTGGATCACAGCCTGGCCTGAGATGCTATTTAACCAGGATCTCGTGTTGACTCTCAGGGGTGAGATGTTGTAGCTGTTCCCCCTGCACGGATGATTTTTTTTAAAGGGTGTCCAGATAAAAGTGACTTTTCTTATTTTCTTTTTTTGGGTGACGGATGGGTGAGATGTGATTGTGTCATCTGTAACGTTAGTGTTCTGTCTCCGACATTTAATTCATAATCCCTGATTATCTGCTTGCTTAATGTTCACATTGTTTTCTGGCTCCATCTAGTGACCAGAGTCATAACCGCAGTGTTATTCTGTGTTTTACTTTCGCTTTTTATTTCCCTTCGTTTGCAATGCACCCTGGTAGCTCTTTGCAAAGGATTATGGTTAGTTCAGCCCCATTTTCCCTCCAGTCCACTATTTTCCTTCTGCCTGCATTCAGGAAGCATCTCATTTTTCTTCTCCCCTTGTGACAGCATTGCTGGTATGTACTTATGTTTCCTGTATCCAATTCCTGTCTCATATCAGCCTGCTCAGTTAGTTCTTCCCCTGGTCAGCTATTAGTGCAGATGTTGATTCACTGTGTCATGTAATATGTATTCTTGCTGAACCCAGTATTGATTGTATGCATGTATGTTTGTATTGTAGTTTCACCGCGCCAATATACCATTACATTCAATAAAGCACAGATTCAACCTACAGTCTCCTTATTGGACCCGGTATAGCGGTTTAGCTGCCTGTATAAGCTGCAATGACGTCTGTCTCATTCAGTGAGGACAGAACCTTTAGCCCTTTTAGAGATGATTTAATCTACAACTTGCTTAATTGTTCACAATAACAGAAGTTTTGACCAGGGGTGCCCAAACTTTTACATGCCGCTGTATATGGCGCACACTCACTCGGCCGCTTCCATATCGCCCGTGGTATTGTGCAGGGCGGACCACACACTGACCTCCCCCCCATTACACCTGTGTCAGTGTCAGTCTATTAAGCTCAGGTTCTGTCTCTAACCAATGACATATCCTAGTGACCCGATTTTCCAGCTGATGAGCAGTTCCGTGTTCCTCCGGGGTCTAATATGTGACTTTCATTTATTTTTAAGCTAATACAAAAAAATAAGTATGGACCCATGTGGGTATCTCGCATTGGAGGCCAGCACATGGTTAATATTGCCGGCCCCCATCTCCTGGAAGCCCTACTAAAGCAGGAAGGAAAGTATCCGGTGAGGGCGCATATGAATCTGTGGAAGGAACACCGGGACCTCAGGGGACACTCCTACGGACCACTGACCCAGTGAGTATGAGTGGTGGAGGGGTTGAGGGATTCTCCTTAAAATGATGCTGCCCATATGGAGGTATCCAAGGGTGTAACTATATTGGGGGCAGGGTTTGCAGTTGCACCTGGACTATAATGGCGTTACCAGAGGCTCTTGGTCCCCAGTGCAAAGACTCCTACATGGCCCCAACTACCTTTTAATAGTGTTCATTGGCCCAAGGACTACGACTCCTGCCCTCCCCATCGTTATAATCCTGCTGCCCTATCATCCGGATCAGCCGAGAGGCTCACTGCCCGTCCTTCCCCTGATAAGTGGGTGCTTGCAGGATGTTGTCTTCGGTCACGGGACGATGTCTCTACTTAATTTGTCATTGCCTATAGAGAGGGGCATAAATGGCAAACGCTGCGCTCAGTACTGAACCAGAAGATGATAAAACCCACCGAGGCAGCGCACTATGCGGACCCCCTGAGCGAGATTATCCCCGATCTGATCAACAAGATCCAGGAGCTGAGAGCGGCGAGTCCATCGGGGCACACGGTGCAGAACGTTGCCGGATTAATGTATAAATTTGCTTTCGAAAGTAAGTGCGGAGCTTCATCTCATCTTATTTATGGCTTATCACTGGGACCCTCACCTGGGGGGGAAAGGGGATTTGGTGCCCAATCACCACATTCTCCATATACTTGAATATTGTCCTCTCCGCTAAGGGTATGTGCACACGCTGCGGATTCCGCTGCGTTTCCGCAGCGTTTTTGGCCGCTGCAGACCCGCAGCAGTTTTAGCTGCGGTGTACAGTACCATTCAAATGAATGGTAAAAAAAAACGCTGTGTAGACGTTGCGGAAAAATCCGCGCGGATTTGCTGCGGTTTTGAAACCGCAGAAAGAAGTGACATGTCAATTCTTTCTGCGGAATCCGCAGCGGGTTCCTATCTCCACCATTGTGGAGATGGTGAATCCGCAGGATCAAACCGCAGTCAAAACCGCAGATAATCCGCGGGTCTTTTGACCTGCGGTTTATCTGCGGTTTTTGCAAAATCCGTGCGGATTAATCCGCAGCGAATTCCGCAGCGCCTGCACACACCCTAAAGTCCACAGGACAGAAGTAGCTGAGCAAGCAAAACTTATTTAAAAAATCCCAAACTTTTCCTGTTCATTTCAGTCATTTCTTACTTGATACTTTGTATCTGTCCAGGTATTTGTTCTGTAATTTTCGAGACTCGTATCGGGTGTTTGCAAAAAGAGATTCCAGAGGAAACCCAGAAATTTATCAATTCTATCGGTATAATGCTGGAAAGTCAGAGCGTGATCGAACGGCTCCCGAGGTGGACCAGGGACTGGATGCCATACTGGGGACGATTTATGGAGTCCTGGGATATAATATTTAATTACGGTAAGTGATTGGAAAACCATAAAACTCCCCAGTACGTGTGACGCCGGTATTGTGACTGATGAAAAAATATAGATAAATATTTATAACTAATAATAATTTAATTTCAATTTTTTTTTATATTATTTATTTTCAATAACTGTCTCCAAAAAGTACAACAATGTATATATTTCTGGATTTTTAGGGACAAATTTAATAAATAATAAAATAAAGGACATTGAAGGGCGTTTGCGGCGCGGTGACGACCTGGGCGGCGCTTATCTCACTCACCTGCTCACCAATGGAAATCTGAATGTGAATGAGATCTATGGGGCTTTTCCGGAGATGCTGCAGGCTGGCGTGGATACAGTGAGTAATATCTGGATAGTAATTGTGGGAAAGAGGCTTAAATTAAGCCCCTAATGCAAAATTTGTAACAAGGGTCACCCCTACCAGGTGCCATTTAAAATACTGATGTCTTCTTATGTGGCGCCATGACCTGGATGCTCCCGCTATCTCTGCACACCACATGATCGCTATAGCGCCCCCCGATTGTGAGCGACTCTAACGACGCCTGACTTCCCCCCCTTTCTCCAGACATCTAATACCTTGACTTGGGTGTTATATGAATTGGCAAGAAACCCAGAAATTCAGCAGTCCCTGTATGAGGAGGTGATCAGCGTTATCCCTGATCATATTCCCAGCACTTCTGATATTTCCAAAATGCCCCTGCTAAAGGCAGTTATCAAGGAAACCCTGCGGTGAGTACATTAATTAAATAATAATGTCATTTAGAGGTGACGTACAGGACTAGAAATTTATAGCTGCTTTCTTCTTTTCAGTACATTATATGGTAAAGTGAATAGTGTCATTCAAAACTACTACCTGCACTGGAAAAAAAAACACAAGCCCTTCTGAGGCTTTGTAGATGGAAAAGTTATGGTTCTCGGAAGAAGGGGAGAAAAAAAAAAAGCGTTAAAATTAATAATGGCCCGATCGTGAAGGGGTTAAACTTGACCCGTTAAAAAACATTAATATATTTTTATCTATTTATTTTTAAATGCAGGTTGTATCCTGTGGTTCCGGAGAACGGCAGAATTATATTGGACAAAGAAATAGTTCTAGACGACTATATAATCCCCCAAAATGTGAGTTTTGGAAAAATCACCATCAACATTAAAAAAAAAAAAAAAAAAGAATCAGGCGACACCCCTGATGAACGCCGGCCAGCACTAGAGACATGTCCTTCTCCATCGCAGACGCAGTTCGTCCTATGTCACTATGTGCTCTCCAGAGACGAGGCCAGCTTTCCAGAACCGGACAGATTTCTTCCCCGGAGGTGGCTGCGGAGCGAGGGGATAAAGCATCACCCCTTCAGCTCCATACCCTTTGGTTTTGGGGTAAGAGGATGTTTAGGCCGTCGGGTGGCTGAGCTGGAAATGCACCTGGCACTTTCTCAGGTGAGATCTTAGAAACAAAAGATATTTTGATAAATTATTTTACTTTTTTCCAATACCATGACATCTTCAAGATACATGTTTGCTGTCAGTGATTGAGCTCCTATTTTCATTCAGAGGATACGTTCCCACGATGAGTTATTGGCGAGTTTTTTATGCTGCATATTTTTTTAAAAAAATGTAAGTAACCTATGTTACTTAATGGGTGCAGAACATCTGCAACATCAAAAACTTACCAAAAGCGCATAGTCGCCTAAAACATCTAGTCCTGGGCTCCGCTGAGCAGTAGATGCAACTGGATCCAGTGCAGACAATGCTGGGAATCAAACTCTGAGGCTGTGTGCACACGCTGCGGAATTTTCCGCGCGGATTTGCTGCGGTTTCAAATCCGCAGCATGTCAATTCTTTGTGCGGATTCCTCTGCGGTTTGGCACCTGCTCCATGACAGGTGGCAAACCGCAGGGGAAATCCGCAAGCAAATCCGCAGATAAACTGCAGATAAACCGCAGGTCTTTTGATCTGCAGATTTACCTGCGGTTTTCATCAAATCCGCTCGGACAGCACCTAAAACTACGTGTGCACGCAGCCTGATACATTGTAGCAAACCAGCAGAAATTTGTGCATTTGCTGCAAATAATTGATAATTTATTGAGGCTGGCATCCCCCCCTCTAAACCCTTCATGACTGGACCATTTTTTAGTTTAGCACTTTAGTTTGTGTGAGAACTCGCTTTTCCCTGGGTGAGATGTGGATGACACCATTAATTTTACCGTATAATGTATTAAAAATGGGGGGGAAAAAATCCAATTGGGGGATGAAATGGTGGAAAAAAAATGCAATTCTGCCATAGTTTTGTGTCTTATGACGCTATTCTCCAAACTATATATTTGCTTTTATTTTTAACGTTACATTCCCACGATGATTTTTTGTTGCGTTTTTGCAGTTGCAGATTTTCTGCAATTTCTGAACCAGGAAAATTAGGCTAATTGCATCTTTTTTCTTTGTGTTTTATTGCGTTTTGTCTCTTTTTGGTGAGTCATGTTTAAAAAAAAAAAAAAAAAAGCTGCTTTTGTTTTAAATACTATTGTTTTTTGTCCATGACACAAGTTCATTACTAATACAGTCATGTGATTTCATGCGTTTTTACTGTGTTTCTGCTTGTCCGGTTCTTTTTTACCTGCGGATTTTCTGCATCTGGTGTAAGTCTATGGCCGGGGTCACACTAGAGAGGAATACGGACGAGTGAGAGGCGTTAAAATCACGCATTACACACGGACCAATGATTCTCTATGGGTTTGCTCCCAATAGCCCTATATTTCTCGTCCGTATTCTACGGTCCGTGCATGCTGGGACTGTCAGCGTACTACGCCCGTAGTACGCCAATGCAAGTCTATGGGTGCGCTAAAAATACGGATTACACACGGACCACACATGTGACTTGCGAGAAATACGCACCAGGTGTCTTTTAGAAAAGCCGGCAATTCAGTGCGCGATACAGTAAACTCACACTGACAGGTTTAATAAAGAAACGAAAGAATAGATATAGACACATAGAATACATATATATATACATACAAGTCATTGAGACAAACATATATATATATTTATACTTCACAGAGTTCTACATAGCAGAATAGCCGCTAATTCAATTGCCGGCTTCTGTCAAATCATTCCCCAACCCGACATGAAATGACACATGGTTTACATACAGTAAACCATTTCATTTCATGTTTTTTTATATGTCCCTGACTAATAATTAGATGAGGGTTTGTGTGCAAAATTTGGGAGGTGTAGGTGTTATTTTAAGGGGTTAATTCGTTGTAAAAAAAATGCGTGGGCTCCCGCTGTAATTTGTCGACCAGAGAGGTTAAGCAGGTGAGTGAGGGCAGATTTTGATAGCCATGTGAGGGACCATTGTTTTTGTCCCCCCCCCCCCCGGCTACAAAAATCTGCCTCCAGACACTCCAGAAAGGGCGCATCTATAAGATGCGCCTTTTCTGGCACTTATCCTCTCTATTCCCATTGCCCTGTAGCAGTGGCGAATGGTTATTATAACAAAGGGTTAATGTCACCATTCGATCGCAAGGTGACATTAAGCCGATTAATAATGGAGAGGTGTCAATAAGACACCGATCCATTATTAACCCTATACTAAGAAAGGGTTAAAAACCACACCCAGACATTAATTAAAAAGTCATTTAATGAAATAAATACACCAAGTTTATGACAAAATTTTATTAGTCTTGTAATCCAAAATAAAACCATCACCTGCAACAAAAATTAAATAAAAAATCACCAATATCCTTACTTCTCCGCCATTCAGTCATGTCCCACGCTGCAATCCATCAGAAGGGGTTAAATAGTTTACAATGAGGACCGGTGCTAATGCGACCAGCCCCACTGTAAACTACTACAAAATGAATTGAATCAGCTCTGCGCAGCCTCAATGGCTGCCTGTAGATGAACTAATTACCGTGGGAAAGTTTCTGACTTTTTTCCCACGGTCTTAAGTTCATTTACAGATCAGCCGGGGACTCCCCGCAGCCTCAGTGACGTCAGCATTCTATGTGTCTATATCTATTCTTTCGTTTCTGTTAGAAACCCTGCCATAGGGCTCCATTATAAGTCCATTTTGGAAGTTGGCGAGAAAATCTCAGCATACAGATTGCATACGGATGCAGACATGCACAAAATATGCGACCACACCTTGCTTACGGATGACATACGGAGCACTATTTAGGGGTCATTCATCCGTATTACGCATGTAAACTACGGACCGTATTTTGCGTCGGTTAGTGTGACCCCGGCCTATAGGGAAAATCTGCACATAAATCTCAGCATACCCACAAGGGAAATTGACATATTGCAGATTTTAAACCCGAGTTTATGCATAAAAAAGCACAGTATGCAGGAGATTTCTATGAATCCTATAATTTTTCCTGGAACTGTTTTGTTACACAGCATGAAAAACTCACCAAAAATTAATTGTGGTAATTTAATCTAAGTGGATTTGAAGGGTGCAGAGTGCTGACAGCTTGCCGTGGCCCCGAGGGACATTTAAAGACAACCCTTCTAAGGCCGGGGTCACACTTGCGAGAAACTCGCACGAGTCTCTCCCCTCAATACCCGGCACTGCCGCCGGCACTTGGGAGCGAAGCGCTCAGCTGCATAGAAATACCTGCAGTGCACACGCCGGTCCCGAGTGCCAGCGGCAGTGGCGGGTATTGAGACTCAAGAGAAGGTTGTTGTTTCTGATTAGTTAAACATGGCTGCTTTCTTCCAAAATCAGCGCCCGGGTTGTGTGAGGTATCGCTGCTCACTCATAAGCTGGGCTGCAATACCAGACATAACCTTTGGACAGGTGTGGCGCTATTTCTGGAAAGGAAGAGCCATGTTTATGTATCACACAGATGATATGGATATTTTTCATGGTTGTTTTCTTCCACTCTATAGTTAATAAAGAAATTCCAGGTACGGCCCGACCCCGACCTGGGGGAAGTGCGTGCCAAAAATCGGGTTGTCCTCGTGTCAAACAAACCAATCAACTTGCAGTTCATTGATCGACAATAATATTGATGAGAAAATAAAAATGTCTGTAAATTATCTGATCCGGAAGAGGGAGAATCTGAAGACAAAGGATGGAAGATTTCATTACCGGGATGTGGATCGGTGTGGAAAAAGGACGACCGCGCATGGGGGAGGCGAAGATAACAAGACCGTGACTGCTCCGCGTCCCAGGGAGCCACCGAAATCTCATCTATAGAGGAAAGCCAGTCAGGATGTATATATATATATATATATATATATACTGTACTCACACACTTATCATATACAGTACATATATACGGTACATATGATAAGTCTGTGAGCTACCATACATGTGTACAGCACAGTGACGGCGCAGGCTATCTGCACTTATCCTGGTAATTTAAAGAGTGACTGTCGTTTTAATTTTAAATTCATAAATCATTAATACACATTAAAATAAGCAACAATGTAATATATCTTGTAAGAAAAATCCACTTCTTTCTTCTCCTGCACTGATCATCCCTTCTAAAAATTCTCAGTTCATGGCTAAAATCTGTCTTCGTGGAATATAGGCTTTTCCATTACTGAGATAGGAGGTGACCATTGGTGCTCATAAGATTCTATGAAGGGGGAGGAGCTAGAGGAAGACAGATGTGGAGGGAGGAGTACATGTAGCCACAGAGGGAGGAGCTAGAAATCGACACAGAGGGAGGAGCTAGAGGCAGGAAGAAACATTCTGCTGCAAATTCTCCTGAAACAGCACACTTCTCCATAGAACTTTCTGAGCACCAACTGTAATCTCCTATCTCAGTAATGGAATTATCAGTATTCAATGAAGACATTTTACTTGTGCATTGAGAATGAGTGATCAGCACATGGGAAGAAAGAAGCGGATTACGGATTACCCTTATAAGATATATAAACTTTATATCACATAACGTAACCTCATCAGCAGGAATACAACAGAAAATGCCTAGTAAGATGATGAACTTAATGGAATAAGGAGGCATAAACATAAGTGATGTAAAATGCAATATTTTAATACTTTTTTAACAAATTTCTATTTAAAATTAAACACAGGGTTTTGGTTTTTTTTTTAAAAAAGAGGCAGCCGGGTGTTTCTATCAATATCCGGGGCTTTGGCAGCACAAATAAGACCAAGTCGATGTTGTTTATACCAAATGGATATCTAAGGTAACAATAAACAGCATCCATTTGTTTAATTTTACATACTTTTTTTTTAACAAATTTCTAATAAAATATTGCACTTTACATCACTTACAGTGCCTTGCAAAAGTATTCAGCCCCCTGGAACTTTTCAACCTTTTCCCACATATCATGCTTCAAACATAAAGATGCCAAATGTAAATTTTTGGTGAAGAATCAACAACAAGTGGGAAACAATTGTGAAGTTGAACAAAATTTATTGGTTATTTTAAATTTTTGTGGAAATGCAAAAACTGAAAAGTGGGGCGTGCAATATTATTCAGCCCCTTTACTTTCAGTGCAGCAAACGCACTCCAGAAGTTCATTGTGGATCTCTGAATGATCCAATGTTGTCCTAAATGACTAATGATGATAAATATAATCCACCTGTGTGTAATCAATTCTCCGTATAAATGCACCTGCTCTGTGATAGTCTCAGGGTTCTGTCTGAAGCACAGAGAGAATCATGAAGACCAAGGAACACAACAGGCAGGTCCGTGATACTGTTGTGGAGAAGTTTAAAGCCGGATTTGGATATAAAATGATTTACGAAACTTTAAACATCCCAAGGAGCACTGTGCAAGCGATCATATTGAAATGGAAGGAGTATTGTTATGATTGGGTCACCAAGGAGGAAAACAAGACCAAGCTAAGCTGCAGAAAACCAGAGAGGTTGGTAACTAAGCGGATTGCAGACCCCTGATTCTATCCACACAACTAGCAGTAGCCGTGGCGGGTACCTACGATGATTCTAGACGCCTCGACACAGCCGGAGAACAAAATAAGCCTAAAGCAAGAAAAGGGGAAATCTAAACTGCCCCAGAGCAACACCCCAAAGGAATTGATAGCCCCCAAACATATATTGCCGGTGAGACAAGATGAAAACACGAACACAGGTAGGAATATAGACTGAGCAAATGATGGGGCCCACACTGACTAGAAAGGACAGGAAAGGAAAGACACTGTCTGCAATCACACAAAAAACCCTGCAAAAATGTCCAACACTTCTGATAGCAAAAACTCTGAAGTCACTAGACTTCTCCCACTATATCAGCACTCTGGTATATTCTGAAAGCAGAGCAAAAAGAGGCCAATCTAATAAGGGACAAAAAACAAACTGACACAAACAGTAACATAAGGATGGAAATTCAGCACAGCCCCAGCCGGGGCTGGCTGACCACACAAAACTGAATAGACAAAACCAAATCAAATGTGGACAATAGCAAAGAGCACTTAGCTTGAGCATACAGTGACTGAACTGGAAACTAAGACCTCAGGAGGCAGGAAAAATCACCAGCAGGGATAGAGGGAGTCGGCTGTCTTAAATCCAGTCAGAGACTCCAGATCTCCAGTCATCCTCCTCATTATCAGGTGGCAGGCCTCTGTCAATTAGATCAGCTCCATTACCTCCTGTAACCACCAGAGGGAGCCCGGAAAGAGAACTTGCGACTCCTCTGTCAACACAACCAGCTCTACTACATTCACCAGCAACCAGAGGTAGGCCAGAAAGTGAAATGAAGGAGAATCATACCTCTGCAAATCTACCAAGACCCGGCCGTCCCTCTAAACTTTCATTTCAAACAAGGAGAGAAGACTGATCAGAGATGCAGCCAAGAGGCCCATGATCACTCTGGATGAACTGCGGAGATCTACAGCTGAGGTGGGACAGTCTGTCCATAGGACAACAATCAGTCGTTCACTGCACAAATCTGGCCTTTACGGAAGAGTGGCAAGAAGAAAGCCATTTCTCAAAGATATCCATAAAAAGTGTAGTTTAAAGTTTGCAACAATCCACCCGGGAGACACCAAACATGTGGAAGAAGGTGCTCTGGTCAGATGAAACCAAAATCTAACTTTTTGGCAACAATGCCAAACGATATGTTTGGTGTGAAGGCAACACAGCTCATCACCCTGTACACACCATCCCCACTGTCAAACATGGTGGAGGCAGCATCATGGTTTGGGTCTGCTTTTCTTCAGCAGGGACAGGGAAGATGGTTAACATTGATGGGAAGATGGATGGAGCCAAATACAGGACCATTCTTGAAGAAAACCTGTTGGAGTCTGCAAAAGACCTGAGACTGGGACGGAGATTTGTCTTCCAACAAGACAATGATCCCAAACATAAAGCAAAATCTACAATGGAATGGTTCACAAATAAACGTATCCAGGTGTTAGAATGGCCAAGTCACAGTCCAGACCTGAATCCAATCGGGAATCTGTGGAAAGAGCTGAAAACTGCTGTTCACAAACGATCTCCATCCAACCTCACTGAGCTCGAGCTGTTTGCCAGGGAAGAATGGGCGAGAATTTCAGTCTCTCTATGTACAAAACTGATAGAGACATACCCCAAGCGACTGCAGCTGTAATCGCAGCAAAAGGTGGCGCAACAAAGCATTAAGTTACAGGGGCCGAATAATATTGCACGCCCCACTTTTCAGTTTTTGAATTTCCACAAAAATGTAAAATAACCAATAAATTTCGTTCAGCTTCACAATTGTGTCCCACTTGTTGTTGATTCTTCACCAAAAATTTACATTTGGTATCTTTATGTTTGAAGCATGAAATGTGGGAAAAGGATGAAAGGTTCCAGGGGGCTGAATACTTTCGCAAGGCACTGTATGTTTATGCCTCCTTATCCCATTAAGTACATTAGCTTACTAGGGATTTTCTGTTACATTTAACCTTATAAGATATAATATAAAGTTTCTTATTTTTATTTTTTATTTTATGGCAAAAAATAATAAACCGGTGTTTTTGCTTTCACCCTTTATGCTCCTCGGTGCAGCTGGTGAGGATCCCTCATGGGACTGGAGATTAGTAAATGACATTGTGGTAATGTGAGATGAGAGAAAAATCTACGTAAATACTTTTATGCCCAAACTATTATTCTGGGACCAGAAGATGTTACATTTATAAATATAAATTGCTTAATAAATATTAATATATATATAGGAAATGTGTTTTGAAGTGTAAAAACATAAAGAAGCAAAATAAAGAAAAAAAGACTAGAAATACACAGGTGGGTCTGCGGTGCGGCCATAGCAGGGATATTTCTGGCTTTGTCATAATCAGGACGGTGAGGGGGGCTGTATTCAGTGGGTGCACCGTGGAGAAGATAAACGATGACATTGCCCCAGAGAGGAGGCAGTGTGGGCTGGAGGGCGGAGGCGGTTTGGATGGGTGTCAGGGCGCTGATGGTGCTGTGGCGCAGGAGGGCGGTGAGGTGCTGAGGTCAGCAGGGCACTGGAGGGCGGCAGGATGCTGGAGGGCAGTGAGGTGCAAGAGGGCGACGAGGTGCTAAGGTCAGTGGGGTGTTAGAGGGTGGCAGGGCACTGGAGGGCGGCGGGGTGCAGTAGGGCAATGAAATGCTGGAGGGTGGTGGGGTGCATGAGGGCATTGAGGTGCTGTGGTCAGTGGGGTGCAGGAAAGTGGTGAGGCACTGAGGTCAGCGGAGCACAGGAGGGCGGCGGGGCGCAGGATGTCGGCGGGTCACTGAAGTCAGCAGGGCGCTGGAGGGCGGCGGGGTGCAGGAGGGCGGTGAGGAGCTGAGGGCGGCAGGGCACTGGAGGGCGGCAGGATGCTGGAGGGCAGTGAGGTGCAAGAGGGCGACGAGGTGCTAAGGTCAGTGGGGTGTTAGAGGGTGGCAGGGCACTGGAGGGCGGCGGGGTGCAGTAGGGCAATGAAATGCTGGAGGGTGGTGGGGTGCATGAGGGCATTGAGGTGCTGTGGTCAGTGGGGTGCAGGAAAGTGGTGAGGCACTGAGGTCAGCGGAGCACAGGAGGGCGGCGGGGCGCAGGATGGCGGCGGGTCACTGAAGTCAGCAGGGCGCTGGAGGGCGGCGGGGTGCAGGAGGGCGGTGAGGAGCTGAGGGCGGCGAGACGATGAGGTTGACGGGGTGTTGGAGGGCGGCTGCCATGTTCTCAATAACTTCGGCCTTCTCTGGAAATAACAGAGGGCAGCAGAGATGATTTTCATTCACTCCAGCCGCGCCCTGCATACTCCCAATGCTACGCACAGACGCAGGGTGACACGGAGGCGCGATTCTGTACTGTGTATACACAGATTTATCATTCATGACACCAGTCAAAGATGGCGGAGGGATGATGACGGTAGGGACATCCAGGGATGACGTTGCTAAATTGATGGTGTTGCTATGGTGATGTGATGGTGTTGCTATGGTGATGGTGTGATGGTGTTGCAAGGTGGTTGTGTTGATAGGGTGACGGCGGTGGCAGGCTGATGACAGTGTGATGGCGGTGGCCGGCTGATGACGGTGTGATGGCGGTGGCCGGCTGATGACAGGGTGATGGCGGTGGCAGGCTGATGACAGGGTGATGGCGGTGGCAGGCTGATGACGGTGTGATGGCGGTGGCAGGCTGATGACGGTGTGATGGCGGTGGCAGGCTGATGACGGTGTGATGGCGGTGGCAGGCTGATGACGGTGTGATGGCGGTGGCAGGCTGATGACGGTGTGATGGCGGTGGCAGGCTGATGACAGTGTGATGGCGGTGGCAGGCTGATGACAGGGTGATGGCGGTGGCAGGCTGATGACGGTGTGATGGCGGTGGCAGGCTGATGACGGTGTGATGGCGGTGGCAGGCTGATGACAGGGTGATGGCGGTGGCAGGCTGATGACGGTGTGATGGCGGTGGCAGGCTGATGACGGTGTGATGGCGGTGGCAGGCTGATGACAGGGTGATGGCGGTGGCAGGCTGATGACGGTGTGATGGCGGTGGCAGGCTGATGACGGTGTGATGGCGGTGGCAGGCTGATGACGGTGTGATGGCGGTGGCAGGCTGATGACGGTGTGATGGCGGTGGCAGGCTGATGACAGGGTGATGGCGGTGGCAGGCTGATGACGGTGTGATGGCGGTGGCAGGCTGATGACGGTGTGATGGCGGTGGCAGGCTGATGACGGTGTGATGGCGGTGGCAGGCTGATGACGGGGTGATGGCGGTGGCAGGCTGATGACGGGGTGATGGCGGTGGCAGGCTGATGACGGGGTGATGGCGGTGGCAGGCTGATGACAGGGTGATGGCGGTGGCAGGCTGATGACGGTGTGATGGCGGTGGCAGGCTGATGACGGTGTGATGGCGGTGGCAGGCTGATGACAGGGTGATGGCGGTGGCAGGCTGATGACGGTGTGATGGCGGTGGCAGGCTGATGACGGTGTGATGGCGGTGGCAGGAGTGTGGCGCTGTCGTGAGGCCGCTCTGCAGGATTCTGGCCTCGCTGCCATCGTCCACCGTCATTGTGACTAAGAAACGAAAGATCAGAAGCTAAAACTGTCTTTCAGGGGTTAAAGAACGCAACTATAAAGGTCGCGTTTATTTTCTGCACACAAGTGCAGCGTCGCTTCTTTCTGCAGACTGTCATTGAGGATTAACCCTTTGCAGATGCGCTTTGAACACGCTGCTTATATCTGCGACCTTGACGTTCACTTCCTGCACATTATCTGGTGCCGGATTGTGAGGACATGATGACCCATCTGTGTGCAAACGCCTAACCCCGGGCAGGAGGGGGTTAAAGCAAGAATGTATTCATTGCAGTTCTATCTGTCACCACAAGAGGGCCGCGCTGCACAGAGACTGACAGACCCGGAGCGTTGTTGTTATGGAAACGGCTCTGGTTGCCAAGGAGCGGACCCAGCCGGAGTACAGGAGCGGCCGGAGTACAGGAGCGGCCGAGTGCGGGAGGTGAGGCCCTGTACACACCAGGAACAGCAGAGGTAAAGCTGCGGCTAGGTGCGATATATGGAGGAAAGTATGTGCCCCCTGTGCGGCCGCTCATGTTCTCCTCCATGTCTGTATGGAGCTTGTGCACTGGGCACAGTCATGGGGGCAGATGAGGGCGAACCCCAAACTGTTCCCACAAAGCTGAAGCTACAGTTGTCCACAATGTCTTGTGCTGAAGATAAAGATTTCCCCTCACTGGAGCTGAGGGTCCGCGGCCGCCCCCTGATAACAGCCCATAGCATTATCCTCCTCCACCATCTGTACAGGGGGCACAATGCAGTCAGGGGGGAACGTCCTCCTGGAATCACCAAACCCAGACTCCTCCATCAGCCGCAGAGAGAGAAGTGCGATCCGTCACTGCACAGAACACGTCTCCTCCAGAGTCCAGTGGTGGCGGCTTTACACCACTCCATCCGACGCTCGGCATTGTGCTTGGTGATGTACGGCTGCATGAAGCTCCCGGTGGGGGCGCAGTGTTTGTGCTGATACCAGAGGAGGCCTGGACGCTGCAGTTATGGGGGCAGCAGAGCGGTGGTGACTTTTCTGCCCTCTGCTCCTCAGCCCCCCGCTCTGTAATGTTATGGGGTCACCACTTTGTGGCCGAGTTGCTGCGGTTCCTTCCACTTATTTATTTATGTTACTCATTTATATAGCCCCATTAATTCCACAGCGCTTTACAGACATTATTAGCACTGTCCTCGATGGGGCTCAAAATCTAAATTCCACTTCTCAATAATATCACTCACAGGTGATGGGGGCAGATCCAGTGAGAATCCAGATGCTATACACTGGGGGGGGGGTGAGAGGGGCTGGATGTTATACATCGGGGGGGGGGGAAGTCATGGATAGGATTAAAGGATGTCATACACTGGGGGTTAGGGGCCAGTGAAAGGCTGGATGTTATAAACCCGGGGGGGGGGGGCAGTGAAAGGCTGGATGTTATACACTGTGGGGGGGCGAGGGTCCGGATGTTATACACTGTGGGGGGGCGAGGGTCCGGGGATGTTATACACTGTGAGGGGGGCAAGGGTCCAGATATTATACATTAGGGGTTGAGGGTCTGGATGTTATATACTGTGGGGGGGCGAGGGTCCGGATGTTATACACTGTGGGGGTTGAGGGTCCAGATGTTATACACTGTGGGGGGCGAGGGTCCAGATGTTATACACTGTGGGGGAGGGGCGTGGGTCCGGATGTTATACACTGTTGGGGGGGCGAGGGTCCGGATGTTATGCATTTGGGGTTGAGGGTCTGGATGTTATACACTGTGGGGGGGGCGAGGGTCCGGATGTTATACATTAGGGGGCGAGGGTCCGGATGTTATACATTAGGGGGCGAGGGTCCGGATGTTATGCATTAGGGGTTGAGGGTCTGGATGTTATACACGGTGGGGGGGGCGAGGGTCCGGATGTTATACATTAGGGGTTGAGGGTCTGGATGTTATACACTGTGGGGGGGCGAGGGTCCGGATGTTATACACTGTGGGGGGGGCGAGGGTCCGGATGTTATACACTGTGGGGGGGGCGAGGGTCCAGATGTTCTAGATTAGGGGTCGAGGATCTGGATGTTATACACTGTGGGGGGGTGAGGGTCCGGATATTATACATTAGGGGTTGAGGGTCTGGATGTTATACACTGTGGGGGGGCGAGAGTCCAGATGTTATACATTAGGGGTTGAGGGTCCGGATGTTATACACTGTGGGGGGGCGAGGGTCCAGATGTTCTAGATTAGGGGTCGAGGATCTGGATGTTATACACTGTGGGGGGGGTGAGGGTCCGGATATTATACACTGTGGGGGGAGGGTCCGGATGTTATACATTAGGGGTTGAGGGTCTGGATGTTATACACTGTGGGGGGGGCGAGAGTCCAGATATTATACATTAGGGGTTGAGGGTCTGGATGTTATACACTGTGGGGGGGGCGAGGGTCCGGATGTTATACATTAGGGGTTGAGGGTCCGGATGTTATACACCGGGGGGGTGAGGGTCCTGATGTTATACAGTGGGGCAAAAAAGTATTTAGTCAGTCAGCAATAGTGCAAGTTCCACCACTTAAAAAGATGAGAGGCGTCTGTAATTTACATCATAGGTAGACCTCAACTATGGGAGACAAACTGAGAAAAAAAAATCCAGAAAATCACATTGTCTGTTTTTTTTTTTCATTTTATTTGCATATTATGTTGGAAAATAAGTATTTGGTCAGAAACAAAATTTCATCTCAATACTGTGTGATATATCCTTTGTTGGCAATGACAGAGGTCAAACGTTTTCTGTAAGTCTTCACAAGGTTGCCACACACTGTTGTTGGTATGTTGGCCCATTCCTCCATGCAGATCTCCTCTAGAGCAGTGATGTTTTTGGCTTTTTGCTTGGCAACACGGACTTTCAACTCCCTCCAAAGGTTTTCTATAGGGTTGAGATCTGGAGACTGGCTAGGCCACTCCAGGACCTTGAAATGCTTCTTACGAAGCCACTCCTTCGTTGCCCTGGCGGTGTGCTTTGGATCATTGTCATGTTGAAAGACCCAGCCACGTTTCATCTTCAATGCCCTTGCTGATGGAAGGAGGTTTGCACTCAAAATCTCACGATACATGGCCCCATTCATTCTTTCATGTACCCGGATCAGTCGTCCTGGCCCCTTTGCAGAGAAACAGCCCCAAAGCATGATGTTTCCACCACCATGCTTTACAGTAGGTATGGTGTTTGATGGATGCAACTCAGTATTCTTTTTCCTCCAAACACGACAAGTTGTGTTTCTACCAAACAGTTCCAGTTTGGTTTCATCAGACCATAGGACATTCTCCCAAAACTCCTCTGGATCATCCAAATGCTCTCTAGCAAACTTCAGACGGGCCCGGACATGTACAGGCTTAAGCAGTGGGACACGTCTGGCACTGCAGGATCTGAGTCCATGGTGGCGTAGTGTGTTACTTATGGTAGGCCTTGTTACATTGGTCCCAGCTCTCTGCAGTTCATTCACTAGGTCCCCCCGCGTGGTTCTGGGATTTTTGCTCACCGTTCTTGTGATCATTCTGACCCCACGGGGTGGGATTTTGCGTGGAGCACCAGATCGAGGGAGATTATCAGTGGTCTTGTATGTCTTCCATTTTCTAATTATTGCTCCCACAGTTGATTTCTTCACTCCAAGCTGGTTGGCTATTGCAGATTCAGTCTTCCCAGCCTGGTGCAGGGCTACAATTTTGTTTCTGGTGTCCTTTGACAGCTCTTTGGTTTTCACCATAGTGGAGTTTGGAGTCAGACTGTTTGAGGGTGTGCACAGGTGTCTTTTTATACTGATAACAAGTTTAAACAGGTGCCATTACTACAGGTAATGAGTGGAGGAAAGAGGAGACTCTTAAAGAAGAAGTTACAGGTCTGTGAGAGCCAGAAATCTTGATGGCTTGTTTCTGACCAAATACTTATTTTCCACCATAATATGCAAATAAAATGAAAAAAAAACAGACAATGTGATTTTCTGGATTTTTTTTTCTCAGTTTGTCTCCCATAGTTGAGGTCTACCTATGATGTAAATTACAGACGCCTCTCATCTTTTTAAGTGGTGGAACTTGCACTATTGCTGACTGACTAAATACTTTTTTGCCCCACTGTACACTGTGGGGGGGGCGAGGGTCCGGATGTTATACTGTACATTAGGGGTTGAGGGTCCGGATGTTATACACCGGGGGGGGTGAGGGTTCGGATGTTATACACTGTGAGGGGGATGAGGGTCCGGATGTTATACATTAGGGGTTGAGGGTCCGGATGTTATACACCGGGGGGGGGAGGGGGGGGTCCGGATGTTATACACTGAAGAGTTTCCCATAGTGGTCACAGTCCGCACGGTGGTGACGTGTCCCTTTTATAATTTTCCTCTCATTGTTTCATTCCTGATTTTGAGTTGCAAATACTGATGTAAAATATTGACTGAATACTGAGCGTGTGAACGTGGCCTTATGGTACATTCACACGACCGATGTCTCCACATCTGTGAAAGTCGGTCTGATTATTGTGACCAGACTTTGATCCATCTGGGATGAGTATTTCTCAGGATCGCCACCTTCTCCATCCTGTCAGATGACATCCGAGTGCCGTCAGATTGTTTGCTCCCCATACACTGGCATCGCTGATTGTGGTCAAACACTCGGATCAATATTGGAAACTAGATTATGGCCCGATGCTATCGCATCGGGAGGATGCGATAGCATCACACCTCTTGCCATGTTAACCCTCAACACACACTGCTCTCACCTTTCACCATCTCCACTCACTCTTTCACTCCACATACGACCCCTTCTCTCACTCCGTCTCTCATACTCACGCCGTCATCGCCGCTGCTCCACGATCTCCGACATCTTCTTCCGCCGGCGCCATCCTGGATCCAGACGTTGTCCACGCCGGCGACATGTTCTTGCGGCGACGCCATCTTGAGTATCTTGAGAATATCGTGAAATCCCGCTATAGTCAAGATGGCGTCGCCGGAAGAACATGTCGCCGGCGTGGACGACGTCGGGATCCAAAATGGCGTCGACGAAATCTCGAGTTTTCGCCGACGCCATTTTGGATCCCGACGTCGTCCTCGCCGGCGACATGTTCTTGCGGCGACGCCATCTTGACTATTGCGGGATTTCGCCGATCCAAAATGGCGTCACCGCAAGAACATGTAGCCGGCGTGGACGACGTTGGGATCCAAAATGGCGTCGGCGAAATCTCGTGAGTTTTCGCCGACGCCATTTTGGATCCCGACGTTGTCCTCGCCGGCGACATGTTCTTGCGGCGACGCCATCTTGACTATCGCGGGATTTCGCCGATCCAAAATAGCGTCGCCGCAAGAACATGTCGCCGGCGTGGAGGACGTCTGGATCCAGGATGGCACCGGCGGAAGATGATGTCGGGGATCGTGGATCAGCGGCGATGACGGCGTGAGTATGAGAGACGGAATGAGAGAAAGGGTCGTATGTGGAGTGAAAGAGTGAGTGGACGTGAGTGGAGATGGTGAAAGGTGAGTGGAGTGTGTGTGTTGAGGGTTAACATGGAAAGAGGTGTGCGGTGACGTCACCGGTTACAACTGGACGGAAGTTGTTACAACCGGAAGTTGCTTAGGGCATTTATTATTATAGATATCTTCTCTTGGTCTGAGGATCAGATCCTGTATGTGCACGGCCCCATAGAATATCATGGGTACGAGTGCGGAGAGCAGCGGCACGAGACCGGAGTCAGAGCTTCTACGACAGCCACGGTTCATCCGTCTCCTCCTCTCGTGTCGGCAGAGATTCCCCCGGGGACCTGATACTCCTCCAGCAGGAGATGGAGAAGAGACGGCTGCTGTTTGCACTACTGGGGGCTCGTGATGTCCTGTTTTATATGAGACCCCCAGATATTGTAAGAAGGGAAAGGTGTGAAGCCATACCGCCCTAGTCCATACTTATCTAGTGGGTGACGCGCCGTGAGGCCGCAGACCCGTCTCTGTCCCTGTAGACTGTGAGCCCTCGCGGGCTGGCTCCTCTCTCCTCCTGTACCTGGGTGTATCTTGTTTTTCTCATGTTTATTGTACTTGTGCATATTTGCTCATTTCACATGGAATAAGTGGCGCTATAGAGATGTATAATAATAATGTTCCTATGATGCCATTTTCTCTCAGGTCTCACACATGATGGCTTCCGTCGGCAGCACAACCAAGGTCGAGATTTCTGAACCTCCGAAGCCACTGAGCGCGAGTGCGGAGGCCGTGGAGTTCATGTCCAGCGTGGGTGAGTGCAACCTCAGACCCTCCAGCGGTCACCGGTCTACAACCCCTAGACTCATGGTATATATATTTCTCCAGGGCTGGATGATCTGCGCCTCTGTCTGTTTTCCGAGTCTTTGGAGTCCGTCTCGGCGTCCTTGGCTGAGCTCGGCTCCTTCACCGTCAGCGTTCAGTCCACTTACTACGAGCAGGACGGACGGGAGGATGAAAAATGTTTCCTCGTCCACATCAGCAGTCACAGCTCGGTGGATGACGTTCCCTGCGGAAGCTCCATCACCGGTAAGTGCACAGTACACGTCACACTGATCCACACGGTCGCCGAATTATCACATACAGGTGCATATTTCTTCCCATAGATTTAGGATTTTTTTTTATTTTTGCAGCTTATATCTCTCTGCAGCTGGAAACGCTGGAGCAGCACCACCACGAGTTTATTACGGTACCGCACCATCAATGCCTTATTACACGTCAGTCTCTGGCAGGGACATTAAATATGTGCCGGCGGGGATGGGGGGTGTTATCACATGCTGCCTTTCATAGGGGATGGCGATGCTGAAGCTACGTGGCACAAGCGATTAGACTCTTAGACCATCACAGCTTCAAGTCCTCTAAGAGAACGATTGAATACAGTAAAAAGTTTTAAAAAAAAAGTTTTTAAAAATGTGAAAAACAAACAAACCCCCATTTTCGCCCCAATAAAAAAAATACACACATTTGGTATCGCTGCTCTCACAAAAGTCTGATCTATTGAGTAATTGGTGTAACAGAAAAAAAAAATCAAAACATCAGAATTGCGGGGGGTTTTTTTTGGGCCTCAGCAACATTGCAATAAGAGGCGACCAAAACATCATCTGTACCCGAAAATGGTATAAAAAAACTTCATCGCCCAAAACATGAGTCCTTCCCCAGCCCCATATCCCTAAACATGAAAACATTACGGATCTCGGAAAATAGTGACGAAAGAAAGATTTTGTTTTTATTTATTTTTTTTTTTTTACAAATTTCCCTTAAAAAAAAAACAAAAAAAAAAAAAAAAACTAAACACGTTTGGTATCTGTGTGCTCGTACTGACCTGGAGATATTGCCTGGTCAGCATTACCATATAGCAAATATAGTAAATTTAAAAAAAAAACAGTTGTGGAATTTCACCTTTTTTGCCATTTCAACACACTCGGAATTTGCTTCCCGTTTTCCAGTAAACGATATGGTGAAATGAATGGCGTCATTCAAATGTACAACTCATCCCTAAAAAAAAAAAATCAAACATCATACAGCTATGTGGACAGAAAAATAAGAAAATTATGGCTTTTGGAAGAAGATGGTAAAGGGATTAAAAAGGCAAAAAAAAAAACAATGTGGAATTTTGGTTCTATTTTTTCTCCCTCCACCACAGGAAAAAAATTAAAAAAATGCAATACAATATATGTAGCCCTGATTGTTGTGGTTAAAAAAAAAAAATTAACCAAACCCAGAATCGGAGCCATTGGAGGTTTAATTGATGTTAAAGTAAAAAAGTCATCAAAATGTTTAATAAAGGTGGAAAAAAAGAAACAACAAATATTGCTTTGTCTTTAAAGGGTTGAAGAGGTAAGCCCACCATTGACCTCCTATTTTTTTTTTTCAGTGCTCCAAAAATGAAAAATTGGTTTGTGTGTACACAGCTCTCATGCAGATCAATGTGTTGTCATGGTTACAGATTATAAACAACCGTTCATATTCTGATCTTGCAGTCGTAGCCTCTTCTGTGAATGCAAAAAGTAGGGAACAAATAAATTTAGTGTGGCTGCAGGAGTTTGTAGATGCATAGGCCTGCAGGGGAGCTGCATACACAAAATGATAGCATTCTTATGACTCTATAGCGCCCCCAATAGACCGCTCTCTGTCCATTCTACAGCTAAAAGGACATTCACTGGATAAGAAAACTGACCTGAAGAGACGCGGTGACCAGATGGTGATCAGCAGAGTCATTACCGAGGGTCAGGTGAGTGCGGAGGAGTCGCCCCCTCACTATATGGAACCCTAGAGGGGCCGTTTCTTCACATGTTGGGATATATTCGCATGATCTGGGTATTTCAGAGTTCTGACATTTTTACTTTTTGATTTTCATACGCTCAAAAAAAAATGGTAATATTCTGTCGGAAAAATACGGCACAAAAAAATGCAACAAAATCGCAAAAACAATTGTCTCCCCTAAATATATTTTTAGAAGGGGCTGTCAGTCCTGCCCCTTGATGATTGCTCCAGTATAATAGAAGAGTGACCCCGATCATGACCCCGATGTCAGATAGAGCTTTGGGCATCATCCATTATATCCCACGTTTTTTAGGACCACAGCATCCGACGATCGTCAGGTTTAGGACAGGCGCGCGATACTTTCCCCAACAGGTACGTCATCAGTGCCGGTCACCGCCAGATACAGAAGTGAGCGACATGGGACAACCCACCGGTACAATAATAGGAGATTAAGCTGCCACTTCCCTCCGCAGCAAGCCCACCAGGAATCCAAGTCCTACAACCTGAGCTCGCTGTCTGGGTTCATCTCAGAGGCCTCGAACCTGCTGATCATGCGGCTTCTTGCAAGGAGGAAAACCCCACAAAACCTGGATTTTCTGACTGTGGATGCGGAGATGAACCTGTGTGTCTCGTCATACGTAAGTTGTGTGACAGGCGATGTATGTGGCTCATTGTCCTGTGGAGCTTTACAGCCGACGTGGCTTGTGTCTTACAGCGAGAGCTCGGCCCCCGTCTGCAGCTCATCGGGAAAGACTCCATAGAAGTGTATGGCATAGAGCGAGCGATTCACTCAGAGGATCTGCCCATCGCCTGGCAGTGCTGCTTCCTCCCTGACGGGTAACAGATAGCGGATCGTTGGTATTTGTTCAGACGAGCATGCATTCGGTGTGTGCCGTGTACCCTTTATCCATGCCAGTATACATGGCCAGTCAGTCCACAAAGAAAAAACTGCAGCAAGCACTACTCTAGTCCAGACCAGAATAATGAATGCAATATGAAGGCAGCTCCGGCACCATGTGCAATGTAGACGAGCACACGGAGCCGCACACGATCTGACTGGTTCCTTTTACAATACCCCGTCCTAAGACCCCATTCACATGTCCGTGTTTCACAGGAAAGCGGAAAAACTATTTACAATCCTTCACAATCCTAATCTATTTCAGGATGAGACCAGGTAAGCACTAGAGCAAGGGATGAGACGCACGCAAAACTTTAGAACTTTTATGAAAGTTTCCAAGTTATCCTTTATACTCAATGGGCAGGTACAGATGTCCATTTGTTAATCCAGTCCAAAACTTCCACGATGCACAATTTCAGGGCGCGCGGTCACCCTCAGCGTTCTCATTCTTTTTATTTCTGTTCACTTGTCGTTGAATAATAAACCAGTCTTTCTTCGTCTTTTATTACTATGTGTCTGGTGCTGGTAACTGAGCCCAGCTCTAGGCCGGTGCTGATTATATTACATGCCGTGTATCCCACCTCATTGGTGCTGATTTTATTACATGCCGTGTATCCCACCTCGCCGGTGCTGACTTTATTACATGCCGTGTACCCCACCTCGCCGGTGCTGATTATATTACATGCCGTGTATCCCACCTCATTGGTGCTGATTATATTACATGCCGTGTATCCCACCTTGCCGGTGCTGATTATATTACATGCCGTGTATCCCACCTTGCCGGTGCTGATTATATTACATGCCGTGTATCCCACCTCGCCGGTGCTTATTATATTACATGCCGTATATCCCACCTCGCCGGTGCTGATTATATTACATGCCGTGTATCCCACCTCGCCGGTGCTGATTATATTACATGCCGTGTATCCCACCTCGCCGGTGCTTATTATATTACATGCCGTGTATCCCACCTCGCCGGTGCTGATTATATTACATGCCGTGTATCTCACCTCGCCGGTGCTGATTATATTACATGCCGTGTATCCCACCTCGCCGGTGCTGATTATATTACATGCCGTGTATCCCACCTCGCCGGTGCTGATTATATTACATGCCGTGTATCCCACCTCGCCGGTGCTGATTATATTACATGCCGTGTATCTCACCTCGCCGGTGCTGATTATATTACATGCCGTGTATCCCACCTCGCCGGTGCTGATTATATTACATGCCGTGTATCCCACCTCGCCGGTGCTGATTATATTACATGCCGTGTATCCCACCTCGCCGGTGCTGATTATATTACATGCCGTGTATCCCACCTCGCCGGTGCTGATTATATTACATGCCGTGTATCCCACCTCGCCGGTGCTGATTATATTACATGCCGTGTATCTCACCTCGCCGGTGCTGATTATATTACATGCCGTGTATCCCACCTCGCCGGTGCTGATTATATTACATGCCGTGTATCCCACCTCGCCGGTGCTGATTATATTACATGCCGTGTATCCCACCTCGCCGGTGCTGATTATATTACATGCCGTGTATCCCACCTCGCCGGTGCTGATTATATTACATGCCGTGTATCTCACCTCGCCGGTGCTGATTATATTACATGCCGTGTATCCCACCTCGCCGGTGCTGATTATATTACATGCCGTGTATCTCACCTCGCCGGTGCTGATTATATTACATGCCGTGTATCTCACCTCGCTGGTGCTGATTATATTACATGCCGTGTATCTCACCTTGCTGGTGCTGATCATTTTCACCTTTACTTCGTTACAGACATATGACGAGTCGCATCCAGGTCGGGTCTCCTGTCGCCATGAGAATCACGGAGATGCCGATACTCGCAGAGCCAGGTATTAATAGATCTTCACAGCCAGAACGTCAGTCTTTACATCGCGAGTTAATCCTTTTATCAAGAGAGCAGAACAGAGGTCCGAACCTTATGGAACCTTTACCTAATGCAAAAATGGCTGCCCTAAAAAGCAAAGTAACATATCTGCATTAGGAATTTGTGCAGGTGACAGATCTATCAAATGATAGAAGTAAACAGCATAGGACAGACCCCCATAGACTATTATGGGGTCTATCATTTTTATGGAATAAGTAGCCTCATCCTGACCAAGTGCGTAACGCAGACCCGACCCCAAAGCAAGTCAATGGGGAATAAAAGTCGGCATTGAGTGGATGAATGTCATCCGCCCAATGCCGACTTTTATTCCCCATTGACTTGCATTGGGGTCGGGTTTCGGACGAAACTCCCGACTTTTTTTTGCCCTAGTCAGACCAGTTTCATCCGACTTAAATTTTGTTTCATGAAACCCGATCCGACCAAAGTCGCTCAACTCTACTTGATGGCAATGAAATTAGGGAAACTTTTAATATTTAGATTCCCCCACTTTGTTGAAAACAACGACCTGATGCTCTCAAATCTGTTCATAGACGAAGAAGATCCCAAACCGGTATTTGAAAAGAAGCCCCTAATATGGGAAGAAGACCCTCAGCTGTACTCACAGTTCCTGGAGAGAAAGGTACGCAGAGGAGGGTTGGGACCGATTAAAAGGGATGTTCCCATCTCAGCCATTTGAGGCCTACATGGGAATAACTAGAATCAGCCGAGTAGACTGCAGGTGCCATGTTGTTTCCATAACTCCCATTCACTTCTTTAGTAATTGTGGGAATAGTGTAGCACAGCGCACCCAGCCATCTTCATAATCCTGGCGATCACATGTAGATTTTCCTTTGAGTGGCTAAACTGGAAATACAAACTTTAGCTACAGGAGAACTATAAATCTCAGCATGCAATGTAAGCCAGAAACTGCCCACAAAAAGCAGAGATTTGTAGATTTTTTTTGTTAGTTTTTTGGCATGGATGACTTTATAATTTGGGGCTGTGACCTTTACCAGACTTTTACCAGACGGAGAACAAAAGCTCATCCTGCCCTATTCCTCCAGCATTGCTTGTACTTTCCACAGGAAGAACTAATGTCCGACCACGAGACGTACCTGCGCCGACATCCAGAGATTAAGACTCTCCTTGCGGACTTCATGCAGTTCGTACTCCTCAGGAAGCCGGAGGACGTCATTACTTTTGCAGCAGAGTTTTTTGGGCCTTTCTCCTCTGCACAGGAGAGCGGAGAAACTTTCCAATCCTCCACGATCTCTAGTCCATTTCAAGAAGGATCCAAGTAATAACTGGTGTAAGGAATGAGACGCAGGCAAACGTTATGTGTTTTTAACACTTTATCATATATCAATGCAGTGAGATTTCAGCAATCCGCCATCAGCTCAAAGTCCAATTAAAGGGAATTTGCTACATACCGTATATAAAATGTAATTTCACAAATGGCACAAAAACATCCAGAGAAGAACATAACCTTTTCTACTGGTGGAAATGTAAATGAGATTTGTCTCAGGAGGGCGTCAGGTGTTTGCGGCCCTACTGCTTACAGAATGAATACTTGCCAGATAGAAGTACCGTACCACCGATCATGTTACTATGTGATCCGTCATCGTGTGCAGTTTTCTCCCTAGATCGGCCGATTCTCCTCCTCTTTGTCTTGACGCCATATAATGTCTGAATGAAAGCAGATACGGAGCCAGGATTTTGTAGCATAGTCTCCCATGCCTCCTAGAGAAGCACAGACCCAGCTGTGTCCCCCCATTTATCTTTACATTGAATCGTATGGCAGTGAGACGCTATGAAACCACCGCCATCCAGGCCGACCTTCACCTACTGCCACCCTACAGCTGCCAGCATGGTAACTCCGCTCTCGTGGCTCACAAGCAAGTGTTTTGCAACAGCCGGAGAGCTGGAGGTTGGGGGGGGGTTTCTCCAATTTACAGCAATTTCACAATATAACATGCCAATTGCCGCAGCTCACTTTGGGCTATAAAGGTTCATTTCTAAAACGTAACTTTATGCCTCATCCGTAGGATCACCTAGACCAACAGCGAACCCAAGAATTGGGCTCTGCAACCTCGTCCTGAATGGAGCGGAGGTGCCCATACTCGATCTTCAGACCTTTAATTATCTATGGGGCTGCTGAGTGCTGCACGTGGCCATTTCTGGCACTCCCATAAAGAGTGAATGGAGCGGAGATTGGGAAAGCGCACCATCTCTCTATGCAGACCCCTGCCCTCTATCACTGGGGGTCTCAGTGGTCGGGCTACTTATAGAAATGTTTCTCAGATTTTTTTTTTTGTTGAGAGACATGAACATAATGTACAATGGTAAATATTCTGAAACAAAAACTTCTCACATTTCCTTATTCAAAATTTTAATTTCTCTGCTTGTCAGACCGGCAGTGATACTGTGTAAGGCCGGGATCACACATGCGAGGAATACGTCCGAGTCTCGCATGTTAAGACCCAGCACTGCCGCCGGCACTCAGTAGCGGCACTCAGTAGTAGTGTGAGCTGAACGCTCCGCTCCTGAGTGCCGGCGTCAGTGCCGGGTCTTAACATGCGAGACTCGGACGTATTCCTGGCATGTGTGATCCCGGCCTAAGTAGTAAAAACATTTGCCATATTTATGCATATATTCTGTGTTGGATTATATACATGTCCTTTTCTTTTTTAGGATATCAGACAGCTTATACCCCTTTTACTGCTCGCTAGTAAATAGTGGGCAGCAAGGAAGAACAAGATACAGACCCCAGTAATAATTTTTTAAAAATAATAATGAAGGAATGTGTAGATATGATTTTTTCAACTGTAGCGGAATATACAGGTGCATAGCACAACATTAGAATATCATCAAAATGTTAATTTATTTCAGTTCTTCAATACAAAAAGTGCCTCTCCTATATTCTATAGAGTCATTACACACAGAGTGGTCTATTCCACGTGTTTATTTCTGGTAATGTTGATGATTATGGCATACAGCCAATGACAACCCAAAAGTCATTATCTCAGTAAATTCAAGAGGTGCCGTCAGAGAAAAGCCAGATTACTTACCGGTAATGCTCTTTTAAGGAGTCCACGACAGCACCCACTGGAGGTATCGGATCTGCTCCACTTGGAACAGGAAACCCTACAGGAAGATAAAAAGGGGCGGTCCGCCTTTCCTCCTCAGTTTTGTATTTCAGAGTACCAGGAGGACCGCCAAGGTTTAGGCAGTGTCTTTGCTTTTCTAAATTTTACTTATTCATCCTTAGCAGATACACTTTATTATTGATATCTTAGCAGGGAGGGAAGTGAGCGGGTGCTGTCGTGGACTCATTAAAAGAGCATTACCGGTAAGTAATCCGGCTTTTTACCCTTCGCCACGACAGCACCCACCGGAGAGATTCCAGAGACCATCACCTGGGTGGGACCACCGTGCCAAGGACAGTCCTGCCAAAGCTTAGGTCAGAAGTTGATGAAAGGTCAAGTCTATAGTGATTATAGAAGGTAGAAGGGGTTGACCAAATTGCTGCCTTACATATGGCTTCAATTGGAACGTCTCCCCTCTCGGCCCAGGAGGTTGCCACTGCTCTGGTGGAATGTGCTCTGATGTTCTCCGGAGGCTCTTCATTTTTCGCGGAGTAGGCTAAGCGAATGGCATCCCTGATCCATCGGGAAATGGTGCTCTTCGTGACTCCATACCCTTTTTTACGGCCCTGAAAAGATATGAACAGAGCCCTACACTGCCTCCAGCTCCTGGACCTCTCAATATATTTTACGACAGTTCTTCTAACGTCCAAGGTGTGGAATTTCCGCTCCTCCGGAGTGGAGGGGTCTCCAGAGAAGGTCGGGAGAAGTATCTCTTGAGATCTATAGAACCTTGTTGATACCTTAGGCAGGTATGAGGGGTCTGGTTTTAATATTAACCTATCCTGGTATATCTGGAGAAAGGGCGGGTCTATGGATAGGGCTTGGATATCATTCACTCTCCAAGCCGACGTTAGTGCCAAGAGGGCCGTTTTGAGTGACAAGCATATCAGGGATATCGTGTCTATCGGCTCGAAGGGTTCTTCCATAAGAGCGTCTAAGACCAGATTTAAGTCCCATGCAGGGATCACAGGTATGTGAACCGGAGTTATCCGTTCCCAAGCTGTAATGAATCGTGATATCCACTTATTTCCTGCTACATTATGGCCGTACAGTGCCCCTAATGCGGACACTTGGACTTTCAGCGTGTTTACTGCCAGGCCCAAGTCCTTCCCTTTCTGTAGAAATTTCAAGATAGAAACTATCGGAACTTCTGTGGTATGAGGCGCTGTATGAAACTGCAGGAATGTTTTCCATATCCTTGTATAAATTTGGGTAGTGGACTGCTTCCTGCTCTGTAGGAGCGTAGCAATTAGTGTTTCAGAAAACCCCCTCGATCTTAGTAGCTGCCTTTCAAATTCCACGCCGTCAAGTGTAAGCTGTCCACTTGGGGGTAGTAAAAAGGGCCTTGGGAGAGTAGGTTGGGAATCAAAGGGAGGACCCAAGGATCTGTCACCGACATAATTCATAGCCATGAGAACCACGGTCTCTTGGGCCAGAATGGTGCTATCAAAATTACTCTCGCCTTGTCTCTCTGATCTTCCGAATGACCTGTGGTATGAGAATCATCGGAGGGAAGGCATATGCCAGGTTGAACTTCCATGAGGCCTGGAGGGCGTCCAGTATGTCTGGATGATCTGACAGGGACAGGGAGGCAAACGCTTTTATTTGTCTGTTCTCTTTCGTGGCAAAGAGGTCCACCTGAGTTTGCATCCATAGAGCTACTATGTCCTTGAAGACTCGGCGATTGAGGCACCACTCCCCCTGCCGAAGTGTGTGTCGGCTTAAGAAGTCTGCCTCCTGGTTGTTCTCTCCCCTGATATGGAGGGCCGAGAGGGACAAGAAATAACTTTCGGCTAAGTTTAAGATTCGTGCCGCAGAAGACATCAGAGTCTCTGATCGAGTACCTCCCTGTCTGTTTATGTAGGCCACTATAGTGGTGTTGTCCGATAAGATCCTGACATGCTTCCGTTGGAGCTGTGGAAGAAAATGGTGTAGAGCATAATATACCGCCGTCAGTTCTTTTAGATTAGACGAGTAGCCTAGTTCATCTCCATTCCACCTTCCTTGACAAAAGCTATTCCCCATATGGGCTCCCCAGCCGTGGGGGCTAGCGTCGGTGGTTAGGATACAAGATGGTACTATGACCCATGGGACTCCTGTGGACAGATGGTTATCATCTAGCCACCATTCTAGAGAAGCCAAGACCTCCTGTGATAAGGTTATCTTGCTCTCGAGGTGACCACTGTCGCCTGTCCTCTTGGAGGATCTGATGCTGCAGTGTGCGGACGGGATAATGGGCCCACCGGACTGCCGGGGCACAGGAAATGAGTGACCCCAATAGCGACATTGCCCCTCTCAGAGACATACGTGGTCTACTTATGGCTGCCTCCACCTTCTCTTTTGGAAGTGTAATTTTTACCTGAGGGAGTAGACATCTCTGGGTTGTGGAGTCTAACTGGAACCCTAAGAACATCTGAAAGGAATGCGGAACGAGTCCGGACTTCTGGAAGTTGATGATCCAGCCTAGATCCTGCAAAGATGAGACTGCGTCAGCCACACGTCTGGTACACTGGGTGACCGAGTTCCCGATAATTAAGAAGTCATCCAGATAAGGCACGATTAGAGTGTTTTTCTGATGAAGATAGGCCATAATAATAATAATAATCTTTATTTATATAGCGCCAACATATTCTGCAGCGCTTTACAGTTTCAAAACACAAGTCATGAGTAACAACGTTAACAATACAGTAATTAAAGTAAAATAAGACGACCCTGCTCGTGAGCGCTTACAATCTACAATGAGGTGGGGGAGATACAAAGCACAGGTTTGTATTTACAATGATGTATTTACAATGATGGTCCAGCCATCTTGAGAAGGTGGGGGACAGAGATAGTGAATGGGGTACATACTCACACTTGCACATAAAATGACTGATTAGAGAACGTGATAGGCTGCTCTGAATAGATGTGTTTTGAGAGAGTGCCTAAAACTGTGCAAAGTGTGGATAGTCCTACTTTCTTGTGGTAGAGCATTCCAGAGGATTGGCGCAGCGTGGGAAGTCTTGGAGTCGGGAGTGGGAGGTATGGATTAGTGCAGAGGTTAGTCGAAAGTCTTTTGCAGAGCCCAGCGGTCGGCCAGGCCGATAGACAGAAATGAGGGAGGAGATGTAGGGGGGTGCCGCACTGTGGAGAGCTTTGTGGGTGAGAACAAGTACTTTGAATTGGACCCTATAATGAATCACCTCTGCCATCACTTTGGTGAAGATTCTTGGCGCCGTAGAGAGGCCGAAAGGCATGGCCATATACTGAAAATGACGGATCTTGCCTTCGAATATCACCGCGACCCTTAGGTACCTTTGATATCTATCATGAATAGGAAGATGATAGTAAGCATCCTTCAAGTCAATGCCCGCTATTACACAGTTTGGAAAGAAAAGTTTTATGGTGGATCTGATTGATTCCATTTTAAACTTATAATTTTTTATAAACGTATTAAGCTTCCTCAAATTTATAATTGTCCTAAACGTACCATCTGGTTTGGAAATTAAAAATAAAGGAGAGTAGAACCCCCTACCCTCTTGTCCCTCTGGGACTCCTGCTAAAACCCCCTTGGATAGTAGGTTCTGAATTTCTACTTCTAGGGCCTTTTGTTGAACTATAGCGTTAACATAGTAACATAGTAACATAGTTATTAAGGTTGAAGGGAGACATTAAGTCCATCTAGTTCAACCCATATCCTATCCTAACTTGCCCTAACATGTTGATCCAGAGGAAGGCAAAAAACCCATGTGGCAAACGGTAAGCTTCACATTGGGGAAAAAAATTCCTTCCCGACTCCACATACGGCAATCAGACTAGCTCCCTGGATCAACGCAATATTAAGGAAACTAGTGTATATACCCTGTAATATTATACTTTTCAAGAAAGGCATCCAGTCCCTTCTTAAATTTTAGTAGGGAATCACTCATTACAACATCATATGGCAGAGAGTTCCATAGTCTCACTGCTCTTACAGTAAAGAATCCGCGTCTGTGAGTATGCTTAAACCTTCTTTCCTCCAGACGTAGAGGATGCCCCCCTGTCCCCGTCACAGGTCTAAGAGTAAAAAGATCATTAGAAAGGTCTTGGTATTGTCCCCGCATATATTTATACATTGTAATAAGATCACCCCTAAGCCTTTGATTTTCCAAACTAAATAACCCCAAGTGTAATAATCTGTCTTGGTATTGCAGACCCCTCCCAGTTCCCTAATAACCTCGGTCGCTCTTCTCTGCACCTGCTCCAGTTCAGCTATGTCTTTCTTATACACCGGAGACCAGAACTGTACACAGTATTCTAAGTGTGGTCGCACTAGTGACTTATATAGAGGTAAAATTATGTTCTCCTCATGAGCATCTATGCCTCTTTTAATGCATCCCATTATTTTATTTGCCTTTGCAGCAGCTGCCTGACACTGGCCACTAAATGTGAGTTTGTCGTCCACCCATACACCCAGGTCTTTTTCAGTGACTGTTTTGCCCAATGTTTTACAATTAAGCACATAGTTATACATCTTGTTCGTTCTACCCAAGTGCCTGACCTTACATTTATCCCCATTAAAGCTCATTTGCCATTTATCAGCCCAAGCTTCTAGTTTACATAAATCCTCCTGTAATCGTCCCAGTTAATTGCACCAAGATCATCTCTCATCCGTTGGAAATTTGCCTTCCTGAAGTTTAGTGTCCTTGTAACCCCTCTACTACACATCTTATTAAAGGACACATGAAAACTTATTAATTTGTGATCACTATTCCCCCAGTGATCCCCAACCCTTACATTTGATCTGCGGTCTGGCCTGTTGGTTAATATTAGGTCTAGCAGTGCCCCCCTCTTGTTGGGTCCTGAACCAGTGGTGAAAGGTAATTGTCTCTCATAGTTGTCAGACACCTATCACCTTTGCTGGAACTGCAGGTTTCGGTTCCCCAATGTATTTCAGGGTAGTTGAAGTCCCCCATAATAATGACTTCTCCTTGAGTCGCTGCTTCCTCTATTTGCTTTATGAGGATATTCTCTGTTACTTCCATTATTTTTGGAGACTTATAACAAACCCCTATCAGTAATTTATTATTTTTCCCCCTCCCCTTATCTCCACCCACAGGGACTCTACATTTTCATTAGATTCATATATATTATCACGCAGGATGGGTCTTAAGGATGATTTTACATATAAACTCACGCCTCCCCCTTGCTTATTTGTTCGGTCATTTCTGAACAGACTATAGCCCTGTAAATTATCCGCCCGGTCACGGCTCTCGTCCGGCCATGTCTCAGATATCCCCACCATGTCATAATTATGCTCCAACAACATTAACTCCAATTCCTCCATCTTGTTGGCGAGGCTTCTGGCATTAGTATACATGCACTTTATGTATCTCTCTGTACCTCTATTCTTTCTTAAATTATTAACTGTTCTAACCCCACCCCCCATGCCACCCCCACCCCCAATGTCATTATTTGTGCCCAGGTCTCTATCTGCACTGTCTTCCCCTACTATAAAAGGAATACCCTCCCCCCCCCCCCCGTCCCCAGTTTAAACACTCCTCCAACCTTCCAGCCATTTTCTCCCCCAGCACAGCTGCACCCTCCCCATTGAGGTGCAGCCCGTCCCTAGCGTAGAACCTGTAGCCAACTGAGAAGTCGGCCCAGTTCTGCAGGATCCCAAACCCCTCCTTCCTACACCAATTCCTGAGCCACTTTTTAACCTCCCTAATCTCCCGCTGCCTCTCTGGCGTGGCACGTGGTACAGGAAGTATTTCCGAAAATACCACCTTGGAGGTCCTTGCTTTAAGCTTACAGCCTAATTCCCTGAAATCATCTTTAAGGACCTTCCACCTACCTCTAACTTTGTCATTTGTGCCAATGTGCACCATGACCGCTGGATCCTCACCAGCCCCTCCCAGTAATCTGTCAACCCGATCAGCGATGTGTCGGACTCGAGCGCCAGGTAGGCAGCACACCGTCCGACGATCCCTGTCTTTGTGACAGACTGCCCTATCTGTTCCCCTAATAATTGAGTCTCCCACTACCAGCACCTGTCTGGCCTGCCCTGCTCTCCTATTTCCCCCCTTACTGGAGCAGACACTCCTCCGGCTTTCAGAGGACATGCCTTGCTGCAGCAGTGCTACTCCTGCACTAACACTCCCCTCATCTGCCAACTTAGCAAACTTATTGGGGTGTGCCAGATCAGGACTAGCCTCCCTGGTGCTCTTCCCTCTACCCCTCCTTCTAACTGTCACCCAGCTAGCTGCCTCACTGTCCTGCAGCTCCAACCTAGCATCCCCCCCCTCATCTATCCCATTAAGGTGGGTTATGATAAAGGAATCGTAAGGGATTTGAAGGAATTCTATTTTCATTCCCTCTTTAATTAAACTTAGGATCCATGGACTCGAAGTTATTTGTTCCCATTTTGAAGAAAAAAATTTTAGTCTACCCCCTACTGGGAGGACTGATTTTTTAGTATTTATTTTCCTTTCTGAATGTTGAACCCTTAAACACGCTACCCTTTTGCTTTTCCTCCTTCGTGGGCCATCTATTTGACCTATCCGCTTGTCTCCTTCTTCCAAACGGTCGCCTTTTAAAGGTTCTCCTGTAGAAAGGGATAGAAGAATCAGGGAAGGCCTTCTTCCTTTCTTTCGCTTTGGCAAGTATGCCATCTAGGGCTTTCCCAAAGAGAAGCTCAGCCTCGCACGGGGTTGTGCAAATCTTAGATTTTGATTGCGCATCCCCCTTCCAGCTCTTCATCCATAGTGCCCGCCTGGCGTTGTTTACAAGACCAGCTGATTTCGCTGCCAGCCGCAGAGTGTCTGCCGAAGCATCGGCCATGGAGGCTGCTGCTCCTCTAATTAATGGAATAGCGGCCCTTAGTTTTTCCCTAGACACCTTCTGCTCGATTTGTTGATCCAATTGGTCCAACCATACGAGCATAGACCTGGCGGTGCATGTGCTGGCTACTGCTGGCTTAACAATGCCTGTGGTGGACTCCCAAGACCTTTTTAATGATGACTCCGCTTTACGGTCTAGCGGGTCCGCCAATAAGCCTGCGTCCTCTACCGGAATAGTAGACTGCTTCGAGGTAGAGGCTACAACAGCATCAACCTTTGAACTTTGGTCCATTTTAATAGCTCGTCATCGCTAAATGGATACTTCCTCTTTGAGGCCGATGGGAGAAAACTTCTTTGATCGTGTTTTTCCCACTCTCTCTTTATTAGGGCCTTAACTGCCGGTATCACTGAGAACGCCCTCCTTTTCTTTTACGCCAACCCCGCAAACATTATTTCTTGTGCGGTTTGGGCGCCCCTTGGCTCCTCACAGCCCAGTGTTCCTCACGGATTTGACCAAGTTATCCACACTGTCCAGGGGAAAACAAGATCGTCCCTCAATATCCGATGATGATGCGAGTGAAGAATCAGAGATTAATCCCTGTTCTTCCTCTGAACTGAGGGTCACCTGTTTTTTGCTCCTAGCTTCTGAGGGAGTACTGGCACGGGTGATAGCCTGTATTTCCTCCCTAATTATGGCCCGAATGTCCTTTGAAGACACTGCCGACCCTTGTCTAGTCTCTCTGGTGCATTGATTACAGAGCTTTTGGGGGTAGGAGTCAGGGAGAGGCTCAGCGCATAAAGCGCATTATGTTTGGATTTCTCTTTTTTCTTCGCCTGGAAGAGGGGCGACATGGCGAAAGGAGGGGAGGGAGGAGAGGTCAGCTTAATAGGCAGAGTATATATATTGCACACTCACCCAGTGAAGCTTTTTATTACCGGATCAGATGGCTGAGATCCTGTCCTAGGTCTTGACTCTCCCGCCTCCCTCCTGCGGGCGGTGTCTGTCCTGGTAGTGCGGTCCCTGGAGGAGCTGCCCCCCGCAGTCTCCTGCTGGAGCGTGTACTTCCGCTGGGGATGACATGGCTTCCTGCCGCTAAGCTGCGGCGTTTGTTTAAATAGATTTTTTTTTTCTCTCCCGGAAGTCGCTCCTCCTCCCCGGGATCACCGCGCATGCGCCGTTGCGCTCCTCAGCCATCATGCCCCGGAAGTTCACTCATTACTTCCGGGGACTAGGAGCATCTGCGCCGGCCGGCTACCGTGCCGCCGCTTTTGTATGCGGCCCGCGCTTCTCCCGACGCTGCCGCCACCTCTGCCTCTTTTTTTTTCTTCGCGCCACTGGCGCACTTACCACTTCCTGCAGCGGCGGCTCCTGCGCGCTTGGTGCCACCTGGCACGCCCCTAGGTGAGACCGGGCGGCCCTTCCCGGACCCGGTCATCACCTCTAGCCATCAGACGAGGGGGGGAGCCGCCTAACGGAGTCTTCCCCGACGCTGCTTCCAGACCGCAGCCCCTGCCGTTCTCATGGCAACCGCGCAGGCGGCGTGCATATGGCCCAGGTACGTCTTCCTGAAGGATCAATCCTGAGGTTCCCTGGGAACAGGAAACCAAAACTGAGGAGGAAAGGCGGACCGCCCCCTTTTTATCTTCCTGTAGGTTTTACTGTTCCAAGTGGGGCGGATCCGATACCTCCAGTGGGTGCTGTCATGGTGAAGGGTAAAAATAGGGTCTTATCCGAGACACAAATGGTTTAATACAATTGAAATGCACTCACCAGATGGAGCTGAGCTAATAGGAATATTCGCTGCAGCAGATCCACAGGTCCACTCCACTGATGGCCACCATAGAAATAAAAATTGGGTAAGTGTGGATTGATTCTGCGCTGCTGAATAACTGAGGATCCAGGTGTGTTAATAAATTGTGGTTTTATTCAAAGTACTGAGACGTCTTCATCAGAAAATACCAAACATTTGTAGTATTTCCTGATGAAGAAGTCTCAGTACTTTTAAACGTGTGAAATAAAACCATAATTTATTAACACACCCAGATCTTCAGTTATTCAGCCGCGCCGAATCAATCCACGCTTACCCAATTTTTATATCTCAGTAAATTAGAATACTTTATAACACCAGCTTGAAAAATGATTTTAAAATCAGAAATGTTGGCCGAATTCCTGGTTTACACACAACAGTATCACTGGGCTTGATTGGCAGCAAACTCGCCTGACCTTAACCCCATAGAGAATCTATGGAGTATTGTCAAGAGGAAGACGAGAGACACCAGACCCGACAATGCAGACGAGCTGAAGGCTGCTATCAAAGCAACCTGGGCTTCCATAACCCCTCAGCAGTGCCACAGGCTGATCGCCTCCATGCCACGCCGCATTGATGCAGTAATTGATGCAGAAGGAGCCCCGACCAAGTACTGAGTGCATTTACTGATCATACATTTCAGGAGGACAACATTCCGGATTTTACAATCATTTTTTCAAGCTGGTGTTATAAAGTATTCTAATTTACTGAGATAATGACTTTGGGTTTTCATTGGCTGTAAGCCATAATCATCCACATTACCAGAAATAAACACGTGACATAGATCACTCTGTGTGTAATGACTCTATAGAATATAGGAGTCACTCCTTGTATTGAAGAACTGATATAAATTCAGTTTTTGATGATATTCTAATTTTGTGTGATCACCTGTAAAAGGGGTGGCCCGGGATTCCAAAAATATTGTTGCTTTCTTCCCATAAAAACAGCACCACCCCTGTCCACAGGCTGCTTATGGTATTGCAGGGTCCATTCACTTTAATGGAGCCCAAGTTGCAATGTCAGACTTAAATGATGATTTTGGAAGAGTTACTCTAATGACAGAAACTCGTGAGAGATGGTAATGGCAGAATATAGACGCTCGGGCAGAATTAAACCTTGGTGGGTTTCGGAAAGGCAAATGTGATTGTTTTTTTCTGACATACTGGGGCTTTAAAATAAAGAAAATCAGAACTGGACGAGTCGTTTAAGTGTTTTGTGTTAGAGGGGTGGGGGGTGAGGGATGTGGATGGGAGATAAAACATTCAGGATCCAGTTAATAATAAATGCACTTTTATTGTCTGACGAGGCGACGCTATAGGTCTATAAATAAAACCTCATTATGAGGCAGCCATGGTTCCTGCTCCTGGAACAGAACGCTCTTTTCCTGGCCCCGGAGCCCCCGAAGGACCGCACTTATAGACTGGAGGCCATTAATTACTGATGGCGGCTGCAGAAATGGATCGTCCCAATACATATTTTTCCGATTATAACCGCATTATTCCGATGTTTCTTTATCAAACCGGCTGCGAGGTGGAAGACAATGCTGGGTTATTCAATTTAATTGGAGCCTTTAAAGGGGTTTTCCAGGATTAAAAGCACATGGCTGCTTATTTTCACCCCCAAAAAATAGCATCAACCCTGTCTACAGGTTTTATTACAGCTCAGCTGTATTAATGTGAACAGGGATGAGCTGCAACACCACAGACAACCTGCAGCCAGGGGTGGCGCTGTAGGTCAAGGAAAGCAACCATGTTTTTTTAATCACTGACAACCCCTTTAATCATGCATTAGCCCTAAGGAAGGTGTAATAATATGGGCAACTGCGCTCTGCCTGGCCTGCTCCATTTAAAGGGGAAGTGTATTCAGCAGCTTCAGGCAGAGCGATCAGCCGTCACACTTCTCCAAGCTGTCCACAACATGTATGAATACCTAAACCATCACATAATAAAAAAAATAAAAACCTCTTTCTTATAGGCTTCTTGTGTGAATTCTGCTCCATTTTCAAGATCTCTGCTTGCTGTCAGAAAACCAGAGTTTTCCAGTTTACCCCTAGAGCAGTGCTGGTCCTGTCTGACAGAGACACGTGCAGCCTCTTGTTCTCTATGATCCAAGATGGAACTGAATTTCAAGCCCTGTGTGGGAGCAACAAAGTTTCCATTCACTTACAGCAAGCAATGATTTTGAGAATGGAGTGCATTAGAAGAGTAGCAAAAATCCCAATTAACTTGATTCCAGTTAGACAAAACTGGACAGTCCTTGGTAAAACGTGGCCCTCGCGGTCTGTTAAAGCGTCAGGGAGGGAATGTTCTTGATGGCGGCCCGGGGGTCATTTTTGTGCATCATAAAATGGCCTTGCACTTGGGCGGCGCTAATCTGCTCAAAGGCGCGAAGGGCCGAGTCCGCAAACTCCTCAGCGGCAGAATTGGGCTGATCCGGGTAAAACCTCTGGAACATCTGGGCGAGCTGCCACCGGGTGCAGTGTCCAATGAATTGTTTGACATCCACCCGACCTGGTCGGATCAACGCTGGGTCCAACCTACAGAGACAGAAGAACGTCAGATCTCGCGCACGACTCGAACATATTTTTTTGGAGCACTCTGCAGACACTCTTAGCATGCTCATATAACACCTTATCCGAGCACATTCACTTATCAATAGCCCTAAGCTATATTGCTCCACGCGGGTGGCTCCTCCTTTGGCCGGCGCCCGCGCCTTGCAGTACTATAGGTTATTCAACGTTACATACTGCATGAGCCGACCAAAGGAAGAGCAGCCAATGTGCAAGAATTAAATTGTTACACATTGGCCTAGTCACACTTTCTCTTCTTGACTTCCCAAAAGGTTGCCTTTAAGTTCCCTCACTGCTCTCCTCTTAGCTAAGGTGCTTCACTATGGAGACTAGATCCCGGGCACGGCCCGTGATGGAGGGGCATGTGACCAGACTCATCACTCAGCAGCCTCCGTGTTGTAACGCTGCACTTGCACCACTTTCCCTTCTCATAAGCCATGTTTGAGAAAAAATACTAAGAAAGTGGACAATCCCTTTAAAATGCCAGAATATTCCCTTTAAGAGGTAGCTGATAACTTCTGAATGGGCGACAATCAAGGAGATTGCACTCGCTCCTATCAGCAGAACGGGGCACATGCTCATCCGCCGCTGCATTCATTCTCTATGGAGCCGCTAAATAAAGCGGAGCGCAGTACTCGGCCAGTCTGGGGCAGTGAACCAGGACCAGAAAACAAATAGATTTCTTAGGGGACACGTCCATGAAAGTTTTGTATGTTGACTGCTACCAAGAGGTAGCAGAACTCCGAATGCAGCTCTGGAAGTGACTACTATAAAACAATGTAATGCAAGTTCAGTAAAACAATAAAAAAAGCAAAGTATTTGCAGCTTCAGGACACTAAGTGCAGAGAACTGACTGATACATTGTAACAAACTATCAGGACAAGAAGGAGGTGAACGCTGAGGTGTTTTACTCTTATGGATTTGCTAGTCTGCATACAATAGTAACAAACCCTCAGCTGTGATTAGTGTCATACTTGGAGGCTGAAAGCCCATTCCAGCCTAAGTATGAATGTTAATATTCAATGGCAGCAAGGAGAGATTTTACAAACTGTGTGAAACCACCAAGTATATGAGGAACATTTCACCATCGCACCTGTCAATGTGATTAGTCGTCATAAACACGATGCGAGCTTCAGTGGAAGCGACACCGTCCAGAGCGTTCAACAGACCGCTGAACGTCAACCGGCCGAACCCCTGATAGGCAGAGGGATCTGAAAGAGAAGAGACGCAGAATATAATCTACTGCCCCTGATGTAGGATAGGCGGGAACAGTCAGTATCTAGCAACCAGCTTACTGACTGTCACCATAACGGCTAGCAGAACCATGATTGCAGCTCCAGGATTAGTACACAGTGACTGCACCAGCAGAATAGTGAGTGCAGCTCTGGAGGATAATACAGGATGTAACTCAGGATCAGTAATGTAATGTATGTACACAGTGACCAGCAGAATAGTGAGTGCAGCTCTGGAGGATAATACAGGATCTAACTCAGGATCAGTAATGTAATGTATGTACACAGTGACCAGCAGAATAGTGAGTGCAGCTCTGGAGGATAATACAGGATCTAACTCAGGATCAGTAATGTAATGTATGTACACAGTGACTGTACCAGCAGAATAGTGAGTGCAGCTCTGGAGTATAATACAGGATGTAACTCAGGATCATTTGCACACATTATGTAATGTGTTGTTATGACTCAGGATAATGCAGGTAACAATAAGAGATACAATTACTGGACACTTACTCTGCTTTGCCAGATCTCGACTAATAAAAGCAGCATCCACGTCCTCCAATAGGATGATGCTCTGCTGCGGAGCGACGCTCAGGAGGTGATTGAGGCGATCGTCTGAGAGGCTGTTGTCACTCAGGCTCATTAGACAGATGCTATACTCCAGCTCTCCGGCCAGGGCTGTGCTGAGAGGACAGCGGGGTCCATGAGACAATGTAACCAGAGAGCAAAACACACAACTTTCCAAAAATCATCCCCTAAAATAACCCCCTGACCTGCAGTCACCAATATGTCATATCCATAATACAAACCTATAAGTCACAATGATACTTACATAAAACTGCTCTTCCCACATCCAGGCGGCCCATACAGGAGATATCCGCGTCTGTACGGGATCCCTGTGATTTATAGTAGGGGAGAAAGAAAACATGATAACATTTCCCAGAGACCCGCAGACACAATGTGCTCTTCCCAATCTCATCCTCGGGGGATCAGGTACTTGCCTCGGTCACTGTACCACTTGGGATTGTCGATAAATCCTTTCACATCCTGAACAATCTTATCAGAAATCCCTTCTTCTAGCACCACAGAAGTCAGGGGGCGTCTGCGCCTTGGAAAACCAAATGGTCGCCATTCAGCACCCAGAGCGGTGTACATGATCGTCTTCCCCTCCTGCTGGCGAAGAGCAAGTTCTCTAGCTACAAGAAAGAACACAGACAAAAGAAAACATGTTATAAATAGGGCTGTAATATGATTGTACATAGGAGCAGTATTATAGTAGTTATATTCCTGTACATAGGGGGCAGTATTATAGTAGTTATATTCTTGTACATAGGAGCAGTATTATAGTAGTTATATTCTTGTACATAGGGGCAGTATTATAGTAGTTATATTCTTGTACATAGGCGCAGTATTATAGTAGTTATATTCTTGTACATAGGGGCAGTATTATAGTAGTTATATTCTTGTACATAGGAGCAGTATTATAGTAGTTATATTCTTGTACACAGGGGCAGTATTATAGTAGTTATATTCTTGTATATAGGGGCAGTATTATAGTAGTTATATTCTTGTACATAGGGGCAGTATTATAGTAGTTATATTCTTGTACATAGGGGCAGTATTATAGTAGTTATATTCTTGTACATAGGGGCAGTATTATAGTAGTTATATTCTTGTACATAGGGGAAGTATTATAGTAGTTATATTCTTGTACATAGGGGCATTATTATAGTAGTTATATTCTTGTACATAGGAGCAGTATTATAGTAGTTATATTCTTGTACATAGGGGCAGAATTATAGTAGTTATATTCTTGTACATAGGGGAAGTATTATAGTAGTTATATTCCTGTACATAGCAGTATTATAGTAGTTATATTCTTGTACATATAAGCAGTATTATAGTAGTTATATTCTTGTACATAGGGGCAGTATTATAGTAGTTATATTCTTGTACATAGGGGCAGTATTATAGTAGTTATATTCTTGTATATAGGAGCAGTATTATAGTAGTTATATTCTTGTACATAGGGGCAGTATTATAGTAGTTATATTCTTGTACGTAGGAGCAGTATTATAGTAGTTATATTCTTGTATGTAGAAGCAGTATTATAGTTATATTCTTGTACGTAGGAGCAGTATTATAGCAGTTATGTTCTTGTACGTAGGAGCAGTATTATAGTAGTTATATTCTTGTACGTAGGAGCAGTTTTATAGTAGTTATATTCTTGTACATAGGAGCAGTATTATAGCAGTTATATTCTTGTACAAAGGGGCAGTATTATAGCAGTTATATTCTTGTACATAGGGGCAGTATTATAGTAGTTATATTCTTGTACATAGGAGCAGTACTATAGCAGTTATATTCTTGTACATAGCAGTATTATAGTAGCTATATTCTTGTACATAGGAGCGGTATTAGAGTAGTTATATTCTTGTACATAGGGAGCAGTATTATAGTAGTTATATTCTTGAACATAGGGGCAGTATTATAGTAGTTATATTCTTGAACATAGGAGCAGTATTATAGTAGTTATATTCTTGTACGTAGGAGCAGTATTATAGTAGTTATATTCTTGTACATAGGAGCAGTATTATAGTAGTTATATTCTTGTACGTAGGAGCAGTATTATAGTAGTTATATTCTTGAACATAGGAGCAGTATTATAGTAGTTATATTCTTGTACGTAGGAGCAGTATTATAGTAGTTATATTCTTGTACATAGGAGCAGTATTATAGCAGTTATATTCTTGTACGTAGGAGCAGTATTATAGTAGTTATATTCTTGAACATAGGAGCAGTATTATAGTAGTTATATTCTTGTACGTAGGAGCAGTATTATAGTAGTTATATTCTTGTACATAGGAGCAGTATTATAGTAGTTATATTCTTGTACGTAGGAGCAGTATTATAGTAGTTATATTCTTGAACATAGGAGCAGTATTATAGTAGTTATATTCTTGTACGTAGGAGCAGTATTATAGTAGTTATATTCTTGTACATAGGAGCAGTATTATAGCAGTTATATTCTTGTACAAAGGGGCAGTATTATAGCAGTTATATTCTTGTACATAGGGGCAGTATTATAGTAGTTATATTCTTGTACATAGGAGCAGTACTATAGCAGTTATATTCTTGTACATAGCAGTATTATAGTAGCTATATTCTTGTACATAGGAGCGGTATTAGAGTAGTTATATTCTTGTACATAGGGAGCAGTATTATAGTAGTTATATTCTTGAACATAGGGGCAGTATTATAGTAGTTATATTCTTGAACATAGGAGCAGTATTATAGTAGCTATATTCTTGGACATAGGAGCGATATTATAGTAGTTATATTCTTGTACATAGGGGGCAGTATTATAGTAGTTATATTCTTGTACATAGGGGGCAGTATTATAGTAGTTATATTCTTGCACATATGGGGCAGTATTATAGTAGTTATATTCTTGTACATAGGGGCAGTATTATAGTAGTTATATTCTTGTACATAGGGGCAGTATTATAGTAGTTATATTCTTGTACATAGGGGCAGTATTATAGTAGCAAGGTTCTTGTACATATGGGCAGTATTATAGTAGCAAGGTTCTTGTACATTAGTATTATAGGTTTATTACATCAGACTCCTTTTTTACCTTCTTGTAGAATATTGAAGAAAATATCCCTATTGGTCCCTATTGCAGTAAAGGTAACAGACTCCCAGGGGGTTCCTGTGTGTAAGTCAATCATCTGTTTTTCACGATTTCTCTCTATGCGAATCCACTTATTTCTATACCTTACGAAAAAGACATTGAGACTTTTTAGAATTCCTGTCTGGAAATAGTTGATTAACCATTTAAGAGTATTTAGATTTAAAGCTTTTTCTGCCTCATTGGAGGAAGTGTATTCCGCAGTTTATTCGCTTCCTCCGGACAGGTTGGTTGACAATAACTACGGCCCCCCATTACATCATCTTCATAAGAAACCCATCAGGGGGCACCTACCAAATGAAGTGATTTCCAGGACTGGGCACAAAGTCAAATTTAGTGCTGATCCGGCCGCTCTCGTGCTGCAGATACGACGTCTCCACGCTCAGGTGTTGCGTGCGTTTTGCGTGATGCGAGATCCAGCTCAGCAGCCATTGGTAGCTCTTATCTTTACTGGGGACCTCCAGCGTGATCATGTAATGCCTCCTGAAGGCCACCATTCCTAGCTGGGCCCCTTTACGAGCCAATGCCAAAGCTGTGCCCACACCAACCAGACCGAACCCAGCACCAAAGTAAGGGTTATCCTTCAGCGCCGCCAGGAAATCAGATAGCGGCATTGTGACAGATGACGAAACCGATGGAAGTGATGATTATCTTCTCTGTGGCATTCTGACAACATAGCGGGAGAAAAGAGTAAAAGGGTCAGCATTACAGTGGGAGAAAAATAATAAGCTACCTAATGTAATCTCTACCAGGTTCTGCATTGGTCAAGACCCCAGTATCATCGGGTCCACGGTGTGGCTTTGTGAAATGATCATGCCAAGTGATTTAATATCGGCTGCCAGATGGATGTCACATAAGATCCAATCATTAGGGAAGCAAGAGAACTGAGATTTTGGAAGAACACAAGACACGTGGGATATCTGAAGAAATTGGAAAGTATTTTGCGTCTTTTTTAACATTTTTTATTTTTAAACGTATAATCTAAAATCTAAGCCAACCCCTTTAAGAACTCAGTCAGCTCCGACCCCTGGCCGTAATACCCCATAAATACTGCATCTAAGGTGTTTGATAGAGGGAGGATCATCTGTCAGTCGTGCCGCTGCGATTGGACAACGGGTGCTGATGGCTTACCACAGCCCCCGCAAGAAGCCCACGCGAAACGCGCGTCGGGGCACAGCGTGCAGGCCTTCTGACAGCATGGGTAAGTTATGATAAGTGGGGTTATGACCTGATGTCTGAAAGGCAGTGGATTACTGGGATTTTTAACATACCTCACTAGGGGATCTACATACCCCTGCCAATTTGTGTCTTTGGGGGCCACCTTAATATTGCTGCACTGGCATTATATACATGTTGATATTCTATGCTGTCATGAGTTTTGCACTAGTGTTGCACCTTGGTCTCCTATTTATCACTCTGACATAATACTGTCATACATTGTTTACTTTTTGATGTGATATAATGAATAAAATAAGGATCTGATTTTATCTAATGGATTTAGACTCCTTTCTCTTTCTGTATGTTTGCAAACTTGGTGGGGTTTTCCTTGGCTAATGCTATCTGGTGGTGTGGTTATTGTACTGGCCACTATTTTTCATTATGATTCCTGCTGTTGGGATTTTGTATTGGCTTACTACATCAGAAGGGACAGATTTGGCCCCCCGAGTTTGCTATGGACATAACCCTATCAGCCCCCGCAGGAGGGTAACACACTGCACTCAGCAGGCATGTAAGCGATAACATAACCAAGCACGCTGACTGGAATAATCTATATTATAGGAAGAGTAAAAAGGTCTAAAAAAGAAAAAATGCTTCAGTATAGGACCAAAATAAATAAAAAAACAATTGTAGCATAGGATTTTTACAGGATGAAAATGATGAAATGGTAAGACAGGATGTTGAGAAGGCTGAACTTTTAAATTCCTATTTTGCATCTGTTTTCTCTCCGAAAGGAAATGTAACATCAACTGTTATTCACTGTCCTATTAAGGGAATAGAAGAATCCAGGATATCTATAAACAGAAAGATAGTGAGGAAACACTTAGCTAACCTAAATGAATTCAAGTCTCCAGGTCCAGATGAATTACACCCCAGAGTACTGAAGGAGATAGCAGAAGAAATTTTTGAACCCCTCTCTATAATCTTTGAAAATTCTTGGAGAACAGGAGAAGTGCCAGAAGACTGGAGAAGAGCAAATGTTGTTCCTATCTTCAAAAAGGGGAAGAAGGTGGACCCAGGTAACTATAGGCCGGTGAGTCTGACTTCTATACCAGGAAAGATCTTTGAACAAATTATTAAACAACATGTATGTCAATACCTGGATAAGAATGAAGTGATTAAACAGAGTCAGCATGGGTTTGTAACTAATAAGTCATGTCAGACTAACTTAATTTCCTTCTATGACGGTATCACTGATTGGGTGGATCAAGGAAATGCTGTAGATATAGTATATCTTGACTTCAGCAAAGCATTTGACAAAGTCTCTCATACAATCCTTATTGAAAAAATGACTAAGTATGGAATGGACAAGGCAACTGTTAGGTGGATTCATAACTGGCTTAGTGATCGGACCCAAAGAGTGGTCGTAAATGGCTGCACATCCAGTTGGAAGAATGTCTCAAGTGGGGTACCACAGGGCTCTGTCCTGGGCCCTGTATTGTTCAACATCTTTATCAACAATTTAGATGAAGGAATTGAGGGTAAACTGATTAAATTTGCTGATGACACAAAGCTAGGAGGGATAGCTAATACTAGAGAAGAGAGAGAGAGGATTCAAAAAGATTTAAATAAACTGGAGAAGTGGGCAGCAACTAACAGAATGGTTTTTAACAGGGAGAAATGCAAAGTACTACATCTGGGCAATAAAAATGAAAAAAGCATATATAGAATGGGAGGAATAGGGCTAAGTGACAGCACATGTGAAAAAGACTTGGGTATACTAATAGATCACAGACTGAATATGAGTCAACAGTGTGATGCAGCAGCAAAAAAGGCAAATGCAATTCTAGGATGTATTAACAGAAGCATACAGTCTAGATCACGTGAAGTCATTATTTCCCTCTACTCCTCTTTGGTCAGACCTCATCTGGAATATTGTGTCCAGTTTTGGGCACCACATTTTAAAAAAGACATCAACAAACTGGAGCAAGTTCAGAAAAGAGCGACCAGTATGGTGACCGGTCTGCAAACCCTGTCTTATGAGGAAAGGTTGCAGGATTTGGGAATGTTTAGTTTGCAAAAGAGAAGACTGAGAGGAGACTTAATAGCTGTCTACAAATATCTAAAGGGCTGTCACATTGTAGAAGGATCAACTTTATTCTCATTTGCACAAGGAAAGACTAGAAGCAATGGGATGAAACTGAATGGGAGAAGACACAGATTAGATATTAGAAAAAACTTTTTGACAGTTAGAGTGATCAATGAGTGGAACAGGCTGCCACGAGAAGTGGTGAGTTCTCCTTCAATGGAAGTCTTCAAACAGAGGCTGGACAGACATCTGACTGGGATGATTTAGCGAATCCTGCTTTGAGCAGGGGGTTGGACCAGATGGCCCAGGAGGTCCCTTCCAACTCTACGATTCTATGATTCTAAGTGCTATAAAGACACCACATGGAGACGCTGTAAGGCCCCGTGCACACGGGGCGCATTTCATGCAGCTCTGCTCTCCCTGCTGCTGCTCCTGCTCCTACTCTGCTCCGGTCCGGTGAGTAGAGTCTAGTGAGTGGGTGAGGGTAGTCTGTGTCCCTGGAGAGGAGGGGGAACAAAGAGTCTCCATGGAAGAGGTCAGAGGGGTCCGGAGGAGGAAGAGGAGGCCAGTGGGGTCCGGAGGAGGAAGAGGAGGCCAGTGGGGTCCGGAGGAGGAAGAGGAGGCCAGTGGGGTCCGGAGGAGGAAGAGGAGGCCAGAGGGCTCCGGAGGAGGAAGAGGAGGCCAGAGGGCTCCGGAGGAGGAAGAGGAGGCCAGAGGGGTCCGGAGGAGGAAGAGGAGGCCAGAGGGGTCCGGAGGAGGAAGAGGAGGCCAGAGGGGTCCGGAGGAGGAAGAGGAGGCCAGAGGGGTCCGGAGGAGGAAGAGGAGGCCAGAGGGGTCCGGAGGAGGAAGAGGAGGCCAGAGGGGTCCGGAGGAGGAAGAGGAGGCCAGAGGGGTCCGGAGGAGGAAGAGGAGGCCAGAGGGGTCCGGAGGAGGAAGAAGAGGCCAGAGGGGTCCGGAGGAGGAAGAGGCCTGTGCTGTATATCATGTGGGGCTGTGCTGTATACTATGGTACTGTATACCATGTGATGCTGTGCTATATACCATGGGGGGCTGTGCTTTATACCAATGGGGGGCTGTGCTTTATACCATGTGATGCTATGCTATATACCATGTGGGCCTGTGCTTTATACCATGGCGCTCTGCTGTATACCAATGGGGGCTGTGCTGTATACCATGTGATGCTGTGCTATATACCATATGGGGCTGTGCTGTAAACCATGGCGCTGTGCTGTATACTAATGGGGGGCTGTGCTGTATACCATGTGGGCCTGTGCTTTATACCATGTGGGCCTGTGCTATATACCATGTGGGCCTGTGCTATATACCATGTGGGCCTGTGCTATATACCATGTGGGCCTGTGCTATATACCATGTGGGCCTGTGCTATATACCATGTGGGCCTGTGCTATATACCATGTGGGCCTGTGCTATATACCATGTGGGCCTGTGCTGCATACCATGTGGGCCTGTGCTGCATACCATGTGGGCCTGTGCTGCATACCATGTGGGCCTGTGCTGCATACCATGTGGGCCTGTGCTGCATACCATGTGGGCCTGTGCTTTATACCATGGAGCTGTGCTGTATACCAATGGGGGGCTGTGCTGTATACCATGTGGGGCTGTGCCTTATACCATGTGGGGCTGTGCTTTATACCATGTGGGGCTGTGCTTTATACCATGTGGGGCTGTGCTTTATACCATGTGGGGCTGTGCTTTATACCATGTGGGGCTGTGCTGTATACCATGTGGGGCTGTGCTGTATACCATGTGGGGCTGTGCTGTATACCATGTGGGGCTGTGCTGTATACCAATGGGGGAGCTGTGCTGTATACCATGTGATGCTATGCAATATACCATGTGGGCCTGTGCTTTACACCATGTGTGCCTGTGCTGTATACCATGGCGCTGTGCTGTATACCATGTGATGCTGTGCTTTATACCATGTGGGCCTGTGCTGTATACCATGGCGCTGTGCTGTATACCATGTGGGGCTGTGCTATATACCATGTGGGGCTGTGCTATATACCATGTGGGGCTGTGCTATATACCATGTGGGGCTGTGCTTTATACGATGTGGGACTGTGCTTTATACCATAGAGCTGTGCTGTATACCAATGGGGGGCTGTGCTGTATACCATGTGGGGCTGTGCCTTATACCATGTGGGGCTGCGCCTTATACCATGTGGGGCTGCGCCTTATACCATGTGGGGCTGTGCCTTATACCATGTGGGGCTGTGCTTTATACCATGTGGGGCTGTGCTTTATACCATGTGGGGCTGTGCTTTATACCAATGGGGGAGCTGTGCTGTATACCAATGGGGGAGCTGTGCTGTATACCAATGGAGGCGCTGTGCTGTATACCAATGGGGGAGCTGTGCTGTATACCATGTGATGCTATGCAATATACCATGTGGGCCTGTGCTTTACACCATGTGTGCCTGTGCTGTATAGCATGGTGCTGTGCTGTATACCATGTGGTGATGCTGTGCTATATACCATGTGATGCTGTGCTTTATACCATGTGGGCCTGTGCTGTATACCATGGCGCTGTGCTGTATACCATGTGGGGCTGTGCTATATACCATGTGGGGCTGTGCTATATACCATGTGGGGCTGTGCTATATACCATGTGGGGCTGTGCTATATACCATGTGGGGCTGTGCTATATACCATGGGGGGTACATTATACATTATATTCTATGGGGGAGGCTGTGTTATATAATATGGGGGCTACATTATATTCTATGGGGAGGTGGGCTGTATTATATTCTATGGGGGGCTGTATTATCTTTATTATATTCTATGGGGGTGATCGCATCATACTTTATGAAGGGGCTACATTATACTATATGAGGAGGCTACATTGTATTCTACAGGGGGGCTGCATTATATTTTATGGGGGGCCAGATTATATTGTAGGGGGGCTTTATTATACTTTATGAGGGAGCTATATTATATTCTGTTGGGGCTGCATTATACTATATGAGGAGGGCTACATTGTATTCTATGGAGGGGTTACATTACACTATATAAGGGGCTGCCATATATTCTATGGAGGGGCTGCATTATACTATATGAGGGGGGCTGCATTATATTCTATGGGGGGGGTTACATTGTATTTTGTGGGGTGGCTACATTATGCTCTAAGGGGTGGCTGCATTATATTGTATGGCAGGGCTGCATTATACTCTGTGGGGTGGCTGCATTATACTGTATCGAGGACTATGGGGAATACATTATACTATATGAAGAACTATGGAGTGCATTATACTATGGGAAGTGAATTGTACTACATGGATGACTGGCGGTGTATTATACTATATGGAGCACTATGAGGAGTGTATTAAACTATATGGAGGACTGAGCAGTGTATTTTAATATATGGAGGAGTGTATTATATTATATAGAGGACTGAGTGTATTTTAATATATGAAGGACTGAGGAGTATTATATACTATATGGAGGACTATGGGGCAATTATATGGAGGATATTATATTATATGGAGGACTATGGGGTGTAAACTGTAGATGTGCTGCTGATAACATGATACTATATGGGGACAGATTGATCCATTAGTGATTGTTCTGTCCCCATCATTCTTTCTCAGATGGTGGAAAGAGGCCGGGAAACAAGTGTTGAACGACTTCAGTATTGTCGATCACACTCATTTAGCGTCCTGAACTCAGCGCATGTAACAACAACCGAAATACTTCTGTGTGATGTGCAATATGTTAGCATTTGGGGCCCCATTTTAAAATTGGCCTAGGGCCCCACTTTGCCTTAAACCAGCCCTGCTCATACACGACATGATGCAGCATCACAGATCACAATCTCAGCCAGTGCCTCCTATATAAGATACACACACACACCACACTCTTATATGGCCTAATATGTCATATGAGGCCTGTATATTGACCGTACAGACAGCACTATCATCCTCCTGTATGCCGTACATAGGCAGAGAGTGTGGTCTGTACAGTATCTAAGAGGGCGACAGTCTGTATGTCTTATAGGGGGCCTAATAGGAGGCCGACAGTCTGCATATCATATACGAGGCCAATACGTATGCCATACATACCGCAATATCGGCATCCTATATACTGTACATACCACACTCTCAGCCTCTTATAGAAAGTATCTGTTATAGGAGACCGAGAGTGCGGTCTGTATGTGATATAGGATGCTGAGAGTGCAGTCTGTACGATATATAGGAGGCTGAGAGCGTTCTCTTTTGCACACTGTACAGCTTGCTAAATGGCACATGTTTTAGTGGGAGAGGCCAAAAAATGAACACGTAATAAAAAAAGTTTATGGTAGCCATAGGGTGGGCCCCTAGAGACAATTCCACTGGTGGGCCCTAGGCACCCCAGTCCGACCCTAATACAGCTATCTAGGCAGAATGCAACCAGTTACACAAATCTGCAGATGATACAGGAGCCTCCTGTTATGTCAGCTAGAAAAAAAAAGGTCTAAAACAGAATAACAGATTATTTTATATTAATTACCCCTGAAAAATAATGATCAACCCAAACTGGTGGCAATAAACCAGAGGAACCGTCCATACAACCCCTCAGTCGGCTCGACCGAAAACACAAAAAATACAAAGAGAATAAAAAATGGCGACAAAAGCGGAATACAGGAAAAAAGCTTAAGAAAAATATATATTTAAAAAGTCATCTGAATGGGTTAAAGCAAACTCCTCACTATGGAAACAGCACTTAAAATAATAGACATAGCAGCAAACAGCATCTAATTAAAATGCAGACCCCACAAATCCCCGGCTGCGACCCTTCTACCTCGTCCATGACTTCACATTCTGGGGCCCGCGCGGTATCACCTGTGTCCGGGGAGAGCAGAGCCTGCAGAGGTCACAGCTCCGTGCCTGCCGCTCCAGTCTCTGAGCCGCGCGTAGCCGCAGCTTCCTGGGCGGTGCGTTCCACGCCTCATTTGAATTCTCGTTTTGCGTTCCAAGCCTCTTGATACGAATATTTAGCGTCGCTTCGTCTGCGTTCCACACAGCTTTTCCGGTTGCGTTCCAACAAACACTTGTCTCTTCTTCGGTTTCAGAGGAACAGCACAGACCGGAGGATAAAAACATTCTGATGACGCCTACAGACTGCGGCAGTAACCGGAACCGAGAGTGCAAAAGCTCAGAACCTGCAGCAAAGATGTCCAGAGGCCTCCAGAGACCAGGTACTAATGGATACCCGGGTAACAGTGCGAGCTGAGCTGTGAGGGCAGAGGCGACAGCAAAGAGAGGAAACCAGAGAAAGACGTGTCATATACAGCACAGTGATATAGTGCCAGATACAAGGGCAGAAGTGTAATATAATACTGCCCCTATGTACAAGAATATAACTACTATAATACTGCTCCTATGTACAAGAATATAACTACTATAATACTGCCCCTATGTACAAGAATATAACTACTATAATACTGCTCCTATGTACAAGAATATAACTACTATAATACTGCCCCTATGTACAAGAATATAGCTACTATAATACTGCCCCTATGTACAAGAATATAACTACTATAATACTGCCCCTATGTACAAGAATATAACTACTATAATACTGCCCCTATGTACAAGAATATAACTACTATAATACTGCCCCTATGTACAAGAATATAACTACTATAATACTGTCCCTATGTACAAGAATATAACTACTATAACACTGCTCCTATGTACAAGAATATAACTACTATAATACTGCCCCTATGTACAAGAATATAGCTACTATAATACTGCCCCTATGTACAAGAATATAACTACTATAATACTGCCCCTATGTACAAGAATATAGCTACTATAATACTGCCCCTATGTACAAGAATATAACTACTATAATACTGCCCCTATGTACAAGAATATAACTACTATAATACTGCCCCTATGTACAAGAATATAACTACTATAATACTGCCCCTATGTACAAGAATATAACTACTATAATACTGCCCCTATGTACAAGAATATAACTACTATAATACTGTCCCTATGTACAAGAATATAACTACTATAACACTGCTCCTATGTACAAGAATATAACTACTATAATACTGCCCCTATGTACAAGAATATAACTACTATAATACTGTCCCTATGTACAAGAATATAACTACTATAACACTGCTCCTATGTACAAGAATATAACTACTATAATACTGTCCCTATGTACAAGAATATAACTACTATAACACTGCCCCTATGTACAAGAATATAACTACTATAATACTGCCCCTATGTACAAGAATATAACTACTATAATACTGTCCCTATGTACAAGAATATAACTACTATAACACTGCTCCTATGTACAAGAATATAACTACTATAATACTGTCCCTATGTACAAGAATATAACTACTATAATACTGATCCTCTGTACAAGAATATAACTACTATAATACTGATCCTATGTACAAGAATATAACTACTCTAATACTGCCCCTATGTACAAGAATATAACTACTATAATACTGTCCCTATGTACAAGAATATAACTACTATAATACTGTCCCTATGTGCAAGAATATAACTACTATAATACTGCTCCTATGTACAAGAATATAACTACTGTAATACCGCCCCTATGTACAAGAATATAACTACTATAATACTGCCCCTCTGTACAAGAATATAACTACTATAATACTGATCCTATGTACAAGAATATAACTACTATAATACTGCCCCTATGTACAAGAATATAACTACTATAATACTGCCCCTATGTACAAGAATATAACTACTATAATACTGTCCCTATGTACAAGAATATAACTACTATAACACTGCTCCAATGTACAAGAATATAACTACTATAATACCGCCCCTATGTACAAGAATATAACTACTATAATACTGCCCCTATGTACAAGAATATAACTACTATAATACTGATCCTATGTACAAGAATATAACCTCTATAATACTGCTCCTATGTACAAGAATATAACTACTATAATACTGCTCCTATGTACAAGAATATAATTACTATAATACTGCCCCTATGTACAAGAATATAACTACTATAATACTGCCCCTATGTACAAGAATATAACTACTATAATACTGTCCCTATGTACAAGAATATAACTACTATAATACTGCTCCTATGTACAAGAATATAACTACTGTAATACCGCCCCTATGTACAAGAATATAACTACTATAATACTGCCCCTATGTACAAGAATATAACTACTATAATACTGCCCCTATGTACAAGAATATAACTACTATAATACTGCTCCTATGTACAAGAATATAACTACTGTAATACCGCCCCATGTACAAGAATATAACTACTAGGGTCGGACTGGGGTGCCTAGGGCCCACCAGGAGAATTGACTCTAGGGGCCCACCCTATGGCTACCATAAACGGTTTTATTATGTGTTCATTTTTTGGCCTCTCCCACTAAAACATGTGCCATTTAGCAAGCTGTACAGTGTGCAAAAGAGAACGCTCTCAGCCTCCTATATATCGTACAGACTGCACTCTCGGTCTCCTATAACAGACACTTTCTATAAGAGGCTGAGAGTGTGGCATGTACAGTATATAGGATGCCGATATTGCAGTATGTATGGCATATTGGCCTCCTATAAGACATACTGAGTGTCGCCCTCTTAGATACTGTACAGACCGCACTCTCTGCCTATGTACGGCATACAGGAGTATGATAGTGCAGTCTGTACGGTCAATATACAGGCCTCATATGACATATTAGGCCATATTAGAGTGTGGTGTGTGTGTGTATCTTATATAGGAGGCACTGGCAGAGATTGTGATCTGTGATGCTGCATCATGTCATATGTATGAGCAGGGCTGGTTTAAGGCAAAGTGGGGCCCTAGGCCAATTTTAAAATGGGGCCCCAAATGCTAACATATTGCACATCGCACAGAAGTATTTCGGTTGTTGTTACATGCGCTGAGTTCAGGACGCTAAATGAGTGCGATCGACAATATTGAAGTCGTTCAACACTGGTTTCCTGGCCTCTTTTTCCACCATCTGAGAAAGAATGATGGGGACAGAACAATCACTAATGGATCAATCTGTCCCCATATAGTATCATGTTATCAGCAGCACATCTACCGTTTACACCCCATAGTCCTCCATATAATATAATGTCCTCCATATAATATAATCTGCCCCATAGTCCTCCATATAATATAATGTCCTCCATATAATATAATCTGCCCCATAGTCCTCCATATAGTATATAATACTCCTCAGTCCTTCATATATTAAAATACACTCAGTCCTGCATATAATATAATACACTCCTCCATATATTAAAATACACTGCTCAGTCCTCCATATAGTTTAATACACTCCTCATAGTGCTCCATATAGTATAATACACTGCCAGTCATCCATGTAGTACAATTCTCTTTCCATAGTATAATGCACTCCATAGTTCTTCATATAGTATAATGTATTCCCCATAGTCCTCAATACAGTATAATGCAGCCCACATATAGTATAATGCAGCCACCCCACAGAGTATAATGTAACCCCCATAGAATATAATGCAGCCCCCCTATAGTATAATGCAGCCACCCCTTAGAGCATAATGTAGCCACCCCACAAAATACAATGTAACCCCCCATAGAATATAATGCAGCCCCCCTCATATAGTATAATGCAGCCCCTCCATAGAATATATGGCAGCCCCTTATATAGTGTAATGTAGCCCCTCCATAGAATACAATGTAGCCATCCTCATAGTATAATGCAGCCCCCTCATAAAGTATAATAAAGCCCCCCTACAATATAATCTAGCCCCCCATAATATATAATGCAGCCCCCCGTAGAATACAATGTAGCCTCCTCATATAGTATAATGTAGCCCCTTCATAAGGTATGTTGCAATCACCCCCATAGAATATAATAAAGATAATACAGCCCCCCATAGAATATAATGTAGCCCCGAATAGAATATAATACAGTCCACCTCCCATAGAATATAATGTAGCCCCCATATTATATAACACAGCCTCCCCCATAGAATATAATGTATAATGTACCCCCCATGGTATATAACACAGCCACATAGTATATAACACAGCCCCACATGGTATAAAGCACAGCCCCACATGGTATATAGCACAGCCCCACATGGTATATAGCACAGCCCCACATGGTATATAGCACAGCCCCACATGGTATATAGCACAGCCCCCCATGGTATATAGCACAGCCCCCCATTGGTATACAGCACAGCCCCCCATTGGTATACAGCACAGGCCCACATGGTATACAGCACAGCCCCACATGGTATAAAGCACAGGCACACATGGTGTAAAGCACAGCCCCACATGGTATAAAGCACAGGCACACATGGTGTAAAGCACAGGCCCACATGGTATATAGCATAGCATCACATGGTATACAGCACAGCTCCCCCATTGGTATACAGCACAGCCCCCCATTGGTATACAGCACAGCCCCTCATTGGTATACAGCACAGCCCCTCATTGGTATACAGCACAGCCCCCCCACTGGTATACAGCACAGCCCCCCCACTGGTATACAGCACAGCCCCCCCACTGGTATACAGCACAGCCCCCCACTGGTATACAGCACAGCCCCCATTGGTATAAAGCACAGGCCCACATGGTATAAAGCACAGGCCCACATGGTATATAGCACAGCACCACATGGTATACAGCACAGGCCTCCTCATCATCCGGACCCCTCTGGCCTCTTCCTCCTCCGCACCACTCTGGCCTCTTCCTCCTCCGGACCCCTCTGGCCTCTTCCTCCTCCGGACCCCTTTGGCCTCTTGTCTCCTCCGGACCCCACTGGCCTCCTCCGGACCCCACTGGCCTCCTCCGGACCCCACTGGCCTCCTCCTCCTCCGGACCCCACTGGCCTCTTCCTCCTAGTGATGGGCAGTCCGACTCTTTTTGGTGATCTGGCTCAATCGGCTCTGCTCACCAAAAAGAGCAGGCTCTTTTTGGCTCAAAAAGCGGCTCTTCTTGCAAAAAGTGCTACTTTTATCACTCGAGTCTCTTAACTGTAAAGCCTGGGCCTCATTATACTGCTGTACAGGGGTCTAGTGAAGGCTTTTTAGCCATTTTCTCAGAGTGTAAGCTCCTGGGATCAGGCCCTCACTCCTGTCCACATTGCTGATTTGTGTTCTCCTCTAATATCTGATATTTGTCCATGTGGTTTCTACATTAGTCAGTGCTGTGACATCTGCCGGCACTGATTATTCTAAGGGTATGTGCACACGCTGCAGATCCACAAGTGATTTACAGTACAATGTTATTCTATGGGGGGAAAAAAAACGCTGTGTACATGCTGCGGAAAAATCCAAGCGGAAACGCAGCAGTTTATTTTCCGCAGCATGTCAATAATTTGCGCGGATTCCACATCGTTTTTACGCCCCTTCCATTCTAGGAATCCGCAGGTGTAAAAACACAGGGGAAATCCGCACAAAATCCATAATAAGGCTGTGTGCCCCACGGTGCGATTTTTAAGCGTTTTTGCTGCGATTTTCGGCACGAAAACGTTTAAAAAAATTCGTACAGAACGCCCCCCATTCCTATGTTATTCCGCACATGCTGTGCTAATGCTGCGCTTTTTTCTGCGGCGGAATCGCATCGCGGAAAAAAACGCAGCATGCTCATTCTTTTATGCGGAATCGCAAAAAATTGCCGCGATTCCGCACCCATAGGAATGCATGAGAATCGCTTACTTCCCGCATGTGGCTATGCCCACCATGCGGGAAGTTAAGCGTCTCATGTGCGGTTGGTACCCACGGTGTGGAGGAGAGGAGACTGTCCTCCAGGCCCTGGGCACCATGCCCCTGTAAAAAAAAGAATAAAAAAATCAGGGTATATTTACCTTCCGGCGTCCCGCGCTGCCTTCCCGGGCCTCAGCGATCCCAGTAATGCCTTGCGGCACGGTCCTGTGATGACGTAGTCTCGCGTTATTCTAACGGTCTCGTGAGATCGCTATAGCAACGCGAGACCAACTTCATCACAGGTCTCGCAAAGCATCGCTGGGAAAGGGAGCATCGCTGAGACTGCGCGGGACGTCGGAAGGTAAATATACCCCGATTTTTTATTTTTTTATCATTTTTAACATTCTTTTACTATTGAGGCCTCAATAGTAAAAAGCTGGTCACACTTGTCAAACACTATGTTTGACGAGTGTGACCAACCTGTCAATCACTTTCCAAGCGATGTTTCAAATCGCTTGGAAAATGCTTGAATTTCGCATGCAAAAATCGCGGCAAAATCGCGAACATAATCGGGGTAAAATCGCGCTGAAAAAAAACACGCGTTTTCTGGGAAGGAGTCTGGTTTTGAGTGTCCGGAATAAAACGCTACGTGGGCACATAGCCTAAATCCGCATAAAAACCGCACGGATTTAGACCTGCAGATTATGCCAAGAGATGCAGATTCCGCACAGAAAATTCCACACAGCAATCCGCAACATGTGCACATACCCTTATAAGTAAATCCTTGGAGACATGTCCCAGGTTCTTACAGAGTAACTCTGATATCTGCACCATACATGGCACCCCTTACCTACCAATTCTGGTATGCATGGTCCCCTCATCCCCAAACCTGATATGCCTGGTCCTCTCACTCCCCTATCCTGGAATGCATGGTCCCCTCACCCCCCTATCCTGGTATGCATGGTCCCCTCACCCCCCTATCCAGGTATGCATGGTCCCCTCACCCCCCTATCCAGGTATGCATGGTCCCCTCACCCCCCTATCCTGGTATGCATGGTCACCTCACCCCCAATCCTGGTATGCATGGTCCCCTCACCCCCCTATCCTGGTATGCATGGTCACCTCACCCCCAATCCTGGTATGCATGGTCCTCTCACCCCTAATCCTGGTATGCATGGTCCCCTCACCCCCCTATCCTGGTATGCATGGTCCTCTCACCCCCCTATCCTGATATGCATGGTCCCCTCACCCCCTATCCTGGAATGCATGGTCCCCTCACCCCCCTATCCAGGTATGCATGGTCCTCTCACCCCCCAATCCTGGTATGCATGGCCCCCTCACCCCCCTATCCTGATATGCATGGTCCCCTCACCCCCCTATCCAGGTATGCATGGTCCCCTCACCCCCTATCCTGGAATGCATGGTCCCCTCACCCCCCTATCCAGGTATGCATGGCCCCCTCACCCCCCTATCCTGATATGCATGGTCCCCTCACCCCCCTATCCTGGAATGCATGGTCCCCTCACCCCCCAATCCTGGTATGCATGGCCCCCTCACCCCCCTATCCTGATATGCATGGTCCCCTCACCCCCCTATCCTGGAATGCATGGTCCCCTCACCCCCCTATCCTGATATGCATGGTCCCCTCACCCCCTATCCTGGTATGCATGGTCCTCTCACCCCCCTATCCTGATATGCATGGTCCCCTCACCCCCTATCCTGGAATGCATGGTCCCCTCACCCCCCTATCCAGGTATGCATGGTCCCCTCACCCCCCAATCCTGGTATGCATGGCCCCCTCACCCCCAAATCCTGATATGCATGGTCCCCTCACCCCCCTATCCTGATATGCATGGTCCCCTCACCCCCTATCCTGGAATGCATGGTCCCCTCACCCCCCTATCCAGGTATGCATGGTCCCCTCACCCCCCTATCCTTGTATGCATGGTCCCCTCACCCCCCTATCCTGGTATGAATGGTCCCCTCACCCCCCTATCCTGGTATGCATGGTCCCCTCACCCCCCTATCCTGGTATGCATGGTCCCCTCACCCCCCAATCCTGGTATGCATGGCCCCCTCACCCCCCTATCCTGATATGCATGGTCCCCTCACCCCCCTATCCAGGTATGCATGGTCCCCTCACCCCCCTATCCAGGTATGCATGCTACCCCTCACCCCCCAATCCTGGTATGCATGGCGCCACAACCCGCCCTCTTCTGACTTCATGGCGAATACCCGATCGGTAATCTTTTGTGCCGTGATGTGAGGAGAGGGCGGGCTGTTGGGCCGGAATTGGCGCCTGCGCATTCCTCTCTTTCTGGCGCCATTTTCTTGAAGACACACTGCAGTGTGTCTTCCACAAAATGGTACCGGAAAGTGCAGACTGCGCATGCGCCGATTCCGGCCCAACAACCCGCCCTCTCCTGTCATCACCGCCAGATGCAAGATCCCGCGACCACACCAAATCGGTAAGGTGTTGTGCCGGAGATCGCGGTATGCGTTCAGTGCTCACGCATACTGCGATCTCCTGGGGGGAGTGCGTCTACCGTGATCTCGTGGGGGGGGTGACACTGTTGTCTGGAGCCAGACTGCGCAGGTGCGTCACACTTGTGCAGTCTATTAAGGCTTCGGACAGAGTGACGCTTAGGCTAGTTTCACACTAGCGTTTATTCGACGCAGCGCCGCTGAGCCCCGCCCCCTGCCGGCTCCCTGCCCGCCCCATCCGGTCATCGCCGCCTACTATCGCACACGGCTGCATGCGATCTGCGCACCCTATATTTAGCATAGGGTGCGCAGATCGTGCGCTGGCTGTGCGCTAGTAGGATTTTGGCGTGCGCTGCGCACTTTTGAAGATGTGCGCCGAACGCAGCATGTTGCATTTTGGCACGCTCGGCGCACCTTCAAAAGTGCGCAGCGCACGCTAAAATCCTACTAGTGCACGATTTGCGCACCCTATGCTAAAGATAGGGTGCGCAGATCGCATGTGGCCGTGTGCGATAGTAGGCGGCGATGACCGGATGGGGCGGGCAGGGAGCCTGCAGGGGGCGGTGCCGTGCGCTGCGTGGAATAAACGCTAGTGTGAAACCAGCCTTAGCCCGTAATATTACAGATATACCCGGATCTGTCCACAGAGTTTCTCCGCCTCAGATTTATATTATTACTTTCCCACTGTAGAGCAGCAGGAACTACAGAAGATAATGAGGGGTAAGATGGCTGTCAGTGCTCATCCTGCAGCTGCCGGACATCCACTGTTATGTCAGTGACAGTCTCTGTGTGACTGCACATTGGGATCTATCACAGATCACGTGTGCACTCACTGCACTGAGCAGCCAATCACAGTACAGCTCTGTGTCATGTGGGAGGAGCCCAGTCACTCCTCACTTGTGCTCACTGCTCTAAGTCTCCTCCTCAGCTCCTCCCAGCCAGAAGCTATGCAAATAGCAGGGGGAAAAAAATTTGGCTCAGCTCCCACTGGTGAGCCGACTCCCGTCGGTCACATGAAAGAGCCGGCTCTTTGTCTCGGTTCGTTCACGAACGACACATCACTACCTCCTCCTCCGGACGCCTCTGGCCTCCTCCATGGAGACTCCTTGTTCCCCCTCCTCTCCAGACTCTACTCACCGGACCGGAGCAGAGTAGGAGCAGCAGCAGCAGGGAGAGCGGAGCTCGGCGGCGTCCACTTGTCTCACACGCTGCCAGCTACAGAGCCGTAAAGCAGAGTGTGGGGCGTGTCACCGCCCAATCAAAACAGCGGCAAGGTCCTGGGGCTGGGTGAGTGATCAGAAGCAGTGGAGCCGGAGCCAGCAAGGAGGTCGCCCGACACCGCGTCAGCGCCTCAGACGGGGAAACGTCGGGCCCGGGCCGCGCGCTATGGTATGTGCACGCGCGCGTCCTAAAGGGCCCACGCACTTAAAGGGGCAGGGTTTTTAAAGGGCCCACCGGGCATTTACCCGGTACCCAGCCAGGCCACTCCGAGCCTGATAATACTGCTCCTATGTACAAGAATATAACTACTATAATACTGCACCTATGTACAAGAATATAACTACTATAATACTGCCCCTATGTACAAGAATATAACTACTATAATACTGCTCTTATGTACAAGAATATAACTACTATAATACTGCTCTTATGTACAAGAATATAACTACTATAATACTGCTCCTATGTACAAGAATATAACTACTATAATACTGCACCTATGTACAAGAATATAACTACTATAATACTGTTCCTATGTACAAGAATATAACTACTATAATACTGCCCCTATGTACAAGAATATAACTACTATAATACTGTTCCTATGTACAAGAATATAACTACTATAATACTGCTCCTATGTACAAGAATATAACTACTATAATACTGCTCCTAGGTACAAGAATATAACTACTATAATACTGCTCCTATGTACAAGAATATAACTACTATAATACTGCACCTATGTACAAGAATATAACTACTATAATACTGTTCCTATGTACAAGAATATAACTACTATAATACTGCCCCTATGTACAAGAATATAACTACTATAATACTGTTCCTATGTACAAGAATATAACTACTATAATACTGCTCCTATGTACAAGAATATAACTACTATAATACTGCCCCTATGTACAAGAATATAACTACTATAATACTGTCCCTATGTACAAGAATATAACTACTATAATACTGCTCCTATGTACAAGAATATAACTACTATAATACTGTTCCTATGTACAAGAATATAACTACTATAATACTGCCCCTATGTACAAGAATATAACTACTATAATACTGCCCCTATGTACAAGAATATAACTACTATAATACTGCCCCTATGTACAAGAATATAACTACTATAATACTGCTCCTATGTACAAGAATATAACTACTATAATACTGCTCCTATGTACAAGAATATAACTACTATAATACTGTTCCTATGTACAAGAATATAACTACTATAATACTGCCCCTATGTACAAGAATATAACTACTATAATACTGTCCCTATGTACAAGAATATAACTACTATAATACTGCCCCTATGTACAAGAGTATAACTACTATAATACTGTCCCTATGTACAAGAATATAACTACTATAATACTGCCCCTATGTACAAGAATATAACTACTATAATACTGCTCCTATATACAAGAATACAACTACTATAATACTGCCCCATGTACAAGAATATAACTACTATAATACTGCTCCTATGTACAAGAATATAACTACTATAATACTGTTCCTATGTACAAGAATATAACTACTATAATACTGTCCCTATGTACAAGAATATAACTACTATAATACTGCCCCTATGTACAAGAGTATAACTACTATAATACTGTCCCTATGTACAAGAATATAACTACTATAATACTGCCCCTATGTACAAGAATATAACTACTATAATACTGTTCCTATGTACAAGAATATAACTACTATAATACTGCCCCTATGTACAAGAATATAACTACTATAATACTGTTCCTATGTACAAGAATATAACTACTATAATACTGCCCCTATGTACAAGAATATAACTACTATAATACTGTTCCTATGTACAAGAATATAACTACTATAATACTGCTCCTATGTACAAGAATATAACTACTATAATACTGTTCCTATGTACAAGAATATAACTACTATAATACTGCCGCTATGTACAAGAATATAACTACTATAATACTGTCCCTATGTACAAGAATATAACTACTATAATACTGCTCCTATGTACAAGAATATAACTACTATAATACTGTTCCTATGTACAAGAATACAACTACTATAATACTGCCTCCTATGTACAAGAATATAACTACTATAATACTGCTCCTATGTACAAGAATATAACTACTATAATACTGCTCCTATGTACAAGAATACAACTACTATAATACTGCCTCCTATGTACAAGAATATAACTACTATAATACTGCTCCTATGTACAAGAATATAACTACTATAATACTGCCCCTATGTACAAGAATACAACTACTATAATACTGCCTCCTATGTACAAGAATATAACTACTATAATACTGCCCCTATGTACCAGAATATAACTACTATAATACTGCTCCTATGTACAAGAATATAACTACTATAATACTGCTCCTATGTCCAAGAATATAACTACTATAATACTGCTCCTATGTACAAGAATATAACTACTATAATACTGCTCCTATGTACAAGAATATAACTACTATAATACTGCCCCCTATGTACAAGAATATAACTACTATAATACTGCCCCTATATACAAGAATATAACTACTATAATACTGCCCCCTATGTATAGGAATATAACTGCTATAAGACTGCCCCTATGTACAAGAATATAACTACTATAATACTGCTCCTTTGTACAAGAATATAACTACTATAATACTGCTCCTTTGTACAAGAATATAACTACTATAATACTGCCCCTATGTACAAGAATATAACTACTATAATACTGCTCCTATGTACAAGAATATAACTACTATAATACTGCCCCTATGTACAAGAATATAACTACTATAATACTGCTCCTATGTACAAGAATATAACTACTATAATACTGCCCCTATGTACAAGAATATAACTACTATAATACTGCCCCTATGTACAAGAATATAACTACTATAATACTGCTCCTATGTACAAGAATATAACTACTATAATACTGCCCCTATGTACAAGAATATAACTACTATAATACTGCTCCTATGTACAAGAATATAACTACTATAATACTGCCCCTATGTACAAGAATATAACTACTATAATACTGCTCCTATGTACAAGAATATAACTACTATAATACTGCTCCTATGTACAAGAATATAACTACTATAATACTGCTCCTATGTACAAGAATATAACTACTATAATACTGCTCCTATGTCCAAGAATATAACTACTATAATACTGCTCCTATGTACAAGAATATAACTACTATAATACTGCTCCTATGTACAAGAATATAACTACTATAATACTGCTCCTATGTACAAGAATATAACTACTATAATACTGCCCCCTATGTACAAGAATATAACTACTATAATACTGCCCCTATGTACAAGAATATAACTACTATAATACTGCTCCTATGTACAAGAATATAACTACTATAATACTGCTCCTATGTACAAGAATATAACTACTATAATACTGCTCCTATGTACAAGAATATAACTACTATAATACTGCTCCTATGTACAAGAATATAACTACTATAATACTGCTCCTATGTACAAGAATATAACTACTATAATACTGCTCCTATGTACAAGAATATAACTACTATAATACTGCCCCTATGTACAAGAATATAACTACTGTAATACTGCCCCTATATACAAGAATATAACTACTATAATACTGCCCCCTATGTATAGGAATATAACTGCTAAAGACTGTTATCTTAGTTTTTATTTTTTTTGCTCCTTACTCCTCCTGAGCTGTTATTCCCTCTGGTCACTTGTTTCTATGAGATGTTTCTTCTTAGTTTTCTTGTCCTTTCAGTCGTTGTACTCGAGGCTCCAGCTCGGCTTTTGTAGAGAATGCAGCAGCCGACGCTCTGTAGGAAATGTCAGAGGACGGACTATTGGTGGCCTCTGATTGGAGCACTCAGTCATGTGAGCAGCTGGTTTTTCAGATGTCCACCTGTGCTCAGGGGACAATAGAAGATTTTGCAGACGACCATGCTGCGTCTGAGGAGCCCCTGCATTTACAGCCCATCTATCTACAGAGTAAAGACACCTCCCAGATGGACACCACATCGGTGAATACTGACGAGCAGGCGAGATTTGGGACTTCTGGTGGAGACTGTGCTGATGACACTGGTAAGTGTAAGGTTTTTTTGTTTGATTTTTAGGGGGTGACACCCTCCCCACTCCTTAAATACAAATGTGTTCACAGCTCTTTTGTCATGTCAGAGAATATGTTGATATAGTGGAAAATTTGAGAAGGAGCCACCACAAAAAATCAACCAAGGGCCAAAATCTGTAGGTGACAGCCATACTGTCTGGGGGATTGGGCTTTGTGCCTACTGGTGGCTGAGCTGTGATTCGCCATTTCCTTTGCCTCCATCCAGGTAAATCGGTCGTGCCCATTGCCAGTCTGCTGTCCCAGGAGATCTGCCATCACCTTAGAGATCCGCCAGCGCCCGATTGTTCCAGTATATCTCTCGCCGAATCCCAAATCCTCATCACAGACTCGGTCCTCAGGCAGGAGGAGACCTGTCCGCGAGCCGAGACGGACGCCCTCACCTGCCCCATCTGCCGGAATGGCTTCAAGACGCCGAGTGAGCTGAAGAAACATTTCCGAAGCCACCCGCCTCCCCCACAAGACCTCCGGTGCTGGCAGAGTGACTGCTCGTTCTTGGCTCAAGACCTGAAAAGCTTCCAGTCTCATCTGCGGAGGGAGCATAAGCTGACGCCCGTGACCTGCTCTCACCGCTCCTGCCGTGTCCTCTTCCCCGGACGCCAGGAGATGTCTCGGCACTTCCAGACTCATTTTCCCTTTCACTGTAACCAGTGTGACTTTATCAGCTCCAATTCTAAGGTTTTCTCCCAACATCGGAAGTCCCACAATAATCCTGGGGAGCCATATTTTACTTTAGAAGAGTCTGAATCCCGGCCGTCCTCGGCCCTCGTTCACCTTACTGACGACCATCCAGACACGAATCACTTCCTAGAGATTGTGTCACCATCTAGTAAGTAAAGGGCACGTGGGTACAGTGAATATGGCGGACGCTTCATCTACCATATTTACAGGGTACCTCCCATTCACATCACATCCAACGTAATTATGTGATGGATCCCTGATGTGTATTGGCATTAGATAATTTGGGGGTTGCGGCTACGACTACTCTGCACAGTCATATATTAATGGGAAATCTCTGTATCCCAGAATCTGGTAAATGTTGGATCAACGCCTGTGATTGACAGTCCTCCTCCAAAGGAAGCCAGGATCATTGTAAAACTTTGGGCACCCCTGGTCAAAATTATTGTTACTGTGAACAGCTAAGCAAGATGAAGATGAAATGATCTCTAAAAGGACTAAAGTTACAGTTTACACACTTCCTTGGTATTCTAGGCATATATAAACTTTTTACATTTTCAAAAAGGAAAATAGGCTGATGCAAAAGTTTGTGCACCCTGCATGGTTAGTCCCTAGTATCTCCTCCTTTTTGTAAGTATCACAGCTTGTAAACGCTTTTTGTAGCCAGACAAGAGTCTTTCAAATCTTGTTTGAGGGAGTTTCCTCCATTCTTCCTTGGAGAATTCCTCCAGTTCTGTGAGATTCCTGGGCCGTCTCGCTTCCTCTGCTGTTTTGAGGTCTCGCCACATATTTTCAATGATGTTCACATCAGTGGACTGTGAGGGCCATTGTAAAACCTCCAGCTTGCCCCTTTTGAGGTTGTCTATTACGGATTGTGACAGGTGTCACATCATTCTCCATTTGTAGAAGCCATTCTCATCCTCTTCCTCTTTTCACCTTCAGCTTTTTACAGATGGTGTTATGTTTGCATCAAGAATTTGTTGAAATGTCATTGAATCCATTCTTCCCTCTACCCGTAAAACGTTTCCTGTGCCATTGGCTGCAACACAACCCCAAAGCGTGATTTATCCACCCCCATGCTTAATGGTTGGAGAGATGTTCTTTAACTGAAATTCTGTGCCCTTTTTCTCCATCTTTGATTATTGTGGCCACAGAATTCTATTTTAATCTTACTCGTCCACAGGACTTTTATCCAAAATGCATTATGCTTGTTCAGATGTTCTTTTGCACACTTCTGATGCTGGATTTTATGTTGAGGTGGGAGGAGGAGAGGTTTTCTTCTGATGACTCTTCCATGAAGGCCATATTTGTGCAGGTGTCTCTGAACAGTAGAAAAATGTACCAAAACTCCAGAGTCTGATAAATCTTTCTGAAGGTCGTTTGCACTGTAGTCAAGCGTAGGTTCTGATTTGCCTCTCTAGCAATCCTACAGGCAGCTCTTGCTTGGTCTTCCAGACCTTATGTTGACCTCCACTATTCCTGGTAACAGCCATTTCTTAAATACATTTCGAGCTGAAGAAAGGACAACTTGAAAACTCTTTTCTCTCCTCTTATAGCCTTCTCCTGCTTTGTGGCCTCCACCATTTTCAGTTTCAGAGTGCTTGGCAGCTGCTTAGAAAAACCGATGGCTGCTGTTTTTGGCACAAGGTTAGAGGATGCTGGGTTCTTATAAAGCTGGGAAATTTGTATCACCTGGCCTTTTCGAATGATGATCGTGAACAAGCCATAACCCTAACAGGTTATCTGCGCGCAAAAAAATCACCAAGGCTGCCTAAACTGTAACTTTAGGCCTTTTAGAGATCATTAAATTTTCAACTTGCTTAACTGTTCACAATAACAGTAATTTTGACCAGGGGTGCCCAAACTTTTACATGCCACTGTGTGTTTTGAGGCTTGTAACACAAACCTGGGGACCAAAAGGTTGGGAAAAATTGTGGTCAAATGCATGTAATTTGGGTTAAAATTATCTTTTGCAATTGGGTTGAAATTTAGTGATGCGCGAGTATACAGGTTACTCGAGATTTCCCAGAGCATGCTCGGGTGATCTCCGAGTATTTGTATGTGCTCAGAGGTTTAGTTTCTGTCGCTGTATCTGCATGATTTGCAGGAATTCTGGATGATCAGGTCCAGGTTTATACTCCTGTTCTATTGATCAGCTTCTATTGAATGTACATCTCATGTGCAATCTTCGTTTTTCAGATGCTGTCGATCACAATTCAGTCCCGTCGCTCAGATGCCGAAAACGCAGTAAAACAACTAGGAAAAGCGAAACTGAAAATCCAGAATCAAACAGCAATGAGGAAAATGAAAATAACGGCAGCGACAAGAGTCCAATAAGGCAGCAGATTACACGTAAGGATTCCGAACTTCTACACATCACACAAATAATGCAGATTTCTGTTAATGGTACAGAAATGACTGAAAAAAGGTGGCCTCCAGCCTCCTGTAAGGCTGTGCTCACATGAAGCGTTTTTTTGCGTTTTCGTGGTGATTTTGCAGCAAAAAAACGCAAAAAAAAAAAAAAGCATCCCATGCATTCCTATGGGATTCCGCAATGCTGAACTAATGCTGCGGACTTTCCCACGGCGGTATCGCATCGCAGAAAAATACGCAGCATGCTCATTAAGGCTAGTTTCACATTAGCGTTTACGGCCGCAGCGTCGGGTTGCGCACGGCCGCCGCTAATCCCCGCCCCTGCCGCGCCTCCGCCAGTAGCTCCGCTTACGGACGCATGACGCTGCATGCGTCCTGCGTCCCCTATCTTTAGCACTGGGCATGCAGGCCGTGCGCAGTATGCGTTTGGCAGCGCATGCGTCCTTTTGACGCTGCGCCGACCAGCGCCAAACGCAACAGGTTGCAATTTGGCGCGCTCGGCGCAGCGTCAAAAGGACTCATGCGCCGCCAAACTCATACTGCGCACGGCCTGCATGCCCAGTGCTAAAGATAGGGGACGCATGCAGCGTCATGAGTCCGTAGGCGGAGCTACCGGGCGGGGCTTAGTGGCGGCCGTGCGCAGCCCGACGCTGCGGCCGTAAACGCTAATGTGAAACTAGCCGAATTTTGCTTAATCGCGGCGATCCCGCACACAAGATTGCATTGTTCTGCTTACTTTCCGCATGTGGCTATGCCCACCATGCGAAAAGTAAGCAGAACATTTGCGGATGGTACCCATGGTCCAACGGAGAGGAGATTCTCCTCCGGGCTCTGGGTACCATATCCCTGTAAAAAGCAGAATTAAAATAAAAAAATCGTGTTTTTCTCACCTTCCAGCATCCCTCGCAGCATTACCAGGCCTCAGCGATACACGTGGCAGGTCCCGTTTCCAGTAATGCATTGCAAAAATGACCTTTGATAACGTTGCAGTCTCACAAGACCGCAACGTCATCAAAGGTCATTGTCGCAAGGCATCGCTGGGAACGGGACTTGCCGAGAGCATCGTGATGATCTGGGATGCTGCGCAGGACGCCAGAAGGTGAGAAAAACATGTTTTATTTTTTTTTTGCTATTTTTAACATTAGATCTTCTTTTTACTACTGATGCCACGTAGGCGGCCTCAATAGTAAAAAGTTGGTCACACTCGTCAAACACTATGTATGACGAGTGTGACCAACCTGTCAATCAGTTTTCCAAGCGATGCTACAGATTGCTTGGAAAACGCTAGCATTCTGCAAGCTAATTACGCTTGCAAATCACTAGTTTTTCCACTGGAAAATCGCGGGGATTTAAAATGCGATTTTTCCCGCGGAATGGAATTCCCGCGGTAACTTCCGCGGGAATTCCGTGATGTGTGCACATAGCCTAAATAAAGCTGATTCTTCACTGAATTGTGAAACTTTTTTTTCCCTAAGATTTCTGCTTGCTGTCAGTAAATGAAAACCTTCTTGATTACTTCTAGAGACTACATTAGGAAACAGCTCTGACACAATGTGACGAGCAATGGAGGTGTGGAAGCTGCATGTTTTGGGGAAAGATAATGGCTTTTTTTTTTTCCCACGTCCTGTGCTCAGGAGTGCACCGTTCCCCCGCCTCTCAGCTTCTAGATCTCCAGGGTACACAGTGCTCCTGATTTGTGTCAGTTCAGACCAGTGGCACAGCTGAACTACTGGCACAAACTTCACCTCCTCTGCTGCAAGGAAGCTTAGTCTCGGAGGAGCGCAGGGGTTTTGAAGCCTGTCGTATCCAGTGATCTGGACAGCTTCAGAGCAGCGCTTACAAGCTTCGTAGTAAAAATAAAAGCTTGCAAGAGCATACTCCTTGGCTAGGAAATAGTCCACTTCTGATAGTTTGCAGAGGTGGCCGGTAACATAGTCATCGAACAATAAACTACAGAATTTTAAAATCCCTTCTTGAACCAAGAAATAAATTGTAGTTCTTGTTTTCTACAAGCACTTTGCAATTTTCCCAGTTATGATTGAGACCACCTGTAGCAGAAGTCGAATATACTCATATAGAATTGACAAGGCATTTTTCTGTCTCCCTGAATGTAGGAGGTATAGAGAACGGAAAGGAGCACCTGTATAAAACCCACATGTGCCCGGAGTGCAAGCGATGCTTTAAGAAAAGGACCCACTTAGCCGACCACCTCCATCTTCACTTCCCCGACCCGAACCTCCAGTGCCCGAACTGCCGAAAGTTCTTCACCAGCCGCAATAAGCTGAAGATCCATATGATGAGGGAGGCCGGTGACAAAGTCCACAGCTGCCCCCTGTGTGACTACAGCGCCGTGGAGAAGAATGCCCTCAACCGGCACATGGCGAGCATTCACGAAGGGGTGTCCAACTTTTACTCTGACACCTACTCCTGCCCAGTGTGCCAAGAAACCTTCAAACTGAGTCAGGCTCTGAAGGATCACATGAAAGGACACAAAACGGAGCAGAAGATGAGATGCCTTCAGCAAGGTTGTGACCAAGCCTTGTCTGATCGTAAAGACTTCCTCCGACATGTAAAGGAGTCTCACGGCATACAGGCCATAGAGTGTCGCTACCACGCCTGCTCCCTGCTCTTCAAGAGTCGCGAAGAAATGGAAGTCCATCGGAAGAACCACTACGCTTTCCACTGCCGGGACTGTGACTTTGTGTGCTCCAACAAACATGTCTTCCGCAAGCACAAGAAGTGCGGCCATCCGGGAAAAGAGGAGCTGACATGCCGCTTCTGCCCTTACAAGAGCTTTAATCCGGTGGAATATGCCGACCACGTGGGGAAAATGCACGCCAATGAGAAGATCCATCACTGCGGAGACTGTGACTTTGCCACGGCACACAAGAGGGTTCTGATGCGACACATGCTGCTACACACAGGTACAGGAAATATCCTTTTATGATGTGTAGTCTTCTGATATTTTGTAATTACTTTTGTCTCATGATTGTAGGACTAGTCCAGAACTGCGATACTGATGATGGGATAAATCATCAATATCTGATTGGTGGCAGTCCGCGCTCCAACAGGTCGTCTATTAACCGGTCCAAAAGCTGCTGGATTAACAGAGCCGGAACACCATGGCTCCATACGCTGTAGTGGCTCCTATTGATGTAAATGGGAGCTGAGCTGCAATACCTGAGAATTGTCACTACCCTGTGTATGGAGCTGCGATGTTTGGTTCCATGGCTGCCGGACCTCCTATCAACAGATCGGAGGGTGATGGGTGTGGGACCCTCACTGATCCAATATTGATGATCTATACTAAGGATGGGCAAAGTCTCAGGCATTTCCTGTAACTGGATCAGGCCCGTGGTGTTCTAATGAGGTAATGGTTAGTGCTACAACGATAGTCGATGCATGGTGGTCTCTTTTAGGGGGTTATTTTATGCATATTTTTTGCATGTCATCAGAAGGACCAGTTGATTATTTCCTATAGTCAGTGCAGTTTAATTTTTTTTCTTCCCTAAATGTGCGGCCTAAAATTCACCCATCCAGAACTGTACTGTGTGCCAACAAGCTGAAAAAGATCAGAAACTTCTTTTATGGATGGTTGTCTCTGCTTTGGCTGATTGAGCACATTTCAGTGCTCATTAAAGGGAATCTGTCACCCCTTTTTTTTCGCCTATGGGCTGCCGGCACCGACATCAGGGGCTTAGCTACAGCATTCTGTAATGCATTCTGTAATGCTGTAGATAAGCCCCCTGTGTAACCTGAAAGATAAGAAAAAAGAGTTAGATTATACTCACCCCGGCATCTGGTCCGATGGGTGTCTCTGTCCGGTCCAGCGCCTCCCATCTTCATACAATGCCGTCCTCTTTCCTTCCTAGCGTGGCTCCTGCGCAGGTGCACTGCTCTGCCCTGTTGAGAGCAGAGCAGTGCGCAGGTGCCGGGAGAGGTCCGGCGCACTGTAGTAATCTGCTCTGCCCTCAACAGGGCAGAGCAGTGCGCCTGCGCCAGAGCCATGACAGGAAGGAAAGAAGAGGATGGCATTGTATGAAGATGGGAGGCGCCGGACGGGACGGTGACACACATCGGACCAGACCAGACGCCGGGGTGAGTATAATCTAACTCTTTTCTCTTTCGCCTTATTGGGGGACACAGAGACCATGGGTGTATGCTGCTGCCACTAGGAGGCTGACACTATGCACAAAAAAAGGTTAGCCCCTCCTCCGCCGTATACACCCCACCGACCGGCAGGAAGTTCCTCAGTTTAGCTTAGTGTCAGTAGGAGGTGGACACAGGTCTTTGATTAGACCCATATCTACCTCGATGTGCGTCGTTGCTTTTCAGGTTTTTCCGGAGGGATACAGTGTGAATAGTCACATCTGTAGTCCCACAAAGAGACTATGAGTACGGCGTGTACTGCCACCCCGTATCCTCATAAGTCTACAGCAGGACCAAGACCCCTAACATGGATGTGGCGTTCCAGATGGTCCTCGCTCCCCGTCTCCCACCCACTCGCCTACCAGAGCCGGTCGGTCGGTTGAGGCGCAGGATACTCTCCTTGAAACAGTATGCTGGATGAAACGGATCAGGAGGGTAAGTATGAGACCTGAGTCCCATTCTCCCCTGCAGGTTCCACGCCAGGCCACTCCATGGATTCTTCGGCAGCGGTCGCTGTGACAGTGCTGCGACGCCTCCAGGCGGCCGCTGCAGCTATTTAGGCCCTGGCTGGTTATCGGACAGCTCTTCCCCCCCCCCCCCCCCCTCGCAGCCTGTCAGCCGGACGCTGTTCCCTCAGCCGTGCCCCTGCAAGCCGGACGAACCGTGCATCTCCATTTATTGGAAGCTGCGATAGGACACCGGACCGTGAGTAGCTCTGCATACTGCAAACTGACACCCTCCTCTGCCTCCTGTCCCCCAACCTTCCAGCAAGGCTTCAGTGACTGTCCGTCAGTATGTCTAATTCTAAGTCTGACCGCGCTCGTCCCCCTGCCTCCTCTGGCACCTTAGTCAAGTACTTTGCGTGCTCTTCTTGCAATTGCAAACTTCCCTCAGGTCAGTCCACTCCCCTCTGCCTGGACTGTAGCAATCCAATCCAGCCCGACGCCGCTCAGGAGCCATCCATAGCCCCAGTGGTGAGTGAGCCCCCCATGCCGGGCTGGGCCTCCTCTCTATCACAGTCAGTGGCAGACCTCACCAAGGTGTCTCAGTCCCTAGTAGCCGTTCTGGACAAGTTGCCCTTGGGAGCTTCGGCGGGACCCAGCACGTCTCAGGACGTCCCATCTGAGCCAGCCAGCGGCAGTCGCAAGAGGCCCAGGCAGGACCTCCAGGCGGAGTCCTCCCCTCGTCCTACCTCACCCCATAGTCCCCAGCAGTCTCCCTCTCGGGCCTCCTCTCCCGAGTCAGGCGAAGCGCTTTCGGAATCGGAAGGGGTCTTAGAGCTGGATTCGGACCAGGATGCGAACATGAAGGTTACGGTGCAAAACCTCATTGCTGCGATTCACCATACCTTCGACATCGCTGATGCCCCTGCGAAATCCTCAGATCAGGAGGTTTCGTTCAGACGGGCGGAAACACCATCCAGGGTGTTTCCCTTCCATTCTGAGTTTGGAAAGATTTTTACAAAGGAGAGAGAAGATCCGACCAGACGCTTTCAAAGAGGAAAGCGTCTCGGCGTGCTGTACCCGTTTGCTAAAGAGCTCACGGACAACTGGGCCGCTTCTCCCTCGGTGGACCCTCCCGTGTCCAGACTTTCTAATAATACGGTCCTTCCGCTGTCAGGTGTGGCGTCTCTAAAAGATTCTAATGATAGGATCATAGAATCTCTAGCAAAATCTGCCTTCGAAGCGGCATCAGCAGCGGTATGTCCAGTCTTTGCTTCTTCTTGGGCTGCAAAGGCCATATCCACTTGGGCAGACGACCTTCGGCAGGGCATTCTGGATAAGGCACGACCAGAGCATTTGGCCGATCTCGCCAATCAGATTTCCCATGCGGGGGATTATCTGCTTTCTGCCTCCTTGGATGCCGCATCTTGCGCAGTTCAGGCGTCAAGTAACATCGTGGCAATCCGACATACAATTTGGCTCAAGGCCTGGCAGGCGGACTTGTCCTCTAAAAAGTCTCTGACCAATCTGCCTTTTCAGGGAGTGCGTCTCTTCGGATCACAATTGGATCAGATTATTAAGGACGCTACCGGAGGTACGAGTTCTCTTCTCCCCTCCAAGCCTCGCAGACCTCCTCCAAGGCGTCAGTTTCGTCCCTTTCGGACTTTCCGCCGTTTCAATACGGCGGAAAACCCTTCCAACCAGCAAAGGCCACAGGCACGTCAGGAAAGAAAGAAGGTTTCCTTCAGGCCCACTCCGTCCTGGCGGTCCCACTCTTCCCAGGGAAGACCGTCCAGATCTAGATCTGGACGGTCTACATCCGCATGACTACCATCGGTCTCCCGTGGGTCCCTTCCAATTGGGAGGTCGACTTCTTTTCTTCAGCGACGTCTGGCTCGCCTCAGTAGAGGACGCTTGGGTCAGAGAGGTTGTATCAACAGGATACAAAATAGAGTTCATTTCTCTTCCACGGGATCGCTTCTTCCAATCCCGTCCGCCGAGGGATCCGGCCTTGGTCCCGGGGTTCGGTTCGGCCATCGCCTCTCTTCTCAGTTCCGGGGTGATTGTGCCCGTTCCCGAATCGGAACGCTTCACAGGGTTTTATTCAAACCTGTTTGTGGTGCCGAAAAAGGACGGGGCAGTTCGGCCCATTTTGGATCTCAAGTTACTCAACAAGAGAGTTCGCCTTCGCCACTTCCGGATGGAGTCTGTACGCTCGGTAATTGCTTCCATGGAGGAGCAGGAATTCATGGGTTCCATAGACATCCAAGATGCCTATCTACATGTGCCCATATTTCCCGGACATCAGAAGTTCCTGCGGTTTGCGATTCACCACGAACATTACCAGTTCGTCGCGCTTCCTTTCGGGCTCGCCACCGCTCCCAGAGTCTTCACGAAGATTATGGCGGCGTTGATGGCCTTGTTGAGGATCAGAGGTCTCGTTCTTTTTCCGTACCTCGACGATATCCTGATCAAGGCTCCCTCCTTTCAACAGGCCCGCCTAAGTGTGGCGATCGTTCTAGACACCCTGTCCAGTTTTGGGTGGATCGTCAACCGGAAAAAGTCCTGTCTGGTCCCTACTCAACGCCTTGTGTTTCTGGGCCTTCTGTTCGACACTCGTCGGTCAAGGGTATTTCTCCCACAAGACAAGATCCTTTCCCTGCAGCAGGGCGTGCGATCATTACAGATCACACGATTTCCATCCCTCAGGACAGCCATGAGGGTCCTGGGGAAGATGGTGGCGGCGATAGAGGCAGTTCCCTTTGCCCAATTTCACGCCAGGCCACTCCAGCAGGCCATTTTGTCCAGGTGGAACAGGTCGGCTCTGTCTCTGGATCGTCCGGTTCGCCTTTCATGCCGGATCAAGCGGTCTCTCAACTGGTGGTTGACGTCTCCCCTCATTCTCTTGGGGCGGTCTTTTCTTCCCGTTCACTGGCAGATTGTCACTACGGACGCCAGCCTCATCGGCTGGGGTGCAGTGTTCCGCAATCACACTGTTCAGGGTCGATGGTCGACTCAGGAATCAGCTCTGCAGATCAATGTCCTAGAGATACGAGCGATCCATCTAGCTCTCGTCCACTGGGAAAGGCGCCTCAAGGGCCTGCCTGTCAGGATTCAGACAGACAATGCCACAGCGGTGGCGTATATCAACCGCCAAGGGGGGACACGGAGTGTCTCAGCTCTGGCGGAAGTGTCCAGAATTCTTCAATGGGCAGAGACCTTTGTTCCAACGTTTTCCGCGGTTCACATTCCGCGTGGACAACTGGGCCGCCGATTTCCTCAGCCGCGAGGGTCTCGCGGCAGGGGAATGGTCCCTACATCCGGAGGTGTTTCATCTGCTCTGCTGTCGGTGGGGAACTCCGGATGTAGACCTCATGGCATCTCGCCTCAACAGGAAAGTCCCACAATTCGTGTCCAGGTCTCGGGACCCTCTGGCAGTGGGCGCCGACGCTCTGGCCGTCCCTTGGTCACAGTTCGAGCTCCCCTACCTGTTCCCTCATCTGCCTCTTCTTCCCAAGTTGTTGAAGAAAATCAAAGCAGAGGGGATTCCAGTCATCCTCATCGCCCCGAATTGGCCCAGAAGGTCTTGGTTCGCGGACATTGTCAACCTTCTCGCGGACGCCCCCTGGAAGCTTCCCGACAGGGCAGATCTGCTGTCTCAAGGCCCGATTTGCCACCCCAATTCTCGGTCGCTCAATTTAACGGCGTGGCTGTTGAGACCGAGGTTTTGAGACGGGCAGGATTCTCTGATCGGGTGATTCATACCATGATCCGCGCCAGAAAGCCTTCTTCTTCGAAGATCTATTACCGTACTTGGAAAGCCTATTTCTCCTGGTGTGAGACCAATGACATCGCGCCCTTGGTTTTTTCGCTCCCTTCTATTCTGGCGTTTCTGCAGGCAGGGCTGGATGCGGGGCTTGCTCTCAGTTCCTTGAAGGGTCAAGTTTCGGCACTGTCCATTTTATTTCAGAAAACGCTGGCCTCCCGGCCCCAGGTCAAAACCTTCCTCCAGGGTGTGGCTCACACGGTTCCTCCGTACCGAGCGCCCGTGGATCCTTGGGATCTTAATTTGGTTCTTCAGGTTCTGCAGGGTCCTCCTTTTTGAACCTCTCAGGGACGTTTCCCTTTCCCTCCTTTCTTGGAAAGTGGCCTTTCTGGTGGCCATTACCTCCATCCGGCGCGTGTCGGAATTAGCAGCACTTTCTTGCCGCTCTCCTTTTTTGGTCCTTCATCAGGACAAGATAGTTCTGTGGCCTCCGCCCTCTTTTCTTCCGAAGGTGGTATCTTCGTTTCACCTCAATGAGGACATTGTTCTGCCATCCTTCTGCCCGAGCCCAGCTCACCCTCGGGAGCGGTCCTTGAACAAGCTGGACCTAGTCAGGGCATTGAGAGTCTATCTAGCCCGGACGACTTCCTTGCGGAAGTCAGACTCTCTGTTCATCATTCCTGACGGGGCGAGGAAAGGTCACCCAGCCTCAAAGGCCACTATTGCGCGCTGGATCAGATCGGCAATTTTGGAGGCATACCGGGTCAAGCATCGAGTGGCCCCTCCAGGGGTCAGAGCGCACTCTACCCGAGCGGTGGGTGCCTCCTGGGCGGTGCGCCACAGAGCTTCCGCGCTGCAGCTTTGCAAGGCTGCAACGTGGTCATCGGATCACACCTTTGTGAAATTCTACAGGGTCCACACCTACGCTTCGGCGGACGCCAGCCTAGGTAGAAGGATTCTGCAGGCTGCGGTGGCGAGTCCACTGGCCTGATGGAAGTTTGTTTCCCACCCCAGGGACTGCTTTGGGACGTCCCATGGTCTCTGTGTCCGCCAATAAGGCGAACGAGAAAACAGGATTTTTTGGGTTGCTTACCGTAAAATCTGTTTCTCGGAGCCTTCATTGGGGGACACAGCACCCTCCCATGTTCTACAACTCCTGTTCTTATGTTTGTCGGTTTGTTACAGTTGAGTTGTTTGTTCTGTTCTCAATCTATTCTGTTACTTCTCCTACTGCTTTCTCACTAACTGAGGAACTTCCTGCCGGTCAGTGGGGTGTATACGGCGGAGGAGGGGCTAACCTTTTTTTGTGCATAGTGTCAGCCTCCTAGTGGCAGCAGCATACACCCATGGTCTCTGTGTCCCCCAATGAAGGCTCCGAGAAACAGATTTTACGGTAAGCAACCCAAAAAATCCTGTTTTTTTTCTTATCGTTCAGGTTACATCGGGGGCTTATCTACAGCATTACAGAATGCTGTAGATAAGCCCCTGATGTCGGTGCCGGCAGCTCATAGTCGAAAAAAAGGGGTGACAGATTCCATTTAATGGGTCGGCCCTTTACCTCCATGGTAGCTGTCGATAGAGAGGGTTTCCCTACTTCAGCCTCTGAAGCTGTAACGCTCCGGACTCCAGCGAGACCCCCACTCTGAGCACCGTTACAGGCCAAGAGCTGCATTTATTTTAACCTAAAGGGAAACGTCAGGAGATGAGTGAATCGACCTGAGTCCATTTGCCACATCTGTAGCCGCAATTACGTGCTAGCGCCAAATAATCGGTGCAAGGGATGTAAGTCACCTGTCGGCAGTGATGGACGACTGACCACAGTCCTGAAAATTAGATCCTCATCTCCTTTTTCTGATGCATCTAAAAGGAAAATAAGATAAGAAACTTTGAAAATAGTCTTAAATATTAAAAAAGCTCATTGTTTTGTGTATTCAGCTCCCGTGCGGTCCTATGTGTGTCCTTGGTTACATAGTAACATAGTTATTAAGGTTGAAGGGAGACTTTAAGTCCATCTAGTTCAACCCATATCCTATCCTAACCTGCCCTAACATGTTGATCCAGAGGAAGGCAAAAAAAAACCCATGTGGCAAACAGTAAGCTTCACATTGGGGAAAAAAAAATTCCTTCCCGACTCCACATACGGCAATCAGACTAGCTCCCTGGATCAACGCAATATTAAGGAAACTAGTGACTATAACCTGTAATATTTTACTTTTCAAGAAAGGCATCCAGTCCCTTCTTAAATTTTAGTAGGGAATCACTCATTACAACATCATATGGCAGAGAGTTCCATAGTCTCACTGCTCTTACAGTAAAGAATCCGCATCTGTGAGTATGCTTAAACCTTCTTTCCTCCAGACGTAGAGGATGCCCCCTTGTCCCCGTCACAGGTCTAAGAGTAAAAACATCATTAGAAAGGTCTTTGTACTGTCCCCGCATATATTTATACATTGTAATAAGATCACCCCTAAGCCTTCGATTCTCCAAACTAAATAACCCCAAGTGTAATAACCTGTCTTGGTATTGCAGACCCCCTAGTTCCCTAATAACCTTGGTCGCTCTTCTCTGCACCCGCTCCAGTTCAGCTATGTCTTTCTTATACACCGGAGACCAGAACTGTACACAGTATTCTAAGTGTTACATCCTACAAATAAACCCTGTGTAGTCTAGTCCGGCGGTCGCGCTCTTTTTCCACCTATCCTTGATTTCTTATTAACTTTCCGATGAAAACTTAAAGAAACAATGGCCACATGACAGCTTCTCATTTTCTCCCCATTCTCAGGTGAAAAGCCTCATAAGTGCAGCCAGTGTGATTTCATGTGCCGAGACATCAGTTACCTTTCTAAGCACATGCTGACCCACTCCACGGATAAGAACTACATGTGCACAGAATGTGGGTACATCACCAAATGGAAGCATTACCTGAACGTGCACATGCGCAAACACAGCGGGGACCTCAGGTGAGCGCTGCACAAGACCTCACATACTGAGTAACATGCTGTATTATACTCCAGAGCTGCACTCACACTTCTGCTGGTGCAGTCACTGTGTACATTACTGATCCTGAGTTGCATCCTGTATTATACTCCAGAGCTGCGCTCACTATTCTGCTGGTGGAGTCACTGTGTACATACATTACATTACTGGTCCTGAGTTACCTCCTGTATTATACCCCAGAGCTGCACTCACTATTCTGCTGGTGCAGTCACTGTGTACATACATTACGGATCCTGAGTTACATCCTGTATTATACCCCAGAGCTGCACTCACTATTCTGCTGGTGCAGTCACTGTGTACATACATTACATTACGGATCCTGAGTTACATCCTGTATTATACCCCAGAACTGCACTCACTATTCTGCTGGTGCAGTCACTGTGTACATACATTACATTACTGATCCTGAGTTACATCCTGTATTATACCCCAGAGCTGCACTCACTATTCTGCTGGTGCAGTCACTGTGTACATATATTACATTACTGATCCTGAGTTACATCCTGTATTATATTCCAGAGCTGCACTCTCTATTCTCAGAATATGGCAACATGAAAGTAAATTAATGATTTAAAAGCACTTTTTTAATCCAGATTTGTAATGTCCAGTGTTTGGTCCTTATTCCGACAGGTACCATTGTAACCAGTGCTCCTACCGCTGTCATCGGGCAGACCAGCTCAGTAGCCATAAGCTCCGGCATCAGGGGAAGACTCTTATCTGTGAAATCTGTGGATTCGGGTGCAAGCGTAAGGCCGAGCTTTACAAACACATGCAGGGGAAACATTCTCAATCCTCCCAGATCACCATGTACCAATGTCAGCACTGCAACTATCAAACCAAGTGCAAGCAGACCCTGCGCATCCATGAAAACGGCAAACACACCAAGCATCGGGAGTTTCGCTGTGCCCTCTGCTCCTTCCGTACTTTTAGTAATACCAGTCTCTTCTTCCACAAGCGCAAGTCCCACGGATATGTCCCCGGGGATCAGGACTGGCTGGAGCGGTATGCCAGCAAGCAACAGGAGAACAGCAGTGTGGATCTGCTATTTCCTTACAAAATTGAGGTCCCAGCCACTAGCAAACATGTATCCTCTGCTGGAAAACAGGCTCCGAGCAGTAACCCTGCCGAGACGGTGAATGATGAGTCCTCTGAATGCATGCAGGTGGATGGTCTTCAGGAACCCCCCGGAGATACCAGTATTTCAGTGGCAGATGAGTCTTTACTGGCTGCCATTACCCTGGAACCAGTTGAAACGTGCAGTATTGAAATTGAGGACTTTCCGGTAAGACTTGAACTTTCAGAGTCCAGTGAACTTTTGGCCAAAGAGTCTTCTGCTTGTGAAGATCCTCTCCCTACCAGTGATGAAATTCTTTGCTTCTCCGAGTCCATGACTGGGGAGGACCATGCAAACTGTGGCCAAGACTATGAGGAAGAAGCAGATCCACACACGGACGATACGGAGAAGGATGAAAATGGGGTCTGCGTAACTGTGCAGTACAACCAAGAAGCAATCCTCTGTGAAGTGAGCGAGAAAGGTGACGAGCTGCCCCTCCATGTGAACACTGATCTGGAGCTACAGCCTGGAGACCTCCCTGTAGAAGTGCAGGAGTCCTGGGCAGATGTGGTCAAGGGTGGCGTCCAGCTGACCATAGTATGCCAGTCCAGCCAACTTCATGAAGGCGCCATCCAAGAAGTCGAAGCCACCTCTGTCCCTCTGGATGAAGCGGACGATGAAAGCGGTAAGCCGGAATCCATCTTAAAAGCATTGAGAAAGCAAGACAAGGAGCAAGCAGAGACGCTCATTTTGGAAGGAAGGGTCCAAATGCTGGTGGTCCAGTCCAACGCCCAAGTGTACAAATGTGAGAAGTGTTCCTACATCACAAAAAAGAAAGGAAGCATCGTCCAACATGCCAAGAACGGATGCCACCCTCGAAAGTCCTCGTTAGTGTGTCAGGAGTGCGGCGCCAGCTTTAAACAGCAGAGGGGACTCAATACTCATGTCCTTAAGAAGTGCCCCGTGAAGCTTAGGAAGAAGAGAGCTTGTCTTAGGACGGCCATGTCGGTGGAGGGAGTAGGCCAGCAAGAGGATAGGGATTTAGCAGATGGTCCGGTAGGCTTAGACTCATGTAAGGAATCATTAGAAGCTGATGAACATTTGTCCCCCTGTCCAAGTTTATTCCAAAATCCAATAAAGCACAAAACTCCAGAAAGGTCCTTAGATGACGAAGAAACGAGTGCAGCAGTATCTTCATCAGATACCCTCCCGAACTCTGCGATTGTTAATGAGAAGTACCGAATCGAAGGGGGAAAGTTTCACTGCTTATTTTGTTCCTACTCCTGCTCCAGAGAATGTACCATAATTTGCCACGTCAGCCAGAACTGCCGGGAGTTACGGAGGGCTCCTAGTCCGGCAGGATTACAGTCTGAGGCCACCATAAAACTGCACAAACAACTAGACCACACCCAACAAATGGAACGTGTTCCTGAGAGCCCTTTGGATGAACACCACCAAAATCCAGAGCAAGAGGTTGACGGGATGGGGGTTAGCAAAGGCTCGTATGACTCAACCGGCGCCCGTCGGCTTTCTTGCCCTTCCTGTGTCTTTACTTGCACCCAGGAACGAGCCCTGAAAACCCACAAGAAGAAAGGTTGTTTAAAACCCAGCGAGCTCCAGTGCTCCTTGTGCTCTTTTCGATGCATGTCTCCCGGGGCGTTGAAACGTCATCGAGAGTTGCACCAGAAATACTCTCAGAACAGGCTACAGCTGCAGTGCAAGCAGTGCGACTTCACCTGCAAACAGCCGCGTTGCATGAAGCAGCACGTGCGGATTCGCCACGAAGGTATCAAACCACACCGCTGTCGATATTGCGATTTCGGCACTGCCAGGCGTTACCGGCTCGAAGCTCACGAGTCTCTGCACACTGGCGTCGGTCGGATATCCTGTGGATCTTGCAGCAGGACCTTTGGAACAAACTCTAAATTGAGGCTTCACCAAAGGAGGGTTCACGAGAAGATGCCCACTCACTTCTGCAAACTCTGTGACTATAGCGGCTACAGTCAGAATGACGTCGCCCGGCACATGGCCAGCTGCCACAGCGGTGATGCCGTCTACCCCTGCTCCGTTTGCCAGGCAACTTTTAGCTCCGAGGCTGCATTAAAGCAGCACAGTCTGAGGAAGCACCATGAAAAAGCCTCTCATGAATGCTCACAATGCCAGTTCTCCTGCCACAGCCAGGCCACCCTCCGATGCCACCTGCAGAAGCAGCACCTCCAGCTGGAATGCACAGTTTGCAAGGAATCGTTCTCTTGCAGGGAGGACATTGAAGAACATCGGAAAACTCATTTTTCTCACCACTGCCAACAGTGCCAGTATGCCGCCAAAGACAGACAGCAGCTTATCAATCACTATGCGGAAGAACATGAAAGCACCGGGCTGCCGGACGGAGAGGCGGACGAGGGCCCCCTGCGATGTCCTTTCTGCTCCTTCTCCTGTCGTCATCAACTAGTCTATGACCATCACGTGAAGAGCCACGGGGCCACTCGGGTTTACAAGTGCGCAGACTGTGACTACAGCACCCGGAATAAGCAGAAGATCACCTGGCACAGCCGAATCCACACCGGTGAAAAACCCTACAAGTGTCACCTCTGCACATACGCCTGCGCAGACCCTTCACGTCTTAAAGTAAGTTTCCTGTGGTAGAAGTGATGGGGGCTGTCAGTCGTCCAAAATCAGAGAACCTGTCCCTTTAGACCCCCCTCTGTATGTTATATGTCTTAGTGATAGCCCATAGTGTCCAAAGGGGAGAGATCATTGGCGGGAAAACCTGGACGACCCAATGAACAATGGATGCTAAGCCGTCTGACCATGAATAATTTCACAATCTCTCCTTGTTCTTGTAGTACCACATGCGCATCCACAAGGACGAGAAAAACTACCTGTGCCCAGAATGTGGCTACAAGTGCAAGTGGGTGAACCAGCTGAAATATCACATGACCAAGCACACAGGTAACACCGGATCTACGCCGGTACCATTGGGCAATGCCATTTTGGTTAATTTAACCCCTTGAGTACTTTGTTTACTGCATCTAAGAAAACAGCAATTCTTCCTCTGATGGCTTCAATAATACCAAAATGGCTGGGGTGGAACTACACTGTTAGTTACAGCCATGGTATAATAGTAAGGTAAGTCATGTATTGTGGCTATAGCTCTTGTGAAGCGCAATGCATTTCCATGGTAACAGACTACAGACATGCGTCGTGTAGTCTGACCCTGCAATCTAGTTGCCATGTGCCAGCCTGAGCTAGTCATTGTGTCCGCAGGGGCAGAGTACGGACGTTGACTTGCCAGCAGGATCAGACTATACGGAGTTGGTTTTTAGTCTGCAACCATAGAAACCCATGGGTCATCAGAGGAGCTGTATGCCGAAAAAACATAATCCAACCAATTTCTGGGGGGTTTTTTGGACATAAAAAGATATAAAATATAAAGGAATGAAAAACTAGGGAAAAAAATAGCAACTTCTGTAGACTGGTCTGAAGATTTTATGGTGAGGATCTGAGAGTTGGAAGCCCGGAACTCTAAAGGCGGGCAGCAGTCGGACCCCCGCCGCTCGCAGACTTCTAATTGTGACGTCTTTGTGACACAGACGGTACATGTCAGGTTTCTGTGAGTGTCTTGTGCTTCTGTATTTCCAGGCCTGAAGCCATACCAGTGCGAGGAATGCGACTATTGCACCAACAGAGCAGATGCCCTCCGCGTCCACCGGGAAACCCGCCACCGAGACGTGCGCTCCTTCATCTGCGAACAGTGCGGAAAAGCATTTAAGACCCGCTTCCTTCTCAAAACCCATCTGAAAAAACACAGCGAAGAAAAACCGTACGTCTGCAACATGTGCCAACGAAGCTTCCGCTGGCCCGCCGGCCTCCGCCATCACCACCTCACCCACACAAACCAGCAGCCCTTCTTCTGCCAGTATTGCTCGTACCGGGCCAAGCAAAAGTTCCAGGTGGTTAAACATATACAGCGACATCACCCCAATAATCCAGACCTGACCAAGGGCGTTGGGAAGGAGCCATATTTATTTTCTGCCCAGGGACACGCCGCAACGTTTCAGCAGACTCCGCAGTGTAATGGAGAAGCCGGAGCCGAACATTAATCCTCCGCAGATTCCTACTTACCGAGAACATTTGCTTCTTCTAGTTTTCCAGTCTATACTGTTCTCTTCACCAGGCACAATTTCTATTTATTTTTTTAATCCTACAAGGGGTAATTCCCTAAAGTGGTAAAATGTCCTGAATATGGCGTCCTGGAGGTGGCTAAGGTGCCAGGTTATCAGGAGACACAACAGCCTTCTCTCTTACAGCTCCCCAGGATCTCTTCTTCTCCCAGTTTTTGTGTCCTTCTGCTGGTTTGGTCGCTGACCACGTGTCATGGCGGTGTTGTGCCCAGTTACTCATAGCCAGTGCTAAGTCCCTGGCGAGATGCTATGGAGCAGCTCCTGAGGGCCTGGACTTAGAGACCATTAAACTGACATGTTTTTGTCACGACAGTATATTCCCATTTCTGTCTGTCCGTGAATACTTGCGCTCCCTGCCCAGCGATCTCTGCGCGGCGCACTCTGCGCGGCGCACAGAGCATGCCTGCGCAGGGATCTCTGCGCGGCGCACAGAGCATGCCTGCGCAGGGATCTCTGCGCGGCGCACAGAGCATGCCTGCGCAGGGATCTCTGCGCGGCGCACAGAGCATGCCTGCGCAGGGATCTCTGCGCGGCGCACAGAGCATGCCTGCGCAGGGATCTCTGCGCGGCGCACAGAGCATGCCTGCGCAGGGATCTCTGCGCGGCGCACAGAGCATGCCTGCGCAGGGATCTCTGCGCGGCGCACAGAGCATGCCTGCGCAGGGATCTCTGCGCGGCGCACAGAGCATGCCTGCGCAGGGATCTCTGCGCGGCGCACAGAGCATGCCTGCGCAGGGATCTCTGCGCGGCGCACAGAGCATGCCTGCGCAGGGATCTCTGCGCGGCGCACAGAGGATGCCTGCGCAGGGATCTCTGCGCGGCGCACAGAGGATGCCTGCGCAGGGATCTCTGCGGGGGGCACAGAGGATGCCTGCGCAGCGATCTCTGCTCGGCGCACAGAGCATGCTCACTACACTCAACACAGCAGCTTCTTATATCTATGTGGCTGCTGTAAAGCAAATCTTTGAATGCTGTAAACAGAGTAGCGGCTCAGGCAAGATGGCGGTCCCCATAATCTTGCGTGAAAATGGAATTAAGGATACAAGAAAATCCTGGGAAACTGGAAACGTTATGATTTTAATTAGAAAAAAAACTTTAGTAGATACATTTTAAAGGGGTTGGTGATTACATTGATTGGTGGGGGTCTGACTGCTGGGACTTGCATTGATTGGCAGACCATGGGAATGTTTATCCCTATAACAATAGAGCGGCCGTGCGCATGTACAACCGGCGCTCCAATCACTTTCTATGGCGGTCCCAAGAACTGCGCTTCACTTTTCCCGGTGGCCCATAGAGAATGACTGGGTGTCCGACCTGCCACGTCATCTTGTATCGGGGATAAAAGCGCCCCGTCGGTGCGGGTCCCAGCTGTGGGGAACCTACTGATCAGCAGGTTATAACTTGTTTTAAATGCATCTAACGTTTTGCAAACAATCGTTTTGTGTATACAGCTCCTGTGAAGACGTATGTATCTAGATGAAGACAGACAAAACATTGCAGCCTGATCCTGCAGCAACGTTTTACTCTCCTCCACCTTCAAGAAATAGGTAGAAATGGTGGAGGACTGCAGGATCCACCTGGGTGTTTGAAGTCAAAGAGACACATAGGTCTGCGTGGGAGCTGTGTGCAAAAAAATTGCTACAGATTCCCCAAACTATTTAAAAAGTTGCTTAAGGGTATGTGCACACGTTGCGGATTCTGCTGCGGATTTTTCCGCACGGATTTTGCTAAATCTGCAGGTAAAATGACCTGCGTTTTACCTGTGGATTTAGTGCAGATTTACTGCGGATTTTTTCTGCAGTTTTTGTGCGGATTTGACCTGCATTTTTACACCTGCGGATTCCTATAATGGAAGAGGTGTAAAAACGCTGCGGATTCCGCACAAAGAATTGACATGCTGCGGATTCAAATCCGCAGCAAAATCTGCAGCATGTGCCCAGCGGTTTTTCATTTTACATAGAATATAATGGTACTGTACACCGCAGGAGAATCTGCAACGTGTGCACATACCCTTACAATTTATTTTAGCTGGATTAAAGCAATGCTGCAATGTTTGGGGGAACATGACCTTTCTCTTAATTAATAATGTCCCATGGTTTTACCTGCAGAATCCAGTTGGTGCTGTACGTTATTTGCCGGAGCTGTCGGCCTCTCGGGGGCGCTGGCGCGGTTATTGGAACATTAGATCTGGGACTTTTCTGCTGTCTCCTACATAAAAGGATGGTCGACTCTCCTTATGTAGGTAATAATGGCACTGTTCTTCCTGCCCTTTATTATCTACAGTAGGAATGGTACCCGCTCAGGAGAACTGTGTACATCCATGTAGTGTGTGCAGAATCCATGTAATACTTAAAGGGGTTGTCCCATATCTGTATATCACCTGTCCAATGACATATTGAAAGTAGGAAAAACATATTTGTTACTAATTAAAACTTCCTTTTTGGTTTACATTTCTTTTTTGGTCACCATCACTAATTTAATACACTAGGGAAGAATTTGGAGGTAATGGACCCATTGTTAGCGTTTCTCTGCAGCATACCCATTATACACATAGCTTTATAGCACGTATATTATGTACACTGTCCGCAGCCCACATATACCCAACACTGCTGCATGCACACATAGCTTTGCTACACACACACACACACACACACACACACACAGCTTTGCTACACACACACACACACACACACACAGCTTTGCTACACACACACACACACAGCTTTGCTACATACACACACACACACACACACACAGCTTTGCTACATACACACACACACACAGCTTTGCTACATACACACACACACACACACACAGCTTTGCTACATACACACACACATAGCTTTGCTACATACACACACACACACACATAGCTTTGCTACATACACACACTGTATATTACCATATTTTGAAGTTCCTTCCAGCCATGCGAATGATCAAATGATGTGCATGGCCTGCTAGCCTCGTCTCCTGCTCTACTCTGCTCTGATCATACTGATGCTTGTCGGATAGGAGGACAGATCTGTACCGCTGCATTGTTCCATGTTGTCGGGAAGGACGCTGTGTCTGCCCCCCACCAACTGTTACTCCCACTTTTTTTTTTTTTTTTTTTTTTTTAGTCCAAAAAGATATAGTCTATCCGTTTCTCATTAGGATGTTGCGTTACTTCTGGTTATACAAGTACCGTAGTTTTTATTGTCAGCGGTTTTTGATTTTTGTTAAATTGTACGTTGAACAGTATTGATTTGGATGGCGACTTCCACACGTTTTCCAGTCCTGTTATAAATATTGTACGTTTTCCTCAAACGTCGCTGCGTCTTTTACATTTTGACTGCTAATGTCTTTTAGGGGTCAAAAAGGTTAAAAAAATAAATAAATAAAGGCGCTAAAAGTGTTTGTGTTCTTGGTCGTGAAATTTGTGACACAGATTTCCTGAGTGTCGGCCATTAATTGGTCATCTACAAGAAACTGCAACTGTTAATCTGCCATTTTCTGTGTTATTCCGCTAAGTATACTTACAAGTATACACAAGCTTCTCCTTTTTCCCTCAGGGGTGCATGTTCAAGTGTCCTTGTCTCATTCGCCGATTATTCCCAGCATGGATCTAGGCTTACATTACCCTTGTCTTTCTGGACAGAAAAGTCTGCTTCTTTCTCCACTTATGAGCCAATTCTTCTCCACGCCCCTGATTCCTGAACTTATTCTCTGTGATAAATGGATAAAAAAATCTGTTTTGCTTAATATAAACTGCCAATTGACCGAGGGATGAGATTACAGCTGTCTATTGAAGACTATCAACAGGGAGGATGGAGCATAGTGAAAGAATCACGGCGTAAGGCTGGAGTCACACTGCCGTATAACTCGTCTGATAATCGCATCGCGCTGCACGGACTGGCTGGCACCTCTCCTGACCCGAGCATGACAGCATGATGGATTACTCTGCAGCTGTCAAGCTCAGGTCAGGAGAGCCTACAACCAGTACGAGTTTCACTATGCAATTCTCCCACCAGAAATACGGCAATGTGTCTCTGCCCTAATGCTGCTTCTTTTGTAGTAAATGTTAGATCTGTATTCACATCTACACTGCTCAGTAGTGCTGTATAATAACCTCCATGCTGCTGCTTTCTAGTAAATGTTATTTCAGATATGGAGTCACAGCTACACTTCTCAGTAGTGCTGTATAATGACCTCCATACTACTACTTTCCAAAGACTCTTTAATTTCACCCAACTGCTGGATTAAAAACTACAGTACTCAGTACTGATGTATACTGTCCTTTCTGCTGCTATTTACTAGTAATTTTCTCAGTTCAGTGCTGGATTCACAGCTGCACTGCATTAATGGCTTAGAGGTTCAGAAAAATACAAACTGACAAAGTGACCGGTGTGAAGAAGTTGCTTTATTAAAAAAAAAATTCCACGGACAGACAATAGTGCACAAGATGCATTGGTTTTCAGAAATTTTTCTGACATTCACTGATAATGTGACATACTGTTACTAAGGTATTTTATATTATTAGCTATATTACTATGTGGACAACAAGTTGCAGCAAGACCTGAGGAAGGAGAAGAGCAAGAACTAAAGGGCAGTTCCAGTCATTGTGGACATAATCCTCAATGGGGCAGTAAACCTTTCTAAAATCTAGAAGAAGGATCTGTTCACACTTCAGTCTTTTTGCTGAGTTTTTGGAATAAAAACTGAGCAGAAACTCCAAGTTTTTGAGGCTTTTGGAGACTTTACACTGCTAAAAATACCCAGTGTGAACATACCCTTAAGTTTTTTTATGTCGACTTTTGTAAATATCGCCTTTTGTTTTGATTGTATAGACATTAGACGCTTATCTGCAGCTAATTGGCAGATTCAGCCCAAACTAGTATCTGATGCTAGGCATTTGTGCATAATAACCACAGATTTCACATTGGCAACAGATTTACTCAAAATTAGCTGAAATTTTCACTATTATGCAGATAAATGTCTCACATCTATGGCCGGCTTACTCTCAGCATCAACCACAGATTTAATTTTATTTCCTTTATTCTGGAAGGAACTTTGCTCATTTTTACTCTCGAGTGAATATATAATGAGAGTTATAACCAGGGTCAAGAGGCGCAGCGACCATTTAAGGACATATCTGGCCGAGGAGAGTTCACATTGTAAGTAAATTTAGTCATTGCTCTGTAATGCTAATATATATGTATATAACTGTGTCAGTATTAGTTTATGAACAAGAATATACAAATTATAATACTACTCTATGGACAAGAATCTAACTACTATAATACTGCTCCTATATACAAGAATATAACTACTATAATACTGCCCCCATGTACAAGAATATAACTACTATAATACTGCTCCTATATACAAGAATATAACTACTATAATGCTGCCTCCTATATACAAGAATGTAGCTACTATAATACTGCCCACTATGTACAAGAATATAACTACTATAATACTGCCTCCTATGTACAAGAATATAACTACTATAATACTGCCTCCTATGTACAAGAATATAACTACTATAATACTGCCCCCTATGTACAAGAATATAACTACTATAATACTGCCTCCTATATACAAGAATATAACTACTATAATACTGCCTCCTATATACAAGAATATAACTACTATAATACTGCCCCTATGTACAAGAATATAACTACTATAATACTGCCCCCTATGTACAAGAATATAACTGCTATAATGCTGCCCCCTATGTACAAGAATATAACTGCTATAATGCTGCCCCCTATGTACAAGAATATAACTACTATAATACTGCCCCCTATGTACAAGAATATAACTACTATAATACTGCCTCCTATATACAAGAATATAACTACTATAATACTGCCTCCTATATACAAGAATATAACTACTATAATACTGCCCCTATGTACAAGAATATAACTACTATAATACTGCCTCCTATGTACAAGAATATAACTGCTATAATGCTGCCCCCTATGTACAAGAATATAACTGCTATAATGCTGCCCCCTATGTACAAGAATATAACTGCTATAATGCTGCCCCCTATGTACAAGAATATAACTGCTATAATACTGCCCCCTATGTACAAGAATATAACTACTATAATACTGCTCCTATGTACAAGAATATAACTACTATAATACTGCCGCTATGTACAAGAATATAACTGCTATAATACTGCCCCCTATGTACAGGAATATAACCGCTATAATACTGCCCCCTATGTACAAGAATATACTGTAACTACTATAATACTGCTCCTATGTACAAGAATATAACTACTATAATACTGCTCCTATGTGCAAGAATATAACTACTATAATGCTGCCCCCTATGTACAAGAATATAACTGCTATAATACTGCCCCCTATGTACAAGAATATACTGTAACTACTATAATACTGCTCCTATGTACAAGAATATAACTACTATAATGCTGCCCCCTATGTACAAGAATATAACTGCTATAATGCTGCCCCCTATGTACAAGAATATAACTGCTATAATACTGCCCCCTATGTACAAGAATATAACTACTATAATACTGCTCCTATGTACAAGAATATAACTACTATAATACTGCCCCCTATGTACAAGAATATAACTACTATAATACTGCCCCCTATGTACAAGAATATAACTGCTATACTGCCCCCTATGTACAAGAATATACTGTAACTACTATAATACTGCTCCTATGTACAAGAATATAACTACTATAATACTGCCCCAGTGGAGGGAGCAGAGCTGCTGTCATACAGACACTCTACCCCCTCAGTCGGCCTATTTGACTGGAATTGCTCTTTAACACTCACATGAGATGAGTACTTAACATCTTGGGAATTAGGATTTACAACATTATTTGCTATAGTGTGGTAAACCTTATATATATACTGTATCTATACATGATTTAGGAATTGTACAAGCGATAAACACAGAAAACTTTTACTAATTTCAGCCTTCATAATTCTGGGACAGACTCTTTTATATGGGTTGCATCAATGCACAAATAAATGAAAAGGGAACATGCACTGACCAGCAAAAGGGTAACAATGTTGTGACCTTCTGACTTTCAGGCTCCATATCTCACCATGTGACACTGCCATCCTTTTATAGACAATCATTTTGGCTTTCTCATACATAAATGTGACATGCAGCTATTCTGCCTGTGATTATTTCTGCAGATTCTCGTCATGTCGCTGTATTGTTACTGTTTTGCTTCTAAAAACATAAATTGAAATTTGTGTTTCTTTTTCAGTATTTTGTAATTCCACCTGTCTGAGTCCTTCCGAGCTGCTCTCCAGCAGATTAATACATGTCTCGGCTGTACTCTGACCCCAGGTCTCTTATACACGTTCCCATAGTTGGTGCACACTGGTCGCCTCACTGGGTTCAGCTTATTCTTCACCTCTACCCACAAGTGTTGGATTGGGCTGAGGTCTGGGGACTGTGGGGACAATCCAGCACCTCTACTTCACTGTCATTGACCCATTTGATTGCTAATCTCACCGTATTTTGCGTCGTTGTCGTTATGGATCGCTGTCGTCCTTTTCTTACCTATAGTACTCGAGTGTGTGAAGTTACTCGTCTTGTAGCATACTCCCATATAGCTCAGCATTGAGACCACCATCGATCCAGGTCAAGAATTCAACACCTTTGTCTGCGAGACCACCCCATAACACCAGGCTTCCTCCACCAAACTTGACAGTTCCTTCAATTTCTCCATCTGTTAGAGCCTTTTCCCTTGTTTCTTCCAGACCAAGTTGCACCCATCAGAGCCGGCTATTGACTTTTGTCTCATCGCTCCACATCCCTCGTCTCCAATCTTCTACTCTCCACTTTTCGTCCTTTTTTCCAAACTGGAGCCGACTCTTCCTATGATATTGAAGTCTTCTTTACCTTTCTTCAGGTCGTCATTCCATACTTGCGTAACGTACACGGTGCTTTCATAAACGTCTGTGATCCCCCCATTATGAAGCATACGAGCCTCCTCCACTGCCGTATTTGTCACCAGAACTGATAGACATTGTGATGAGCCGACTTGGTGACTCCGATATTTTCCCTGGACGTCCACCTCTTGGCTTCTGAATGAATGAATGGACGGACTTCATTTCGTATCTTCCAGCTATCATGGCGCTCACGTGATGCGGTGGAAATTTTCTTGGCTGAGAAACCGCTATCGCTGAGCTGGATGCTGCTTCATCTCTTTTCTTAGGAAATCGTTTTCATGGCTGCCCCTTGATTCAAATAAGTGACCTCTCACTTGGGAATCGTCCTAATAACACACTAAGCTATTAGGGAACGTGAAAGCAGGTTATTATTTGTAGTATATAGGAAGAAAGATTTTTTTGCACAACCAGGAGCAAAACAGTAACAATGCAGTGACATGACGAGAATCTGCATAACTAATTATATGGTAAAAGTTACAAGTCAGTTTTTTATGAGATGGGCAAGATGATTGTATATGAGATATGGAGCCTGAAAGTCAAAAGTTCAAAACATTGTTACCCTTTTGCTCATCAGTTTACCATCCTGTGGAGGTCTTTGTACTTTGTCTTTAAAATCTAGTAGTCAGAAAATATCGATCAGTCTGAGATTGATTTTGGGGCTTTGGTTGGTGCCCTTTACCATCCCGTAAGAACTCAAATAGTATCACACATGTAGGACATCTTGAATATCAAATAATTGCAAGAGGAAACATTTGTTTGTAAAGACCTGATTAAGGTCTGGGAAGATTGAAAACATTTGATGCATTATGACACTTTTTAACTACAAGCCTTCAATCAGTGATAAAGTACAGTTATATACTATTTGTTATGGGATTGCATAGCAAGAGACTATGGGTCTCCAGAAGAACATGGAAGCAAATACCGTGTCACAGCTCATTATATGAAAGGACTCAAATAATTAGTGCAAGAGACACCATTTATCCAAGACTGCAACAGGAGCTCACGTACTACAAGTATATAAGTAACAGTTTCAACATTCATGTGTATTTCTGCAATTCACAGCTACAATTAGGAAATAAATAATACCTCAGGAGAACATTTTTCAAAGCTAAAGTTTACTAAATAGAACATGCAGACATGAAAATTATCATTCATGAGAAGTCCAAACTTCTTTATTTATAAAAATAGATCTCAGGATAAGGCTACTTGGTAACAATCGACAGCGTTCTATCCCATAGCAGAGCATTTTCACAAGTGTTACAGCCATTGAGTTACACCAGGGCTAAACGAAACAGCTGTACCCAACTGGTGCCAAAGGTAGAGAGAGAACCTGTAGAGGGGAAAACTGTTGAAAAATGCAGAATACAGGTCATATAATGGCCAGAAATAGTGTTATTCCTCATATACAGACAGGACAGCTTTGTCGAATAGTCTCACCTGACACAAACAGAATGCTTTTATCATAGAATAGAATGGTAGAGTTGGAAGGGACCTCCTGGGCCATCTGGTCCAACCCCCTGCTCAAAGCAGGATTCGCTAAATCATCCCAGACCGATGTCTGTCCAGCCTCTGTTTGAAGACTTCTATTGAAGGAGAACGCACCACCTCCCGTGGCAGCCTGTTCCACTCATTGATCACTTTGTCAAAAAGTTTTTTCTAATATCTAATCTGTGTCTCCTCCCATTCAGTTTCATCCCATTGCTTCTAGTCTTTCCTTGTGCAAAAGAGAATAAAGTTGTTCCTTCTACAATGTGACAGCCCTTCAGATATTTGTAGACAGCTATTAAGTCTTCTCTCAGTCTTCTCTTCTGCAAGCTAAACATTCTCAAATCCTGCAACCTTTCCTCATAAGACAGGGTTTGCAGACCGGTCACCATTCTGGTTGCTCTTTTCTGAACTTGTTCCCATTTGTTGATGTCTTTTTTAAAATGTGGTGCCCAAAACTGGACACAATATTCCAGATGAGGTCCAACCAAAGAGGAGTAGAGGACAATAATGACTTATCTACAAAACTTTTTCACAAGTCATTTTTTTTAATTTATTGACGCTGTCTCCTCTAGCCTCCCCACTCAGCTGTGTATTAATAAACATATAATATGAGCCGAGAGCGGCAACAACGCGCCTCACAGCCATGCGTTACAATATCCATCACATGGACATGGTTTTCAGCAGATTCTGCAATGCTTCGCTTCACCTTTGGCGGCGCTGTTTCTACTTACTGATCACCGTGAGTCTAAGCAGCGGCTGATCAGCTTCTTGTCTTAAAGAGTCCGTTCAACCCAATCTATCTGGATTAACCCTTTAAGATGATGGCTGCAATGCAACACTTTTGCAATATACAACCTTGCTGCAATAATACCCCATCCAAAGACCTCGCTTTACAAAAAGTCACAACATTCCACAATATTAGACAATTCAGTCTAAAATTCAGATTTGCATAGTCCAGACAAACACGTCATTACAGAGGGGAGTCATTTACAATAGTGTTTAATACTTCGGCATGGCTTTATCCAATAAAGGGGTTGTCTGGATGAGATAACCCTTTAATAAATGCCACTATGGTGCAGAGGGAGATAATAGAGGGAGGGGGTCTTCCAACTGCAGCTTTGTGATAGCAGCAGATCACGCTGGGACCCTGCAATCATTTATACTCTGGAGAACCCAAAATATGCAAAGGGATTATCCAATCCAGACAACCCGACTAATGGAGATAATATTGGAAGATTGCTAACACTGTTCGTGCTGCTGGGGGCAGCACCGCCATGCTGTTCACCACCCGGGCTACAGCAATAATACTGTCCTCATAGGTTGATCAGACAGCAAAACAACAGTTTTTTAGATAGAATAGCACCAAATATACAAATGTACAATAAATATGTAAAAAATAAATAGCACAATATACAAGTATATACAAAACAGCAGGAGGGGAGAGGGGTAGGGGAAGTGCAAAATCTAGCGTAACAGCAGTAAGGCCGAGCATCAGGACTGAAGTAGTTGTAATATCTATTAACCCTCCGCTTCCTGCATTGGATTTCCGGTGTCTGTTATACGGATGAAAACAAACAGCGTGGCTGGCGGGATCTTGGTGCCGTCCTTGGAAAGGAGATGGACGTGGCGATAACCTGTGGAAAACACTGGCTATGAGAAACATGTAAATTAAAGAGAAAAGCATCCGTGCTGCTGTAGGTTGGTCTTACACATCTGACAGCCACAGTCTGAGTACGGATCGCTATGGCAGGACCAAGTGCGGGTCAGAAGACCTGTGGCCGGTCTGGACATCGTTGGGCATGGGGTCATATTGCTTATTAGTGAATTCTTCGTTAATGGAGGGGGGTCCTCAGAATCTTCATCCCTTAGCCAATGGCTATAAGTTACACGACTCTTACTCCAGAGCATGCTCCTGTCCAACATTACACTGACAACACATTGATGAGAATACACACATGTAATATTCCTTTTCTCCTGTGGTGGCACTGCAGGGAAATTAAAGACTTCCTGCCAGATTAATGTTGATCGCTGTGATCAGCATACTTTCAAGGAATCCTTCTAAAAAGCTGGGAACTGTTAAATCCCTCCAAAGCGGATTTATTACCAGGTTTGATAATACCAACTCTAAATTATTAAATAGATCTCTTAGATCTGATGAAACTGGGGAAATTACTCTAAAAATCCACGTCAGAATGACTGCATAATTCTGATATTAAACTGAGGATTTTAAGAGTCCAGCTATAGAATGAAATAGTCTGGCTCCGTGAGCTAACAGCTGCAGCTTGTGCTGAGCAGCTCGAGCTCTCAGCAGCAGCAGGAAGGATGGATACTGAAGAGCTGTCAATCAGGCTTGGTGGGCAGAGATTCAGTAGAAGGGACACTGAGGTCTCAATCACCCTAAATGGATGAAGATTGACAACACCTCAGTGTCACTCCTCCCTGTTTTTACTCAGTCAATCCAGCTGTCGTTCACATGATGGAAAACGCCATTCATCAGAATGAGTGCTAACTTAAATCGCTATGTGGTCTAGTTCTATCAAGTTTTTAATGGTCTGAGCGTCGGTCACCTTTCCATCATAGTCAGCAGTTCACTGTATACAAAGAACACCCCACAAGACCTGCTGTACTCTGGGAACACACCACAAGACCTGCTGTACTCTGGGAACACCCCACAAGACCTGCTGTATACCGGGAACACCCCACAAGACCCGCCGTATACTGAGAACAACTCACAAGACCTGCTGCATACTGGGAAGACCCCACAAGACCTGCCATATACTGGGAAGACTCCACAAGACCTGCTGTATACAGGGAAGACCCCACAAGACCTGCTGTATACCTGGAACGTCCCACAAGACCTGCTGCATACTGGGAACACCCCACAAGACCTGCTGTATACTGGGAAGACCCCACAAGACCCGCCGTATACTGAGAACAACCCACAAGACCTGCTGTATACTGGGAAGACCCCACAAGACCCGCCATATACTGGGAAGGCCCCACAAGACGCTGTATACAGGGAAGACCCCACAAGACCTGCTGTATACCTGGAACGTCCCACAAGACCTGTATACGTATACTGGGAACACCCCACAAGACCTGCTGTATACTGGGAAGACCCCACAAGACCCGCCGTATACTGGGAAGACTCCACAAGACCTGCTGTATACAGGGAAGACCCCACAAGACCTGCTGTATACCTGGAACGTCCCACAAGACCTGCTGCATACTGGGAACACCCCACAAGACCTGCTGTATACTGGGAAGACCGCACAAGACCCGCCGTATACTGAGAACAACCCACAAGACCTGCTGTATACTGGGAAGACCCCACAAGACCCGCCATATACTGGGAAAACCCCACAAGACGCTGTATACAGGGAAGACCCCACAAGACCTGCTGTATACCTGGAACGTCCCACAAGACCCGCCGTATACTGGGAACACCCCACAAGACCCGCCGTATACTGGGAACACCCCACAAGACCCGATGTATACTGGGAACACCCCACAAGACCCGCCGTATACTGAGAACAACCCACAAGACCTGCTGTAAACTGGGAAGACCCCACAAGACCCGCCATACACTGGGAAGACCCCACAAGACCTGCTGTATACCTGGAACGTCCCACAAGACCCGCTGTATACTGGGAACACCCCACAAGACCCGCTGTATACTGGGAACACCCCACAAGACCCGCCGTTTACTGGGAACACCCCACAAGACCCGCCGTATACTGGGAACACCCCACAAGACCCGCCGTATACTGGGAACACCCCACAAGATTCGCCGTATACTGGGAACACCCCACAAGACCCGCCGTTTACTGGGAACACCCCACAAGACCCGCCATATACTGAGAACAACCCACAAGACCTGCTGTAAACTGGGAAGACCCCACAAGACCCGCCATACACTGGGAAGACCCCACAAGACCTCCTGTATACAGGGAAGACCCCACAAGACCTGCTGTATACCTGGAACGTCCCACAAGACCCGCTGTATACTGGGAACACCCCACAAGACGCGCCGTTTACTGGGAACACCCCACAAGACCCGCCGTATACTGGGAACACCCCACAAGACCCGCCGTATACTGGGAACACCCCACAAGACCCGCCGATTACTGGGAACACCCCACAAGACCCGCCATATACTGAGAACAACCCACAAGACCTGCTGTATACTGGGAACACCCCACAAGACCCGCCATATACTGGGAAGACCCCACAAGACCTGCTGTATACCGGGAACAGCCCACAAGATCCGCCGTATACTGGGAACGCTCCATAAGACACGCCGTATACTGGGAACACCCCACAAGACCCGCCGTATACTGGGAACGCTCCATAAGATCCACCGTATATTGGGAACACTCGACCATCTATACTGTTCAGGTAACAATAGACAGCAGCCATTTATAAGTGTCACTGTCACCAAAACAATATTATTCATTTTGTCCATCAGTGGTTTTAATGTCATGGCTGATCTGCATAGGAGGAGTACAGTATAGGAGCCTTTTCCAGGCCACCGGGGCCTGGGTACAATTGTGACTTCTGCACCAACTACGGCAGATAGGAAAATTATCTGAGTTGCCCATAGCAACCAATCAGAGCTCAGCTTTAATTTCTGAAACTGCTCTGGTAAAAATTAAAGCTGCACTGTGATTGGTTGCTATGGGAAACAAAAACCATTTTTCTTTTCCACAGCTTTGATAACCCGCGGCCCAGTCACGTGCGTGGGAGACACGAACGCACGCTCTCACCTGACTTGACGCTCTTCAACGGGAGCGTGTACTGGCCGATGAAATCGTTCCTTGTTGTCTTGTCATAATCCTCCACCACGAACCGGACGAGGGCCAGATCGGGGACGTGGATCTTGAATTGCAAGGTTTCGTTCCAGATGGGGTTAAATCCTTTAGATGGAAGGACGGACATAAGAGTACGGTTACCGCTAGGGAAATATTCACGAGTCCCGCGGCCTACAACTCCTCCGGGAAGCCACGACACCGGCAATGCCGGCCCGAAACCATAGAGACGGCAGAAAAAACATCTATTGTCAGAAATTAGCAGAGCGAATGGGAGCAGGTGAGAAAATGGCGGGGTCTGATAATCTGCCTATACATTGCTATAGGGACCGCCATTGATCTACGGTCCCTGCCGCCATAATCTGCATCCAACCGTACAGACCAACGTACGGAAACCCACAGACTGGCCGAGGTTCATCTATACGGCCTGGAAGGGGTTAATCTCATGATAATTTTTTTTTTTTTTTTTTGAAAGTTTTCGTAAAATTTTTAGTTTTTTTCTTCCATTTTCTGGCCCCACAGCCGTACGAGAACTTAGTTTTTATTACAGGCCGAGTTGTGGTTTCTAGTAATGACACCATTCACTTTACCATGTAATAAATTCAAAAAACGGGAAAAAAAATTCCAAACAAAGTGAAGTGGTGGAGACAAAACACGATGCCGCCGCCGCCGCAGGTTTTTAGGGGTTTTGGTTTTATGACATTTATTGTGCAGTAAAAATGATCTGAAATTGTTATGCTCCGGATCTGTACGATCGCGGCGACGGCAAACTTGTATTTTTTTATTTTTATATTTTTGTGTGAGAAACTACGGTAATTCCGAACGTTGTAAAAAAAAAAAAAAAAAAAAAAAAAAATTGCTTTGTGTTGTGAGGAATTTTTTTTTTTCCGGCGATAGAGGTGTGTGAAGGATTTGCAACCAATTTTTCATTGAAACAAGGTGAAGTGGTGATTTCCTGAGCAGAACGACGCCGCACTCACCATTATTCTCTATGTACTTTGTCTCCTGCTTCGATTGGTCAATGGGAACCCCAAATATTTCCACACGAACCAGAGGATCCACAATGGAGCCCTCCTTACTGTTTTCAACTTTAGGCAGTTGCTGAGCGCTAATCACCTACACAGAAAAAATCAATTATTTACAGCTGGTATAACCTGGGCATCTCCTGTATATAATTATATATGTACAGCTGGTATAACCTGGGCATCTCCTGTATATAATTATATATGTACAGCTGGTATAACCTGGGCATCTCCTGTATATAATTATATATGTGCAGCTGGTATAACCTGGGCATCTCCTGTATATAATTATATATGTACAGCTGGTATAACCTGGGCATCTCCTGTATATAATTATATATGTACAGCTGGTATAACCTGGGCATCTCCTGTATATAATTATATATGTACAGCTGGTATAACCTGGGCATCTCCTGTATATAATTATATATGTGCAGCTGGTATAACCTGCGCATCTCTTGTATATAATTATGTATGTACAGCTGGTATAACCTGGGCATCTCCTATATATAATTATATATGTACAGCCGGTATAACCTGAGCATCTCCTGTATATAATTATATATGTACAGCTGGTATAACCTGGGCATCTCCTATATATAATTATATATGTGCAGCTGGTATAACCTGGGCATCTCCTGTATAAAATTATATATGTACAGCTGGTATAACCTGGGCATCTCTTGTATATAATTATATATGTACAGCTGGTATAACCTGGGCATCTCCTGTATATAATTATATATGTGCAGCTGGTATAACCTGGGCATCTCCTGTATATAATTATATATGTACAGCTGGTATAACCTGGGCATCTCTTGTATATAATTATATATGTACAGCTGGTATAACCTGGGCATCTCCTGTATATAATTATATATGTGCAGCTGGTATAACCTGCGCATCTCTTGTATATAATTATGTATGTACAGCTGGTATAACCTGGGCATCTCCTATATATAATTATATATGTACAGCCGGTATAACCTGAGCATCTCCTGTATATAATTATATATGTACAGCTGGTATAACCTGGGCATCTCCTATATATAATTATATATGTGCAGCTGGTATAACCTGGGCATCTCCTGTATAAAATTATATATGTACAGCTGGTATAACCTAGGCATCTCCTGTATATAATTATATATGTACAGGTGGTATAACATGGGCATCTGCTGTATATAATTATATATGTACAGGTGGTATAACCTGGGCATCTCCTGTATATAATTATATATGTACAGCCGGTATAACCTGGGCATCTCCTGTATATAATTATATATGTACAGCTGGTATAACCTGGGCATCTCCTGTATATAATTATATATGTACAGCTGGTATAACCTGGGCATCTCCTGTATATAATTATATATGTGCAGCTGGTATAACCTGGGCATCTCCTGTATATAATTATATATGTGCAGCTGGTATAACCTGGGCATCTCCTGTATATAATTATATATGTACAGCTGGTATAACCTGGGCATCTCCTGTATATAATTAGATATGTACAGCCGGTATAACCTGGGCATCTCCTGTATATAATTATATATGTACAGCTGGTATAACCTGGGCATCTCCTGTATATAATTATATATGTACAGCTGTTATAACCTGGGCATCTCCTGTATATAATTATATATGTGCAGCTGGTATAACCTGGGCATCTCCTGTATATAATTATATATGTGCAGCTGGTATAACCTGGGCATCTCCTGTATATAATTATACAGTCATATGTAAAAGTTTGGGCACCCCTATTAATGTTAACCTTTTTTCTTTATAACAATTTTGGTTTTTGCAACAGGTATTTCAGTTTCATATATCTAATAACTGATGGACTCAGTTATATTTCTGGATTCAAATGAGGTTTATTGTACTAACAGAAAATGTGCAATCTGCATTTAAACAAAATTTGACCGGTGCAAAAGTATGGGCACCCTTATCATTTTCTTGATTTGAACACTCCTAACTACTTTTTATTGACTTCCTGAAGCACTAAATTGGTTTTGTATCCTCATTAAGCTTTGAACTTCATAGCCAGGTGTATCAAATCATGAGAAAAGGTATTTAAAGTGGCCACTTGCAAGTAGTTCTCCTATTTGATTCTCCTATGAAGAGTGGCATCATGGGCTCCTCAAAACAACTCTCAAATGATCTGAAAACAAAGATTATTCAACATAGCTTTTCAGGGGGAAGGATACAAAAAGTTGTCTCAGAGATTTAACCTGTCAGTTTCCACTGTGAGGAACATAGTAAGGAAATGGAAGAACACAGGTACAGTTCTTGTTAAGCCCAGAAGTGGCAGGCCAAGAAAAATATCAGAAAGGCAGAGAAGAATGGTGAGAACAGTCAAGGACAATCCACAGACCACCTCCAAAGACCTGCAGCATCATCTTGCTGCAGATGGTGTCACTGTGCATCGGTCAACAATACAGCGCATGCATAACGCCTTTTTGTATGACCAAACAACTCAATCTTTGTTTCATCAGTCCACAGGACCTTCTTCCAAAATGTAACTGGCTTGTCCAAATGTGCTTTTGCAGACCTCAGGCGACTCTGTTTGTGGCGTGCTTGCAGAAACGGCTTCTTTTGCATCACTCTCCCATACAGCTTCTCCTTGTGCAAAGTGCGCTGTATTGTTGACCGATGCACAGTGACACCATCTGCAGCAAGATGATGCTGCCGGTCTTTGGAGGTGGTCTGTGGATTGTCCTTGACTGTTCTCACCATTCTTCTTCTCTGCCTTTCTGATATTTTTCTTGGCCTGCCACTTCTGGGCTTCACAAGAACTGTACCTGTGTTCTTCCATTTCCTTACTATATTCCTCACAGTGGAAACTCACAGGTTAAATCTCTGAGACAACTTTTTGTATCCTTCCCCTGAAAAGCTATGTTGAATAATCTTGGTTTTCAGATCATTTGAGAGTTGTTTTGAGGAGCCCATGATGCCACTCTTCATAGGAGAATCAAATAGGAGAACTACTGCAAGTGGCCACTTTAAATACCTTTTCTCATGATTTGATACACCTGGCTATGAAGTTCAAAGCTCAATGAGGTTACAAAACCAATTTAGTGCTTCATGAAGTCAGTAAAAAGTAGTTAGGAGTGTTCAAATCAAGAAAATGAGAAGGATGCCCATACTTTTGCACCGGTCAAATTTTGTTTAAATGCAGATTGCACATTTTCTGTTAGTACAATAAACCTCATTTGAATCAAGAAATATAACTGAGTCCATCAGTTATTAGATATTTGAAACTGAAATAGCTGTTGCAAAAACCAAAATTGTTATAAAGAAAAAAGGTTAACATTAATAGGGGTGCCCAAACTTTTACATATGACTGTATATGTACAGCTGTTATAACCTGGGCATCTGCTGTATATAATTATATATGTACAGCTGGTATAACCTGGGCATCTCCTGTATATAATTATATATGTGCAGCTGGTATAACCTGGGCATCTCCTGTATATAATTATATATGTACAGCTGTTATAACCCGGGCATCTGCTGTATATAATTATATATGTACAGCTGGTATAACCTGGGCATCTCCTGTATATAATTATATATGTGCAGCTGGTATAACCTGGGCATCTCCTGTATATAATTATATATGTACAGCTGGTATAACCTGGGCATCTCCTGTATATAATTATATATGTACAGCTGGTATAACCTGGGCATCTCCCCTATATAATTATATATGTACAGCTGATATAACCTGGGCATCTCCCGTATATAATTATATATGTACAGCTAGTATAACCTGGGCATCTCCTGTATATATTTATATATGTACAGCTGGTTTACCTGGGTATCTCCTGTATATAATTATATATGTACAGCTGGTATAACCTGGGCATCTCCTGTATATAATTATATATGTACAGCTGGTATAACCTGGGCATCTCCCCTATATAATTATATATGTACAGCTGGTATAACCTGGGCATCTCCCCTATATAATTATATATGTACAGCTGATATAACCTGGGCATCTCCCGTATATAATTATATATGTACAGCTAGTATAACCTGGGCATCTCTTGTATATATTTATATATGTACAGCTGGTTTACCTGGGGATCTCCTGTATATAATTATATATGTGCAGCTGGTATAACCTGGGCATCTCCTGTATATAATTATATATGTACAGCTGTTATAACCTGGGCATCTCCTGTATATGATTATATATGTGCAGCTGGTATAACCTGGGCATCTCCTGTATATGATTATATATGTGCAGCTGGTATAACCTGGGCATCTCCTGTATATAATTATATATGTACAGCTGGTATAACCTGGGCATCTCCTGTATATAATTATATATGTACAGCTGGTATAACCTGGGCATCTCCTGTATATAATTATATATGGACAGCTGGTATAACCTGGGCATCTCCTGTATATAATTATATATGTACAGCTGGTATAACCTGGACATCTCCTGTATATAATTATATATGGACAGCTGGTATAAGTTTTACATCCTATATATAGTATAATGGATCGTGCTGATTTAATAGATTGGTAATAATTTGGGATGTATATTACCTGGATGGATAGGCTGACGGGTGAATAACCTTCAGTGTCTTGTGGCTGATCTGGGTTAAAATTGGTATCCGCGCGTCTCATAAACAAAGGCTTCAGAACGTAACCGCAACGTCTGTTTTGCTGGAAGAGTCCATCATTAAGATCCATCTCTACTCCTGCTGTTTGGAAATTGAGCGCCGCTAAGAAGTTAAAACACAGAACAGGAATGGTTGTTAATGCAAGGAAAGCACATTTATATTGTAGTTCCATGTAACAGAGGAAGGAAAAGTAACTTTAACCCCCTCCCATTCCCCCACAAATGTCTTAAGTCTGTAGCCTACTTTGAGTTTAAGTTTGTATATTTCCATATTCTAGGTTTACAGTCACAATTTCACATAATTAAAATATGTATTATAATAATGATAATATTGCAGTATTATAGTAGTTATAGTCTTGTTCATAGGGGGCAGTATTATAGTAGTTACGAGAATTCTTGTGCATAGGGGTAGTATTATAGAAGTTATATTCTTGTACATAGGAGCAGTATTATAGTAGTTATATTATTGTACATAGAGGCAGTATTATAGTAGTTATATTCTTGTACATAGGGGGCAGTATTATAGTAGTTATATTCTTGTACATAGGGGCAGTATTATAGTAGTTATATTCTTGTACATAGGGGCAGTATTATAGTAGTTATATTCTTGTACATAGGAGCAGTATTATAGTAGTTATATTCTTGTACATAGGAGCAGTATTATAGTAGTTATATTCTTGTACATAGGGGCAGTATTATAGTAGTTATATTCTTGTACATAGGGGCAGTATTATAGTAGTTATATTCTTGTACATGGGGGCAATTTTTATTGTAAAAACCAAACAAATACAAATAACATTCCTCCAGTAATACAAAACTGAATTCACTAGGATTGTACATACATTCATTACATATCCAGGTTATACATATCAAATTAACTTAGAGTCCATACTCCTAGTTTGAGGGAAAAAAAAAAAAAAACACTTTGCAAACAGAGCTCATCATGTTCCTACCCAGTGACTCATCCTTCTCTATCTTAACATTTCCTAATTTCTCCTAATGATTTTCCCTATCTGAGTTCAGACATTATCTGGTTGACAGCGTCACAGATCTGAGTCGGAGTTATTCTGTTCACCACCGGTCTCCATCTCAGACTCTACTCGAGTGCCCTCCGGTAAGGGCTTCCGCTTTGGCGGAGGACAGTCCTCTACGTCCCTATCACACTCTGCGTCAATTCTTTTAAGGTTATCTTCAAAATCGCCGTCAGACTCAGACAGAACATCAAACCTGTTAGACACGACCATTACACCTGCAGAACTCTGGAATTTCTTCCCGGCTCCTTGGCCAGTGTCATACCCCTCAGGTTTACGGGAGGCCTTGTCCTTTTTCTTCCTTTTCTGATTATTGCTATACTCTTCAGACACAGATGGTAGCACTGAAGTAATGCCTTCCTGTGACTGCTGCCCCTGAGGTACAACCTCCATACTCCCCTGTTCTCTCTCTGAACCCTGCTGCTCTGGTGTTAGCTGAGTAGACCCCTGGTGGACCTCTGGTCTGGTCAGTATTTCCCCTGACAGTAAAGCTGCCTCCTCCAGAATCTCTGCCCGTGCCACCAAGTCCTCGTCAGGAAAGTCCTTACAGACATTGTGCCAGGCGTCTGGACAGTCCCTGTGAGGGTGACCGATCTTCCCACAGAGGTTGCACCTGATGTTCTGGCAGTCTGCAACTAGATGGCCGACCTCCCCACACAGGCTGCACTTCACCACAGTACAGGTATTTGCCAGGTGACCTGCCTTGCCACATTTAAAGCACTTACGAGGCTGCCCAGGATAGAAACACACACCCCTCTCCCTCCCAATAAAGAAGGAGTTGGGTAAATGGGCAGTGATGTTATTGCATTGGCGCAGTTTCACCAAAACCCGCCACCCTCTCGTCCAGATACCATCACTGTCTCTGCTTTTGGTGAGGTCAGAGACCAGGTCACAATGCCTCCGGAGCCACACCACAATGTCCTGCGGGGGAACAGACTCATTCCAGAAGATGACATTTACGGTGACAGTATCCGGCTTAGAGATAGGAATAAAGCTGAACTTACTCCAGCCCTCCGTGTCTCTAAACTTGGGGAAACTAGACCAGAATCTGTCCAGGTCAGACATGAGCTTAAAGCTGACATCATAGCCCTGCCTGTCTGGAAGATTAATCACTACCAGGATGCTGACTGGCACAAACCCCATCTGGTGACACAAGAGCTCCCTGACGACAAACCTCCTGTCTGGCAGGTCCTCCTTGGCACCTCTGTGCCGGAAACGCACGACGTTTCTCGGTTTAAACGCCTGGCCTGTATAATTGGTACCAGAGGTAAAGGACGGAGCACCATGACTCCAGGCATTACTGGGGGGACTGTGCGGGGTCACATTGGGTTGACTGACGGGGTGAAGGTCTGCAGCAGGAGGGGCAGCCACACCTTGTGTGATTGAAATTAAAGGGGGGAAATCACAGACATTATCATGCACATTGTTATCATCAGCATCAATGTCATTATCAGACTGTGCAGCGTCCACCAAAGATACTGTGCTTCCCCAAGCCCCCGACCCCTCAGATACAGTGCGGTTATCCCCAGCATCAGAGCCCTGCTGGGCACCATCAGTAATGACCAGCACATGTCCACTACCCAACTGTTGTGCTTGGCATTCTGAGACTTGTAGTCCCTCTGCTGGAAAGTGCAGTCCATGCTGCTGCTTTGAATCTGCTGCAGGCTGCTGTGCTGGGCATTCTGAGACTTGTGGTACACCTGCTGGAATCTGCATAACATGCTGCTGCTTGGGGTCTGCCGCAGGCTGCTGCGGCTGCAGTATTTGACCCTTTTGGAAGCAGAAACTTGCAGGCTGCAGCACTGGCCGCACCGGCTTCAGGGGCCCACCTGGGACAATGTCTGAGCTGGAACCTGCAGAGTCCTGCTTGTGTGACATCAACAGTTCCTGGTTCCTATAAGTCTCTGCCAGGGGCCCCATCTTCTCTAGGACACAGTCCATGTCCGTCACCACTTTTGCCAGCTGTATACCAAGCATGTTCACAGTCTGATCACAAAAGGTGTGATCCCCACCAGGATTAGCAGCCTTTACATTATAGCCCATTTCTATTTGTTTCTGCAGCAAGTCTTTGTGCTGCTGTAACTCACCGAGCCTCTTGACCAGTCCTGGGATCTCCTCTGCGACCTGAAGCTCAGGTGCACATGGCGTCTCCTCCTGGGATCCTGCTTTCAGCAATGTCCCCGGATGCTTGAAACCAGACGTCTCCTTAACTTTCACCACCGCTGGTTTCGTGGCTCCAAGCTCCACTGCACTTTTACTGCTGCCACCTGACTGCGACCTTGTGCGCCCAGAGCTCGCCATGCTGGCCACCACATGCTTCTGCTGCAGGTTCTCCTGGAGCGTCTGTCTCTCCAGTGAGGTTCTCCTCTGTCTGCTGGGAGACAGCTGCACACCTGAAGCCGGTGATGGCACCTCCTGAGCTGCAGGCTGCTTTCCTCCATTCAGCTTCTCACCAGTAGATTTCTTTTGGATTTCTCCTAGTTGTCCTTCACTCTGTTTGCCTTGGCTGGCCGACTGCTTAACTGGAACTTTCTTACCCACAGCCATGGCTTTTCCTTGTTCCGCTACTTTTTGCACTTTCACAGCTTCATCTTTCTTGCTGCTGCTGCTGCTGCTGCTACTTCCATTCTGAGCTTTTTTTCCCTAAGAAACAACTTTGGGACTTGCATCCGCCTTAGACACAACTTGAGCGTTACTTCCAAGTGTAGGCCTGGAAGCCTGGGCCTTGCTTGGGGAGTTACCCCGCCCAGGGTGGCCTCCCCCTGGGCCTGCTCCAGACATCAGGAGAGCTACAAACACACAACCTCACAGCTAGGAGGCAGTATTATAGTAGCTATATTCTTGTACATAGGAGCAGTATTATAGTAGTTATATTCTTGTACATAGGAGCAGTATTATAGTAGTTATATTCTTGTACATAGGGGTAGTATTATAGTAGTTATATTCCTGTACATAGGGGGCAGTATTATAGTAGTTATATTCTTGTACATAGGGGGCAGTTTTATAGTAGTTATATTCTTGTACATAGGGGCAGTATTATAGTAGTTATATTCTTGTACATAGGGGCAGTATTATAGTAGCTATATTCTTGTACATAGGGGTAGTATTATAGTAGTTATATTCTTGTACATAGGGGTAGTATTATAGTAGTTATATTCTTGTACATAGGGGCAGTATTATAGTAGCTATATTCTTGTACATAGGGGGCAGTATTATAGTAGCTATATTCTTGTACATAGGGGGCAGTATTATAGTAGCTATATTCTTGTACATAGGGGGCAGTATTATAGTAGTTATATTCTTGTACATATGGGCAGTATTATAATGGTAATATTCTTGTACATATGAGCAGTATTATAGTAGTTATATTCTTGTACATAGGGGCAGTATAATAGTAGTTATATTCTTGTACATAGGTGGCAGTATTATAGTAGTTATATTCTTGTACATAGGGGTAGTATTATAGTAGTAATATTCTTGTACATATGGGCAGTATTATAATGGTAATATTCTTGTACATATGAGCAGTATTATAGTAGTTATATTCTTGTACATAGGGGCAGTATAATAGTAGTTATATTCTTGTACATAGGTGGCAGTATTATAGTAGTTATATTCTTGTACATAGGGGTAGTATTATAGTAGTTATATTCCTGTACATAGGGGGCAGTATTATAGTAGTTATATTCTTGTACATAGGGGGCAGTATTATAGTAGCTATATTCTTGTACATAGGAGCAGTATTATAGTAGTAATATTCTTGTACATATGGGCAGTATTATAATGGTTATATTCTTGTACATAGGGGCAGTATTATAGTAGTTATGTTCTTGTACATAGGAGCAGTATTATAGTAGTTATATTCTTGTACATAGGGGCAGTATTATAGTAGTTATGTTCTTGCACATAGGAGCAGTATTATAGTAATTATATTCTTGTACATAGGGGCAGTATTATAGTAGTTATGTTCTTGTACATAGGAGCAGTATTATAGTAGTTATATTCTTGTACATAGGGGCAGTATTATAGTAGTTATATTCTTGCACATAGGAGCAGTATTATAGTAGTTATATTCTTGTACATAGGGGCAATTTTTATTATAAAACCCAAACATAAATACAATTATAATAAAACAAAAATCATCCAGTATTACAAAACACAAACCACTTAGGTAATATATACACAGCACTAATAATCAGATCATATTCATCAATAAATTAAAGTGTCCACACCTGGGGATGGAAAAAGAAAGTTAGAGGGAAAAAAAACACAAAAAAAAAAAAACAAAACAAAACATTATCATATTTTCTAACTGAATTTTACGTTTCTCCATAACGTTATGTTTCTTGGACTCCTTCCAACTTCTAGTGATTTTATCCACCGGAGTTCTGACATAACCTGATTGGCGGCAGCGGTGTGATCGAACGGCTCATTGTGCAGTGACACCCGGGTTCTCATGTGCCAGTGATAGTATTTGATGACACTGATTATAATGTACATTGTCTCTCTGTTGATGTTACTAACAGTGGAGGGGACACCATAGATTATGTCAGGATACTTTAGAGTCCGCAGTCTGGGGATTTTTAGATTATCTGACACTTCCTCCCAGATCTTCCTCCCTCCCCAGCAATCACATATAAAGTGCTCCATAGTTTCCTCCTGCTGACAACCAAGGGGACAATTCCGATCAGAGACACACAGATGTTTCAGGTTCCCTCTGACAAAGAGCCGACTATGCAGTGAAAGCCAAGTGACATCAAACAGTTTAGGAGGAAGCCGTTTCCCGTTTAGGAACCTAAGGCTTTCCTGCAGGGTGGTGGTGACACAATCTCTCAGGGCCAGTGGAGAGTAGAAGAAAGTCCTACATACACGAGCATACAGGTCTCTTCTCGTACTGCTCTCAATGTAAGACCTCTCCAGTCCCCACCTCCTAACACACTTCAGACCATAGTCCAGATACTGGGGGAGGTGGTCACCTGTCCATCTCCTCCTCTTGAGACTGCCGCCTCGCACCCAAGATTCTGCAAAAGGCAATATCCAGTACCTGATACTATTTACCCACAGGGAGCTACTGTTTGAGTCCATGTTCCCAAAATTCACCTTTAGAAACAAGGAGTCAAAGAAAACCCTTGGATTCAACATATCCAGCCCACCCTCTCTCCGCCGTAGGTATGTTATTCCCCTCTTTATCAGGTTCATCCTATTCCCCCACAAGAGCTGGAAGAACAGGCTGAAGAGCCTCGCTGAGAAAGATTCTGGTAAAGGGAAAATGACAGAGACATACAAGAAAACGGGGACCAGGTAAGTCTTCAACATTGTGACCCTTTCTCTGTAGGTCAGCCTCCAGTTCTTCCATCGCTGAACCTTTGCATTTCCGGTTTCCAATTTCTCCTCCCAATTTAGCGTGGCATTATCATCCCTCCCAAATTTAACCCCTAGGATCTTAATATGGGTGGAGGCTTTGGAAAACTGCGGCAGATCAAAGCTGGGCTCAGTATCTAATGTCCACAGAGCTTGACTCTTTTCAAGGTTGACCAGAGACCCGGAGGCCTCTGAGTAGCTTCTGATGGACGCAGATAACATCTGCACCTCACGAGGATTGGAGATCACCAGCGTCACATCGTCCGCATAGGCAACAACATTCAGAGGCGGGCAGTGGGGGACCGGCACCCCCTGAAAATCGCACTCCTGCAGTGACCTCAGAAACGGGTCTAGGGCAAAAACATACAGGAGCGGACTCATTGGGCAACCCTGTCTCACCCCCGCCCCAACTCCAAAAGTGTCACCCTGCCAACCATTAATCAGAGGAAAGCTCACCGCCTCTCTGTACAACGTCTTCACCCAATCCACAAATTGTCCCGGAATACCGTACTTTGACAAAGTGGCCCACAGATAGTCATGATCAACCCTGTCAAAGGCTTTAGCCTGGTCCAGACTAACAACATATCTCCCACACCGCAGAGCTTTACATCTCTCAAACATCTCTCGTATCGAGATGACTGCTCCAGAGATGTTCTGCCCTTTTACTGTGCCAAACTGAGAGCCTGCCAACAGTGCCGGGGACAAACAGACTAATCTAGAAAATAGGATCTTTGCTAGAATCTTCCTGTCCACATTCAAGAGGGCAATCGGCCACCAGTTCTTGATGTCACTCGGCTCTTTACCTTTAGACAGCAGAATTAACGAGGACACTCTCATGGATGGAGGCATCAGGTGATTTTCTAGACAATTTCTATACACATCCACGAGAATTGGAGCCAGGAGGTCTCTGAATTTCTTATAAAATTCTGCTGTTATACCATCTGGACCTGGTGCCTTCTTCAGATATAACTTATCAATAGCCTCCTTAACTTCTTCCACCGTTAATTCTGCTGTCAAAGGAGAAAAGTCCAGATCATTAGTATCAGGCGCTGGAGTTGCCTCCAAGAATTGAGCCATCTTATCTTTATCCAAAACTTTCCTCTGAAACAAGTCAGCATAGTAAGATCTCACCACCTCCAGGATACCCTCCCGTGAATCCTGCAATACACCCTGGGAGTCAATGAGACCCGTGACCATTTTTTTGGCCACCCTCTCCCTGCAATTCTCAAAGGGATCAGGGGCCCCTAAGGACCCATAATCCCGTTCAAGAACCAGGGAGGTATACCTGCTATACTGATACTGCTTTATCTCAGATTTCAGCCGGTCGATCTTCACTTTGTCATCCCCGCCCGCCGAATACAGTGACTCCAATTCTTTGCGCAGCTTTAGGTACTGGCTGTACTTATTCCTCCCTTTATTAACTGACAGTCTCTTTAAGAGGGATCTGATATCCTCCTTGACGTCCTCCCACCAGTCGGTCATGTTGTCATAGAAGTCAACCCTGTCTAGATGAAGCTGGATAAGGGAGTGAACACGGCTCTGAACATAGGCATCATCCAGGAGACTGGAATTAAGCTTCCACAACCCTCTACCAATGTCCGGACGGTTAGAGGAACCCAAAGAGAAGCACAAGGCGAGGTGATCAGAGTAAGGGACGACCTTCTCACTCAGGGCGCCGACAGCCTCAGTAGGACTGACAAAAGCAAAATCTATCCCTACTGCTCCTGTTGGAACATGAATACGTGAATTTTGGCTGTCGCCCACCCTGTGTGAAAACGTCGGTCAGTCCTGCCTGCATTATAACGTTATGTAGGACCTTACCGTCCCTGGTCACTGCCCTGCCCGAGGAGCTGTCACCTGATGTCATTATGGCATTAAAGTCCCCCGCCATCACCACTGGAAGAGAAGTGAAGAGGTAAGGCTTGACGTCATTAAACAGCTGGATCCTGTCAGTCACTGTCTGTGGCCCATAGATGTTAATAAGCCGGAGTCGCCTCCCATGGACAGTGACTTCCAGGACCAGACATCTTCCCATGACCACCTCCGTCATCCTATGCACAGTCACATCATTGGTGTTAAACAGGACAGCGACCCCGGCGTAAGGCTCCACAGCCAGTGACCAGAAAGAAGGACCGGACCGCCATTCCCTCTCAGCCTCTCTCATAAGCCCCAGAGATGTCAGTCGTGTCTCCTGCAGGAAGATGACATCTGTGTCCAGATATTTGAGATGTTCATACACCGTGTGTCTAGTTCTCCTCAGCTTAATGCTATTCACATTGCTCGAGGTCACTGTCAATGAGAACCCCGCCATCACAACACAATATAGAAAGAGCAGAGTAATAGCCATCATCATGAGTCAGAGATGTTCTGTCCACCACTGGTGTCCATGTCAGACTCTACCTGAGGGTCTACAGATAAGGGCTTCCGCTTTGGTGGGGGATGGTCCTCTATGTCCCTGTCACACTCAGCATCAACTTTCCTCAACTCTTCCTCATAATCGTCACCATTGGAGTCAGATAAAACTCCATACTTGTTGGACACGACCATCACTCCTGCAGAATTCTGAACCTTCTTACTAGCACTCTGACCAGTGTCATATTCTGCCTCAGGTTTACGGGAGGATGTGTTCTTTTTCTTCCTTTTATTATTATTAATGTTCCAGTCATCAGATACAGACAGCGATGCTGAAGGGGGGGCTATCTGAGGCTGCTGGACCTGATGGACGACCTCCATGTTCCCCTCTGCACCCTGCTTCTCTGGTGCTGCCTGAGTGGACTCCTGGTGGGCATCTGAGCTGGTCAACATCTCTCCTGACATTAAACACTCCTCCTCATGTGTCCCTGCCACCACATCCTCATCCTCCTGAGCCTCTGCCCCTGCCATCACTAACTCATCAGGGAAGACTCTGCAGATGTTGTGCCAGGCGTCTGGACAGTCCCTGTGAGGGTGGCCCATCTTACCACAGAGGTTGCACCTGACGTCCCGGCAGTCTGCAGCGACATGGCCGATTGCCCCACACAGACTGCACTTCACCACAGTACAGGCGTTAGCCATTTGACCTTTCCCACCACATTTGAAGCACTTTCTGGGTTGCCCGGGATAATAACACCTTCCCTTCTCCCTCCCAATGAAGAAGGAGTTGGGTAAGTGGGCAGTGATGTTATTACATTGCCGCAATTTTACCAAGACCCGTCACCCCATTGTCCAGATACCATCCTCATCTCTGACCTTGGTGAGTCCAGAGACGAGGTCACAGTGTCTCCGGAGCCACACCTTGATGTCCTGTGGAGGAACGGCCTCATTCCAGAAGGTGATATTCACTGTGACAGTGTCTGGCCTGGAGATAGGAACCAACACAAACTTATTCCAGCCCTCAGCATCTCTGAACTTGGGGTAATTGGCCCAGAATCTATCCAGGTCAGACATGAGCTTGAAGCTGACCTCGTAGCCCTGCCTGTCCTGAAGATTAGACACCGCCAGTATCTCATTTGCCACAAACCCCATCTGGCCGCAGAGCAGCTCTCTCACCACATACCTGCGTTGTGGCAGATCCTCCTTGGCACCTATGTATTTAAACCGCACCACATTAATGCGCTTGAATGTCTGGCCGGTATACCTGGCGCTGGAAGTGAAGGATGCGGCGCCGCGGCTCCAGGCATTCCTGGGGGGCACCTGCCGGGTCACACTGGGCTGACTGACAGGGAGAGGGCCTGCAGCAGGGGGGATGTCACACCTTGTGGACTAGATGGCAAAGGGGGATAATCACACATATCATGCACATTATCATAAGCAGCATCATTATCAGACAGTGCGACGTCCATTACAGAATGTGAAACCCCTCCAACCCCCGACCCCATGGGCACAGCATCCCCAGCCACAGTCTGTGCCTCAGCCTCATCAGCACAAACAGTCTCAGAAATACTGTCCTGCTCCTGTGTGGGGCATTCTGGGACCTGTGGTGCCTCTGCTGGAGTCTGCAGTGTGTGCTCCTGTTCACACTCGGCTGTCTCATCAGCACAAACAGTCTCACATATACTGTCCTGCTCCTGTGTGGGGCACTCTGGGACCTGTGGTGCCTCTGCTGCAGTCTGAAGTGTATGCTCCTGTTCACACTGAGCTGCCTGCTGCTGCAGTTGTTTACCCTCCTGGAAGCAGAAGCGGGCAGCCTGTAACACTGGCCGTGTCCGCTGCTGGGGGGTCCCGTCCTGAACATCAGGGGTCCTGGCCTCTACAGCACAGTCCTGCTTATAGGAGGCGAACCACTCGTGGTTCCTGTAGGTCTCTGCCAGGGGCCCCATGCTCTCCAGCACAGATTCAGTGTCCTGCACAACACTCGCCAGCTGTACACCCAGTGTGTTCAGTCTCAGGTCATAGGCGTCATTACTGGCAGGATTAGTGGTCTTTAGACTATAGATGAAGTCTACCTCCATTTGCAGCGCTTTTTTTTGCTGCTGTAACTCACCCAGTTTTCGGACAAGTCCCGGTATCTCATCCGCTAGCTGCAGCTCGGGTGCACGCGCCGGCCCCACAGGTTTAGTCTTGACCACGGGTACAGGGGTTTTGAATCCTGTCTTGTGCGGGTCCACCACGGATGGTTTTGTGGCCCCTTGGCTGGATGCAGGCTCCGCAGCAGGTTTATCGCTGCCACCTGACTGTGACCGTGTGCGTCCTGACCGCGCCATACTGCCATGTTGCTGTAGGTTCCCCTGCATTGTCTGCCTTTCCAAAGACGTCCGTCTCTGCCTGGAAGCAGCAGAGGTGATCTGCACAGCTGGGGCCGATCTCACCTGTGCACCTGGCAGGAGCTGCTTACTGACAGGGGAGCTACAAGACTTCACATTCAGCTGGTTTCCATCACTCACAGACACTTTTCCTTCTGGCTTCTTTGCTGGAACTGGAGAAGGTTTTCCTCCCAAAACTTTACTCACAACTGTTTCTTTCTTCATAGAACTGCTGCAGCTTTGACTCGCTGCATTCACTGGACTCACAGTGGCTTTGGGATTAACATTCCCATTAGTAGAAGCCTGAGAGGCTAGTCCCAGTGTAGGCCGGGAAGCCTGGGCCTTGCCAGGGGAGTTTCCTCGCCCAGGGTGGCCACTCCCTGGGCTTGCTCCAGACATCAGGAGAACCACTGACACACAACCTCACAGCTAGGAGGCAGTATTATAGTAGTTATATTCTTGTACATAGGGGCAGTATTATAGTAGTTATATTCTTGTACATAGGAGCAGTATTATAGTAGTTATATTCTTGTACATAGGGGCAGTATTATAGTAGTTATGTTCTTGCACATAGGAACAGTATTATAGGAATTATATTCTTGTACATAGGGGCGTATTATAGTAGTTATGTTCTTGTACATAGGAGCAGTATTATAGTAGTTATATTCTTGTACATAGGAGCAGTATTATAGTAGTTATATTCTTGTACATAGGGGCAGTATTATAATAGTTATATTCTTGTACATAGGAGCAGTATTATACTAGTTATATTCTTGTACATAGGAGCAGTATTATAGTAGTTATATTCTTGTACATAGGGGCAGTATTATAGTAGTTATGTTCTTGCACATAGGAGCAGTATTATAGTAATTATATTCTTGTACATAGGGGCAGTATTATAGTAGTTATATTCTTGTACATAGGGGGCAGTATTACAGTAATTATATTCTTGTACATAGGGGACAGTATTATAGTAGTTATGTTCTTGTACATAGGAGCTGTATTATAGTAGTTATATTCTTGTATATAGGAGCAGTATTATAGTAGTTATGTTCTTGTACATAGGAGCAGTATTATATTAGTTATATTCTTGTACATAGGAGCAGTATTATAGTAGTTATATTTTTGTACATAGGGGCAGTATTATAGTAGTTATATTCTTGTACATAGGAGCAGTATTATAGTAGTTATATTCTTGTATATAGGAGCAGTATTATAGTAGTTATATTCTTGTATATAGGAGCAGTATTATAGTAGTTATATTCTTGTACATAGGGGCAGGCAGTATTATAGTAGTTATGTTCTTGTACATAGGGGCAGTATTATAGTAGTTATGTTCTTGTACATAGGAGCAGTATTATAGTAATTATATTCTTGTACATAGGAGCAGTATTATAGTAGTTATATTCTTGTACAAAAGAGCAGTATTATAATAATTATATTATTGTACATAGGAGCAGTATTATAGTAGTGATATTCTTGTACATAGGGGACAGTATTATAGTAGTTATATTCTTGTACATAGGGGGCAGTATTATAGTAATTATATTCTTGTACATAGGGACAGTATGATAGTAGTTATGTTCTTGTATATAGGAGCAGTATTATAGTAGTTATGTTCTTGTACATAGGAGCAGTATTATAGTAGTTATATTCTTGTACATAGGGGCAGTATTATAGTAGTTATATTCTTGTACATAGGGGCAGTATTATAGTAGTTATATTCTTGTACATAGGGGCAGTATTATAGTAGTTATATTCTTGTACATAGGGGCAGTATTATAGTAGTTATATTCTTGTACATAGGAGCAGTATTAGTTATATTCTTGTACATAGGGGGCATTATTATAGTAGTTATATTCTTGTACATAGGGGGCAGTATTATAGTAGTTATATTCTTGTACATAGGGGCAGTATTATAGTAGTTATATTCTTGTACATGGTCCATACAATCAGGGCAACTGTTACCACCCACCTTTCGTGTCTACCTCTTTCCTTATAGACTGTAAGCTTGCGAGCAGGGCCCTCATTCCTCTTGGTATTTGTTATAATCTATGTGATTATTTTTATTGTAATGTAAGATATGATTTTGTAGAACTTTCTAGAATCTCCCATTGCTATACACTGAGGAGACAAGCCTGTCATGTAGCTGCAACCCCCCTCCTTATCAGCTCTGTGCTTGCCGGTAACATGAAACCGTCCATTTCCTCTCGCAGCCTTCCCCCCTGCAAGGGAAAGCATTGCTTTGTTCTGAAACCATGAAGCTTGAATACAGGTATAGGAAATATTAAAAGAAGCCTAGCGCGCACTTCGCTTGTGACAGAGATATGATACTCACATTCCTGTAAAGGGCACGAAGCCAGCTTTCTAAACCCCTAAGGTTCACGATTCTCGGACTTCCAGAAATTGAGATATGGATTGCTCCCAAATGGAGTGTCCTATCTAGTGCATTCTTGATGTTTTCTTGTTGGGTTTGTTACACTGGGAAACATGGGTGAGTTCATACGAGCTTCCCCATTAAGATATGGTTATCATAACCTTTTTAGTTAAGTTATAACTGAGAGAGAAGGGGGGTTGGACCTCACCAGACCACCCATTTCGTGAAGTCACCGACCCTAGGCTATAGGTATTCCCTACCAAATTCCAGTCAGTTCAGCTGGAGTCCTCCTGCCAGAGAGACATGCCGATGAGTGGGGACGTTTGGTTAAGCGCCCCTCCCCCAGCCACATGGTCTGCCTACGCACATGTGAGTGTTACTTTCTGTTCTTTCATTTACTTTGTTTTATATTTGTATTTGTACATATGTAACGTCTCAACTTTATAGCAACTTTTATCTGTGTAATCACTGCCCGCATTCTTTTGGGAATAAATGATAAAATCTATTAGCTCTGTCTCCATGCTCTAGGAAACGAACTATGCGCCTTTTTTTTAGATAATTACGCTACTGTTCGGGTTGGCTTCGAACCCCTCCATTAAGTCTATAACTTAAGTGAAGAAACCAGGAGCTTGTGGCAGCGTGGTGTGCACGGCTGGCGAGGCTAGCTGGCAGTACAGAAGGGTCTTATATTGCTGAAGGAGTGGTTGAGGCCACGGCATTGATAATTCCCTTACTGCAATAGTCTAGTTGCCCGTGCACAGCAAGCAGCCCGTCCGGCGACTAATTATCCTAGGGGCAGTTCCCTGACTGACCTGAGGGTAAGGGGGGGCGCCGGAGAGCTGCGAGTTCCAAAGTGGAACTGAGAAAGTGGGATATACATAAATCCCCGCAGTTCTTGGAAGGTTGTTAGCAGTGGTGGGGCATCCAAAATACCCCCCTGCGGTAAATTGTCAGAGCAAGATTAGCTTGCTGTATTTTTGTCACATGGTGCTAGTGATGGGATAACTAAAATAAGCCCCCACCGTGCCTGTGATAGCCGTGTGCCAGCAGTGCGTCGCGTCCCTCCATCCGCTGACAAACCAGTGTCGGTGGTGGGATCGTGACATATTGGTGGCACAGGGTCCGCTGTCCGTCACAATTTGGCGACAGCGGTCCGCCGTTCCTCACATATTTGGTGGCAGCGGTGGGATAATCCTAGAGCATTAGTGATTTGGTTTGAGCAATCATTCCTCTCACTAAAATCCTGCAAGGTTCCTGCGGGAATCCTGAATCATAGGTTTTGGAGAACAGACTCAGTGGTTACTAGTCCTGAAACATTTTTGTGTACGTACAAGTATTCCCTCCCTTTTCTTCGTTTTTCTTTTCTATCTTTTATTTGGCAACCATGGCGGCAAAAGGAGAACCCTGGTACAGACAGCAGAAAAAGGAAAACCTTGCTGCAGTATGCATTGACGCCACAAGCAAAACCAGAGATCAATTGATCGTGGCTCTGGTGCAGCTGGACAACACCCAGAGTCCAGCGGGTGCAGAAGTTGGCCCAAGTGACAATGGGGCTGCAGCAGAGGCTCCACTCCTGAGCACTGGCCCCACATTCAACCAGAGCACGCTGGACCCCTACCTGCAAGCGGCCTTGGACACTCTCCCTGCCGAAGACCGCGAGGGCCGTATGACACTGATCCAGCAAGCTCGGGAAAGAGAGGAGCAGCAAGCCGAGCAGAGGCGGAGAGAGCAGAGCAGCGAGCTGAGCGCGAGGCGCAGAGGGCCCATGAACTGGAGGTGCTCCACCCCCACAACCCGAAGCAGTGAGCCCAGCAGCGTCCAGACTCCTAAACCCCGGCCAGAGCATTTTCCCATGATGGAAAAGGATGGGGACTTGGACACGTTTCTGCGAGCCTTTGAGAAAGCCTGCCGACAGTACCGGCTGGATAAGGTCCAATGGGCCAGGTACTTGACTCCAGGGCTAAAAGGCAAAGCTCTGGAGGCGTTTGCTTCTCTGCCGTCAGAAGACGACGACTATGATGCCATCAAGCAGGCTCTGATCGCCAAATACCGACTGACACCTGAGGTATACTGAAAGAAGTTCCGGAACCTCCAACGTGGCCCACACGATAGCTATAGTGATGTGGTGCAAGGACTGATTCCTTTAAGCAGCTACGGGACCTGATGATCAAAGACCAGTTCCTGCATCTCTGCCCAGCTGAGGTCCGACAGTTCATCCTGGACCGCGAACCAACGAAAGCTGACAAAGCGGCTCAGATCGCCGACAACTACGAGGCCAACCGGAAGCCAGAGACGCGGAGGCCATTCACCACCAGCTGGAAAGCCTGCAACCAACCCCAGTGCCCCAGCTAGCCGTCACTCCGGAGGCCCTGGCCCAGATACCAACGCCAGGCCTATTACTGACAGTCGCAAGTGTTACAACTGCGATCGGACTGGTCACCTCCGTTCCACCTGTCCGGAAAAGCCGAAGAAACCCACAGCCAAGGCTTCTGGGCCCAACGCCTCTGTTCTTTTGGTGGGAGGTGTGGTTGGGAGGATTGACGACAACGTTCAACCTGTCCAGGTGGGGGCCCGTCTTGCTTCAGGCCTCAAGGACACCGGGGCTGAACGAACCCTCATCCGTCCTGGACTGGCGGCCCCTGAAGAGTTTGTTGAGGGGAAAACCCTGACTGTCACCGGGATTGGGGGTACCCGCTGTCTCTTGCCAGTGGCCCGGGTATTCCTTGATTGGCGTGCTGGGAGCGGGGTGAGGGAAGTGTGAGTGTCCGAAAACCTGCCCACTGATGTTTTATTGGGAACTGACTTGGGGAGGATGGTTGCATACTATGTCCCTGACACCCCTCCCCAATTTGATAATAAGGGCAATGTTAACCCTGATGATGATGATGATGATGATGACAGGAAACTGAATGTGTTACCTGCAAATGCCTTGATGAGTAATGATGCCACTAACAACCATTCTCTCCCCAGGAATGATGGTGATGTAACTTTACCAAAGCAATCTGATAACCATTCTTTTCCTAGGAATGATGATGATGATGATGTATCTGTGCCGACGGAACCTGTTAACCATTTCTTTGAAACGGTAGATGTGTCCACAGGTACCGAAGTGCTCAGCTCTGTCACTCTACGGAGTGAGACGGCTGAGGAATCCCTGGCAGGAGCAAGCAACGGTGCTCAAGGAAATGGGGAGGTGCATGGGGACCATGAGGAAGGTAATGCCATGCAACTGACCAGTGCCACCGAGGAAGGTAACTGGCCCATAAGTAGCACTGCTCCTGAAGTGTTGGGGGTGGATGGGGAGGAAGAGCCCATAGCAGCACCGACTGGTGGGTCTGTAGAAATCCCCAGGGAGACAGCATACATAGCAGCTGTCACACGCAGTCAGAGTGCCCAGATCGCAGGTAGCGCACTGTCTTCTGGACCCTCTTCTGCTACAGGAGAGACTGAACCAGAGGTGAACCCAGAGCCGGTTCTAGAGGGTCCCAGTAAGGAAGGGTCCCTGACGTCACTTCTGGCAGCCTCCAGCAAGTAGTTCCAGGCTGCTCTGCACTCAGATGCAAGCCTGGAGAAATTGAGACACCTCGCCGAGACGCCCACCTCCGAGCCTGATAAGGAGAGGGTGTTCTGGGAACGAGGAAGGTTGTACCGGGAGACAGTACCCGGAGATCCCCAAAAGGAGTGGTTGAGGGAAAGACAGCTAGTCGTCCCCCTACAGTTCAGAACTGAGTTGTTGCGGATTGCCCATGAGATTCCACTCGCTGGACACTTGGGGATCAGCAAAACAAAGGCACGGCTGTCTCAACACTTCTATTGGCCCAAGATGGGGACAGATGTAACACAATACTGCCGCTCCTGTAACACCTTTCAAAAAGTGGGTAAGGCGGGGCCTGCTCTTAAGGCTCCCCTTATCCCTTTGCCGGTGATAGAGGAGCCTTTCCAGAGAATCACGGTGGACATTGTAGGCCCGCTGGCCATCCCCAGCAGCTCTGGAAAGCAATACATTCTCACCGTGGTAGACTACGCTACCCGGTACCCAGAGGCAGTAGCTCTGTCTTCAACCAGGGCAGATAAGGTGGCTGACTCACTGGTGACCATCATTTTAAGCGTAGGATTTCCCAGGGAGATGCTTACTGATCAAGGGACCCAATTCATGTCTCGCCTAATGGAGGCTCTCTGTGAGAAAATTCAGGTGAAGCACCTGGTATCGAGTGCGTATCACCCACAGACTAATGGTTTGTGTGAACGCTTCAACGGTACCCTCAAACAGATGCTCCGCATGCTGGTTGAGACCCAACGTCGCGACTGGGAGCGGTACCTCCCACACCTGCTGTTCGCTTACAGAGAAGTTCCGCAGGCCTCGACCGGTTCTCCCCCTTCGAGCTCCTGTATGGCAGGCGAGTCCGGGGACCCCTTGGGTTGATAAGAGAATCCTGGGAAGATGAGCCAAACCCCACAGAAGTGTCCATCGTGGATTATGTCATGCGCTTCCGTGACAAGATGCAGACCTTGACGCAATTGGTGCATGACAACATGACGCAGGCTCAGGCTGACCAGAAGCACTGGTACGACCAGAACGCCCGGGAGCGGACCTACCAGGTGGGTCAAAAGGTATCGGTGCTGGTCCCCGTACCAACGGATAAGCTTCAGGCAGCCTGGGAAGGCCCATACGTCGTCCACCAACAGCTCAACCGGTTCACCTACGTGGTCACGCTTGACCATGCTCGGGGTAGGCGCAAGGCCTTTCACGTCAATATGCTGAAGGCGCCCCACGAACGTGAAGCTTGCGTCCTACCGGTCTGCAACCTGCCCGAGGATGGGGAGGAAGATCCCCTCCTGGACATGCTGGCCCAAGCCAAGGCCAATGGGTCCATTGAGGACATGGAGATAAGTGGTTTGCTAACCGTATCCCAGCGGTCGCAGTTGGTGGAAGCCCTGGAACCCGTCCGGGCCGTGTTCACCAACCGACCTGGGAGGACGGAGTTAGCGGTTCATGAGGTGGACACCGGGAATCACACCCCACTACAGCGAACACCTTATTGGATCTCTGAGGAGGTGCAACAAGTCATGCGCCAAGAGATTAATGAGATGTTAAGGCTGGGGGTGATTCGATGGTCAAAAAGCGAGTGGGCCTCACCTGTAGTCCTTGTGCCTAAAAAGGATCGAACCACCCGGTTCTGCGTGGACTACAGGGGTCTCAACGCCATCACAACCTCTGATGCCTACCAGATGCCGCGCATCGAGGATCTGCTTGAGCGGTTGGCAAAAGCAAGGTACATATCCATCATGGATCTGAGTCGTGGATACTGGCAGATTCCCCTGAGCCCTGAGGCGCAGGAGAAATCCGCCTTTATCACCCCCTTTGGACTGTACAAGTCCACGGTCATGCCCTTCGGCATGAAAAATGCCCCTGCCACTTTCCAGCAGATGGTCAACCACCTGCTTCGGGGACTGGAGGAGTACGCGGTGGCGTACTTGGACGACATCGCCATCTTCAGTTCCACCTGGGAGGAACACCTTCAGCATCTCCAGGAGGTGCTCAAGCGTCTTCACCAGGCAGGCCTGACTATCAAGCCAGGAAAGTGCCAGATGGGCATGAGCGAGGTCCAGTACCTGGGGCACCGGGTTGGCGGGGGTTGCATGAGGTCAGAGCCAGAAAAGGTGGACGCAATTGCGTCCTGGCCCACCCCCAGGACCAAGAAACAGGTGAAGTCCTTCTTGGGCACTGCAGGGTTCTATAGGCGGTTCGTGCAGGACTATAGCGCCCTTGCAAAACCCTTGACGGACCTCACCAAGCAGAGGCTACCCCAAACAGTCAACTGGACAGATGACTTTGAGGCGGCTTTCCAAGCTTTGAAAGCAGCCCTGTGCAGCTCTCCAGTGTTGAGAGTAGTCAACAGCAGTCGCCTGTTTCTGGTACAGACCGACACCAGCGAGTTTGGCCTCGGTGCTGTGCTCAGCCAGGTCGACTCGGGGAACCAGGAGCACCCCGTGTTGTACCTGAGCCGGAAACTTTTGCAGAGAGAAGTGGCATACTCGACCATCGAGAAGGAGTGTCTGGCCATGGTGTGGGCATTGCAACGTTTGCAGCCCTACCTGTACGGGCGCACCTTCACGGTGGTAACCGACCACAACCCTCTGAGCTGGTTGCACACAGTATCCGTAACCAATGGATGGTTGCTCCGCTGGAGCCTTGCCCTTCAACAGTACGACTTTACTGTACAACACAAAAAGGGCAGTGAACATGGCAATGCCGATGGGTTGTCCTGCCGGGGCGAACCCGCTGAGGTGTGCATGGCCGATTACCGACAGGTAATGCCTCCGTAGCGCCCTCTAAAGGGGGGAGGTGTAATGTAAGATATGATTTTGCAGAACTTTCTAGAATCTCCCATTGCTATACACTGAGGAGACAAGCCTGTGATGTAGCTGCAACCCCCCCTCCTTATCAGCTCTTTGCTTGCTGGTAACATGAAACCGTCCATTTCCTCTCGCAGCCTTCCCCCCTGCAAGAGAAAGCATTGCTTTGTTCTGAAACCATGAAGCTTGAATACAGGTATAGGAAATATTAAAAGAAGCCTAGCGCGCACTTCGCTTGTGACAGAGATATGAAACTCACATTCCTGCAAAGGGCACAAAGCCAGCTTTCTAAACCCCTGAGTTTCACGATTCTCGGACTTCCAGAAATTGAGATATGGATTGCTCCCAAATGGAGTGTCCTATCTAGTGCATTCTTGATGTTTTCTTGTTGGGTTTGTTACACTGGGAAACATGGGTGAGTTCATACGAGCTTCCCCATTAAGATATGGTTATCATAACCTTTTTAGTTAAGTTATAACTGAGAGAGAAGGGAGGTTGGACCTCACCAGACCGCCCATTTCGTGAGAATAAATTCTAAAATCTATTAACTCTGTCTCCATGCTCTAGGAAACGAACTATGCGCCTTGTTTTAGATAATTACGCTACTGTTCAGGTTGGCTTCGAACCCCTCCATTAAGTCTATAACTTAAGTGGAGAAACCAGGAGCTTGTGGCAGCTTGGTGTGCGTGGCTGGCGAGGCTAGCTGGCAGTACAGAAGGGTCTTATATTGCTGAAGGAGTGGTTGAGGCCACGGCATTGATAATTCTCTTACTGCAGTAGTCTAGTTGCCCGTGCACAACAAGCAGCCCGTCTGGTGACTACTTATCCTATGTGCAGTTCCCTGACTGACCTGAGGGTAAGGGGGGCGCCGGAGAGCTGCGAGTTCCAAAGTGGAACTTAGAAAGTGGGATATACATAAATTTCCGCAGTTCTTGGAAGGTTGTTAGCAGTGGTGGGGCATCCAAAATACCCCCCTGCGGTAAATTGTCAGAGCAAGATTAGCTTGCTGTATTTTTGTCACATGGTGCCAGTGGTGGGATAACTAAGATAAGCCCCCACTGTGCCTGTGATAGCCGTGTTCCGGCAGTGCGTCACGTCCCTCCGTCCGCTGACAAACCAGTGTCGGTGGTGGGATCGTGACATATTGGTGGCACAGGGTCTGCTGTCCGTCACAATTTGGCGATAGCGGTCCGCCGTTCCTCACATATTTGGTGGCAGCGGTGGGATAATCCTAGAGCATTAGTGATTTGTCTGTACAAATCCCCTCTGAAATGTAAAGTGCTGCGGAATATGTCGGCGCTATAGAAATAAAATTTATTATTATTATGGGGGCCGTACTATAGCAGTTATATTCTTGTACATAGGAGCAGTATTATAGTAGTTATATTCTTGTATATTGGAGCAGTATTATAGTAGTTATATTCTTGTACATAGAAGCAGTATTATAGCAGTTATATTCTCGTACATAGGGAGCAGTATTATAGTAGTTATATTCTTGTACATAGGAGCAGTATTATAGTAGTTATATTCTTGTACATAGGAGCAGTATTATAGTAGTTATATTCTTGTACATAGAAGCAGTATTATAGCAGTTATATTCTCGTACATAGGGAGCAGTATTATAGTAGTTATATTCTTGTACATAGGAGCAGTATTATAGTAGTTATATTCTTGTACATAGGAGCAGTATTATAGTAGTTAAATTCTTGTACATAGGAGCAGTATTATAGTAGTTATATTCTCGTACATAGGGAGCAGTATTATAGTAGTTATATTCTTGTACATAGGAGCAGTATTATAGTAGTTATATTCTTGTACATAGGAGCAGTATTATAGTAGTTATATTCTTGTACATAGAAGCAGTATTATAGCAGTTATATTCTCGTACATAGGGAGCAGTATTATAGTAGTTATATTCTTGTACATAGGAGCAGTATTATAGTAGTTATATTCTTGTACATAGGAGCAGTATTATAGTAGTTATATTCTTGTACATAGGGAGCAGAATTATAGTAGTTATATTCTTGTACATAGGAACAGTATTATAGTAGTTAAATTCTTGTACATAGGAGAAGTATTATAGTAGTTATATTCTTGTACATAGGAGCAGTATTATAGTAGCTATATTCTTGTACATAGGGGCAGTATTATAGTAGTTATATTCTTGTACATAGGGGCAGTATTATAGTAGTTATATTCTTGTACATAGGAGCAGTATTATAGTAGTTATATTCTTGTACATAGGGGCAGTATTATAGTAGTTATATTCTTGTACATAGGATCAGTATTATAGTAGTTATATTCTTGTACATAGAAGCAGTATTATAGTAGCTATAGTCTTGTACATAGGGGCAGTATTATAGTAGTTATATTCTTGTACATAGGGGGCAGTATTATAGTAGTTATATTCTTGTACATAGGGGCAGTATTATAGTAGTTATATTCTTGTACATAGGAGCAGTATTATAGTAGTTATATTCTTGTACATAGGAGCAGTATTATAGTAGTTATATTCTTGTACATAGCGGCAGTATTATAGTAGTTATATTCTTGTACATAGGGGCAGTATTATAGTAGTTATATTCTTGTACATAGGGGCAGTATTATAGTAGTTATATTCTTGTACATAGGGGGCAGTATTATAGTAGTTATATTCTTGTACATAGGGGCAGTATTATAGCAGTTATATTCTTGTACATAGGGGCAGTATTATAGTAGTTATATTCTTGTACATAGGGGCAGTATTATAGTAGCTATATTCTTGTACATAGGGGCAGTATTATAGTAGTTATATTCTTGTACATAGGAGCAGTATTATAGTAGTTAAATTCTTGTACATAGGAGCAGTATTATAGTAGTTATATTCTCGTACATAGGGAGCAGTATTATAGTAGTTATATTCTTGTACATAGGAGCAGTATTATAGTAGTTATATTCTTGTATATTGGAGCAGTATTATAGTAGTTATATTCTTGTACATAGAAGCAGTATTATAGCAGTTATATTCTCGTACATAGGGAGCAGTATTATAGTAGTTATATTCTTGTACATAGGAGCAGTATTATAGTAGTTATATTCTTGTACATAGGAGCAGTATTATAGTAGTTATATTCTTGTACATAGGAGCAGTATTATAGTAGTTATATTCTTGTACATAGGAGCAGTATTATAGTAGTTATATTCTTGTACATAGAAGCAGTATTATAGTAGTTATATTCCTGTACATAGGGGCAGTATTATAGTAGTTATATTCTTGTACATAGGAGCAGTATTATAGTAGTTATATTCTTGTACATAGGAGCAGTATTATAGTAGTTATATTCTTGTACATAGGGACAGTATTATAGTAGTTATATTCTTGTACATAGGGGCAGTATTATAGTAGTTATATTCTTGTACATAGGAGCAGTATTATAGTAGTTATATTCTTGTACATAGGAGCAGTATTATAGTAGTTATATTCTTGTACATAGGGGCAGTATTATAGTAGTTATATTCTTGTACATAGGGGGCAGTATTATAGTAGTTATATTCTTGTACATAGGAGCAGTATTATCGTAGTTAAATTCTTGTACATAGGAGCAGTATTATAGTAGTTATATTCTTGTACATAGTGTGGTGTAGTTACCACTGTGTCGGCTAGGGGGCGCTGTGTGGCTGTCCCAGGACGGGTGTACAGGCACATTCAGTGTGGTAACAGGAGCAGGGTCCTAAATGACCATTGTGGGTCTCAAGGTGGGTGGCCTTGGGATGCAGGCTCCAGGGTGTATTGATCAGCAGAGGTACTGCTGATCTTTCTGTTACACTGTGTCAGGGAAGCCTGTGTGTCTATACAACCTTTGGTGATGTCATAGCCATGTGATCCCCTGTGGGTGTGGTTACAGGGCTATGTAATTGAGGTGTTTGGCACATGTGAGAGTGTGGAGGGAGTCTGTCAGAGTGTGGACAGACTTCCATGTGTCCAGGTGGGACACTACAGAGAGTGGCCTGTGTGCTAAGGAAGGAGAAGCCTTCCTGTGTCTGCGGCTGCAGATGCAGCGCTGCTCTGGACATTGCCCTGGCCTGTGTATATTAGTTGTATATGGGGAGGACTACACCTCCCAGCATGTGCTGAGACTCTCGGTCCGAGTCTGAAGCCACGGACGTTTATGTTCTTTTGTGCCTAAGATAGAGGCTATTTTGGTGATATGCAGATATATGGTTTATGGAGCAAATAAACCTCATGAACTTTGGGAAGAACCTGCCTCATGATTGTCTCCCGCTGCACCTGAGCGAGTCACATCCCTACAATTGGTGACAGACTGCGGGCAGCGACTCCCAGAAGCACGTGTGGCAGCGCTGGCGATTCTGAGCCAGGAGAGCAGACGGTCTGACAACCGTGAGTAATACTGACCGAGGTCAGAGAAAGTGACTGTATTAATATTTGTGGGATACCTCTGAGGAGAAGAGGCGTCCAGGAACCTGTGTGGCCGACACAGGTAACAGACAGGAGTCTGTGTTGCACTGACCAGGGTCAGTGAGAGACTGTGTACCTGGAGGGGTCAGTGAGCAAGGTCCTGGAGGGTCAGTGTTGGGAGGAGCCCTGAAGCACGTGCTATGACCTTGGACCTGGTGAGGCGTGTGTTGGGCAGTAACAAGTGGAGACGGATGTCCTGAAGAGCACCCGCTGAGCCCCTGGACCTGGTGAGGCCGGTGTGTTGGGAAACCCTGGGAGGAGGGCTGCTCCCTGAATAGCACCCGGTGTGCCCTGTGTGTTGGACGGTCTCAGGTGGAGACGGTACGTCCTGAACAGCACACGGACAGGACATGTGAGAGACTGTGCATGTGTTTTTGTTTTTTTTTTTCTTTTCCTCTGCAAAACCTGAAGGTGCTTGCTGTGGCTCAGTGGGGTCACGAAGGTCTCGCAGCACAGGGACCTGGTGTTTTCTTTAAGGGATCTGCCCTGGGAGCATTGGTAGCAGACGCTGTCTGTCTACACCATCCTGCTGCAGCTTTATGGCATGTGACTAAGCGGATACAGTAGTTGTGGCTTTACACAACTATTAAGGGTGAGTACCCTGTATTATTGCTGCGTAACCCATTATACCTGCACTGGTAAGGCCCTATGGGCGCGCTTTTGTGGTTTCTTTTATCTTTGAGGGTGACAAGCGGCTTCTAGTAACCCGGCGGGGTTACGAAGGTGACAAGCGGCTTCCGGTGGATCGACGGGTCCACGAAGATGGCGCAGCAGGAGCTGCAGTGACACCAGCCGCTGTGTATGTGTGTGAACAGCAGCCGGAGGTGCCGGTGATCAGTGACAGCAGGAGCTGTGGTGGTGCCAGCAAAGACTTGTGTGGTATCGTTAAAAGACAAACTGTACTGTGTGAACTGTGGCCTAAGAGGTTCTGCAGGACGGACATGGGGAAATCCCAAAAGGGGGCGGTGACCCAAAAGGGGGCGGTGACCCAAATTGGAGTGGTAACCCAAAAAGGGGTGGAAACCCAAAAGGGGGCGGTGACCCAAATTGGAGTGGTAACCCAAAAAGGGGTGGAGTCCCAAAAGGGGGCGGTGACCCAAATTGGAGTGGTAACCCAAAAAGGGGTGGAGTTCCAAAAGGGGGCGGTGACCAAAATTGGGGTGGCAACCCAAAGCGGGGTGGTGGTCCAGAAAGGGGCCAAGTGTGAAGAAGTGACAGCACTGGGTGACTCAGTAGGTATGTCTGGAGTACCGCAGTGTATGTGCAGGTCTTTTTCAGAATGTGGAGTATCCTTTCCGGGTAGTAATGATGGGCCACAGATGTGTACAGTGATGCTGCACCGGGAAGGAGCCTTTGGTCGGCTGGACTCAGAGAGTCAGGTGACTCTGACAGGAACGCCTCTCGTTTTCTCTCTGACAGAGAAAAACATCAGGGTTCGCTGTAAACACGGGGTCACGGTGAACTACGCAGTAGACACAGTAGTGTTTGAGGGGACCAAAGGTGGTGAGTGCCAAGGTAGAGGAATACCACGGGACTTAGTCTATGCCTGGGAGAGGGGCCGGGACTTTCTTTTGTTTGATGACGTTTGGTCTGACGATGGAGATGCTTTGACTGTGGGACAAGCAGACACTGAGACAGTGACGGCTCCTGACATGGACAGGTCAGAGGTAGAACTGACCAGAGGAAGAAGTACATCTGCCCAACTGACGGACCTGAGGTCTCGTGATAAGACAGATGGTGGGCTGGGAGATGAGACTACTGGACTAGACACATTGGTGCTGGACGGTAACTGGAGGGTTCACTCGACTGGTGTGACTGACCCAGTGGTACCCTTTGATGATATAATTAAAGAGGTAGTGGTGAGACACGTGCTGGCCAAAAGAGAACAAGATCATGAGATACAGCTGATAAAGGAGACTGTAACAGAACATGTCGAACGGGAAAGAGTCCTAAGGCAAGCAGCTGAGCACAGAGTGGATGAGCTGGAGAAGGAAGTCTCTGAGCTCAGAGGTCACCTGTCAGCATGTAAAACCATGAACAAGACCCTGTTGGAAGATATGGAGGTGCTCAGAGAGACCCAAGAGAAGCATCAACAGGAGATTCTCAGGAGAGAGGATCAGCGTCGCTACCTGGCAGAGGAGCGAGATAAAGTTCTGCAAGAACTCAGTGGAGTAGTAAAAGGTCTTCTGCAGAAGAAGTGGATGGGTGAAGACGTACAGCGGCCGTGCCCGACTGATAGCAAGGCAGAACTGCCAAAGCCCATCTTGGAAAAGGGTCCTGAAGACTGTAAATCTCAGGAAGATGGTGAACCAAGAGCTGCACAAGACAGTCACCCGGTCTTGGCAGATACCTTGAGGGAAGTGTCCGTGGGGAACCCAGAGCCATCTGTCCAGGATGAGAGCAAGTCCATGACCTTCAAGTGCGTGATGGAGGTACCCGAAGACGTGCGAGAAGCGTGTGCCAGCGAAGGTGTGCATGAGACCTTTAAAAAGGCAGTAAAGGCCTATAGTGTGAGCTGGGCACCAGAAACAGACCAGTTGGTGATACTGGCATAAACGGAAGACACAGAGAGAAGGGTGGCTGTCCTGAAGGAGATGCACCTACAATGTCTCCGCACGAAACAGATGCTCGTGGAGCGTAATAGGAAAGCCGCTCGACGTCTGGAGCTTGCAAGGGAAGCACAAAGTCGGCTGGGCTTTGTGGAAGACATAATTCCGGTACCCAGAAATCTGGTGGGGAAAGTCGTTGGCAGACTTGGAAAGGTGATGCAGGAGATGGTGAATCGGTCCTGTGTGAAGAGAGTGAGGATCCCACCTGCTGGTGAAATCCAAGCCGTTATTGAAGTTGACATGGTTCCTGCCATTGTGGTTGGTTCGGTGGAAAGCATTGGGAAGCTTCGCATGCTCCTGGAATATCGGGTAGCGTACCTGAAGGAGATTGAGCAGCTACGACAGGATCGACTGCAGATGAATGAGCAGATAGAGAACGTCAGGTGGCGTCCACCTCCAACCCAAGGTGTAAGGACCCGAAGGGATCCTCCAAGGAATGAAAGGACAGGTAGTCGAAGGCAAGAACGTCGAGAGTCCGCAAGTGGCCGTTCTAATCGTAGTAACATAGGCACGAGACCCGGTGGTGGACATAGTGACAGAGGGTCAGACTCAGACCAGCCAGTTGGCCCAGCTGGACGTGGGACTCATGACAGTGTGAACTGGGAGAGCCGGCCGGTGAGAGAAAGGTCGGGTGACGGAGCGCACTGCAAACAGGTGGAGACTAAAGAGTGTCTGATTACACTGACGGACGTTGACGGGAAGGCCAAAGCCCAAGGCCGAGATACTGACCGCTGGGGGCGGGGGAGGCCTAACGTGAATATGAGGCAGTTTGACTACCGAAACAGACGGAGATGGTCCTCTCGACTTGTAGGGCAAGGTGACATGGGTGCCAGGTCTCAAGATACCTGGGTGATGTCATGTGTTCAACCCCACAAGTTTGAACAGAGGGGGGAGGTATGTGGTGTAGTTACCACTGTGTCGGCTAGGGGGCGCTGTGTGGCTGTCCCAGGACGGGTGTACAGGCACATTCAGTGTGGTAACAGGAGCAGGGTCCTAAATGACCATTGTGGGTCTCAAGGTGGGTGGCCTTGGGATGCAGGCTCCAGGGTGTATTGATCAGCAGAGGTACTGCTGATCTTTCTGTTACACTGTGTCAGGGAAGCCTGTGTGTCTATACAACCTTTGGTGATGTCATAGCCATGTGATCCCCTTTGGGTGTGGTTACAGGGCTATGTAATTGAGGTGTTTGGCACATGTCAGAGTGTGGAGGGAGTCTGTCAGAGTGTGGACAGACTTCCATGTGTCCAGGTGGGACACTACAGAGAGTGGCCTGTGTGCTAAGGAAGGAGAAGCCTTCCTGTGTCTGCGGCTGCAGATGCAGCGCTGCTCTGGACATTGCCCTGGCCTGTGTATATTAGTTGTATATGGGGAGGACTACACCTCCCAGCATGTGCTGAGACTCTCGGTCCGAGTCTGAAGCCACGGACGTTTATGTTCTTTTGTGCCTAAGCTAGAGGCTATTTTGGTGATATGCAGATATATGGTTTATGGAGCAAATAAACCTCATGAACTTTGGGAAGAACCTGCCTCATGATTGTCTCCCGCTGCACCTGAGCGAGTCACATCCCTACAATAGGAGCAGTATTATAGTAGCTATATTCTTGTACATAGGGGCAGTATTATAGTAGTTATATTCTTGTACATAGGAGCAGTATTATAGTAGTTATATTCTTGTACATAGAAGCAGTATTATAGTAGCTATAGTCTTGTACATAGGAGCAGTATTATAGTAGCTATAGTCTTGTACATAGGGGCAGTATTATAGTAGTTATATTCTTGTACATAGGGGGCAGTATTATAGTAGTTATATTCTTGTACATAGGGGCAGTATTATAGTAGTTATATTCTTGTACACAGGAGCAGTATTATAGTAGTTATATTCTTGTACATAGCGGCAGTATTATAGTAGTTATATTCTTGTACATAGGGGCAGTATTATAGTAGTTATATTCTTGTACATAGGAGCAGTATTATAGTAGTTATATTCTTGTACATAGGAGCAGTATTATAGTAGTTATATTCTTGTATATAGGGGCAGTATTATAGTAGTTATATTCTTGTACATAGGGGCAGTATTATAGTAGTTATATTCTTGTACATAGGGGGCAGTATTATAGTAGTTATATTCTTGTACATAGGGGCAGTATTATAGCAGTTATATTCTTGTACATAGGGGGCAGTACTGTAGTATTTTTTGGGGATATGGTGTAAATTTGCACAAAATCTGATTAAACTGAGGAAACTCGCGAATAATACTTTACCCATTTGACATCCCACATTCCACATGTCTTGTGGGTTGTAATTGGAGGAGTCGGTCCTCAGACCGGTGGGGTAAACTCGTGTGAGTTGACAGGAGTTGTGTCGGACAAATTCATTACCTACAAGAAAATAAAACACCCAAAAGTTAAAGACTAGAATGTCTACAAGTGAATACACAGATGTTGTAGGCCATGGGATAACATAGATCATCACTGACTGAAGTGTATAGCAATGAGAGCTCCCACTGCTTATAGAGCGGATATACTGTATACAGCAGGTCTAGTAATCAGCGGATATAATCATCCAAAGCAAGTTCTCAGGACTGAGTGAACTTCGGTACTAGAACTCCCATCATCCATAATTTGTCACCTGGTTCTCTGATGAGCTTCCGAGCCTTATACTCTGTGAAGGACGACATCTCATACGGCTTGTAGTTGGTCCTGGAGTGCTTGAAGCTCTCGAAGGGCACGCTCTTACAGTAGATAATGCAGTCCGATAATTCCTGTGAGAGGCGATCCTTAGATTTCTAAGAAAGATCAAATATAAGGATAGCAGCTTCCATCTTAAACTGTGAACAAAAGTTGATTTTTGGCCTCCCATCTGTAGAGTAGCTGAAATCCCACCCAAACCTGCATGAAGCTCCACAGATGTATATTTAGAAGACCTCGTCATACAAGTCTCAGCAGATGAATAACCTGGAACCTGCCTTGGATCTCTTCTTATCCTCATTGCGGACGTTCTCCTCATCCATCTCACCACCATCTTCCTCCTCGGATATCTCTCCCATGTAAGAGTCTTCAACCTGTTCACCCAAAGAGTCCTTCAACCTCCCAATCTTCTTGCCTTTTAGAAGGATCTTCCCTTTTAATTTCTGAAATTGGAGAGTTTAGGAGAAGAGCACATTGTGGATTAGTGCAGAGGAGAGGCTTATGATTATTGAGTCCCAACACAAAGTCTGAATATACGCCCCTCCAGCCATCGTATACTGGGCCCAATTGGGACCTTTGGGGCTTTAAAGGGAATCTGTCACCGGAAATTTGCAGGCTATGTAAATGCCCTGTGTCCGGTCCGATGGGCGGTGTTTCTTCTTCTTTTCTCCACCCCATCCGTGGCCGACGTCCGCGATATTTTCAGGAATTAGAGTAGGCCTCCTCCATATTTTGCGCGTGCGCAAAGCAATATTGCCTCTTGGACACGCAGTATGCTTTGCCCAACTGCGGGCAAAGCCGAAAATCAATACTGCGCATGTGCCGGTATACTATGTCCCGGAAGTATTTCGCTGTGTTCCGTGCCATAGTGTACTGGCGCAGGTGCAGTATTGATTTTCGGCTTTGCCGGTAGATGGGCAAAACATATTGCGCATGCGCAAAGCAAGATTGCTTTGCGCACGCGCAAAATATGGAGGAGAACTACTCTAATCCCTGAAAATTTCGCGGCCGTCGACCACGGATGGGGTGGAGAAAAAAGACGAAACACCGCCCATCGGACCGGACACAGGACATTTACATAGCCCGCAAATTTCCTGTGACAGATTCCCTTTAAATGCATCTTGGACATTTGCCCCATACATATAATATTAGTTCACGCAAGAGTGAGCGTCGTATCACCAAGTCATATATTCACCTGCTAGCAGTAAGCAAAATAGCTTTTCATTCAACGACTGCAAGCAAAGATCTTGAATGAGCACAGACATAGGCTTTGAAAATGGCATAAGTTTTCATCATGAGCATTATTTGCAGAATGTCCCTTTCATTTTCTCATAAACCCTATCTTTACTGGCACGGGAGCATCTAAAATAAAACATAAAGCAGATTTGCAAATAGTTTTTATGCAAAAAAAAATGTCCTTTTTTTGTATACAGGTCCTATGCGGACCTATATGTCACTATGGTTACAGACTACAAACATATCCTGCGTAGTCAGACCATACAGCTATGAGTTATTCTCTCTGCTGACTCTTCTCCAGACAATAGAAGATGGGGCATAGAAACACATGACGGCAGGATCAGGCCACACACGGACCATGGACACATATAAATCTGCGCAGGAGCTGCATACACAGAAAAGCAGATTTTTTTAAAATCAAAACTATTTACAAATTTGCATAATTTTTTATTTTAGAGGCATTGGAATAAGGCAAAAAGAGTAATTGCCAAAGTCGACCCCCCGTATGAGTGAGGCCATAGACATGTAGATGGATTTTTCTTACTTTTTACCTCTGGAGATGGTAATTGCACCGGTATCCGTCCGTCTAGGGTCCCGGTCACAAGCTTATCACCCAGGATGGTTTTCAGATGTTGCGCCATAGTGTCCTGCTGATCAACGCCGCAGTGGTTCTCCAGAGACAGAATGACGGGGTAGTCTGATACCTGTGGGCAACGCCAAAAGATCTGAGTGTCACATGCCACGTCTCTTTCCAGCGGTGTGCCCGCTGCAGGACGAGTCCTGTTCCCTGAGATTGTTTTTCACCACCTGCTCATTTACGGTATCTCACTTTTAAGGAACCGATTAAATATTTATTAAGACGACATATTAGCTTTCCTCTGTCTGAGCTGCGGTGAAGATCAGCAGTGATGACACTGGCGGACGGACGCAGGGTGTCTGGGGTAGGGACACCTGGGTCCTGATGTCACATATAGCAGATAAATTAGCAGTCATCCAGCGGGACACACAGACTCTACAGACTGCCATTCAGGTCTCTGGGAAAGCTGTGTGATCATCTTCACATTTTTCCAGATTTCTGCTTGCTGTCATTGAATAGTATGCTTTATTGCTCTGTTCCCGTGGATAGCGATCCATCCTGGTTTAGTGACTGACACACAGGCGGATCACGACAGATCTTTATCCCATCGGGAGAAAACGATAGGGGTATGTTCACATCATGTTTTTTATGTGGATTTTTCTTGTTGATCGGTGTCTAAAAGACACTTTTTTACGCTTTTTTTATGCAGTTTTTGCAGCATTTATTTTCAGCATGCTTTTGGATGCAATATTAACTCTAAGGATATGTTCAGACCTGAGTTATTTTGCTTTGACTTTTTAAGTAAATCAAGAAAGCGGAGATCTTAAAAACAGCAAGCTGAGATCTGAAATCAGTGAGAAATTGATGCAAAGAATATAGGAATAGGAATTTTAATTAAGCTGGAAAAAAATAATTTCTTTCCTCAAACCAATTGGTTTAGATGTAAGAGTTGTTTAGTTTTGCATAAGGCAAAGTCTGCAGCTTTCCCCTAGTGCATGCTGCCCTTGTGTCATGTAGAAATCTAACAGCTGGAGATTTGCTACAATTGTATCCAGTGTAGACAATCGCCCATGAGCTAAATCTATCAACAGCACAATGCTCCCTGCTGATACATTGTAACAAACCCTCAGGTGTGAGACCAAGGGTTTAACCCTTTAAATAAAATAATACGGTAGGTTACTTGTTTCATTTTTGGATTCTGATTGCTGAGCTACGCTTTCAGTTTGCACCAGCTTTCCTAATTCTTCTCCTATTAATGTTTCCAATTCATGACAATAAGAAGAGATCTTGATAATGATGAAGAACAGAAACAAAAAGAATATATGAAACTTGCAATGCCTTTCTCTATCTTTACTAGGCAAGCCATTTATAAGGGGTCTGATTACTGGGATCCAGAGAATGACGACCCCGCTCCATGGGATCCTGAGAATGACGACCCCGCTCCATGGGATCCTGAGAATGACGACCCCGCTCCATGGGATCCTGAGAATGACGACCCCGCTCCATGGGATCCTGAGAATGACGACCCCGCTCCATGGGATCCTGAGAATGACGACCCCGCTCCATGGGATTCTGATAATGACGACCCCGCTCCATGGGATCCTGAGAATGACAACCCCGCTCCATGGGATCCTGAGAATGACTACCTCGCTACATGGGATCCTGAGAATGACGACCCCTCTCCATGGGATCCTGATAATGACGACCCCGCTCCATGAGATCCTGAGAATGACGACCCCGCTCCATGGGATCCTGATAATGATGACCCCGCTCCATGGGATCCTGAGAATGACGACCCCACTCCATGGGATCCTGAGAATGACGAACCCGCTCCATGGGATCCTGAGAATGACGACCCCGCTCCCTGGGATCCTGAGAATGACGAACTCGCTCCCTGGGATCCAGAGAATGATGACCCCACTCCATGGGATCCTGAGAATGATGACCCCGCTCCATGGGATCCTGAGAATGACGACCCCGCTCCCTGGGATCCTGAGAATGATGACCCCGCTCCACTCTTTCCCCTGTACCTCTGCCACCTGCTGAACTAATAGCCCAAATTTAGAAAGACAACCAAACCTTAGAAGATCAGACCCCACCGATCACCAAGTGACGTCATACCCAAGTCATATCACTGTAAAACACTTTGTAAAGAATATCTTCCCCCTGTGTTTTGAGGGAGCGCCTAAAACTGTGCAAGTTATGGATAGTCCTAATTCCTTGGGGTAGAGCATTCCAGTGGATCGGCACAGCGCGGGCAAATCAGACGTTAGGACAGAACTTTACAAAGTGGCACCAGAAACAATTCAGAGAACTGATTGCTTACCCCTGCCCTAGGTCCTCTATGAATAGCTCTTTTTGTGATGTACTTACCCTGAATGCATACTTGTTGATGGCCGATATAACATCTTTGAAGAAGATCTTGGAGGTGAAGGTGTGACCATGATACACAATGGGTTCTCCATTGGGGCCATCCCAAGTGTCCACCTCCACACAGCGACAGCCCCTTTTTAATGCCCTGAATGAAATAATTCTAGAATTAGTCGGCAGACCATTGACCATAGCCCACCCCACCAGGTAACCATCAGTGGTGGACATGACATGCATTGCTGCCGCTTCTCACCGGATGTAGCCCTCCACACTGCTCTGCCCCCGTAGTTGGTCCTCCATCAGGTAAGTGTTGTGCGAGGAGGAGATGAAATAGTGGCCCAGCGTCTGCGTCATATCCTGGTAGAGAGGTTCATGGCGCACGTTGAAGATGGATCCCGCCGCAGAGCACAGGTAGATCAGGAAGCCATCGATACTGAGGGCGTGAAGCTTTTTTGCTACAATTTAGTAACAATGAAAGGGGTTGATTAGTTTAGAAAATCTCACTTTTATGTGCCCCGGAGGACCTGTACATAGACAACCCATTGATTTGAATAAGCAATTTGTAATGCTTCAGTTTGCCTGTGGTGGCGCTATAGGGAAATTGAACACATACTGCCAGGATTAGCCACAGATTAGAGCCGATCGCTGTGATCAGCTATTACCAACAAGCAGAGATAGGAGAACACAAGCTGTGGGGCAAAAGCCAAGAGGACGACAACCTGATCCTTCAATAAAACAAGGTGAAAGGTGTCTAAAAAGGGAAACGAGACCAGCAGATCTTCATTCATGATGCTGCTGGATTTAAGAACTTCTAAGCCACCACTGATCTATAGCAGTGGTCTCCAAACCGTGTCTCTCCAGCTGTTCCCTTATGGCTTACAGGGCATGCTGAGAGTTGTAGTTTTCTAAGAGCCGCATAGACAGAGGGAGATGATTCCATGGGTGCAAAATTCTATGGTGGGTGGAAAATATTGGTCCCTCCAACCCAACTGACTGTCCAGTGCAATGAGCAACACTAGCAAACGTCGCTCCTTTGAGAACCGCATGGGTGCAATGAGTCCAACACAGCAGCTATAGGCAGCAACCAAGATGACAAATCTCTCAGTGTAATGAAATGAGCATTGCCATCTTGGTTGCTGCCTCTGCAGAGGGCAGCAGCTGATGATAACATCGTCTTGACCATTTGAATGCTCTGTATAGGCAGCAAGAGAGATGGCTGAGGCTGAGCAGCTACTAGGCTGGTGATAGAGCTAAGATTTAAGGCTAGGGAAAGTTGTTAGGGCTAGGTTTAGGGATAGTGTCAGGACCAGGGTTAGGTTTAGCCAAGGGTAATAATGAGCTACATTTAAAAAAAAATGAAGTAAATAGAAATATGTATCACTTTATATTTTTACAATATATGTCAGGTAGAAGCAAAACGACAAACTATAATTACAGTTAAATCTGTTAAAATACAGTAATATAATAATTGTAGTTGAGAGATAAAAGGTTCAATAGCGAATCGCGTTGGGAGCTGGTAACCACGCTACGCCACCGCCACACGTGTGCGTTAATGGCAGACCAGACACGAGAAGGAATTTCTGTTCTATGTAAATAAATCTTAATCAGTGTAAAAACGAAAATTCCACAAATTTGAAACAATCATTTTTCTTCCACGCACGCAGTGCAGTCAGAGATCCTGAATAGGTTAGGAGGTAAAAAACAAAAACTGTCTGATGTTACAAACTTGTGAAATTCGTATTTATTAAAATGATTAAGCTTTATTTACATAAATGCAGAAAAGTCAGATTCATGGAAGTCACAAGTGAAATGATTTTCAGGAGCTGATGAAGGTCTTTCAACCCCTCACATGAGATCACACATTGATTTTATATTGGACCAGAGGGCAGAACTTTGCAACAAACTGAAAAAAAACGGAACATTCCGAATGACGGCTTGTCTCCTGCTATAGTTTACCACAGTATTCTATCATCTTACCCGTCTCTGAAGGTTCATGTCTAGCAATAAGATCCATTGCAAACTCTTCAGTGTTCTCCACCTCAAGCTGCTCCTGACGCAAGAAATCCACAAACTCCAACAGAGTTAGCTTCTTGCCATCCTTTGAGAAGTCCTGGAATATCTTCAGCACTTCATCTCGTTGTGTCAGGGCTTTGTAAAACATCACAAACTCATCACCTTCCAGGGTCCCAGACTCCGATTTATCAGCCATCTGAGAGCAGAAAAGCTGTTATAAAGCGACAAATCATCTGATATGTGCTGGTAAATGCTCACTGTGACTATAACCCTGCTCCCTATGTACAGGAATATGCAGGAGCTTCTCACAAAATTAGAAAGTTAATTTATTTCAATTCTTCAATGCAAAAAGTGACTCTCCTCTATTCTATAGAGTCATTACACTCAGAGTTCTATGTCACGTGTTTATTTCTGGTAATGTTGATGATTATGGCTTACAGCCAATGAAAACCCAAAAGTCATTATCTCAGTAAATTAGAATCATTAACAATAAACCCCTGTAAAGGCTCCTAAGTGTTTATAAAGGTCCCTTAGTCTGTTTTCAGTAGCTCCACAATCATGGGGAAGACTGCTGACCTGACAGATGTCCAGAAGGCAGTCACTGACACACTCCACAAGGAGGGGAAGCCACAAAAGGTCATTGCTACAGAAGCCGGCTGTTCACAGAGTGCTGGATCCAAGCAGATTAATGGAAAGTGGAAGGAAAAATTGTGGTAGAAAAAGGTGCACAAGCAGCCGGGATAACCGCAGCCTGGAAAGGATTGTTAAGAAAAGGCCATTCACAAATGTAACATGACACATCCATCCATTTTTATTTAAGTGCGGTGCTTCTCTGTGCATTAGAGCGGCAGTAGTTTCCTCTTCAGCATTTGTCGTACTCCTGCAGCACAGAATATATTTGGGGAGATGGTGGATAATTACATTATTGTTGTGATTTCCTGCTGGCCCTGATAGATAAATGGGCAGAGAATGAACTGCAGCCGTCAGCATATGATGGTTCTCGGTGAATATATATAGTGGCTCATACACCAGGGGGCTGGGATTATCCTCTGGAGGTATTATGAGCAGGTGGGCACGTGAGCAGGGAGCATTCATGTTTCTGGGACCAGGGTGCACTTGGTGTTTTGGCTGGTACTTGTGGGGGGCACTCTGACTGGTCTTCTTATACGGGTTGAACATGAAGTGGGGCACAGGCTTTACAGTAATCTCATGTCTTTGACATATGAAATCTGATTTTTTTTTTTTTTTTAGACAATCAGTAGTAGTTTTCTCTGGCGCCATTTTGGGAATGTAAGTTATTAACTCTTTCTTGTAGAGAATGGGAAAAAAAGCTTCTAATGATGCTGATACATTTGATAGTATTGATGTAGCTAGACGTGGAATTTTTCCTTTATGGGTTGATGACATATGAATTAATAACTAACCTTTATTCTTTTTTTTTGGGGGGAGGGGGGATTGAGGAAATACCAATATTGGTTTTAATAACTTTTTTTTTTGTTATACGTCACATTGTGATTTTTGAAATACAATATACAAAAGGTAAACCTCCTGTTTTATTTATTAAAAATAAAAAAGATTTATGCTATATGTAAACCTGTCTTCCCGTAAAGAGAAGCTTAGCAGTTACATACGGTATACCTGGAGGCCGGAATAATTGCAGACTGGTCTTATATAGTTACCATCATTTATGGTATGTGGGACCCTGTTAGGCCCTCAGTCCACTTTGCGACAAAGATTACAAACAGCCCACCCGCTTTGTTTGAGGAGACTCAAAAGTTTTGAAAATTAGAGATAAATCTTAAACTTTTGATCAGGGTCATTTGGATGTTTTGTGTTGTCATTATGATTTAAAAAGAGAAAACACAATAGTCTGACAATAAATGGCTTCACCAACCACTAACCATGAAGGGAGAAAAAGCTTGGATGTTATCATTCATATTCTCTGAAAAAAGGCCAAGAAAGCAAAAACTCTGCTGGGGTGTGTAAACTTTTGGGCAGAACAGTAGGTTGCACTCAGTATGATTCTTTTATTTGCTCACTGTTTGCTGTTAGTATATGAGCACTGTATGACGGCATTGTACGGCATTATTATTCTGGCCAGTGGCATAGCTAGTGTAAGCAAGGGAAATGGGGTGAATGCTCTGGACACAAAACTCTTAGGCAGATACAATTTCAAAAAGAAATAAAGTATCACTTTCTTCTATTTTTTTCTTTCTTTAAATTTTGCATCCATAAAAAAATATTGTCGCTAACGCCAAAATTCCGCAGTCGTTCATGTGTCCCGGACTTCTGGCTGATGCACAGTATGGCGGGGTTATTTGTACTCTGAGCAGATGTACCAGAGCTGAGCAGTTCTTCCTCAAGTTTCTGTGATTAAATCTATAGCCGCTGCTCCTTCTTCTCCTTATGTTTCCAGCCATTGTAGATTACATGAAGCCGCTTCTCTCCGGACAGAATTCTGCAGCTTCTGAGACCCTAATGGCCTGAAACGCGTGCTGACCCCCATCGACACTTCCTCTCTCACAGGATCTGTTATTTAATGCAGGTTCTAGATATCACCCGCCTTAGAACATTCTGTATCGGGGGTTACTTACTAATTAATATTGTAATTATCTTACATCTTAGACGCCCACGGATGGGCTGCCAACGACGACTCGCGAGAGATTGATACTCTGGACCAAATTGCATTATTGATTAGGATCCGCTGGGAGCTTGTTGCACTCGGCCAATCGTAAGATTGGATGTCAGACAATCGTGAGATTCTCATGAGATAATCCTCTCCTTTAAGAAAATCGAAAATCGGTGGTCGCTAATCTGTGGCTCTGCAGCTGTTCCAAAAACGATCACTCTTAGCCCACCTCTACACATTACTAATGATAACTGCCTTGAATTAGCCCACCTTTGGTTTGTATAAGTATTCACACCCATTACCTGAAACAAACGATACGCGTGCTGCTCGTTCATGTCCACATTCATCATTTTCAGAAGATCCTGGACCTCCTTAAAATTCATCCTCCCGTCTCGATTCTTGTCGGCCTTTTGGAACCAGTCACAGATCCATCTGAGTGGCCCGGTCAAGGGAAAAGCAACATTCACTGGTCAACTGCGGTTTATCAAGGGGTTGGCCACTTTTTTGGGACTTTTTTATGTACATGCATGCTCAGAGTTTATTACTCTTCTGTCTTTCATTTTCTGACCTCCTCTTGGCTGATTTATGATCAAAGACCACTTTAGGCTATGTGCACACGCTGCGGATTGGTCTGCGGATTTTTATCTGCGGATCAGCAGGTAAAATGACCTGCGGTTTTCCTGCGGATTGGCCAGCGGTTTTTTCCCCTGTGGTTTGACACCTGGACAATGGAAAAGGTGGCAAACCGCTGCGGAATCCGCAGAAAGAATTGACATGTTAACTCCTTCTGCGGATTCAAAACCGCAGCTTTTCCGCAGTTGAAAAACCGCAGCATGTGCACTGCGGATTGTAAATCCCATATACTTACATTGTACTGTACACTGTCTGCGGAACTGCTGCAGATCCGCAGCGGCCAAAACCACAGCGGATCCGCAGCAGAATCCGCAGCGTGTGCACATAGCCTTAAACTTGAATGTGCGGAGAAACAAAGAGCTTGTTAAAACCACACGGAGCAAAATTTTGAATGATTCCAAAATGATTTTTAGCCCCAAATACATCTATATAAGTACAAAACAAATTGTCCCCAAAGGTGGAAAACCCCTTTAAGTCTCCATCCCCAATTTGCCCCATAGTGCCCACTTTTGGGTGGATTTACATAAGTCCCACCGTTTTCGCCCAGGAGTTCCCGGCACATAGCGCTGAGTTACGTTGCAAATATTTTACTTTACTTATTTTATTGAACTTTATGCTGTTGATATTGTTATGTGAAGTTTGATGCTCCAGTCACTGCTGAAGCTGAAAACAAAAAAATTCTATTGTTTGCAGCTTGCGATGTGTCAGTGATCAGGAGTTCCCATAATGCACTGCCCTCTAATTTTTATTTCAGTTTTGTTTGTGAACAGAGAGGACAATGTAACGCAAAGCCAAGATAAAATCAGTAAAATGAAGGAATTTCAAAATTTCTCATTTCTGCTCCAGGATCTCGCTGATTTCCTCCTCTCTGCTTGCTTTTATTGTATTGAAACATTCTTGTTTACAGTGAGAACATCTAGTTTTGCTGGCACAGCTGATGGTGTGTCACAATGTATCAGTTCAAGAAATCCACACTGAACACAATTCACACTGGACTTCAAGCCTTTACCTACACGGTGTGATGCAGTAACCTCTGCTACAGCTAGGGGGCGCTGTGTATGCGCTTCATGATGCGCTTGGAGGCATAATTATAATGGTAAATTAGGGACTGGCATTATTGTAAATGTCCAGTATGTGTCACAGAGGTTCTCTGCGCTGTAAGCCAAAATGATATGGTTATGCTGGGACTTATAGTTCCACAAGTATTACTTGTCAGGGTGGCTTATAGGGTTAGTCAGAGAGCTGGGCGGGAATTGACTAACCACACATGTACCGCCCATCCGTGGGGGTGGTTACAACCATATAATGTGACTGAGGTCTGGTCACATGGACAGAGTGTGTGTACCTGAATGGTTCAGGGTGCAAGCTTCTGAAAGGTCTGTGTTGGAAGAACCTGGGAGTAGGATCGGATTCCTGAAGCACGTGGTGAGACCTTGGACCTGGTGGCCTGGGTGTTGGACAAGTGTCCTGAATAGCACCCGGACAGGCCACATGTGTATGCAGAGCCTGGGACGGCCCCACACGGAGAAAGATGCTGTCCTGTTGAGGACCTTGGACTGATGAGGAGTCAGCCTGTGGAGCAGGAGCTCCTGAGAGGTAGCCCCAGGAATGGGGAAAGAACTATGTGCACTGACAAAGGTCAGTTACTGAACCCGGTGACTGGAGAGAGTCCGGCGTGACTAGTGAATGCTGTATAAAGCCACACGTGATGAAGTAATGGACTGTGTGTAAGCCGGTGATGTGAAACCTGGCATATGGTGCGGTTTATGACATTTAAATAAACCATATGGACTGTTTTGTGTGAAAAACCTGTTCCTGACTAATCCGCTGCCAAGCGAGTGATCCCCAACACACATAGTAGGCGCTGCGCCACATTGGATACATTGTATCAAATTGCAGCTGCATCAACATCAATATGATTTGGGTTTTTAGTCTCTGGATATCAACAAGAATATTCCATCCACTGACAGCAAGCGCAGATCTAGAAAATGGGGAAGAATTTGAACTTCCTGATTGTAAAATGATTTGAAGGATACTGATCGAGGATTTCCTTCTGGTCCATATTCCTCACTGTCTCCATGAGTTTCTCTAGGCCGTGGATCCAGCACTGAGCGTCCTCCGCCGTGTTAGCCACAAGGTCAAGGTTAGCCCGACGCCCGAAGAAGACGATGGTAAAACACAGCTCTGACTCAAACTCATCAGCGATACTCTGCAGAATCTCAGACTGATGACCTTCCCGCACCGTCTCAATGTCACTGATGGAAACTAGAATGAAAAAAATAACTGTTTATTCAATGTGGAAGATCAAATCTTTACACCAGCAGGAGAGTGAGTGCAGCTCTGGAGTATAATACAGGATGTAACTCAGGATCAGTAATGTAATGTATGTACACAGTGACTGCACCAGCAGAATAGTGAGTGCAGCTCTGGAGTATAATACAGGATGTAACTCAGGATCAGTAATGTAATGTATGTACACAGTGACTGCACCAGCAGAATAGTGAGTGCAGCTCTGGGGTATAATACAGGATGTAACTCAGGATCAGTAATGTAATGTATGTACACAGTGACTGCACCAGCAGAATAGTGAGTGCAGCTCTGGAGTATAATACAGGATGTAACTCAGGATCAGTAATGTAATGTATGTACACAGTGACTGCACCAGCAGAATAGTGAGTGCAGCTCTGGAGTATAATACAGGATGTAACTCAGGATCAGTAATGTAATGTATGTACACAGTGACTGCACCAGCAGAATAGTGAGTGCAGCTCTGGAGTATAATACAGGATGTAACTCAGGATCAGTAATGTATGTACACAGTGACTGCACCAGCAGAATAGTGAGTGCAGCACTGGAGTATAATACAGGATGTAACTCAGGATCAGTAATGTAATGTATGTATACAGTGACTGCTCCAGCAGAATAGTGAGTGCAGCTCTGGAGGATAATACAGGATGTAACTCAGGATCAGTAATGTATGTACACAGTGACTGCACCAGCAGAATAGTGAGTGCAGCTCTGGAGTATAATACAGGATGTAACTCAGGATCAGTAATGTATGTACACAGTGACTGCACCAGCAGAATAGTGAGTGCAGCTCTGGAGTATAATACAGGATGTAACTCAGGATCAGTAATGTAATGTATGTACACAGTGATTGTACTGCTGATATAGATATTATACTCTAATATGTTGCTGAGAGGTGGATTTACCCTCTGAGTTTACTTTATGTAAAAATATATGTTTTTGCTGTTTGCAGGAATTGTAATTCATAATGATGCAGACACGGCTTTCATTACGGAAAACCACAGCTCAGCTCTCTTGGAATCCAAACCATGAGTAATGCACGGTGCTGGGCGACCCGTCTGCTCCATTGCATTAACCTCACTGTTCTTGGCCCCTGAACTGGCAGGATATCACCCCTCGCTATTCCCGCAGACTGATTACTGGAAATCTATTCTCACAGCAGCAGCTCTGGCAAAACTTTACCTATGCAGAACTCCCTGCTCAAGACTCAATGCCTGGGGGGAATCAGTAATGGACGCGCAGACGCACTGCACCGCCACATAATGCCTCGCAGCCTGTACCATATCCATCCAGAAATCGAAGGTCTGAGAAATAATTATCAAGTGGCAAATATTATCAGAAGCTTCTACCCCTGAGAGTGAAGCTTGAAGTTCTGCAACTTTCTTTTATACTTTGTATTTCAATTCTTTTCTTTTTCTTTTTGTGCAGGAAAAGGAAAATTCTTGTTTACACCTAAAGGATAAAAACCTGCACAGAACTAATACTGCTGACAGCTGAGTGTTTGCTACAATTGTATCCAGTTTAGGTAAACCATAAATCAGCTGCACATAGCTCTCTCCTGCGCTGAGGCTTTGCTGCAATGTACACACGCGGTCAAAATTGTTGGCACCCCTTGTTTAATTACAGAAAAACCCACAATGGTGACAGAAATAACTTGAATCTGACAAAGGTAATAATAAATAATTGAAAGAAAGTGCATCAGAAGGTTGCAGCAGTTCTTGTTTGCAGTGATGTCGGCCCTTTTGGCACTCACAGGTGGACTTGGTGTTGCCCGTCTTCTTGGACTTGTACCAGATGGTCATACAATCCTCTTGGAGTTTGAAGTATCTTTGTTTTTTCCAATTTCGGGATTTCACTTTCCTCATCACGGATCCGGCCTGCATCAGCTGCAAGTTCTCATCCAGCTGCAGACCTGCAGGCAGAACACAGTGAGCGGAGGAGGCAGACCTGGCCCCGGGCCCCGCACAGTCCTGATACTCACGGGCGAAGCACGGAGAGGTCATCGTGTCCCCGCTGCACCCTCAGCTCTCTGGACCTGGACACCAAAGAACAGGAAACTGTGATCAGACAGAACGAACAATAATATTAGTGTATGTGTGTAGTGTCAGGCTACCCTACAATGCAAGCAAGAACCCACACATACAGTACCAGACTGTGTACTTCAATATATAGTATTAGATGTATTAATTTATCACAAAAACCGTTATCCAATGAAGTAATTTGGTAACAAGAGACAAACTAAGTAAAATGATATTTTTATTGAAAATTCATTTAAAAACAAAAATTAAAAAGGAGTCTTGAAAATACAAAAATCAGGGACATAGTGCCATAAAACACCCTCAACGCACAAAGTGTAAAAACACACCATAAAAAATTGATAATATAACCGCAAATCTAAATTTCATATCAAAAAGGACAGTAAATGGGGTAAACACGAGAGTTAACACTTCAAAAAATAGAAGGCTGAATAAAAGCATACCAAAAATATATAAAGTGCTATGTACTCCTTGTAAACAATATATAAAGGATGGACATTTACACCTTGCCCAATAAAAAGTGCTGTGCTATTATTAAGGACAATGTGTCCCATATATCCCCAATATGAAAATACGGTGCTGTATATATTAAAACAGCTGCTGGATTAACCATACCTAATAGTGCACGTGGAAGCCTTGGCATCCCTGCTGCCCCGACGCGCGTTTCGCAATCCTATTTTAATTGTTTTTTTGATGGAATAAAGACTACTCTGAAAATTTTACCAGAAGCTGGAACATTTCTTCTTTTTCCTGCAGTTGCTATACATGAGTGGTTGGCTCGAGGTTCCGTGCACAACGGACTCCTATAAACTTCTACAGTGAGCTGGCACTATTCTGTTTTTTGTGAAAAGTATTCTTACCTTGCGAACTGTTCAACATTTTTTTCATATTACACCCACAAACTTAAGTACTTTAGTACTGGAGGAGCTGCAGAGATCCACAGCTCAGGGGGGGGGGAATCTGTACAGGATGACTATTAGTAGTGTACTTCACAAATCATTTTTGAAAGCCATAAGACGTCCCATTTTCAGTTTTCAAAAAGCCACATAGGGGACGCAGCGAGCATGTGGAAGAAGGGTCTATGGTCAAATAAGGCCAAAGGAGAACTTTTTGGACTAAATGCAAAATGCTATGTGTGGCGGAAAACTAACACTCCACTTCACCTTGAAAACACCATCCCTACCGTCACACATGGTGGAGGGAGCAATCATGCTGTGTGGAGACTTTTCTTTAGCAGGAGCAGAGAAAATTGTCAGAGTTGATGGGAAGATGGATGGAGCTAAATATGGGGCAATCCTGGAGGAAAACCTGATAGAGGCTGCAAAAGACTTGAGACTTGGGTGTAGGTTCACCTTCCACCAGGACAGCGACCCTGGGTATAAATACTTTTTTCGAAGCACAGTATATCACTGCTGTACTGTAATATGATGTCCTGACATCGGCCGCTCCTCGTATAACGCTTCCGCACTATTATACACCGCTGGCCCGTGCTCCTCTCGGCCTCGGTTTCTCTGGGGTGCACACTGACCTGATACGCGGAGCTGGCGTCCTCCCAGGGTTCAGGACTCCGTCTGGATCATGTATCCAGTAAGCAGAGGCTTAATGAGTTTTCTGCATGGTGTCCGCCATTGTCTGCTGCTTCATTAGGACGGGTCTTGCATTTCTTCCTGAGGAAGGGGAGAAGGAGCAACATGGAAAACTGACATTCAGCCGGGAGCTGTGCAGCGCAGGGAATACCCCGAGCCGGTGAGTGACGGCGCGGATCTGCACTTATAGGGTTACACAGTAACATAGTAGGTCCAGTGGAAACACGGCTCCAATTTCAGCCTCCCAGGACGAGAAAGCACATGCACAATTCTACACAACATGAGTGGGGAGCCTCCCCCTACTCCCTGAGTGCCGGGGACCCCCAAAGATCTACCTGTAACTGCAGGGAACACCGATCTGTTATACATATTAGCAATTTTCCATTAACAAGTCTGTAAGTAAAATCTGAATAATCATCACATCCTGATGTCAGAACTGGGTAGTTATACAGAGATGATCAGCGTCACACAGGCACCGCTTATCTCTCATGCACGAAAGGCTGCTCCTGCACAGAGTTACTTCTGGTGTGCAAGCCACTGACGGACTGACATGAGGTGATATGTACTGCTTGATAGATATTCTTCAGCAGCTCAGCTGCTGCAGAACCTCATAATACACCTCAACTGCTGTAGAACCTCATAATACACCTCAGCGGCTGCAGAACCTCAAAATGCAGGCAGTCCTTAAAAAGCAACATAGGGGCGTGGAGAATAAGGGGCAGGAGTCTGGAGAATAAGGGGCAGGAGTGCGGAGAATAAGGGGAAGCAGTCTGGAGAATAAGGGGGAGGAGCGTGGAGAAGAAGGGGCAGGAGCGTGGAGAATAAGGGGCAGGGGTGTGGAGAATAAGGGGCAGGAGCGTGGAGAATAAGGGGCAGGAGCGTGGAGAATAAGGGGCAGGGGCGTGGAGAATAAGGGGCAGGGGCGTGGAGAATAAGGGGCAGGAGCGTGGAGAATAAGGGGCAGGGGCGTGGAGAATAAGGGGCAGGAGCGTGGAGAATAAGGGGCAGGGGCGTGGAGAATAAGGGGCAGGAGTCTGGAGAATAAGGGGCAGGAGCGTGGAGAATAAGGGGCAGGAGTGTGGAGAATAAGGGGCAGGAGCGTGGAGAAGAAGGGGCAGGAGCGTGGAGAAGAAGGGGCAGGAGCGTGGAGAAGAAGGGGCAGGAGCGTGGAGAAGAAGGGGCAGGAGCGTGGAGAAGAAGGGGCAGGAGCGTGGAGAAGAAGGGGCAGGAGTGTGGAGAATAAGGGGCAGGAGTGTGGAGAATAAGGGGCAGAAGTCTGTAGAATAAGGGGCAGGAGTGTGGAGGATAAGGGGCAGGAGTGTGGGGAATAAGGGGCAGGAGTGTGGGGAATAAGGGGCAGGAGTCTGGGGAATAAGGGGCAATCTAGTGGCCTCAATTGATGTTTTGGCTGTTTGTTTTGTTGCCTGTTAATCCTGGGTGATGAACCTACAAAATGAAATGTTTTATATTGTGTGAGGATATATTCCTTTCATTTCTTTTCTTTGCTATATTTCCCCCCCCCTATATTGATAGGGTGATATTAGGGGAGAGAGGGATAGTCCACGTTGAGTGGGGGTGCCAAAAAATCGTCTCTTAGGCTGGAGTCACACTAACCTGCGCAAAATACGGTCAGTATTTTACATGCGTAATACGGATGACAGACCCCTAAACAGTGCTCCGTATGTCATCCGTAATGAAGGTGTGGTCGCGTATTTTGCGCATGTAAGCATCCGTATGTAATCCGTATGGAGAGATTTTCTCGCAGGCTTGCAAAATGGACATATAATGGAGCCCTATGACAGTTTTAATAAAGAAATGAAAGAATAGATATAGACACATAGAATGCATATATATATATATATATATATATATTCTGTGTGTCTACATCTATTCTTTCATTTCTTTATTAAACCTGTCAGTGTGAGTTTACTGTATCGCGCACTGAATTGCCGGCTTTGCTAAAAGACACCGGGTGCGTATTTCTCGCAGGTCACACGTGTGTTCAGTGTGTAATCTGTATTTTTTGCGCACCCATAGACTTGCATTGGCATACTACGGGCGTAGTACGCTGACAGTCTCAGCATGCTGCGAGTGGCACGGAGCGTAGGATACTGAGGAGAAATATACGGCTGGTGCGAGGGACCCCATAGAGAATCATTGGTCCGTGTCTAATGCGTGCTTTTTGCGCCTCTCACTCTCCCGTATTCCTCGCCAGTGTGACTCCGGCCTTAGGGTGCCAACCTCCACGGCAAGGAAGGAGTCAGTGAGGTATATTGCAGGGTTATTGCAGGCAAATTTATTATTGTGGATTATATAGGGTTTTTGTATTGCTCTATACACTGGGTTACGTGCTTTTTTAACAAAATGAGGAATTAAAATATTGTTTTTAAGGGAAATATATGTTCACTACATGATTATTTTTTCCTAGACTAATTTTGTTTAAGTAAGTGTATCTAATCCTATCCTGTGTGATACTGACTGCTGAGCTGTGTATCTAATCCTCTCCTGTGTGATACTGTCTGCTGAGCTGTGTATCTAATCCTATCCTGTGTGATACTGACTGCTGAGCCGTGTATCTAATCCTCTCCTGTGTGATACTGACTGCTGAGCTGTGTATCTAATCCTATCCTGTGTGATACTGACTGCTGAGCCGTGTATCTAATCCTCTCCTGTGTGATACTGACTGCTGAGCTGTGTATCTAATCCTATCCTGTGTGATACTGACTGCTGAGCTGTGTATCTAATCCTATCCTGTGTGATACTGACTGCTGAGCCGTGTATCTAATCCTCTCCTGTGTGATACTGACTGCTGAGCTGTGTATCTAATCCTCTCCTGTGTGATACTGACTGCTGAGCCGTGTATCTAATCCTATCCTGTGTGATACTGACTGCTGAGCTGTGTATCTAATCCTATCCTGTGTGATACTGACTGCTGAGCCGTGTATCTAATCCTCTCCTGTGTGATACTGACTGCTGAGCTGTGTATCTAATCCTATCCTGTGTGATACTGACTGCTGAGCCGTGTATCTAATCCTCTCCTGTGTGATGCTGACTGCTGAGCCGTGTATCTAATCCTCTCCTGTGTGATACTGACTGCTGAGCTGTGTATCTAATCCTATCCTGTGTGATACTGACTGCTGAGCCGTGTATCTAATCCTATCATGTGTGATACTGACTGCTGAGCTGTGTATCTAATCCTATCCTGTGTGATACTGACTGCTGAGCCGTGTATCTAATCCTATCATGTGTGATACTGACTGCTGAGCTGTGTATCTAATCCTCTCCTGTGTGATACTGACTGCTGAGCTGTGTATCTAATCCTATCCTGTGTGATACTGACTGCTGAGCCGTGTATCTAATCCTATCATGTGTGATACTGACTGCTGAGCTGTGTATCTAATCCTATCCTGTGTGATACTGACTGCTGAGCCGTGTATCTAATCCTATCCTGTGTGTTAATAAATTTGCCTGCAGTAACCCTGCAATATACCTCACTGACTCCTTCCTTGCCGTGGAGGTTGGCACCCTAAAAGACGTTTTTTTGGCGCCCCCACTCAACGTGGACTATCCCTCTCTCCCACAATATCACCCTATCAATATAGGGGGGAAAAAAATATAGCAAAGAAAAGAAATGAAAGGAATAGATCCTCACACAATATAAAACATTTCATTTGGTAGGTTCATCACCCAGGATTAACAGGCAACAAAACAAACAGCCAAAACATCAATTGAGGCCACTAGATTGCACCTTATTCCCCACACACATATAGATACACAGCTCAGCAGTCAGTATCACACAGGATAGGATTAGATACATGGCTCAGCAGTCAGTATCACACAGGAGAGGATTAGATACACGGCTCAGCAGTCAGTATCACACAGGAGAGGATTAGATACACGTGATCCTGACTGCTGAGCTGTGTATCTAATCCTATCCTGTGTGATGCTGACTGTTGAGCTGTGTATCTAATCCTATCCTGTGTGATGCTGACTGTTGAGCCGTGTATCTAATCCTCTCCTGTGTGATGCTGACTGCTGAGCCGTGTATCTAATCCTATCCTGTGTGATACTGACTGCTGAGCTGTGTATCTAATCCTATCCTGTGTGATACTGACTGCTGAGCCGTGTATCTAATCCTCTCCTGTGTGATACTGACTGCTGAGCTGTGTATCTAATCCTATCCTGTGTGATACTGACTGCTGAGCCGTGTATCTAATCCTCTCCTGTGTGATACTGACTGCTGAGCCGTGTATCTAATCCTCTCCTGTGTGATGCTGACTGCTGAGCTGTGTATCTAATCCTCTCCTGTGTGATGCTGACTGCTGAGCCGTGTATCTAATCCTATCCTGTGTGATACTGACTGCTGAGCCGTGTATCTAATCCTCTCCTGTGTGATACTGACTGCTGAGCCGTGTATCTAATCCTATCCTGTGTGATACTGACTGCTGAGCCGTGTATCTAATCCTCTCCTGTGTGATACTGACTGCTGACTCGTGTATCTAATCCTCTCCTGTGTGATGCTGACTGCTGAGCCGTGTATCTAATCCTATCCTGTGTGATACTGACTGCTGAGCCGTGTATCTAATCCTCTCCTGTGTGATACTGACTGCTGAGCCGTGTATCTAATCCTCTCCTGTGTGATGCTGACTGCTGAGCCGTGTATCTAATCCTCTCCTGTGTGATGCTGACTGCTGAGCCGTGTATCTAATCCTCTCCTGTGTGATGCTGACTGCTGAGCCGTGTATCTAATCCTCTCCTGTGTGATACTGACTGCTGAGCCGTGTATCTAATCCTCTCCTGTGTGATGCTGACTGCTGAGCCGTGTATCTAATCCTCTCCTGTGTGATACTGACTGCTGAGTCGTGTATCTAATCCTCTCCTGTGTGATACTGACTGCTGAGCCGTGTATCTAATCCTCTCCTGTGTGATACTGACTGCTGAGCCGTGTATCTAATCATCTCCTGTGTGATACTGACTGCTGAGCCGTGTATCTAATCCTCTCCTGTGTGATGCTGACTGCTGAGCCGTGTATCTAATCCTATCCTGTGTGATACTGACTGCTGAGCCGTGTATCTAATCCTCTCCTGTGTGATACTGACTGCTGAGCCGTGTATCTAATCCTCTCCTGTGTGATGCTGACTGCTGAGCCGTGTATCTAATCCTATCCTGTGTGATACTGAATGCTGAGCCGTGTATCTAATCCTCTCCTGTGTGATACTGACTGCTGAGCCGTGTATCTAATCCTCTCCTGTGTGATACTGACTTCTGAGCCGTGTATCTAATCCTCTCCTGTGTGATACTGACTGCTGAGCCGTGTATCTAATCCTCTCCTGTGTGATGCTGACTGCTGAGCCGTGTATCTAATCCTCTCCTGTGTGATGCTGACTGCTGAGCCGTGTATCTAATCCTCTCCTGTGTGATGCTGACTGCTGAGCCGTGTATCTAATCCTCTCCTGTGTGATGCTGACTGCTGAGCCGTGTATCTAATCCTCTCCTGTGTGATGCTGACTGCTGAGCTGTGTATCTAATCCTCTCCTGTGTGATGCTGACTGCTGAGCCGTGTATCTAATCCTCTCCTGTGTGATGCTGACTGCTGAGCCGTGTATCTAATCCTCTCCTGTGTGATGCTGACTGCTGAGCCGTGTATCTAATCCTCTCCTGTGTGATGCTGACTGCTGAGCTGTGTATCTATATGTGTTATATGTGACATAGTGTATCTTAGGCCTCTTTCACACTTCAGCCTTTTGACGTCAGTTGTAAACTGTCAAAGAGTGAAAAAACGGATGTGTTGCAGCAGTGTCTGAAATTCAAAGGAATAGCAGTCGAGAGAGAGATTTTTTTCTTTGCCAGAACGGGTTTTGGGGTTAAATAAAATGAAAGGAACATCTTCCGGGCATGCTCAGTTTAAAAAAAGCGGAATCCGACGCCCATAGGCTTCCATAGTAGCTAACGGCGGACTGCGACGGATCCGTTGCAGTCCGTCTTTTCAACTCAGACAAGAAACGTTGCTATGTCCGTCTACTCAAGACGGCGGACGCTGAAATTCCAACGGATCCATCAATTAACGGATGACCACCGCCACTAATGCAAGTCTATGGGAAAAAACGGATTCCGCCAAAAGAACGACAGATCCTTTTTTTTTCTTTAAAAAAAAGGGCGGATTTCGACTGACGTCAAAAGACTGAAGTGTGAAAGAGGCCTAAGCAGATCATTTGTGACACTGCCTTCTTCCCAGTGTATCTAAGCTTTCCTGTGTGATACTGTCTTCACAGAACACAGAACTACTGCCAGACAAGTCAGTGGTGACATACAGTCAGTACCTTGTATAGCAGCTGCTAGGGAAGTGCTCTCATCCTCCTCCTCTGATGTGTCGGCAGGATGATGGGGGGAGTAGTATGGCAGATGTGAACGTCACGTCACTTTCCAGGATCTGACCTGAGTGCTATCGATCATCGCTCAGGAGATCAATACTCAGGATCATTCTGGGACATTTGCATAATGTAAGGCGCCGCATTTATAGGGTAAAAAAAATAAATAGTGACGTCTCCGGGAGAAGGAAAGAACGGAAGGTTCTACGGGAAGCAGAACCTCACTCTTAGTGACCTGTCCTGTAATGCTGCCATTAACTGCTATAGGGCCGCTCGCCTCAGACTCCGCTCACAGTATGGGCACAGGCTGCAGAGACTCCACCAGGAATGGAGAACACCGGACCTCATCTCCGAGAACTAGTATCTGGGACTAATGGTTTTCTAATTTGGTTTGCAATACAGTGTTAATATGTACATTATATTTAGGCACTGTATGGCGGTATTATTTACATACTGTATGGTGCATATTGTACAGTACAAAAACAGCATTAGTGCACTGTATAGCGGTATTATTTGCATACTGTATGGTGCATATTGGCCAGTACATAGACAGCATTAGTGCATTGTATAGCGGTATTATTTACATACTGTATGGTGCATATTGCCCAGTACATAGACAGCATTAGTGCATTGTATAGCGGTATTATTTACATAATGTATGGTGCATATTGGCCAGTACATAGACAGTATTAGTGCACTGTATAGCGGTATTATTTACATAATGTATGGTGCATATTGTACAGTACATAAACAGCATTAGTGCACTGTATAGCGGTATTGTTTAGATACTATAAGGTGCATATTGGCCAGTACATAGACAGCATTAGTGCACTGTATAGCAGTATTATTTAGATACTGTATGGTGCTTATTGTACAGTACATAGACAGTATTAGTGCACTGTATAGCGGTATTATTTACATACTGTATGGTGCATATTGTATAGTACATAAGCAGCATTAGTGAACTGTATAGCGGTATTATTTAGATACTGTATGGTGCATATTGGCCAGTACATAGACAGTATTAGTGCACTGTATAGCGGTATTATTTACATAATGTATGGTGCATATTGTACAGTACATAAACAGCATTAGTGCACTGTATAGCGGTATTATTTACATACTGTATGGTGCATATTGGCCAGTACATAGACAGCATTAGTGCATTGTATAGCGGTATTATTTACATACTGTATGGTGCATATTGGCCAGAACATAGACAGCATTAGTGCATTGTATAGCGGTATTATTTACATACTGTATGGTGCATATTGGCCAGTACATAGACAGCATTAGTGCATTGTATAGCGGTATTATTTACATAATGTATGGTGCATATTGGCCAGTACATAGACAGCATTAGTGCATTGTATAGCGGTATTATTTACATACTGTATGGTGCATATTGGCCAGTACATAGACAGCATTAGTGCATTGTATAGCGGTATTATTTACATAATGTATGGTGCATATTGGCCAGTGCATAGACAGTATTAGTGCACTGTATAGCGGTATTATTTGCATACTGTATGGTGCATATTGGCCAGTACATAGACAGCATTAGTGCATTGTATAGCGGTATTATTTACATACTGTATGGTGCATATTGGCCAGTACATAGACAGCATTAGTGCATTGTATAGCGGTATTATTTACATAATGTATGGTGCATATTGGCCAGTACATAGACAGTATTAGTGCACTGTATAGCGGTATTATTTACATAATGTATGGTGCATATTGTACAGTACATAAACAGCATTAGTGCACTGTATAGCAGTATTGTTTAGATACTGTATGGTGCATATTGGCCAGTACATAGACAGCATTAGTGCACTGTATAGCAGTATTATTTAGATACTGTATGGTGCTTATTGTACAGTACATAGACAGTATTAGTGCACTGTATAGCGGTATTATTTACATACTGTATGGTGCATATTGTATAGTACATAAACAGCATTAGTGCACTGTATAGCGGTATTATTTAGATACTGTATGGTGCATATTGGCCAGTACATATACAGTATTAGTGCACTGTATAGTGGTATTATTTACATACTGTATGGTGCATATTGTACAGTACATAAACAGCATTAGTGCACTGTATAGCGGTATTGTTTAGATACTGTATGGTGCATATTGGCCAGTACATAGACAGCATTAGTGCACTGTATAGCAGTATTATTTAGATACTGTATGGTGCTTATTGTACAGTACATAGACAGTATTAGTGCACTGTATAGCGGTATTATTTACATACTGTATGGTGCATATTGTATAGTACATAAACAGCATTAGTGCACTGTATAGCGGTATTATTTACATACTGTATGGTGCATATTGGCCAGTACATAGACAGCATTAGTGCACTCTGTATGACTATTATTTACATACTGAATGGCAGTAGTAATGGCATTACTTGAATCAGCAATATTAGGACACTTGATGGAGTCATTAGTTTAGCACTATTATTTTGTCATCCTTCTTTTGGGATTGTTTTTACACTGTATAGTACTACTATTTGTGGACTGTCTGGCGGTGAATAATGCTGCATTTTGTGCATTAGTTTGCATATTATCCCCAATCTCACCCTGAAGTGCTGCACCATGAGCTCATACAGAAGAGCTGACATAGAAGGATTTATTAGCTAATTATTTTGGCCGCAGGTGGCACACGCTGGATTTTGCTCAATCTCTTAATTTTCTTTTATTACATTTCCATTTAATTTCAGCCGCAGACGTCGCCCAGAACAATTAAAGGCATAAACCCAATGGAATCCATTAGGACTTTGTCTTCATTTTTGCTGACCATGGTTTCCTCCATAAACTACAGATGCCAGGTAACTGGTGCTAAATAATGCCTAAAGTAATTGCAACACCCAGCTTTCCATGGTCCCTGAATGGCATATAGTGCACTATCACAATCACTTTAGATCAGTAATCTCCAACTTGAGACTTTTCTACTATTGCAAAACTACAAATCCCAGCAAGCTCTGGCAGGCTGTGGCTCTCAGGAAACGCTGGGAGTTGTAGTTCTGCAATAGATGGAGTGCCGCAGGTTGGAGACCATTGCATTAGATTATAAGTAACCAGATTGCAGCACAATAAGCGAACCGCTCCTTGCTCCAAATAAGGGAATCTGATTAGTAACGATTCCGGGAAGCGCGGAGATGTATGGGATCTGTCAGCCGGCGCCCGGACCAGCTGCACCAACAATAATACTGATTACTCAGGACGCCAGTAAAGACCTGCATAAAACGCCGCCATATAAGGCTGTGTGCACACGCTGCAGATTTTGCTGCGGTTCCGCAGCGGTTTTGGCCGCTGCGGACCCGCAGCGGATTTTGCTGCGGTGTACAGTACCATGATTCCCTATGGGAATCAAAAACCGCAGTGCAGACGGTGCGGAATTTTCCGCGCGGATTATCTGCGGTTTTCAATCCGCAGAAAGAATTGACATGTCAATTCTTTCTGCGGATTCTCCTGCGGTTTGCCATCTCCTCCATTTGAGGAGATGAAAAACCGCAGGGCAAAACCGCAGAGCAATCCGCAGGTAAAACCGCAGGTCTTTTGACCTGCGGTTTCACCTGCGGATTTTACAAAATCCGCGCGGATGAATCCGCACCTAATCCGCAGCGTGTGCACACAGCCTAAATCACTGCCGTATACCGCACTCCTACCAAGCGACCGCCATCATAGATGAATAGGGTGAAACCTGGGGTAAAAATACTGTACGGAGGATGATCCCATAATGATCCCATACAGTGGACTGCATGCTGGTATACAGGAGAACTTCTGCCATAAATCATCGTAAATCCGTCCGTCATTTCCAGCAGCATCGGAAAATGAGCAAAAAAAAAAATAAATCGCAAAATATTACAGAAACGTGGCGTCTTTTGTAACTTTTTGCATACAGCTATCAATACGGTTCCCCTTTTGCGTTTCATTCCGTCATTGTAATCATTATCTCTGCTTGCTTTCAGTGAATAGCAACCTTTAACCCTTTCTTGATCACGCGCTATTTCCACAGCTGCAGAGCTCGTTGCAATGTATCATTTTTATGTATTGATTTCGGTGTTACAGACACTTTTGGCAACTATGGATCATGTCCGTATTATGACTGTATCACTCTTCTGTTGTCATCCGCCTATTAACCGCTTAATTTCCCGCAGCCATTCTTTACACAGGGTGACCTGGTTTTCTGAGAAAGAACAAGCTATTGTTCGAAACGCGTCATCTACTACTTGTTACTCATGTGAACACACTATTTTTTGCTCTGTTTTGGACTTGTTTTTAACAATAAATTGGACTTGAATTTGCAAAGCTGGACCCTTTTTCTTTTTCCTTGACCTGAGTCGACCCTTCCTTCAGGGAGATTGTAAGGAAAGGACATTTTATAACATGTCAGGAATCCGGGATAATGAGAGGACAGAATCTCAACGACTTGAAAGAGCAATTTGTTCACATGTAGCATTTTTGCTGTTTATCTGTTTTTTTTAGGGATGAACAAAGCTCAGCATCGTACAAGAAACACAAAATGGATTTGATTTGTTTAGACCTGTGTGTGGTGCATTTTTTTTTATTACACAGGATTTTGGGTTTTTCAGCATTTCTGTTTTTCATTGCGGAAAAAACCCGCATAGAATACGCCTTTCATGTATCCAAATCCATGCAATATCTAATCCATCATGTGTGATACTGTCTGCTGAGCGGTGCATCTAATTCTGTCTGATCCATTTCACGGTCCCCCGTGCACTTCGGTGTAATTACAGGGCACTTTTCCAGGATGCCCTCTGTACACCCAGTAGATTGGGGGCGGTTGGCATCAGTTCTCATCGGCTTTAGAGACCGTGTCATTGGATAAACTTCTTATCTTCCCATAACCCAGATACTGGCGGCCATGAGACCTGAACTAATCCTGAACCTGCTGCACAGAATTCTGCTCTTCCAGCTCCTGTGAGCATGATGTAAATCCCGACATCAAGCGCGGCATCTGCCCCAACATCGAGCTCAGCCTCTGCCCCAATATTTCAAGTCTGGCACCATCCCCAACACAAAGCCTAGCACCTACCCTGACATTGAGCCCGGCATCTGCCCCAACATCGAGCTGGGACCCTGGCCCTGAGCCTGGCACCATCCCCAACACAAAGCCTAGCACCTGCCCTGACACTGAGCCCGGCATCTGCCCCAACATCGAGCTCAGCCTCTGCCCCAATATTTCAAGTCTGGCACCATCCCCAACACAAAGCCTAGCACCTACCCTGACATTGAGCCCGGCATCTGCCCCAACATCGAGCTGGAACCCTGGCCCTGAGCCTGAAACCATCCCCAAAACAAAGCCTAGCACCTGCCCTGACACTGAGCCCGGCATCTGCCCCAACATCGAGCTCAGCCTCTGCCCCAACATCGAGCCTGGCACCATCCCCAACACAAAGCCTAGCACCTACCCTGACATTGAGCCCGGCATCTGCCCCAACATCGAGCTGGAACCCTGGCCCTGAGCCTGGCACCATCCCCAAAACAAAGCCTAGCACCTGCCCTGACACTGAGCCCGGCATCTGCCCCAACATCCAGCCTGACACCATCCCCAACACAAAAGCCCAGCACCCGACCTGACACCGAGCCTGGCATCTGCCCCAACAGTGAGCCCGACCCCTGACCACAGACCCAACCTAGCATCTGCCCTGACACCAAGTCCAGCATCTGACCCAACATCGAGCTCTGCCCTGACACTGAGCCCGACTTCTGCCCAGACCCTGAGCTGGCAATGCCGAGAATACTGGAGCACAGCACTTCACATCTGTTCTAGTTTGAGTGTCTTGCCTCTGTATACTGATGGAGTGAGCCACTAATAGGGGCAGTGCCCCGGTATCTTACCTGTGCCGGGCACATGTCAGCAGCAGCCCCGCTTAGTGCAGCCTCTGGGATGAGGTCCTTCCCTGCAGCCTCAGGCGCGGTCTCCTGAGCAGTGTGAGTGGAAGTCAAGGACTCCGTGTGTTATAAGCCTCCGCGTCACAGCCCTGCCCAGACCGCACTCCCCATCCATTCTAAAGAGGCACTCTCAGATGACAGCAGCTGCTGCTACGAGGACAAGACGCTCCACAGGGGACGGAAAGGAAGAAAAGGAAAATCCTCTCTAGAAAAATTACATTCAGCTGCATTATTTCTATTGCTGGGCAAATGCCAATACAGATCCAAGTGACACTGTCACCCTGCTTTCCCACGCTCCTGATAGGCAAACACGTCCTGAGTAAAGCGATTCCTTCCTTTCTAATCTAATTAGATTAACAAATTAGTGATTAGAAATTACAGAGGTTGTCACAAAGAAATTCATCCTGGTCCTAGTTATCCTTAGTGCTCAGATGAGGGTCGTTGGTTAGGTAATCCCTGCGTGTTTTGAAGCTAACAGCCGCGTCACATGCAGCCGTGGGGACTCGAACATATTTTTCGACCACACCGAAGTTACTCGGTTAGGCCTGTTTCACACTTTAGTTATTTGACGTCAGTGAAAGTCCGCCGTTTGTATAAAAAAAGGATCCACCATTTTTTGGCGGATCCGTTTTTTTCCCCCATAGACTTGCATTAGCGGCGGATTTTGACCGATGGTCGTCCGTCACATCCGTTTTTTGACAGATCCGTTTGAATTTTAGCGTCCTGAGTAGATGGACAATGGAACGTTTTTCCAGCGGCGGACCGCTATTTTAAACTGTGCATGCCCGGCAGATTTTCCCTTTCATGCAGTTTAACCCTAAACGCCGTTCTCTCTCTCCCCTTTTCCAGAGATCGGTTCCTTTAAATTTCAAGTACTTAGCGGCTGCAGCGGATCCGACTTTTCCGTTTTTTCACACTTTGGCGGTTTGCAACTGACGTCAAACTGGTGTGAAACAGGCCTTAAAGGGAATCTGTCACCCCTTTTTTGAGATATCATATAATGATATCATTCAATTGTGTGTCACATAAGGATTCTCTTAGTACTTTTGCTTCCCCCTGACCCCGCACCTTTCATGCATAAATACCTTTTTTAAATATCGGTTCAGATGTATGTAAACTGCCGCAGTCGTCCGATGGGCGGGGCTTATTCACCTGCTCCCCCCTCCTTGTCTTGCTCTAGGCATTTCTTCTTGTATAGAGCAAGACAGGGAGGCGGAGGGGGGGGGAGCAGGTGAATAAGCCCCACCCATCAGACCGGACAGCAGCGGTTTACATACATCTGAACCGATATTTAAAAAAGGTATTTATGCATGAAAGGTGCGGGGTCAGGGGGAAGCAAAAGTACTAAGAGAATCCTCATGTGACACACAATTGAATGATATCATATGATATCTCAAAAAAGGGGTGACAGATTCCCTTCAACACACGAGCAAGCTCGCTCATCACTAGATCTTATCATATATCTCTGTGTATACAGGGAGCTCCCCCTAGTGGTGACTGCAGACAGGATCTTATCATGTATCTCTGTATACAGGGAGCTCCCCCTAGTGGTGGCTGCAGACAGGATCTTATCATGTATCTCTGTATTCAGGGAGCTCCCTATAGTGGTGGCTGCAGACAAGATCTTATCATGGATTTCTGTATACAGGGAGCTCCCCCTAGTGGTGGCTGCATACAGGATCTTATCATGTATCTCTGTATACATGGATCTCCCCCTAGTGGTGGCTGCAGTCAGGATCTTATCATGTATCTCTGTATACAGGGAGCTCCCCCTAGTGGTGACTGCAGACAGGATGGTATCATGTATCTCTGTGTATACAGGGAGCTCCCCCTAGTGGTGGTTGCAGTCAGGATCTTATCATGTATCTCTGTATACAGGGAGCTCCCCCTAGTGGTGGCTGCAGACAAGATCTTATCATGGATTTCTGTATACAGGGAGCTCCCCCTAGTGCTGGCTGCATACAGGATCTTATCATGTATCTCTGCATACAGGGAGCTCCCCCTAGTGGTGGCTGCAGCCAGAATCTTATCATGTATCTCTGTATACAGGGAGCTCCCCCTAGTGGTGGCTGCAGCCAGAATCTTATGTATCTCTGTATATAGGGAGCTCCCCCTAGTGGTGGCTGCAGACAGGATCTTATGTATCTCTGTATACAGGGAGCTCCCCTTAAGCCCCCGTTACATATAGCGATATCGCTAGCAATATCGCTGTAACGTCACCGATTTTGTGACGTAGCAGCGATATTGCTAGCGATATCGCTATGTCTGATACTTACCTCCGACTGGCTTCCCCGCTGATTATCGCTGGTCGCGCGAGAACGTCCTGGACCATTTCTCGTCGGGCACTTCCTGCGGCGCCGAGTAGCGACGCGTGGACGCGGGCGGGAGGACGTCAGGATCGCCGCATCTGAGAGGTAAGTAGCGACCCCCGACCCCTATGTCTCTGGTGAGATCTGCTTGTGTGGCTGCGATGCACCAGCAATCCATATCGTTGTCGGGATCGCTGGTGCATCGCTAAGTGTAACGGTGCCCTTAGTGGTGGCTGCAGACAAGATCTTATGTATCACTGTATACAGGGTGCTCCCCCTAGTGGTGACTGCAGGCAGGATCTTATCATGTATCTCTGTATACAAGGAGCTCCCCCTAGTGGTGGCTACAGACAGGATCTTATCATGTATCTCTGTATACAGGGAGATCCCCCTAGTGGTGGCTGCAGACAGGATCTTATGTAGCTCTGTATACAACAGCAGGCAAACACTGCTTGAAGGACCTTTCTACTAAAGAACATGTCCAAATACCCCAAATTTAGACTATGGTGCTTAGAAAAGGTAAAAGGTAGAGAAAAATCCTAGAGAGTTTCCTTAAGGCCAGAAATAGTCCTAGATCTAAAAGGAAGCCTTCACTGACCTTCTCCTCCCAAGGCTGGGCGAGAAACTTAGGGTACCGTTACACTTAGCAGTGTCGGGATCGCTGGTGCATCGCTAAGTGGTCGCTAGTGAGCTGCCACACAGGCAGATCTCACCAGCGACAGAGCAGGGGTCGCTACTTACCTGTCAGATGCGGTGATCCTGACGTCCTCCCGCCCGCGTCGCTCGTCAGCGCCACAGGAAGCGCCCGACGAGAAGTGATCCAGGATGTTCTCGCGCGACCAGCGATGAGCAGCGGGGGAGCCAGTCGGAGGTATCACACATAGCGATAGCAATATCACTGCTACGTCACAAAATCGGTGACATTACAGCGATATTGCTAGCGATATCATTATGTGTAACGGGGGCTTTAGACTCTGCAAAATGTCATGCTCTCCAATTCGGTCACCAGGATAAAGCACCCCGATAACTCCTGGTGATGGAGATATTAGACAGCTGCCTTATCATCCGACAAAACTACTGAGTCCTTAACTCTTCCCTGCAAAACCAAGGATGAGCTTTTATTCAGTCAAACTTGCAGAAATGTCTAGAAAGATTTGACTATGGACTGGATTTAGTCTTGATTTCTATTCATGAACGATTCAACCTAAATCAGAAATCGGGGAATCTGCGTCAGCACATGGCACTGCTGAAGTGCCCACAAGGAAATCTTCTCAATTTGTGATTTACTTATCTTTTTCTTGCACATAAAGGGACATTTTTGCGAACGCTCGCTGCCAAAAAAAGAAGGCAGTAGTACTGGCAATGATGTGGCTCTCCCTAAATGTTTACCACCAATCTGACCTATTCTTGATAAGATGGATAGGGATATAATAATCGTCTGACCGGATCCATTATCGTCATAAAATAGAAAGGGAGAATGAGCCTTACCGTGGTATGTACGGTCTTCAACTTGATTTTATTTTTAAGAGACCATAAATGGAAAGGTTCATTTTCTAGATGTCTCGGATACTACCAAATCCATCTTTGGATCCAACAGATCCGCTCACTGCTGACATCTAACCGGACATGGAATCTGTGAGGAGACTCGGTCTTACAGAAAACCAAGCTTGTGTCACCACCCCACATCCAAACATGCTTAAAAACCCAGAGGTGACCGATCGTGAAGCCTCAAGTCATCCTCCCTCCAGCCTCAGCAACAACTAGGAGAACAATAATCCAACAGGAGGGCACCGAGACATGGCAGCTCCCAGACGACCGGTGGACCTGCAAGACAGCTTCCGGCCGACCATTGGAGCAGCCTAAATATCCTATCTAGATGAGATTTCTAGATCATATCAACAAAAACTTGCAGGTCTAAATGACTTCACCTTGGCAGACCAGAGACTGCATGTCCCTCTTGAGAACAGGGAACCACAGAGGTGAAGGGGAAGGTTCAAACTTTAAACTCAGCAATGCTGCCAGGTGCAATTTTTCAGGAATTTCCAGGCTGAAGAGGATGCAATAAGTCCCTCTGTGTCTACAGATTACTGGTCCATGACAGTGTTCAGTGCACGCACAGTTACAATTCCCCTGAATTCCCAGCACACGTGGGCAGTTATGTGACAGCAACTATGTGATCATGCGCCAACAAGACTCTTCACCATAGAACATTGTGAGAAGCCGAACAAGAATCTGGTTGACGACAAGTATGTAAATTTCATATATGCATTCGAGTTCTGCGCTGTGTAAACATGCATTGCAGTCAGAATTTAACAGACTGAAGACTCTTCTTTTCAGCAAAGGAAATTGCCTTTAAGAAAAGAAAAAGGAGGGGGGGGGGGGAATGTCCATGTCTGCAGCCAGTATTTATTAAATCCTGCAACAAATGAAGAAACCATGACTTTTTATTTTAGGACACCTTGTGTACTTTTCTGCAAAACATTTTGCAAACTTTAACATCTCCATTGTGAAAAATATATAACTTTTATTTCTTTTTCTTGTAAAGTTGGGATACAGCTATGAGCTTGTCAGGCAGCAGACGAGGAGTGTGTCCCGGTTCTGCAGTGGGTCCGGTGACTCCATTATATGGTAGCAGTTTGTAAACATGACACTAGATCACTGCGGCCCAGAGACCTGAAAGATCCAGGAGGAGTTTCTAGAGTGGCCACTTCTTGATCAACAAGAATGCCAAGTCCCTGGTTACAAAATACCTGTCCGGTCTGAGAATGGGCGAATGAAATATCTGGGCCAGAAGAGGCCTTCAGTAAAAAAAAGAAGCCGACTGATCAGATGAAGACAGAATCCCGCACTGCTGCCATACCAGAAACTGCGCTCATCAGCACCGCTGCCATCCCAGAAGCTGCGCTCATCAGCACCGCTGCATTGCATTTCAAGGTCACTGAGGAGGGAGTGGTATCCCCCGCGGGTCCGTGACTTGACCTTCTTGTAGGTTCTTAACCAGCTGAGCCAGCCAGCGTTTGGTTGTGGTGTCATCCTTCAGTACCTGGGCGAACGTGGTGTCCTTCAGCTGGTCAGGAAGACATTGTCTCAGCGCCTCACGTGCCCTGTAAGACAAAATGGAGGAATGCAAGACTAAACCCCTTATTTACAGTCAAAGTGATTTGATCTATTAAATCTACCTCCCACTTTTCATGGGAGAAAGCAAATCGTTTCCCTTTACACAAGACTCTCAAGGTTGTTTGTTTTTAGGACCAAAATCACTCCCCATGGTGATGGCAGAATTGTCATGTAGCTTTAGGTCTATGAAGGGGATTAGAAGCTCAGTATGCAAAAAAAAAAAATAAAAAATAAATATTGCATTTAACCCCTAAGCAAAGTGTAACCTACATTACCAGGCAACCCATAGTGCCATAAACGTATGACGCTAGTCCGCTATATATTACTGCAATGATGGAAATTGGATAACTCAGCCATTATATTCCTCAATAGTGCCCATGGCATCTAAATGGTTACCTAGAAAAAGAGGAAACCCTCTCACCCCAACCCCTTACAAGACAATTGCCCAGTATCTGTAGATTTCCATTGTGACCAATGTAAACGGCCAGGTCTAATCCGTACCCTTATGGTCCAAACTGTGCGCGACTCCAAGGGATTTTGTTTTTATTTATTTTTTGCATCAATCAATGCAGTTAATTGAAATAGTTCAGCAGTAGCAAAAAATTATAAGCCGGCTCTCCTGTCATCGTGAAACTACAACTCCTAACACAATCCTGACATCTTGTAATTTCATAAAAGCTGTGGAGTCAGTTTATGGAAAATTATATATATATATATCTCTCTCTATCTATCTATCTCTCTCTATACAAAAAAAAAAAAAACAAAAAAAAACAAAAAAAAAAAAACACACCTCTATGTAATAATGGAAAAAAAAAAATGGGACAATTAAAGTATACCTGGGGTTGTCCGACAGGCGCAGATAACAGCGCACAACGTGTTTCAGTAGCCTGGCAGATGGCTCCTTGGAGAGCTGCAGCACCATTTTACCCTAAAAAGGCAAATAAAATCAAAAAAGAGAATTTAATGCAAACAATCTGAATGAATGCATGACATCTCTATTGCACAAGATACTGGAATACACAGTGAAAATCTGAGGTTTGAGAGATTTCATAATGAACTATATAAAACGTGCAATTGTTTTTTTTCAATTGGAGTCCTCCATTATCTGCACAAGGCCAAGCTCCTTCTCAAATCTTACCAAAATCATCGCGACGTGAGAAAAGCGCTCGTATGTCTGACAGATGTATGCCAGGCCTGTGTCGTCCAGCAGGATCTTCTGGAGAATGAACGTGGCGACCTTAAAGAAAGAAAAACTTATTATAGAGAAATGATCTGCTCTAGGCTGTGTGTGCGCGAGCAGAGATGGCTGCTGCCTGCTCCAGACTGGAGGAGACCCTAGAGAGCGAGGATCAATAAAAGCTGCCGCCATGAAAGGAGGGGAAAGGCCGCTGTACCGTTTTGGAGAGTTCACTTCCAGACTCCATAATCCGCAGACACAGGGGTATGATTTCTGTTGTGAGTAGGAAGTTGATGACTTCTTGTTCATCCGTCTTCACCAGAGCGCCTGGAAGGAAACAACTGAGTTACTAAGAACGGTGTGTGCTCTGGTGATTAAGCATTATGCCAGGGATTTCTTATAGATACAAAATTAGGGACCATCAATACACCTCTTTATGGCGCTACAGAATGATCAGATAGATTGCGGGATGGTCTGTATACTGTGCCTGCTGATGGCTATAAATGTTGTTGTAATAAAACAAAATCAGGATGTATAAGTGCTGCCCCCAGATCACACTTAAAAAGGGAGAAAACAAGTTATCCCGTCTAGAAACATGCTGCTTAAGACAAGATAAAATAAAACTCTGTAGGAACGCTATGTCTTACCAATGACTCCTAGGCTGGTCAGACGGAGATATTCAAAAGGCCGCGTTTTGCTGACGGTGTGAAGGAAGGGATAGAGAAACAAAGGGATGTGTGCAGCAAGAAAAGCAGACCTGGATCAGCGAGAGAAAAAAAAAATCTGATATTAATAAGATGAACGGCATCATGTAACCGGCTGCTCTGCCATGTATGACCATACTATGGAAACCGTAAGACATCACTTGACTTGTAGTATAACTTCAGTTCCATATAGGCATTTCCTTTGGGAGCGTCTGATTGCAAAGTGAACACAACTTCCACCCTAAAGGCATTTTTCCAATAAATTAAGCGATAGCAGAACACACGCCTGCTCAATATAAGTCTATGGGTACATTAATATTAGTATTTTTGAGCTGCAGGCACCATATACATGGCAGGGCAACGTTCAGGAGACTGTAGCAAATCCTCTGTGGCCACTAACATAGTCATGGGGACCTGTGAGTGCCATCTATTGCAAAACACAGTCTTAATGGGTTGTCTGAAATTAAATGGACTAGAGAATAGGTTATAAAATAAAATACAACAGCCAGCTGGTAAATTCCCTGGTGGTCCGGTGGTCGGTACCACTTACCTTCATTGAGTGATGATGTGCATTACATGCAGGTGAATACTGCTGCAGTCAATCACTGATCTCCACAGTGATGCTGCCACGTTCAACAGTATACAACACGTCAGCACGCAAGGAAAATAAGAAGCGAAGGGAAACACAGGAGCATCAATGCTGGAGTGACAGGAGATTCAACAGGTGAATAATATTTGCGGTTTCATATATAAAAAGTTCTAAAGGTCTCTGAGACTCCCTGTAACCCTGCTGTGTGCCTAATGCCCTAGTCTGTGATAGCTGTCACTTTCCGCCTCGGTTACCTGGTCTCCGGGTGAGAAGCCACACATTGCAGCAGGGCCAGCGCATTACACACTCTGTTAGACTGATGCGCTGTCAAGGTCGGAGGATTGATGGATGGGTAGATATTTACAATTTCCTGGGAGAAGTAGAAGAGAATTAGAGGAATATTTCATGGTCATTGCACAAATAATAAATGAATGCACATTTACGAAAAAAAAACAAAAAACAGGCGAACCTGTAACAGTGCTGCAATAGTGCCGAATGAATGCCACAGCATTGGGGCGAGATCTGGGACAGACTCGCGCTTCTTGCTCAGCTCCAGCAGAGCGTTCTCACGTGTTTCCGGGCTCGATAACTCATTGATCCACTGATATATCTTCTCTCTGTCGACTTGTGCTAGTGCTGCCGGAACAGGCTACAGGAGGAGAGGACAAACAGAAACACAAGGTTATTCCACATTCTGAGGAGTACACAAGTTTTGTCCTGCCAAGAGATGAGCCTCCACTACGATATGCTCACTGAGCTGAGCATGCATGCACAGCATTTATCAGTCTTAGGTGTATGGCCAGACTCGTTCAGGTGTCCACTGCCGCATCCTTACTTCAAAGATTCTATACCTGAACTGAAACAAATCACATCCAGAATGAAAAAAAGTGTATTCTGCAGCATTAAAGGGGATATCTTTGACTTCGTAAAAAAAAAAAAAAAAAAAAAAATGTATTAAGTGCCTAAACACAAACAGGCAGGTTGCCAACTACCTACCTATTGTGACCGGCGCCATTCTTCCTCGGCACAGAGCAGTCACAAAAGATATTTCTACAGAGCGGCGGCTTCTTTTCCATCCTGCTCTGTCGACGCTATATGACCACCAACATTATTCTGATTGACAGCCGGCTCCACCAATTAGGCAGCAGGGATCTGGCTGTCATTCAGAATGGCGTCAGCAGAGGCAGCTGCCGGTCTGTGACCACATTGTGCCAGGGAAGAACGGCGCCACGCACAACAGTCAGGTCAGGAGCAACTACTTGCCTGTTAGCATTTAGGAACTTTTTTTTTTAACCAAGTTCTGGACAGGGATGCGGAGTCAAAGTCATGGAGTCAGTGTTCAATTTTGTGGAGCTGGTATAAAATAGACCGACTGCTAAAATATATTATATATTGGGTGCAGTAGTACAATGCAGGATGTGCTGTAATTTTTTTCAGAATAATTTGGGAAAGTTATGAAATGTCCTATAAATATCTGTTCTATTCTTGATCCTAGGATCTTGGGTTTTAGTTGAGATGAATCTGTGCTGCACTTTTTGTACAAGCTCTTTAGCGACCAGTGCTGTGGAGTCAGGGAAATTGAGGAGTCAGAAGTTTGGCTTACTAACTCCACAGCCCTGGTCCTGGATATATCCACTTTAAGGGTTACTCCCAGAATCACATTGTTTTCCACAAAGCACAGTAAACACTGGTCCAAAAGGGGAAGTTAGCCAGCACCAAGGGAAAGTGTCACTATTCCAATACTCACTGCGTCCTGGATACAGTAACAGTTCAGCCACCCTATCGAATCAGGTTCAACCTGTGCTTTCAGTATTGTGAGTAAGGCTGTGTGCACACGCTGCGGATTTTGCTGCGGTTCCGCAGCGGTTTTGGCCGCTGCGGATCCGCAGCAGTTTTTGCTGCGGCGTACAGTACAATGATTCCCTGTGGGAATCAAAAACCGCAATACAGACGGTGCGGAATTTTCCAGCGCGGATTATCTGCGGTTTTCAATCCGCAGAAAGAATTGACATGTCAAATCTTTCTGCGGATTCCCCTGCGGTTTGCCATCTCCTCCATTGAGGAGATGAAAAACCGCAGGGCAAAACCGCTGAGCAATCCGCAGGTAAAACCGCAGGTATTTTGACCTGCGGATTTTACTGAATCCGCACCTAATCCGCAGCGTGTGCACACAGCCTGACAGTCCAGCTGCCAATCAGGGCTGAAGCTTGCTGGATTTCTTCCAGGTGTCTCCCATTGTAGGCAGTTACCTGACTGTCAGAGTCTGACTATTGCGAGTTGTAGCTTCAGCTCGGTGGTCTGAGTGTGTTCCTTGTTTTCCAGTGCTCCGTTTCTGATATTTTGCTGCCCGACCTTGGATTTGCCTTTGACCATCTGTTTGTCTAGCCCCTTTGTCTTGATCCGCTACCTTCCCAGAATTGTGACCCCGGACTGTGACCTGACCGCACCTTTGTCTTACTCCTGTTTATGACGAGCTCTATTGGTATCTGACCCCGGACCTTTTGACTATCCTGTCTCACAGCCTGTCCATCAGTAGTGACTCAGCATCACAGAAAGTAGTTAAAACGTAGCCTTTAATCGTATAGGATAAAAAAAAAAAATATTGGCAAAATGTGAACATACTTGATACTGGTTACATGTTTCAGGCAGAAATACCTGAAGTCTCCTGGGATACTTGTCTCTAACACAGGAGTAATGAGCCGAATTACTTGTTCTATTTACATAAAAACTGTTCATATGAAGACTAATCCAATTATAAAGATTTTCTCTTGTACCCCTTTGAGTCTTTATCATTTTTCGGCCCCTGGATGGATCCAGCAACACATAGCTGAATGTGCGATCCTATTCTTATGTGCTCCTACTTGCTTTCCCTGCAGCACCAGGTTCTCCACGGTGCTGCAGAACACGCTCGCTGGTGCTCCTGAGAAGCCTCACCTTTCTTAGTTATCATCTAATTGATCTAAATGCAAAACTAATGCGCCTGCGCGCTCTCTGCTCCTGTCTGGCCGATTCCATCTTCAGTCGGTGTACAACCACACTGCACCTACACTATCAGCTGGCTTCCCTCAGTGCTCCTGCACTCCTCCAGAACAAGCTTGTAATCACTAAGCAGAGCTGAGCTGTGTTTTTTGTTATGGACTAGTGACAGATCAATGATTTGATACAGCAAACGCTGCTCTAGTATCGATACATATGGCAGAAGATAATCACTTGCCATATGCTTCGATACATTTACAGCTTCACATCAGTGATTAATCGGCAGCCGGTAACAAACACAACTCAGCTCTGCTAGTACGAGCTCCGCTGTAGTAGAATCGCCCCTGTAGAGGGATTGTCTAATAATCTGATGCCAATGATGGACGATCTTCTAGATTTTGGCTTGGACATAACGTGACGACCTCTCACAGTCCGGTCCCCGAGTGTCGCCCCCTCCTGGCCGTGAGGAGTCATTACACCCCAGCCTCTTAAGGGTTAATCCGGATGTCACTTTTGTTTCCGCCATCAGAAAAAGAACTCCACATTTCCCAGTTTAAGAAAAAAAGTAAAATATGACTTATTACAGTAATCTTTGCCCTTTTCACTTCTTCCCTGCGCGTCTCGGCCGGTTCAGACGAGATTGTCGCTGACGGAGGCTGAACCGCCATCGCTTGGAATTCTTTAGCCAGTATCCGCCATTTTTACGGTTGCCTGGCAACACAGGAGACCAGTATATAGCAGTACCGCCTGTGCGATCACTACAACTCCCAGCATGCCCTGACTGCCTGCAGGTGAGAGTGGCAGTCTTGACGGCTCCCCCCGGCCCTTCTCCCCCTCCCGCACTCACCGCCGCCGTGGCCAGGCTGTGCATGTCTGGGAGCCGCCTTCAGGCTCTCCGCCGTCTTCTCCCGCTCCGTCCCCTCCACAACAACCCGGAACCCCGCCCTCCTTTAACGTAACACGCGCACGTGACCAACTGCCACGGCAACCGGATGTGACGTCATCATAAAGCGCCTGTGGTCAGGACAGCGCAGAGGGAGGAAATCCTGTATATACGTCATCAGCGTGAGCGGCGCGGTGACGTCACACGCAGATTGCGTCGCCTCGTTCCTGTTGCTGGGCTCTGCGCTAGGAGGTTCCCGCCAAATCGTGTGTGTGTAGTCTGTGCGAGGAGCAGAAGTGTCCGGGCGGAGGGAGCCCGCGGTCGGTGAGTGGCCGGCGGAGGGCGTCTATGGGGCGGAGGCCTTGTCCGCGGTGTCCTGTCCCCATCCCCTCCCGTGTTACTGGGGGCACTACAGGTCGCAGCAGGCCTGCGGGTTGTCCCCTTCAGGCTGTGGAGCATTCTTGCTCTTTCCCGGCCCCGCAGCCGTCTGTGGAGGCCGAGTTGTGGTTTTCAATGACGCCGTTCATTTTACCCTTAATGTAGTGAAACACCGCACGAAAACCGCAGCGGGGCTCTGTTCACACTGTGGAATTGGAGCCTACATGTGTATTTACTAGGAAGTGCAAAACCCTCTGCCTGGACGGGCGGCCTCTGACCAGACAGATGCAGAAGGGCTGAGAGACCGCGCAGGCAACGCAGCAGCGTGTGAATGAGCTCGATGTGCTGCGTCTGTAAAACGCCGAGTATTTCATGCAGTAAATGTGCAGCGTGTGATCGTGCCCGAAGGTGACAAGTGTCTGCTCAGACCCGGGGTCACGATTCTTTCTGTGAGGTAAAAAATAAATAATGTGAGGAAATGTATTTTCCTTACAGAAACCAGCAGATGCGATCCCCGGCTGTGATGTCCGTGTCCGCCCCCCCCCCCCCCTCCCGGGAGCTGTGGTACGATCACACCATGACCCTGCACATTAGACCCGACCATTACACAGCACACAGCAGGGGACATCTGAGATTATCGCAGGAATCACATCCAATTGTGGATGTTATTATTCCAAGATCTATTGATTACAGTGAACTTTGTTCTAGGGGAAAGACATACTGGTAGTTTCTGTTATCAGGCTGCGGGTCATACAGGTCCACTTTACTGGCTACACAGGTGGGATCACAGAAACATTTACATCCAGGTATAGGTTATATCTTGTCTGAAGTTGTTCTCATCCCTTTTGTCTCAAGAGTAGTAAAGACGTCATGATGGGATTTCACACGCACAGCTGTCTCTGCAGACTTCCCCCTTCTCCAGTCTTTTGTCACGCTTCCTGACATACTGCCCTTTAAAGTAAAAGTATCGTTATACTGATCCTTACAAGCTGTCCTCCTTCCTGCCGTCCCTATCTTCAGTGTCTCCCCATGTTGCTACCTTTCCATACGGTGCGCTCCCATGGGGTATACTGCCTCCTTTCACAGTTTTCTTCCAATTTTACAGTGATGTGCCTTCAGAGTAACAACCCTAACCCCACCTACAACAATAGCCAAGACATTTAATCTTCGTCTCTTCCATGTAGTGCTTGCCATTGAAGTTCCCGCTCCCTCTGCTGCACGGTGTTTACAGCAGCAATGTGATGACCTCTGCACGTCAGTGCGGGGAGCTGATGATTGCTGCTCTGTACCTGACCTGGCGTTTAATTGTTTGCATCTATAAGGCTTGAATACATTTGAATATAGGAAAATCTCCAAAGGCCTCATGTTTTGCAGGCCTGGGTTAGTCAGTCACAGCTTCCATCATTAATTGGCAGGTCCAGACCCGCCGTCAGTACAGGAATACAGCATCTGACCTGCCATGTCATTTACTGCCTTTAGTCAGATATTCAGAGATAATGTCTGCAAATCACAGGATCTCTGCAACCAGCGATTGGCTGCATTAGCTAGGAGAGAGAACTCGTCATCAGAGACGCAACCTAGTCACTTGCCTGCTGCAGTGGTCTTGTGATGGTCTATCGGAGCAGACCTCCAGAGCGGCCTGTTAAGTATTTGCATTGCTGCTGGAACTAGAGTCTTCCTCCTTGTGTTGTTTTAAAACCATCAATGCCTTTATTTATTTTTTTTTTAACTATTATTTTGGTGTCTTCACATCCCCTTTTAAAGGGGTTTTCCACTACTAGGGCATCCCATTCGTCAACTAGATTGACCCTGATAAAATAATAAAGCCTATACTCTTCTCCCGTGCTGGCGTCGTTCCAGCGGTGTCAGCACTCTGGGTCCTGGGGCTTTGATGTGGTGGAATGACAAGTGATGCCTGGTGCCCAGTCAACACTAGCGTTGATGTTCTCCGCCTTTCGTCAAACTGAACATGAAGAGGAAGTCGGGGATCAGCTGCAGTCGGACTTCTCTTCATGTACAGTTTGTCCAAAGGCAGAGACAGTGATTTCATCACTGATTGGGTGCTGGTGTCATGTGTCACAACACCGCATCACAGCCCCGGGTAGAGCGAGTGCCAACACCGTGGGAGCGTCGCCGGCACGGGAGGTGAGAATAGGTTATTATTCTATAGGGGGCGAACATTTAGTTTAAGAAGGGGTTATCCTAGTAGTGGACAATCTCTTTAAAGTAAAATCAGATTTTTTTTACCCAGATATATATTTTATTATCAGCTTGTATTTTTTTTTCTCTGCTCTGTTTCCTTTAATCATCTTACTTTTCGACTTTTCCCATCAGGCCGTATTTTTTTTTTTTTTAATCATCATTTTTTTTCTGGAGGGGACACCTACATTAATCAGAAATGGCTGCTGCACTGTCTTTGCACGGCTCAATCCGCATACACTGCCTGAATATGGGAACATCAAAATGGAAGGAAGGCAAATGTGAGGTCATCGAAAAGGACAACAAGTTCACCCTTGTCATAAATTTCAATGCCGGTGGGGTGCCATCCAAATTTCAGGTTCGTCTTATGGTACCTATTCACTGACAGCAAGCAGATCCTTTAATTCTTCTGTATGTATATATTTTTTTTCCTCTTAATCATCTAATCATCACCTGCATGCCTGGTAATTGGTTAAAACAAAAAGATACAAAATTTGGTATTTGAAACACATTTTTTTGTACTTTGTGCGCAGGTCCTGGCATTTTTTTTTCCCCATGAAGTGGGTAATTTTTTTTCCCTTCTTCCAAGAACCACAACTTCTTTTTTTTTTTTTTTCTATGCATATAGACGTATGAAGGCTTGTTTTTTGTGTGGTGAGCTGACTGCGTTTACATAGTTACATAAGTTGAGGGGAAAAAAAAACCACCATCCATCAAGTTCAACCTTTCTTCACCACTTATACATTTTGTCACTAAATTAACTAGAACTCCCAATGTTATATGTGCTGAGGAAATAAAGCTTTGATACCTTTATTTCTCATCTGCAGCTTAATCAAAACATCAAAAATATTGTCCTGCGGCCAGTGGGGGGAAAACAGTCACGACTTCTGCTTACTATGAAAGATTCCAGTTCTCTCACTATTGACAAAGTCCCAAGCAAAGAGGCCGAGCAGCTGAAGCATCTCTTGGAGTTCATCAACCATGAAAAGCCACAAACTGGTGAGAACCCCATGGAGTCTGCAGGTTAAGAATGATACGTAAGGTCTACAGCTTTTTTTATTTGCATGCCAGTGCTAGTTTTATTCTGACAGAAGCTCCATAGAACTTTCTGCTAGGGCAGACTTTAATGATTTTTGGTACAATTGGCTCTTCCCTGACCATTGCTTTAATCCAATGTTTTATCAGTGAAACCCACACAAGGGTCTGCAAGCTTCGGGGGCATCCTGGTTAACAGAAGTATTCACAGAGAGAGCATCAGATCACTGACTAACAACAGAAGCCAGGTAAAAGATTCACACGAGTAATACTGGTGTATTTTTGCATCTGTAGTAGGACTACAAGATTGTCTGAATGTGGGTGGATTGACCCTGATGTGCCAAGTTATATTTTTTTTAAGCAACTTGAAAAGCAGAGAGCTGCTGTATCTTTGCTGGGACAAACAGCACTTAAACTGTTTTTTTTTTTTAATACTTCAAATGTTGATTCATGTTCACATATAGCAGAAAAAATGTCAGTTTATTATGGCGAAAATTTGTGGTGACTCTGCAGATAGAAATACATTTGATGCAAATTTAATCCCGGCTATATTAAAAGGGCTACAATCCATTGAGTCAGTCCGTATCGGAAACATCACCGTTTTTGTCATCTGTGTGTTGTGCCCAAAGTAAAATAGAAAAATAGTTGAATGAAATGTTATCATATCTTAATCTCATACTGTTACATTTTTAAGACTCCAACCAAGAGAGTGAGCTTTGATGGCAAAGATGAAACTCCAGTAAAAAAGCCGCACAACAGTAATGGAAGAATCCCAGGAAAAACCTCACCAAAGAGCATAACTCCGAGCCGAAATACGCCCATGACCTCGACTCCACACAGGACAGGCTTAATGGAAACCAGGTACTTACTGAGCCAGTCCTGTATGGTTCTGACATGGGATGTTATGTTACATCGTTAGTATCTCTTACTGAATCTAAAGCAAATTATTTTGCATGAGTGATATGGTATCCACCTTTTTATTTTATTTTTTTTGTGTGTGGGTGGAGGGAATCGCTGCAGTTAGGTGACTTGGGTTTATCCCGAGTCAACTTAAACTATTTTTCAAACTCACAGGAGTGAAAAAAGGAAGCGATTACTGTCAAGTCCAGAAATTGAAGATTACCCTAAAGAGAATGATTCTTCTACGTATGTTGTGGTTGCACACTTGGGTTACCAGGCTGTTGGACGTTTAGGCTTTGATTTGTTTGCCTGTTTCTTCTAATTCATTGGCTTTTTATTTATTTTTTTTTATATATATAATTTGTGTAATTGCGACTAACAATGTTGCTGGAAAGTGTCAGTTCCATTTGCCAAGCTCCATTGATTGCAGGACATTCCCAGCTGTCATCCATTATTGTGAGGTCACTGTCTATTTGGCATTGTCAGATATGCATAAATCAAATGGACTGGATGCTTAACTTTCCTCTATAGACAACATTTGTGATTTTGTTAATATGGCTGCACGGACATGTGCATCTCTTCAGCATTACATATATTGTGCACACCAGATAAGGGAGCTCAGGCCTGGGTCATGGATGGACATGTATACTACCCTTAAAAAAACAATAATAATTTGCAATCGTTAGACTAAGGATCTGCTCTCAGAAGTCACAACGCTGTGACTGCTCTCTTGTGTAAAGGACACCAGCGTTACCTGATAGATTCCAGTAGCCTATTAGCTCTGTTTGGTTCTGCCAAGGTGTCTGTCATCTTGTGCTGGTTTTCAGACCTGAGTGAGCGGACTACCAGTTATCCACAATTATGTGGTAAGTATAATTTAACCACCTTTTTTTTTTTTTTTTTTTTTTTTTTGCCACCTTGCTGTCTGAGCTTTGAAGGGTAATGTACGAAAAGAAGTAGGCACCACATTTGTTTTTGCTATATTATCTTCAAAATATCCTTTGTACCACCTGCAATGTCACCATAAGTTTTCAACAGTTTGCAGGATGAGAAAGGCCCTTTTAAACTTTACTTGCATTTAAGAAAGTGATAAATGGATGGTGAACTATCCATATCAGACCCATTACAGTAAGGGCAAAGATAAACCACAAATACTGGTAGCCCTTGAGAGTAAAATAGTCAGAACAGGCTGGTAGCGGACTCGCCCAAAAAGTCAATGTAATGTCATGTGCGGATGGGTTCTATCATGGACATTTTGGCTTTTCACCATCTTTTTTGGACATTCGTGAACAGCTCCATTCTCCTTCAGCTCGGCTGATGCCACTGCACAAATTCTACACACCACAAAAAAGTATCTCAGAGGTTGTTTGCACGGTCATCTGTCCTCATAAAGTTTGCAAGCTTGCCCTTCTTTATCTTTTTTCCCCCTCTATATTTAGACTTTAATCCGCTAATGTACGTATTGCATTTTTGTATCTGTCTCTCTTGCAGCACCAACAAAACATTAAATGATCCCAGCCGCAAATTTCTCAACAGCAGCCGTGAGAAACAGCTAAATGTGAAGCAAGCAGAAGAAAATCGGCCAGGTGAATGTCTTCATTTCTTTTTTTTTTCTTCATTAGTGCAACTACATTGTTTGCTGTGTGCTACCTTAGAGATGCATAGGCTTGCAGTAAGTAAACTAGGAAAACGTTACTCAACACTTAATGCAACATTGCTTCGTTTTTGACGTTGGTCTTTACTAAAGTTCAGTGCAGAAAGTTTTCACTCTTGATAATAAATTGACGAGTGTAATGATCTCTCTGGATGTTGATTCTTAATGTAATTTTATTTTTTTCTTTTCCTAAAGGTTTAATATCGCTGCAGTCTTCATCCTTTTACAGCAGCCGGTTGACCTCAAAGGATTATTCTGCAGGAAATTCATGTCCAGAGAGGTATTTCTTACTTTCTAATAAAGTATATTTCATCATTTTGAAGTTTTTTTTTTTTCGTTTTTTTGTTTGATTTTTTTTTTTATTCCTCTTAAAGTACTTTCTAGAGATGGGAGAATACCCAGGACTCTGATTCATTGGCTAAAGTCAGTAATCTGTGACAACTGGACTTGGAGAACCCCCGGCATTCCTGGATCCTCTGATTAGCTAGGCTGGCGAAGTGTGTGTTTCCTACTATGATGATGATGCGCCAGCCCAGCTAATAAAAAGGAGCCTGGAATGTTGGGCGGTAAGGAAGATTCCCGTCTAGTGGTCACAGATTATTGAACTTGGCCGATTGACCAAATTCCAAGGAATCTATTCTCCATCTCTTGCGCTGTCACATGCAGCAGATTTTTGCTGACCTTTTTTTCCATATGTGTGAAAAGTTGATTCTGCAAAGTGTTTTTTATTGTTTGGTTTTTTTTTTAGAAAAAGTTTAATTGCCGTATTTTTCGGACTATGAGACACACCTTACTACAGGATGCACCATATATACTACAAATTAAAACTTCTCTGGAGAAGTGGAGGGGTCAATATCTCTCACTAATGCACTAGGGTAGAATTGGGAGGTAGTAGGATTTTAGGGCAAGTCGAAAAATCCTCCTTTCTCAAACCTTTCACTGGGGGGGTGGCGACACAGGAAACCATGATAGCTTCTGTGGACCAAACACTGAGATTTACAACTTAGGAAAAAAAAATCAGCTCTTTCTCCTACGCCTCATTGGGGCACACAGATACCCATGGTGTTATGATTGGGTCACCGAGGAGGAAAGCAAGACCAAGCTAAGCCACAGAAAACCAGAGAGGTTGGTAACTAAGCGGATTGCAGACCCTTGATCATATCCACACAACTAGCAGTAGCCGTGGAGCGTACCTACGATGATCCTAGACACCTCGGCACAGCCGGAGAACTAAATAAGCCTACAGCAAGAAAGGGGAAATATAAACTGCCCCAGAGCAGACCCCAAAGGAATAGATAGCCCCCAAACATATATTGTCGGTGAGACACGATGAAAACACAAACGCAGGCAGGAAAATAGACTGAGCAAATGATGGGGCCCACACTAACTGGACAGGAAAGGAAAGACTTTGTAATCACGCAAAAAACCCTGCAAAAAATGCCCAACAAGTCTGATAGAAAAAATACTGAAGTCACTAGACTTCGCCCACTATATCAGCACTCTGCTATATTCTGAAAGCAGAGCAAAAAGAGACCAATCTAATAAGGGACTAACACAAACTGGCACAAACCGTAACATAAGGATGGAAATTCAGCACAGCCCCAGCCGGTAATGCAACTCAATGGGGAAAAAAACGGATCCGCCAAGCAAAATGGTGGATCCGTTTTTTTTTTTGTTTGTTTTTTTGCAAAGCGGTGGATTTTGACTGATGGTAAAATACGGATGCGTGAAACAGGCCTAACCCTTTCAAGAGCGCTGTGCCTGCTTTGGACAGCCAGATACTGGGTTACACCACAGGTCCACCGTTTTTTCCTCCCGGGGGACACGGCACAGGACCGTGGGTAAGCTGCATCTGCCCTCAGATTAAAGCTTAACCCTTTCTCGGCACATACCCTGCAGCTGCAGACACTCTGCCGTTAACCCTTTCAGGAGCGCTATGCCTCAATCTAAGGAGGCTAAACGGGCTGTTAAGAAGCACACTGTGTTTTTTTACCGTGTGTACCACTTGCAAGTCTGCCTTACCCAGTGCACAGACTAATCCGTTATGCACGGACTGCACCCTGACCTGCGCTCCAATGTCCATTGCCGCCGTTGCTGACTGTCCTCCTGCGTTTAGTACCCCTGAGTGGGCTGCATCCCTGTCATGGTCAGTGGAGTCTGACCCAGGCTATATTCTCCCTCCGGGAGGACTCTTTAAGTCAGAAAGCGTCCTTACCTCCCGAGGAAGGCTCTGGCGTCGGCCGGGAACTGTCCACTAGCAGGGGCCATACTCGTCCAAGGGATGGTCAGGTCTCTAGAAAGCGGACCCATGTCGCGTCCCCTAGTCACGTTCGCGCCACAGCATTGGTGACTCCTGTCTCTCGCTCGCCCTCTCCTGAGGTTCACAGCGAGCACGACTCTGGTTTCGACTCTGACACGTCAGTCCCTCAGAAGCCCCCAACTGATCAAGAGTCGCTTGATTCTCTTATAGAATCAGTCAACAGGATTCTGAGGTTGGACGAGGAAAATATTCCCGCTGCAGCACACCCTCTCATTTAAGAAAACCTAGCGTGTGCGCAGGTTATTTGCCAGCCGTCCAGAAACATAGGGATCGGCCACATGAGCGGTTTACAGGGCAAAGTCTACTCAGGCTAAATACCCTTTTCATCCAGACGTAATGTAGGATTGGTTACAGTCCCCTCCGGTGGACCCTCCTGTATCGCGTCTTGCTTCTAAAGCGCTCCTATCTGTTTCTGACGGTTCCTCAGTCAGAAACCCCTCCAATTGTCAAATTGACTACTTAACCCGTTCAGTTCTTTGAAGCTTCAGGAGCAGCGGTTTTTTTCCATCTTTCACGGCAATTTTGGTCACTAAGGCAATGGCCGCTTTGGCAGAAGTCTTGATTACTTCCTTCCAAGGCACCAATCTTCCGGAGGCAACCACTGTCGCCAGGCAGATAATTCACGCAGCTGACTTTGTAGTAGACACTTCTTTTGATGCAGCCAAGTGCGCGGCTCAAACTGCCGCTAATGTGATCTCCATTAGAAGAGCCCTATGGCTCCGTGGCTGGCGGGTGGATGCCACACCTATAAGATCGTTGTATTCTCTCCCCTTTCAAACGGGTTGTTGTTTTGGAGAGAAACTAGACCAACTCATTTCCGATACTACCGGGGGGAAAAAGTAAATTCCTTCCTCAACAATAGGGGCTGTTTGGCCGTTTCACAGCCGACGAGTTTTCGATCTTCTCGCAACAATTCCGGTTGGTCCTCCTCTTCCGGATCAGGTCGGTCCCCGTGCAGAGACAGAGGCTCCCAGGTCTCATACAGACCTAACCTCTCTTGGAAACCCAGGCTTAGGGCTTCTGGAACTAGGGGAGCCAAATCTCATAGATCTACCCAATGACGACAAGTGGGTCAGGGAGCTGGTGTCCTCCGGATACAAGAGAGAATTTTCTTCTCCCCCCTCCAACTCTGTTTTTCCTTTCCTCTCCCCGCAAGGAAAAAGGCAAGAGCCTTCCTTCGGGCTGTTCAGGCTCTGCTAAGGGTTGAAGTCATCATTCCGGTCCCTCATCGTGAAAGGTTCAGAGGATTATATTCAAACCTTTTTGTGTTTTTAAAAAAGGACGGGATGATGTGACCCATTCTTGGTCTCAAACTGTTAAATCAGTTTGTCAGGGTACGGTGATTCCGAATGGAATCTCTCCGATCAGTTGTCGCTTCCATGGAAAAAGGAGAGTTCCTAGCATCCACCGACATCAAGGTCGTTTACCTTCACATTCCGATCTGCCTGTCCCAACAGCAGTTCCTGCGTTTTGCAAATCACAAGGAACACTTCCAGTTCGTTGCCTTGCCCTTCGGACTCGCCAGCGCCCCCAGGGTCTTTACCAAGGTCATGGTGGCTGTCATGGCCATTCACCACTCTCGGGGAGTGGTGGTGTTACCGTATCCGGACGACCTGCTCATCAAGGTTCCATCCCTTCCAGCCTGAGAGGAAACAATAAATACACTTTCTTGTCTGGGGTGGAAGATAAACTTTGAAAAGTCTTTCCCAAACCCGGCTCAGCAGATTCCCCTTTTAGGGATGATCTTGGACACTTCCTGCGGGTTGGTCATTCTCCCTCCAGGAGAGACCCAAGCCTTAAAACAGGCAGCGCGACTGTTTTCTCACTCCATTCGTTTCGGCATGAGAATTCTAGGAAAGTTGGTGTCGGCGAAGGAAGCGGTTCCATTTGCACAGTTCTAACTCTGTCCCTTACAACACGCGTTGCTGTTAGCTTAGGACAAGAACCCGTTCTCTGTTGTGAGTTCATTTTCCGGTCCACCAGCTGTGAGTTCTCCTTCCAGGCTCCCTCTGGTGGTAACTGGAGGTAGTGAGGCTGATTTAATCAGTAGAAATGTGCCACCTGTTAATGAGGATGACGATTGGGCCTCAGGAATCTCAGATTGGATTTAAGACAGCCGACGCCCTAGTCTGGTGCTGGTGATTCCTTCTGGCTTGTCGGGTCTTTGTTTTCAGCTCTGTTCCAGTCATCTAAAGCTAAGTTTTTTTCTGCTAATGTTCACACTTGATTTTCTTGGTCTATTCAGTTTTTTGCGTGGTCAGCCAGCCCCAGCTGGGGCTGCGCTAAATTTCCACTCTTATTTATCTGTATTTGCCAATTTGCTTTTTGTCCCTTATTAGATTGGCCTCTTTTTGCTCTGTCTGCTCTGTCTCAGAATATTTCAGAGTGCTGATATAGTGGGAGAAGTCTAGTGACTTCAGGGTTAATTTTGCTATCAGAAGTGTTGGACTTTATTTTTGTAGGGTTTTTTGCAGATTGCAGACAGTGTCTTTCCTTTCCTATCCTTTCTAGTTAGTTTGGGCCCCATCGTTTTCTCAGCCTATTTTCCTGCCTGTGTTTTGTGCTTTCATCTTGTTTCACCGTCAATACATGTGTGGGGACTGTCTTTCCTTTGGGGTCTGCTCTGGGGCAGTTAGTTTTCCCCCTTTCTTGCTTCAGGCTTATTTAGTCCTCCGGCTGTGACGAAGCGTCTAGGACCATCGTAGGTACGCTCCACGGCTGCTGCTAGTTGTGTGGTTAGGATCAGGGATCTGCAATCTGCATAGTTACCAACTTCTCTGGTTTTCTGTGACTTAGCTTGTTTTTTTTTCTCCAAGCCAACCTCGCTGGCAACGGTAAAATCCTTTCAGGTCAATGGAAGGTCCTGACCACCGACGCGAGCCTGTCAGGATTGGGTGCAGTGCACCTACATCACAGGGCACAGGGCAAGTGGTCACCAGTGGAGGCGAACATGCCCATCAACGTCTTGGAAATTCGGGCCATCTTCCTGGCATTGAGAGCCTTTCGTCACTTACTGGCAGCCTCTCATAGAGTACAGTCGGACAATGCCACGACAGTAGCATATGTGAACCACCAAAGCGGGACCCGCAGTATCCAGGTGATGAGAGAAGTGGCACATATCCTCCATTGGGCGGAAGACACGAGGTCGGTACTCTCTGCGGTCCACATTCCGGGTGTGGACAACTGGGAAGCCGACTTCCTAAGCAGACAACGAATGGACTCGGGAGAGTGGTCTCTCCATCCCGAAATCTTTCGACAGATCTGCCATCGCTGGGGGACCCCGGACATGGACCTAATGGCATCCCATCTCAATGCCAAGGTCTCCAACTTCATGGCCAGGACACGTGATCCGCGGTCGCTCGGAGCAGATGCCCTGGTTCAGGACTGGACCCAGTTCCAGCTTCTGTACATCTTTCCACCTCTCCCCCTGATATCCAGAGTCGTGAGGAAGATCAAACACGAGGGAGTTCCAACCATCCTGATCACGCCAGACTGGCCCAGACGTACATGGTACGCCGACATCGTACAACTTACAGCAGACGTCCCCTGGCGTCTCCCCGACCGTCCCGATCTTCTGTCACAAGGCCCGTTCTACCACCAGAACTCAGGGGCTCTCAATTTGACGGCGTGGCCCTTGAGAACTGGGTTCTAACCCAGGCAGGACTCTCAACGGACGTCATTAGAACCATGATCAGGGCACGGAAGCCAGCCTCCGCCAAGATTTATTACCGCACCTGGAGAGCTTTCTTCACCTGGTGCGAATCTCGCGGCCAGATTCCACTCCCTTATTCCCTCCCAAAAGTCCTTGGCTTTCTCCAATCGGGCCTGGACGCCAGGCTATCCCTGGGCTCGCTTAAGGGCCAGGTGTCAGCGCTCTGTTCTTTTTCAGAGGCGCATCGCTAACAAGCCGCAAGTAAGGACCTTTCTCCAGGGGGTTTCCCGATTTCCATTCCCCCCCCCCCCCCCCTACAGACGTCCACTGGAAATGTGGGACCTCAACCTGGACCTGACAGCATTGCAGGCACCACCTTTCGAACCCCTTAAGGAAGTCCCACTCCGCATTCTATCACAGAAGGTGGTTTTTCTGGTGGCAATCACCTCACTTCGCAGGGTGTCTGAATTGTCAGCACTCTCCTGCAGACGGCCCTTCCTAGCCTTTCACTGGGACAAGGTGGTTCTCCGTACAGTCCCATCCTTCCTTCCGAAGGTTGTGTCCAACGTCCACCTCAATGAGGAAATTTCACTGCCATCCCTTTGCCCGGTTCCGGTTCATAGAGTGGAGAAGGCTCTGCATACGCTTGACCTCGTCAGGGCATTGCGCATCTACGTGTCTAGGACTGCACCCTTCCGGAAGTCTGATTCCCTTTTCCTTCTTCCGGTAGGCGCTCGCAAGGGTCTGCCGGCTTCCAAAGCTACACTGGCCAGGTGGATCAAGTCCACCATACAAGAGGCTTACCGCCTTAACAATTCTCTTCGGCCGGTATCACGGCGCACACTACGTGGGCTGTAGGGGCCTCCTGGGCCATTTGGCACCAGGCTTCGGCACAACAGGTGTGTAAGGCGGCCACTTGGACTAGCTTACACACGTTTACGAAACATTAGAGTTCATACCCAGTCCTCAGCGGATGCGAGCCTGGGTAGACAGGTTCTGCAGGCGGCAGTGCCCCAAGTTTAGGGACCTGTCTGTACAATATTCGTCCATTGCTTCCCACCCAGGGACTGCTTTGGGACGTCCCATGGTTCTGTGTCCCCCAATGAGGCGACAGAGTAAAAGATTTTTGTGTACTCACCGTAAAATCTTTCTATTAGCCTCTAATTGGGGGACACAGCTCCCACCCTGTTGCCCTTACGGGCCGTTGTTACGGTTGAGTTCTCATATTGTTCTTTGAGCTTGTACATGGTGGCCTTATTACAGGCATGGTTATGTTATTTCTGTTAACTTTCTCCTAATGCTTTTGCACAAAACTGGAGAAGGCTGACGCCGTCCAGGGGTGTATACTGCAGAGGAGGAGCCATAGTTAATCTTTTTCAGATTATGCATAGTGTCGCCTCCTAGTGGACAGCAGCATAACACCCATGGTTCTGTGTCCTCCAATTAGAGGCTAAGAGAGATTTTACGGTGAGTACACAAAAATCTCCTTTTCGAACCGCCACAGGACGTATCACTGTCCGTCCTCTCTTGGAAGGTGGTCTTTCTAGTGGCAATTACGTCAATCAGACGAGTTTTGGAATTGGCAGCTCTGTCCTGCCGTTCTCCGTTCCTGAATTTTTCATCAGGAAAAGGTTGTTCTCATGACGTCCCCGTCCTTCCTGCCCTAGGTCGTCTCCTCTTCCATCTCAACGAGGGAATTGTTTTGCCTTTCCTTTTGTCCGGCGCCAGTCCATCGCATTGAGAAGGCCCTCCACACCCTGGATGTGGTTAGGGCGCTGAGACGGTACATCTTGCGGACGGCTCCCTGCCACAAGTCAGATGCCCTGTTCATGCTTCCAGAGGGGCATAGGAAGGGTCTAGCCATGTCAAAGCAACGCTAGCCAGGTGGATTCCCCTGGCGATTCAGTAGTCCTACTGTATCAGGAACGCGCCTGTCCCACTGGGGATTAAGGCGCACTCTACCTGGTCAGTGGGCGCCTCTTCGGCCATTCGGCACCAGGCCTCAGCAGAACAGGTCTGCAAGGCTGTGACTTGGTCCAGTCTGCATACTTTTTACAAAATATTACCAATTTCATACTCAGGCCTGTCCGCAAGTCTGCGACTTGATCCAGCCTGCATACCTTTACAAACATTGCCTAATTCATTCTCAGGCCTCTGCGGATGCAGTCTGCAATCGGCAGTACCTCACTGTTGACTCAGTGGTACATGGGGTATTAGCAGATGTATGCTCCCCACCCAGGGACTGCTTTAGGACGTCCCACTGTCTGTGTCCCCCAATGAGGCGTAGGAGAAATAGGGATTTTTGTGTACTCACCGTAAAATCCTTTTCTCCGAGCCAATCATTGGGGGACACAGCACCCACCCTGTTTAGCCTATTGTCTCACTGTAGCATTCTTAGGCTTTGACTTAGTTATGGTTATTATTGACTGTTTATGCTCCTACTGCTTTTTTCACCGAACTGGAGAATTTTCAGCCAGCGAGAGAGTGTATACTGCAGGGGAGGAGCTAACTTTTTTTTTCTCTGGTTTACTTGGTGTCCTCCTAGCGGCAGCAGCATAACACCCACTGTCTGTGTCCCCCAATAATGGGCTCGGAGAAAAGGATTTTACGGTGAGTACATAAAAATCCCTATTTTGCAGTCCAAAAGGAACGGTAATTGAATTTCTGAAGGAAATCTGCATGGGATTGTAATGCCACCTATCTATAAAAATGGCTTAGTGTAGGATTATCAGAAGTCTGTCATAGGAGAGCACCTGACAGCTATTTGAGCTCCATTGTGGCATCAATGATCAGGTATTTACAAGGCGCAAATTAAGTGTTATTTGTTTTATACCTAGGACTCCTGGATCTATCCAGACCCCATCAGCCAAAAGAAGTCTCATTCTTCCTACACAGCCGAGCCCCTTATCTGCGAAGAAACTGCGTCCGAACCAAGACTACACCGGCTGGAACAGGCAGAGGGTTCTCTCCATGCACCCGCAGCCACAGCAATTGCAGGGGTCTGTGTATTATCTTATTTATATAAATTCTAATGTGATTTACCAGCCCTGGCCATTGAAACGGGAGCTCAGCTATCCATTAAGCAGAGCTCCTGCAATGATTGCACCAGACACGGCTCCTGTACCCGCGCCATCTCCAGGACGTACCAGGGCAGCTCTCCTCAGGTTCACCGACAGTAATTATCCTTTCATTATATCTGCAGTTTCTCCAACCTTGGAAATACCTGCTACATGAACTCCATCCTGCAGTCACTGTTTTCCCTGCAGCCTTTTGCAAATGATTTGCTTAAGCAAGGTATCCCATACAAGAAAATTCCACTAAATGCTTTAATCAGGTATGATGCGGCTTCCTTCCACAAAAAAAAGTAGCTATTTGTCCAATGATCTTGATCTTATTTTTCATATAATGCTGTGTTGCAGACGCTTTGCTTTTTTGTTGGCCAAGAAAGATGTGTGCAGTGCTGAAATGAAGAAAGATCTGCTCAAGAAAGTAAAGAGCGCCATCTCTGCCACAGCCGAACGGTTCTCAGGTTACATGCAAAATGTAAGTCCTCCCTGGACTTGGATGTGTCTTATTTGTGAAAGCAGCCCAAGTATTTGCTAGATTTTACTAGATTATTAGAGCCCTATTTGGAAGACCCGGCCTTTGTTTTTTGTTGTGTTTTTTTTTTTTTTGTTTGCTGTGATTTAAAAAAAAGTAATTAAAGCTGCAAGTTTAAATGCATAATTAAAGGGATTTTCTCTTCTTATAAAGTGATGAGAGATTTCATGGATATAATGCGGAATTGATTTTTGGGATACACATTAGCCTTGGCAATGAAGGAGATATTGATTTTGCACTGCCTTCCAGTCTAAGGATTTTTTGTACACCAGTACTCAGGCCATCTGCTCTGCAAAGAACTGCATTGAGTCCAGTACATCTGAATGGGGTCATAATTCGTGTCCTGTGTACAGTGCATGGCCAGAGGATAATACGGTGGGGTGGGGGGGGGGGAGAAATCAGTTTTGAGTCGTGCTAAATTTTCAGAATTGTTGGAAAGTTTTTGCATGTCAGAGCCCAAACAGTCATGGAGTGAATATGCTGGAATAATTTTTTTTTTTTTTTTTTTTAGTTTTCATAAAAAATATTCTGTTGATTCTTTGCTTATAAAGTCGAAGGAAGGGTACAGTAACCAAAAAATGTAGCTTTTAACAGCTGATGACGGCAGCTGTCAGTTTGCGCCTCTTCCTCAAACACTGATAGTCATCATACCTAGAAATAGTGATGACGGTGATTGATCTTTTTAGGATGCTCATGAATTTTTGAGCCAGTGCCTTGATCAGCTGAAGGAAGACATGGGGAAATTGAATAAGAAATGGCAAACCGAACTGTCTTCAGAAGACGACCGACCTGGAAACAAAGGTGGTGGTGACGACATTGCAGCTGCCCATGGCTATACCTGTCCTGTCATTTGCAATTTTGAGTTTGAGGCTCAGCATTCAATCATATGTAAACTGTGAGTGCAAAATCTGTCAAAGTGTTTGGCATGCTCTGAAAAATGCATCTTGTTAATGGCTGCTGTTTTGTGCTCAGATGTGGTGAAAAAGTCACAAAGCGGGAGCAGTTTAACGATCTGTCCATTGACCTTCCCCGGAGGAAGAAATTGTTCCCCTGCAGATCTATACAGGATTCTCTTGACCTCTTTTTCCGGGTGAGTTAAAATTGTAATAATAGGAATTGAAGCCAGGAACTGTAAATGCTCTCTTCTAACGAATGTGTGCTCTTGTTCTTTGCGGTTGATCATGTGCTGTAATTGTTTTGGGCTTTAAACCTACACAATGTTAATGTTTAGAGTTTAACCCCATTCTGATATCGGACATAATGATCTGTCCATGTGACCCGAGCCTATTAGACTAGGGATCATTACGTCATTGCGATCACCCGGGTCGTGTGCGGGTGATTGCCGCTGGGTGTCAGCTGTTACTATAGTGATCATGAGCCCGTTCCTTGCACTTTAATCCCAAAATGCTGTGGTCGAACTCGAGCCCATCATTCCAGCAGAGGGCTAACAGCCCCTTTGCAATTGAATTGAAGACCCTGCAGCGTGACGTGGGGTCCCGGTCGTTGCCATGACGACGACATCGGGTCACCAGAGCTAGTAAACTTGATGATCATGTGCAGTGCATGATCAGCAAGTCTGTCAGTGCAGCGCTGACAGCTGCTATGGCATGCAGATACTGCTTCATCTCCATGCTATAGAAGCGATCAGCCTGCAAAAAATGATTGTCTGTCCCATAGTGGGACAAAGTAAAAAAGTGTAAAAAAAAAAAAAAAAAATTGGGGGGGCTGAAACATGTAAAAATGTAATTTATTATTTCTTCACCGCTCAATGGTATAAAGTTCTGTGAGGCACATGTGGTGTTCATATGATCACTGCACCCCTAGTTGAATTAAAATGTGTAGTTTGTAAAATGAGTTTTCACATAGGAGGTTTCTGTTGTTCTGGCACCTCAGGGGCTCTGCCATTGTGACTTGGCACCCTCAAATAATTCCAGCTAAATGTCAACTCCAATATGTTGCCTCTTCCCTTCTGAGCTTTGCACTGTGCTTCAAATGTAGTATTCCCCTACATATGGGGTATTGGCGTACTCAAGAGAAATTGCACAACAACTTTTGGGGTCCAATTTCTCCTGTTACCCTTGGTAAAATTGGGGGCGAAAAGATCATTGGATGGGTCCCTGGATGTCAGACACAGTAAGAAAGAGAAGCACAACATAGTGATTAGCGACACCGGCAATGTGGCTATTAAAGTGATTCAGAACAGAGACCCATGCCGCCATAAGGGGCTGGGGTTACCTGTAACTGAGACTTCCGTTATGCTTCAACACAAAACGAAAGCCAAAACTATGGCCACCGCTGCATTTTCTGGTTAAGTGAGTGTACTGGTGATAGCTTGCAATACTGGGAATAATCATTTTAATACTTTTTGTGTTTATAGAAGGAAGATCTTGAATATTCCTGTGAAAAATGCAATGGAAAGTCTGCCATTGTAGTACACAAATTCAGCCGCTTGCCCAGGTAAGAGGTACTAGGCATTTCACAGATTGTAAATCAAACCCACGCAACCCCAAGAACGCATTCAGACGTCCGTGCAAATCGGGCTGAGAGCAGACCGCAGTGTGCGCTTCACGTATTTCTCGGATCAATCTCTGCATTGCAGTTAAATCTCGGACCAATTTGCACAGATATCTGAAATGTGCTTTTATCCTGATCTGCTGTGTTTTTTTGTTTTTTTTTTATTATATCTTTTTAGGGTTTTAATTCTTCACCTTAAACGCTACAGTTTCAATGTGTCGCTGTCACTCAATAACAAGGTTGGCCAGCGAGTGGTCATTCCCCGGTATCTCACTTTGTCATCCCACTGTACAGAAAGCACACGGACCCCCATGCCACTTTGCTGCAGCACACAGGCAGCAGCGTATGTATTCCTGTTTTTTGCAGATACGATATTGGCTTTGCTTGTCTTCATGTAGACTTAGTTGCTGCCGGCGACATCTTGTCATGTTACTGAATTGCTGGAAATAACTGTCGTCTGTAAAAATTATAACATAAAAAGCTTTGATTTAGTTCGTAACGGTAATTGTTTTCTTTTCTAATACAGGAATTCCAGACCACTGCAAACGTCACAAATGGTGAATTCCTTTAGCGTTGGCTCAGCCGCTGTCAGGTGTGACAATTTTAATTGCAATTTTAACCATTAAAGAGCTAAGTGCTTGTAAAAAAAACAACAACAAAAAAACACAAATTTGCAAATCGCCTCCTATTAGAAATCCTCCCTATTTTCCAGAACAGGGAGGATTGCTTCTGTAGTTTTACAGGTCATTGCTAAGGTCACCGTCACTAGTTGCAGTCTCAGAGGTGGCCGTCATCTAGGCTAGGAGCGCAACGCTTACAGGTTCTTTTCAATAGAACTTTTAGGTGCTGACTTAAAGCTTCTGTGCCACTGCGCTAATCCACTGCTGCAGAGGCAAAGCTGCTCCTTGTGCCATGGGAAAGCTCTGTTTTTGCCAGTGGACCATACTGTCTATCAGTTGTGCACCACACCTTGTCAGGCAGGGAGCAGGGTGCATTTCTGGAAAGCTAGAAGGAGACAACTGCATTAGGTGGTAATTTTGGCTTCATGCAGCCAACCCTAGGGGGCACGCACAACCTCGATTTAGTAGAGCAGGTCTGAACCAATCCTCAGGCCCTTTCCATCAGCCACATCCCGTGACCGGTAGTCACTGGACGGGAACCATTGCTTTGTGTGTGCTGCTGGATATAACTTTGCATTGTGGCATGCTCCCTCTGATGCTCCCTATTCAGTGTCCTGTGCTGATGGGGTGTACTGGGTCAGCAGCTCATTTGGATCACCTAGATCTTATCTGTGGCTGTGAGGAAACAAAAAGATCAGGAGTGATTGTGACTAACAAACTGAAACTTTTCTCTTTTAACTCCTTCTCTTTTCTTACCGATGCAGGAAACAAAGCCTTAAATCCACAAGCAACATCACCATTTACTTAGATTCTGAGAGTGAGGACGAGGTCCTGAAGAGAAGCGTCATAAACCAGAGAGCAATAAGCTGTACAGTTAAAGATCAGTCGTCTGAAGACCCAGACAAGGTGAGAACAGATGCAGTGAGATGGAAGTCTGCAGATGCAGAAACGGTATGATCTCTCGCTAGATTTCTTGTAAGAGGTAAGTTTTCAAATCCTTTTGTTCTATAGAAATCAAACTTGGAAAATCTGAAGTGTCCGGATCTGTCCGATATAAGCTTTGACGAAATGAATGATGATGAAATGATGGCGGCCGTGCTGGAAATGACCAGAAAGGAGGAATCTCTCCATGTGCACAATGAGCATGAAGAGGAGAAGCTTGCCAGCAGCCCAGATACTGGGTTTGGTGGGGATGATGACATGCACGAAACTGCGGAGACTATAGAGGAAGAGAAATCAAAGGCAGCGAAGGAATCCGGTATGAGAGTCCCCCTCCGGTGCAGTAGTATTAACCCCATAAATGTGGAGTATTTTTGCTATAAAAGACCTAATGTTTTAGTGTGTTTTGCAAATTGGCTGTTTTTTACCGTTATTTGGGCGACCAAAATATACTGATTGGAAATGTCTGTAAATTGCTGTGGAATACGATGGTGGTGTGCAAGTAAAAAAAAAAATAAATCATAAATTACAGATAGTTTAAAAAAAAGCACAGTAGAGGTAAAGCACATTATTTATTTTACTTTACAAGTTCACACTGAAAGTATTCATATAGCCTCCTCTCTATTATCTATAGTTACAGATGAATGGGGCGGCTATGCCAGCAGTCTTCCCCAGTTCTTATGTTTTTAGTCACCAGTTTGCATCTCTTTGCACCTATGCAGCATTAGTTACACGACTTCTCCATTTTGCCATTCCAGGTGCCGGGCAGTATAGTCACCTGACCAAAGACTTTGATGAAAACAAAGAAAATAAGACCCCAAATGGCTCCCAGAACGACACAGATTGGATGCAGTATGAGCTGGAGAGGGAACGTGAGGAGCAGGAGCTGCAGCAAGCTTTGGCTCAGTCGCTCCAAGAACACGTGGGTTCACTGCTTTTTGTTGCGGCAACTACCTGCCGTCGGGTCTAGTTTAGCTTCTCTTCTAGGTGTTTCTCCTCTCCTGTTAGTTTTTATGATACTAACTAGTGGATAAGCCACGTCTGTATGTGTCTTCATGGAAATTGTGAGATCTGCCTTGCAGTCACTGGTGCACTGCGTAGATACAGTGGATCTTTCGTTAGGATTTGACCATTTTTCTGCTTCTTCCTTTTACAGGAGGCTCGAGAATTATCGGAAGATGACGACCTGAAAAGAGCAACAGAGCTTAGCTTGCAAGGTGATGACGCTTCAACCTTTTTTTCTTCATCCCTGTTATGTGCATTCACCACATTGGCGTTTCACATGTTGGTGTATGGCGGCATGGGCTCGGGATCTCCACCTACACCGTCAGTAGTGGGTGTTTGCTGTAACAGATGAGTTGTCGCTTTTCTGTAATATCACGGGAACAGTGTTCTTTCCAGTCCTGTACATTTATACTTCGGGGGGGAAGCTCCTTACGATGGCCGATTAGAGCCCCTGTGCTTGCTACAGATCACGGCAGGTTTAGAAATTGCTCGTCTTATTATTAATGGTCCTGTGGTTTTCTGTGCGGCCATCAATAGATGACCCATGTGAAATTCATATCTAACGATTAAGTGGAAAGCCTCTGCGACTTTTAGGTACCGGCATCTTAGCAGCTGATCGCTACTTGTATCCCATGCCTCATCATTGGCGAATTGATATTTACCAGTCTGTTACTTTCTGGATACAGAGTTTAACAGCTCATTTTTGGACGGAGCGATGTCTGATGAGGATTCTGGAAATGAAGACGTGCTAGACATGGAGTATACAGAGGAGGAAGCCGAGGAGCTGAAGAAGAATGCGGAGGTATGCGCACCTCGACGCTTGCATTAGGGTTTCATCCTTTGTATTTTCTGAGTAGTTTTAATGCTCTCTTTGTTGGAACTTGCAGAGCGGCGAGCTGCCGCACTCCTATCGCCTGGTCAGTGTCGTCAGCCATATTGGAAGCTCTTCCTCCTCTGGTATGTGAAGGTTTTGTTTTTCCCCCTGAAGGTGAATGAATTTGTTTTTTACAATGAATGTTTTGGGGTTTTAAAGTCTTCTGTTTTATATTTAGGCCACTATATCAGCGATGCGTACGATACCAAGAAGCAATCGTGGTTTACGTATAATGACCTGGCGGTGTCGCGGACACACGAGACCACTGTTCAGAATGAGAGGGATCGTAGCGGTTACATATTTTTCTACATGCACAAGTAAGAATTGGGGTCTGTTTTAAAGCGGTCTACCTAAAGAGGTTTACATTTACCATAAAGGAAAGTCGCCATTCACTGGATTGGTAATTCTGAGATCAGTTTAGGTGTTCCCAGCAAAAAGACCTAATGATCTATAGAATGGAGGATTTTAGCTGCAATACCTTGGCTAGGGGGAAATGAATGGAGCAGCTGGTTCTGCGTTCCCCTTACCTCCCTATATTAAGTCTATCGCATGGACAATGCAAGCGGTTGCCGCAAACTTTGGATCTGAGGGCACCTGTGCAACCAGCGCTCTGGCCGTAACCTCCTGGGTTATAACCACAGATTGTTAGGCGTTTATATAGGAGTGCAGCTCGGATAGATTTCTGTTCTTTTTTTCAATATTTCTCATCTAGTTTTTGTTCTTTTTTTTTTTCCCCTGTAGGGAGATATTTGATGAAATGATTGAAGAGGAGAAAAAAGCACAAACCACAAGCACTGACCCAAACAGATCGTCATCCAGACCCCAAATGTGACTTTCCACCTCCCTGGTGCCCAGGCTTCCTTAGTCTTGAACTGAACGTGGATACTTTTGCCTTTGTGAGGGGTTTCCTGCAGCCGATTTGTAGTCAGCGCAATAGCAGGTTTTCGTTGCAAGTTCTGTAGGTTGCTGCCATGCAATCCTGGGATCTTGGCACAAACTGAAAACTGCCGACGTCTCCGCTTCTAAATTTTATTTTATTTTTTTTTTTTTAACATTTGTCGACGGGATGGCAAAGCTTTCGTCACCTTGTCATTTTCTTGCAGCAATAAGCTTTTTCTGTCCGAGTAGGACCTAAAGGCCTGAGTGACACTACATATCTGCAGTTCTTCTTGCTTAATATGAAGGCTACTGGACTTTTTGGACTTGTATTTTTTTTTTCCATTTGCGTACTGGTAATTTGGTTAGAAAACCAATGTTGATCATATCCCAATCTAAAGACAGCGTCTGTCTAAATTCCTGATGGCTCTGACCACTATCGATCCTAATAATGGGACTGTCTGAAGCATGTGCAGCTCCTCTCCTTTCATAGTCTATGCTGGAGGAAGCTGAGTATAAGGCTCCATTATTTCCAGCAGTCCCATAGACAACAATGGAGATGACTGAGCATGTGCACCTTCACTCAAAGCCCCCAGTTCCTGGATTGGCTGTGGTTTCCAGCAAGTTAAAGGATGATTTGCAATTATTGGAATACCTTGCTTTAGTTCAAAGGGGCACTATATTGTTTTCTGTTGTTCAGTTACCAGCTATTTCAGGCTGTTTGTAACGAAACAAATTGCTAGAAATCTCAAAATCTCTCCATCACCATAAATGCAGCATATCTGCATCCGGATTTGTCGCTCCTCTTTATAAGCTACATTACATTTTTTGGGTTTGGTGGCCCTTTATGGCTGCTTTTTTTTTTTTTTTTTTTTTTTTTTTTTTTTTTTTTTTTTGGGGGGGGGGGGTGACTTTATAGGGGAGCTCTAGCCTTTGCTAATACTTTGTACAGGGGCATCGCTTATTTCCCTGATCCTGCAGGATCATAGCAATACGATGGTGCGGTAAAACACAGAAGGACATGCACGCTGTCCCGGGAAGGTGTACGTGGCACGGATGCCGGGCACTGACGACAATCAGCCGCGGAGGTGACAATACTTTTTAACAGTTTCTATGTAAGCATATCTGGTCCATGACTACTTCTTTTTATATACGTGGGCATTTATTCTGGGTTTTTTTTTGTTTGTTTGTTTGGGTTTTTTTTGGAGCTTGGATCCATTTTTCTCATTTTTGAAGGTTTATTTCTCGATTTTCGTTTACCATCAGGACTGAAAACACTTTACTTGTTGTCCCGGCCTGGGCGGTTTGCAGCCGGTAATTTGGGCCCTCATGTTGCCATTTTCGCCTTCCAAAATGCGGTTTTGTGTAAATTTTTTTGTACCATCGTATCCAATTATCTCCCGCATTCCTGATATGTCAGGTAAAGTGTATTTTGATTTTGTTGTATATATTCTATGGTATTTAAGTATTTTAGGCTTTTGTTTTTATGTTTAGTCTTTGTTCTGTATGAAAAAAGACATAAATAAGTTCAATAAGTTGCCGCATTTTTTGTTTATCTTTATTGTTCCTGCAACTATATATTAAAATAACCCAGGACCAGACGACTACTACCCCAATCCTGGCGTACATAGATCCTCTCTTCCTCCTCCTCCAGTAGATGTTCACGATTTATCGCTAAATCCGTGTACTCTAATCCATGTTACAAGACAAACCACATATCCAGACTGCTGTACCGGGCACAGAGACTCTGCTCTGTACAGTCATGGCCAAAAGTTTTGAGAATGACACAAATATTATATTTTCACATGATCTGCTGCCCTCTGGTTTTTATGTGTGTTTGTCAGATGTTTTTATCACATACGGAAATATAATTGCAATCATATTATGAGTAGCAAAAGGTTATATTGACAGTTAGAATGAGTTAATGCAGCAAGTCAATATTTGCAGTGTTGACCCTTCTTCAGCACCTCAGCAATTCTCCCTGGCATGCTCTCAATCAACTTCTGGATGAAATCCTGACTGATAGCAGTCCATTCTTGCAAAATCAATGCTTTTATTTTGTCTGAATTTGAAGGTTTTTGTTTGTCCACCCGTCTCTTGATGATTGACCACAAGTTCTCAATGGGATTAAGATCTGGGGAGTTTCCAGGCCATGGTCCCAAAATCTCTATGTTTTGTTCCCTGAGCCATTTAGTTATCACCTTTGCTTTATGGCAAGGTGCGCCATCATGTTGAAAAAGGCATTGTTGATCGCCAAACTGCTCTTGGACGGTTGGGAGAAGTTGCTCTTGGAGGACATTCTGGTACCAGTCTTTATTCATGGCTGTGTTTTTAGGCAAGACTGAGAGAGAGCCCATTCCCTTGGCTGAGAAGCAACCCCACACATGAATGGTTTCAGGATGCTTGACGGTTGGCATGAGACAAGACTGGTGGTAGCGCTCACCTAGTCTTCTCCGAATAAGCCGTTTTCCAGATGTCCTAAACAATCGAAAGTCTTAGTTACTCACCGGTTAACGGTGTTTTTCGGAGTCCATGACAGCACCACCTGAGAGAGGGGATCCGCCCTTCAGGAACAGGAAACCTACAGATACAAAAGGGCGGCACCTCTCCCACGCATCAGTTGGATTACAGAGCACAAGAGGACCACAATGGTTAATGGCAAAATTTATATACAGTACTTTTACACAACTATTCCTTACCAGTGTACATACAAGAGGAAGAAGTGCACACCCAAATTTAAACTAAAGGGAGGGAATATACGGGTGCTGTCATGGACTCCGAAAAACACCGTTAACCGGTGAGTAACTAAGACTTTATCGGTCGTCCATGACAGCACCACCTGAGAGAATTACAGAGAGTAAAACTATTTAGGGAGGGACTACAGCCTGCAGTACCCTTATACCAAAAGAGAGGTCTGTGGAAGCACCCAAGTCTAGCCTATAATGACTATAAAAGGTGCTCGGAGAGGACCAAGTAGCCGCCTTACATATCTGGTCAATGGACACTTCTGATCTTTCGGCCCACGAGGTCGCCATGGCTCTGGTGGAATGCGCCCTCAGCTTCCAGGGTGGCGACCTGCCTTTTGAGGTGTATGCTATTGAGATCGCTTCTCTAACCCACCTGGCTAGTGTACTTTTTGACGCTCTACAACCTTTCCTAGGGCCTTGATAAGAGACAAACAGGGCATTATCTTTCTTCCAGGGATCTGTAACTGCCAGATATTCTATGAGGCATTTTCTAACATCCAAGGTGTGAAGTTTCTCTTCCTTCTCATTAGCTGGGTTAGGGAGGAAAGATGGAAGGACTATCTCCTGTGTCCTATGAAAACTGGAAACTACCTTAGGTAAATACGCTGGATCGGGTCTGAGTATTACCCTATCGTCCTTAAACTGTATATAAGGAGGACGTCTAGATAATGCCTGGATGTCGCTTACCCTACGAGCTGAGGTTAGAGCTACCAGGAAGGCTACTTTGAGGGACAGGTTCTTTATGGAAGCTGATGAGAGGTTCGAATGGGGCTTCTGTCATAGCCGTGAGGACTAGGTTCAAGTCATACGGCATGAATCTATCTCGCTATTGGCCTGGATCGACCTGCTGCCTTATAATGAATCTACTGATCCAGTAATTACCCGCGATGTTGCAGCTAAAGAGGGCCCCCAAGGCTGATACTTGTACTTTAAGGGTACTAGTGGAGAGCCCCATATCCAGACCTTTCTGAAGAAACTCTAAGATATGGTTTACAGGTGCTGAGGTGCCAGCGACCACTCCAGAGTTCTGCAGGAATTTTTTCCAAATTCTGACACAGATTTTGGTGGTGATGACTTTTCTACTTTTAAGTAGGGTGTTAATCAGGCCTGGGGAGAAGCCTTTTTCTCTCAGCAGTGTCCGTTCAAACTCCACGCCGTCAGATGTAGGCCAGCCACCTGAGGATGGAACACTGGGCCCCGGGATAGGAGATCCGGAATGTCCGGAAGGACCCAAGGGTCGGACACCGACATGGTCCTGAGGCAAGAAAACCAAGCCCTCCTGGGCCAAAATGGAGCGATAACTTTCACCCTTGCTCTGTCTCTCCTGATTTTCTTCTTCACCAGGGGCAGTAGCGATAGGGGAGGGAAGGCGTAGGCTAGCCTGAAGTCCCACTTTACCAGAAAGGCATCTACCGCCAGGGGGTTCTCTCTGGGATTTAGGGAGCAAAATTGTTTTAATTTTCTGTTTTCCCTGGTAGCGAAGAGGTCTACCTCTGGTTGTCCCCATTTTTGTACAATTAGGTCGAAGATGGAGGTGTTTAGGGACCATTCTTGTTTTAGTGGATTGCGGCTCAGGAAATCTGCTGTGATATTTTCCTTCCCTTTTATATGTAGAGCTGTTAAAGCTTGAAAATGCTGCTCTGCTAGCTGGAATAGCCGCTCTGCCACATTCATCAGGGGTTTGGAACGAGTCCCGCCTTGGTGGTTGATATAAGCCACGGTGACCTGATTGTCGGAGAACACTCGCACATGATGGCCCTGTAGATACATAAGTAGCTCCTTAGCTGCCTGCTCTACCGCTGTCAACTCTTTCAGGTTAGATGACATTTCTATCTGATGATGCTCCCATAGGCCCTGTACCAGAATCTCCCCCATATGAGCCCCCCAACCGGAAGGGCTAGCATCCGTGGTGATTATGCGGGATAGGTCATACTCCCAGGGGACCCCTTTGGATAAGTTATCCTTGACTAGCCACCACTCTAGGGACTCCGTTGTGTTTCGGGACAAGGTTAGCTGGCCCTCTAAGTAACCCTCAAGGATTCTCTGATGCCTTAAGACCTCGCCCTGCAGTTTTCTTGTATGAAACTGTGCCCACTGGACTGCCGGGATACAGGACGAGAGGGAACCCAGAAGGGACATGGCTTTCCTGAGGGACATGATAGGGTTATTGGAAGCGTTCAGGACCTGATAGTGTAGGCGAACAAGCTTCTCCGGGGGCAGACGGCATTCCTGTTTCTCAGAGTCTAGGATCAGGCCCAAGAATTGTTGGACTCTCACCGGCTGTAACCGAGACTTTTTAATGTTAAGCAGCCATCCTAACCCCTCTAGGGCAGACATTGCCCTTTGTAGTTGTTCCAGACAATGTTCTGCTGTTTTCCCTACGATCAGGAAGTCATCTAAGTAGGGGATCACCAGAATGTCCGATTCACGTAGATGGGCCATAACTTCCGCTACTACTTTGGTAAACACACGGGGAGCGACTGCCACCCCAAAGGGGAGGGCCGCATATTGGAAATGTTGGACTGACCCATCCAGCTGAACCGCCACTCTGAGAAACCGCTGATGAGCTGCATGAATGGGAATATGGTAGTAAGCGTCTTTTAAATCTCACACCACCATAAAACAGTTTTGAAACAGTAATTTTATTGTTGATTTAATTGTCTCCATCTTAAACGGGCGTATGACCAGGAACTCATTGAGGGATTTAAGGTTTATTATAGTCCTGAAGGACCCGTCTGGTTTGCGGACCAGGAACAGGGGGGAGTAAAACCCTTTCCCCGTTTCTCCCTCTGGGACCACCGTTAGGACCCTCTTATGGCAGAGATCATGCACCTTGGCCTCCAGGGCAGCTTGTTCTGGTGTGGAAGACCTGAGCGGGGTGACTTTAAATCGATCTTGGGGGACCCGGGCGAATTCTAGGCGTAGACCCGCAGCTATCACCCCCAGTATCCATTTACTATTGGAAATCAAGGACCAGGCTGGGTAGAAGGCAGCTAGTCTCCCCCCTACCGGGGCAACTAGTCATTGGGGCGGTTTTTTAGTGTCACGTGCTGGACCTTCTTGACGCCCCCCTCCTCCGAACATGAAACCTTGTACCTCTCCTTCTTTTGTCCTCCCATCTGCCCTGATCTCTGGACGGCATTCTACGGAAATAGCTTTTCCTGGTAAAGGGACGTCTGTAAGAAGGATTTGGTAGACTGGGGAACTTCTTTTTATCATCCCCGGCTTTCTCTAGGAGTTCATCCAAGACTGGCCCAAACAGATATTCACCCTCACATGGAATGGAGCAGAGTCGTGATCTGGCCTGGATATCTCCCGGCCAGCATTTTAACTAAAGGGCCCTTCGAGCTGCGTTAGATAAACTCCCAGTTCTGACTGCCATCCTCGCAGAGTCCGCTGAAGCATCCGCCAAAAAAGCTGCAGCACTTTGGATGATTGGCAGCGTTTTTCGGATAGAAGCTCTTGAGACTCCTTCCTTTAGTTGGGAATCCAATTGGTCTAGCCAGACCATCATGGATCTGGCCGTACATGTGGCCGCTATCGCTGGTCTTAGAGCACCTGCTGACATCTCCCAAGTTCCTTTCAAAAAGGAGTCTGCTTTCTTATCTAGCGGGTCTTTTAAGGAGGCCATGTCGTCGAAGGGAATGGAGGATTTTTTGGAGGCTTTGGCTACTGCCGCATCCAGTTTAGGGGCTTTATCCCATCTGTCTACCACTGGGTCGTCAAACGGGTTCCTCCGCTTGAAGGCCGGAGGTAAGGAGCCTCTTTTTTCAGGTCTCTTCCTCCCTATCTATTAGGCTCTGGACCTTATCATTTAATGGTAAGGCCTTCCGCTTCCTGGGATCTAGACCCCCGAACATCACGTCCTGAACTGAAAGTTCCGGTTTTGTGTCTGCTACCCCCATGGTGGACCTTTTTGCTTTAACTAGCTTATCCATCTGGTCTAAGGGGAAGCAGAATCGATTCGAGTCTTCCATCGAAGATGAAGTGGAGGCCGGGGAATCTGAAGAGTCATCGATCCTTAGGGCGGTCGAGGACTCTGAACCTGAGAAACTACATTCTCTTCCCCTAGAGGAGTCCTTTTTAGATAGGGCCTTTATCTCTGTCCTGATTATGTCCCTCAGGCTCGTGGTGAAGTCCGGCATTTCTTCTGCTACCTGTATGGATGGGGGAGAGTGTATGGGCCTGTCAATCTATCCCAGGGCCAACGTCCCCTTCCACCCCTACCGTTTGTCTCACGCATGGCTGACACAGCTTTTTAGGGTGGCCGTCCGGCAAGGGGCAACTACAGAGGGCACATTCCCTGTGCTTCTGTTTTCCCGTAGCTTTCCTCCCCTGCGAAAAAACATAAGGGAACACTTGCATCAGGGTACATTCACGGAGTTCTCTTACCCATGCAGATGAGGCAGGTACCGGATCACGGAGGGAGGCAGGATGGTCCTTTATTCTGGAGGAACTTCTGTGGCTCTGTTCGCTCGGACGATTGTTTCTTTTGCTGGCCACTCGCATGTGGTTTCACTGTGGCCTGTTTCTGTGGGTGCTCCTGCACCTCGTCCAGCTGCTCTATGGGGGCTTCTGTCGTATCCATCGCTGGCCTTCAGAAGCACCCCAGCAGCGTCACCTCCTGCCTTTTAAGGCCTCCTTGTCCGGATCAGCAGGGTTCTGGCGCGCACCTACCACCCGGGAACCCCCCCGAGACCCTCCCCCCGCAAGCTCCGGTCATCCTCCCCCCCCCCCCCCCCGGCCACCGCGCGCCGCCCAGCATCGCCGTGCACACGCGCCGGAAGCCGGCCGGCACCCGCCTTCCGGTTTCGGCGTCCCCGGCCCCGCCCCCTCCGCCGCGTCACTTCCGCCGCCCGTCTGAGGCCTGCGGGGACGCGCAGAAGGAGCCGGCACGGCGCCCCCACGCGCGCCGACCGGGCGCCACCGCCGGCCCGGCCAGAAGAGGGGAGAGCGGACCACGGGGAGAGCGCACCAGGAGGGGCCCGGGACATACATACCTCCTGGTGCGGCAACATGGAGGCGGCTGTCCACCGGACCCCTGGCTCCACCTGCTCTCACCACCGTCGTGGAGACCTACCCGGACCCACAGTGGCGCTTCCATGGACCCGAGCTTGACCGAGGTAGGAGACCCCCTCGCTACCTGGGTCGGTCAACCGGCCTGGGAATCCCTCGGCGACTCCATGATGGACGATCTGAAGGAAGTCCCGTCCTCTAGGAACAGGAAACCAACTAATGCGTGGGAGAGGTGCCGCCCTTTTGTATCTGTAGGTTTCCTGTTCCTGAAGGGCGGATCCCCTCTCAGGTGGTGCTGTCATGGACGACCGATAAAAGGGGATTCATCAGAGAAAATGACTTTACCCCAGTCCTCAGCAGTGCACTCCCTGTACCTCTTGCAGAATATCCATCTGTCCATGATGTTTTTCCTGGAGAGAAGTGGCTTCTTTGCTGCCCTCCTTGAGACCAGGCCTTGCTCCAAGAGTCTCCGCCTCACAGTGCGTGCAGATGCACTCACACCTGACTGCTGCCATTCCTGAGCAAGCTCTGCACTGCTGGTAGCCCGATCCCGCACCTGAAACACTTTTAAGAGACGGTCCTGGCACTTGCTGGACTTTCTTGGGCGCCCTGGAGCCTTTTTGGCAACAAGGGAACCTCTCTCCTTGAAGTTCTTGATGATGCGATAGATTGTTGACTGAGGTGCAATCTTTCTAGCTGCGATACTCTTCCCTGTTAGGCCATTTTTGTGCAGTGCAATGATGACTGCACTTGTTTCTTTAGAGATAACCATGGTTAACAGAAGAGAAACAATGATGCCAAGCACCAGCCTCCTTTTAAAGTGTCCAGTGGTGTCATAGAATCATAGAATCGTAGAGTTGGAAGGGACCTCCTGGGCCATCTGGTCCAACCCCCTGCTCAAAGCAGGATTCGCTAAATCATCCCAGTTAGATGTCTGTCCAGCCTCTGTTTGAAGACTTCCATTGAAGGAGAACTCACCACTTCTCGTGGCAGCCTGTTCCACTCATTGATCACTCTAACTGTCAAAAAGTTTTTTCTAATATCTAATCTGTGTCTCCTCCCATTCAGCTTCATCCCATTGCTTCTAGTCTTTCCTTGTGCAAATGAGAATAAAGTTGATCCTTCTACAATGTGACAGCCCTTTAGATATTTGTAGACAGCTATTAAGTCTCCTCTCAGTCTTCTCTTTTGCAAACTAAACATTCCCAAATCCTGCAACCTTTCCTCATAAGACAGGGTTTGCAGACCGGTCACCATTCTGGTCGCTCTTTTCTGAACTTGCTCCAGTTTGTTGATGTCTTTTTTAAAATGTGGTGCCCAAAATTGGACACAATATTCCAGATGAGGAATATTCTTACTTAATCATGACAGATTGATCTCCAGCCCTGTCCTCATCAACACCCACACCTGTGTTAATGGAGCAATCACTGAAACGATGTTAGCTGGTCCTTTTAAGGCAGGGCTGCAATGATGTTGAAATGTGTTTTGGGGGATAAAGTTCATTTTCTAGGCAAACATTGACTTTGCAAGTAATTGCTGTTAAGCTGATCACTCTTTATAACATTCTGGAGTATATGCAAATTGCCATTAGAAAAAATGAAGCAGTAGACTTTGTAAAAATTAATATTTGTGTCATTCTCAAAACTTTTGGCCATGACTGTAGTGTAAGGGACACCATCACGTCACCGCATAAACCTGTCATTGAACCTCCAATTAAAGTGTTTTTCCTCTTTATGGGAAATGTCTTCTGCGCACGGGCACAGTTTGTTATAAAAATAAATTGGGCTTCATTACTACGTCGGTCAGCTCTATCGATATACCTCAGATGAAATGCTTAAAGCTGCTACACAGGCAACTTATTTGTTTCCTACCGTTGTAGGAAGGTTCCTAATCAAACCAAAGGGTAAGTCTGATGTATTTACTATTGTATTTGAACCACCTCCTTATATTCTTGTGATTGACTGCAGGGGTCATGTGAATGATGGATGTGATATCACTGTTGCACCAGTAAAGATTACTATCATTTTGAAAAGGTGACCCCTTTAAAGGTGGGATTCTCAAGTTATTACTGTGGATTTCTTTAATTGGCATGAAAATCAGCAAGTTTGCAATTGACTTGCTTTTTCTATCTGCTGTCATTCTTCTGCAATGAGTTTTTTTTATCTTTCATAGTGAATAGCTGGTTTCCATGAAACTCGACCTACAGACCAGGGTGGAAAGTGTGCAGTAGTAACAGTCCAGGGAAGGGGTTAACTTGCCTGTCTCCAACACGCTAATTTCTATAAAGCACTTTACTCTGTCGCCTTATTGGGGGACACAGAACCGTGGGTGTTATGCTGCTGTCCACTAGGAGGCGACACTATGCATAATCTGAAAAAGATTAACTTTGGCTCCTCCTCTGCAGTATACACCCCTGGACGGCGTCGGCCTTCTCCAGTTTTTGCTTAGTGTCTCAGGAGGCACACCTAAGATTTTTTTTTTTTTTTACTCCGTCGTTTTCCTGGGTTTTTTTTTTTTTCCAAAGGACTACAGATGAAGAAAAGAGGGTCTCCAGCGAGACTCCCGGCATGGCTCCCTCCTCGGTCCCCCATTAGGGGTACCCGGTTGAGGTCGAGGTGGCTATTCCCCAGGTCGCTCCCTCACCAGTCCCTCGGGTACTGGTTCGAGGTCGAGACCCCCCCCCTTCCTCAGTTCCGTCCGGCTCTGGGTCGAGGCGACGATGAAGCCCCCTGACGGTGACAGCAGCACCCTCCCTAATCCCCCTCTGGGGGTATTAGGTTGAGACACCGCAGGTAGGACCTGTACCAGGGACCCCAGTCCACCTGTGGGCTCCTTTTGGGACCGGGGGGGATGTAGAGAGGCACGGCACTTATCAGAGACTGGGCTCCCTGCGCCCTGGTCTCTGCAGCAATGGCGCCCCAAGGGACCCTCCACAGGGCACATGGCCCCACCGCCAGCCCTCCTTTCATTCTGGGGGGGTCTGGTTTAAATCCGCTCCCCCCCCGGACGACCGCGCCGTCCTGGAGCCCTGCTGGGCAGGAGACCTCAAATTTAGGCCGCGGCTTCGGCCTAGCCGAAGTCGCCGCCCCATTCCCGCCCTCCGGCCGACGAAAATGACACTGTAGTGTCATAGAAGGGGCGGATCAAGGCAGGAAGGGCGCGCTTTTACATGGCCCAGCGCGCCCTTTTCCATCTCTCCGCCCCCTTCCCTCTCCACCTCAGAATCCGGTGGCCATCTTGCTGCACCTGGAGGAAAGCAGCACAGCAGTCTACGGGGGGCACAGGACGTGGGACTTATCAGCGCTGGACCTAAGGGGCAGCACCGGTGGAGTAAGATCACAGCTGGGTCCTTGGTACTCAGCTGTGAATTCCTATACCCTATAGCGCTCTCCTACTCCTTTCCTCTGCGTAGATACCTCTGTAGGGCCTCCACTAATCAGCCTAGGTACTATGTCGGGCTCAAGGAAAAGAACCAGGCAAGACTGCTTTTATGCAGTCTGCACAGCCTGCAAGGCCACTCTCCCCAGCGGCAGCACGTACCCGCACTGCCGGGATTGTACCCAAAAAACAGGAGCAGAACCCCAAGAAGTCCCTACCAACGCTTCTGCGACCGCTACTGCGCCGGAATGGGCGACTCAGATGTCGCAGTCTGACAGTCTATAGATAACCTGACCTCCACATTACTGCAGGCTCATGTCTTGGCTATGAACGTTACCCAGCAAAGGGACGTCCGGCCTCATGATCAGGGCGCTTCCGACAGTTCGAGACGTAAGCGGACCCACAGGTCGCGTTCATCTGCGTCCTCACATAGCAATAGGTCTTCCCCCTCCAGGGTAAGACACAGTGGCCTCAGGTCACCGAGGCCGTCCCCTGATAGAGAAGGACAATGCGGATCTCCACAACGATCCCAGACCATGGGAAACCTCCGCTCTAGTTTGCCCGCTAGGGAGCTCCTTAGCGATGCGCAAGACTCAGAGGGCATATGTGACTCCAATTCAGATAACGAAACAGAGAACGCTTTGCTCCCTTGTCCCCCTAGCAATACTGCGATAGTTGAGGATATCGTCTCTTCCGTCCTTCGGGTGCTGGACATTTCAGATCCAACCCCGGAAGCACCAGAACACAAGATTTCCTTTGAAAGTGTTCAGAAACCATCGAAGGTCTTCCCTAATCACCTGGAATTTCAAAAAATCCTTTCTAAGCATTTTTCGCAGCCTGAGAAATTCGCCAATCGCAAGTATTTGGAAGCAAAATACCCCTTTCCACAGAAAGACACCAAGGATTGGACAGATCCGCCTGAAGTGGACCCTCCAGTCTCTAGACTAGCAGCACAAACGCTTCTCTCGCTGCCGGACAGTTCAACCCTCAAGGACACTGCAGACAGACAAGTAGAACGTATGGCTCGTTCAATCTTTGAAGCGGCAGGTGCCTCTCTGGCTCCCGCATTTGCTTCAGTTTGGGCAGCCAAGGCCATCATGGCTTGGGCTGATCTATTGCAAAAGGGCCTTCAAGCTTCAGATCCTCAGCTGCAGACCAGGTGGTGCAAATTGCAGTAGTGGCAGATTACATGGTCCATGCAGCGTTGGACTCTGCAAGAGGGATAGCGGGAATAGCATCAAATGCCATCACAATTCGGCGTATTCTCTGGCTAAGAGAATGGAAAGCGGATGCGGCCTCAAAGTCCCTAACAAATCTCCCGTACTTCAGTGGCCGTCTTTTCGGTGAAAAGCTGGATACAATGATATCCAATGCTACCGGGGGCAAAAGTACTTCCCTCCATCAACTAAGACCAAAACGCACGTTTAAAAGGCGTAATCAATCTCGTTTCCGATCCTTTCGGAATTCTTCAGGCTGGTCCGTCTCACACCCAGCACAAAACCGTAATCGTTCCCCCCCCCCCCCCCCCGCAGGAACAACACACGTGCGGCACAGAGGCCGGACAGGAACTGGCAATCAAAGGCAAGCCAGGCAAAACCTAAAGGAGGAAAACCTCAGACTTTTCCCTCATCCTGACTCATGCCCTCTGGAAGACACCCCACTTGTAGGCGGACGACTGCTACTCTTTCAGCAGGTCTGGCTGCCTATTACAGAAGACAAGTGGGTCAAGGAAATAGTGTCTTCAGGATACAAAATCGAGTTTACTACCAGCCCACCGCACAGGTTTTTTCCCTCTGTCCCTCCAAAATCCCCGCTCAAAGCTCAGGGCTTCCGTCAAGCGGTTTATTCCCTCCTGCGAGCAGGAGTCATAGTGCCAGTCCCGGCAGAAGAGCGCTTCCGAGGGTTCTACTCCAACCTGTTCGTGGTGCCCAAGAAGGGAGGCAGCATCCGACCCATACTAGACCTCAAGCAACTCAACAAGTACGTTCGAGTTCGTCACTTCCGCATGGAATCCCTCCGGTCAATCGTTGCGTCTATGGAAAAAGGAGAATATCTTGCCTCCATAGACATACAGGACGCATACCTGCATATACCGATTGCTCCCGCCCATCAGAGGTTTCTCAGATTCGCTATCAACCAAGACCATTACCAGTTTGTGGCCCTCCCGTTCGGTCTCGCCACGGCTCCCAGAACATTTACAAAGGTCATGGCAGCTACCATGGACGTTCTGCACTCCAGAGGCATAGTAGTCGTTCTATACCTGGACGACCTTCTCATCAAGGCCCCCACCCTCATGGACTGCGAGGTCAACGTCTGGATCACGATCGACACTGAGGCGCCTGGGATGGTTAGTCAATTTACAGAAGTCCTCGACTACCCCGAGTCAGTCTCTGACCTTCCTGGGGATGCTATTCGACACCTCCAAGGGTCTGGTGATCCTCCCCAGGGACAAGGCACTGGCTCTCCGTCTGGGAGTTCACACACTCCTCCGCAAGTCCCCCAGATCTCTCCTGTATGCCATGAGAGTACTTGGCAGGATGGCAGTAGCAATGGAGGTGGTACCATTTGCCCAGTTTCACCTCAGACCCCTTCAACTGGCCATCCTCAAGTCCTGGGACAGGAATCCGTTCTCCCTCGACAGGGAGTTCCGGTTATCAGCAAACACCAGGAGGTCCCTGCACTGGTGGCTCAAGCCAACCTCGCTTGCAAGGGGAAAATCCTTTCTCTCCGGTCAATGGAAGGTTTTGACCACCGACGCAAGCCTTATGGGTTGGGGCGCGGTGCACCTACATCACAGAGCGCAAGGCAGGTGGTCACCAAGGGAATTGACCATGCCCATCAACATCCTGGAAATTCGGGCCATCTTCCTGGCGTTGAAAGCCTTCCATCACTTGCTAGCAGACTCTCATATCAGAGTACAGTTGGACAATGCCACGGCAGTGGCATACGTGAACCATCAAGGCGGCACCCGCAGCATCCAGGCGATGACTGAAGTAACACGTATCCTACAATGGGCGGAGGCTGCAAGGTCGGTACTCTCCGCTGTCCACATTCCGGGTGTGGACAACTGGGAAGCCGACTATCTCAGCCGACAAGGAATGGACTCGGGGGAATGGTCTCTCCATCCTGAAGTCTTCTGTCAGATCTGTCATCGTTGGGGGACCCCGGACGTGGATCTTATGGCATCCCATCTCAATGCCAAGGTTCCCAACTTCATGGCCAGGACGCGCGATCCGCGGTCGCTCGGAGCAGATGCCCTGGACCCAGTTCCAGCTTCTGTACATTTTTCCACCCCTCCCCCTGATCTCCAGAGTCCTGAGGAAGATCAAACAAGAGGGTGTTCCCACCATTTTGATCGCTCCAGACTGGCCCAGGCGTACATGGTACGCTGACGTCATGCAACTCACAGCAGACGCTCCCTGGCGTCTCCTCACACGTCCCGACCTCCTGTCACAAGGCCCGTTCTTCCACCAGAACTCGGGGGCTCTCAATTTGACGGCGTGGCCATTGAGACCTGGGTTTTGACCCAAGCAGGTTTTTCACCGGACATTGTTAAAACCATGATCAGGGCTCCAAAGCCAACCTCAAGCCAGGATTTACTATCGTACCTGGAAGGTTTTCTTCACATGGTGCGAATCTCGTGGGCAGATCCCACTTCCCTATTCGGTTTCCTTCAGTCCGGGCTATCCCTGGGCTCGCTGAAGAGCCAGGTGTCAGCGCTTTCAGTGCTCTTTCAGAGGCGTATTGCTAACAAGCCGCAAGTTAAGACTTTTCTCCAAGGGGTTTCCCGATTGGTTCCCCCCTACAAACGTCCGTTGGAGACGTGGGACCTCAACCTGGTCTTGACAGCACTACAGTCGCCTCCTTTTGAACCCCTTAGGGTGGTCTCACTCCGCTTTCTATCACAGAAAGTGGTTTTCCTGGTGGCAATCACCTCGCTACACAGGGTGTCTGAACTTTCAGCTCTATCTTGCAGACAACCCTTCCTGGTTTTTCATCAGGACAAGGTGGTTCTCCGTACAGTACCATCCTTCCTTCCGAAGGTCGTGTCCAGCTTCCACCTCAATGAGGAAATATCACTACCGTCTCTTTGCCCGGCTCCCGTTCATAGGGTAGAGAAGGCTCTGCATATGCTTGACCTTGTCAGGGCATTGCGTATTTACGTGTCTAGGACTGCTCCCTTCCGGAAGTCTGATTCACTTTTCCTTCTTCCAGAAAGCGTTCGCAAGGGCCTACCGGCTTTCAAAGCCACCCTTGGTAGGTGGATCAAGTCCACCATTCAAAAGGCTTACCGCCTCAACAATTCTCCCCTTCCGGCCGGTAGCACGGCACACTCTATGCGGGCGGTAGGGGCCTCTTGGGCCATTCGGCATCAAGCCTCGGCACATCAAGTGTGTAAGGCAGCCACTTGGACTAGCCTGCACACATTTACAAAACACTACAGAGTGCATACCCAGTCCTCAGCGGATGCGAGCCTGGGTAGACGGGTCCTGCAGGCGGCAGTACCCCAAGTCTAGGGGACTGTCAGCACAATATTCGTCCACTGCTTCCCACCCAGGGACTGCTTTGGGACATCCCACGGTTCTGTGTCCCCCAATAAGGCGACAGAGTAAAGGACATTTTTGTGTACTCACCGTAAAATCTCTTTCTCTTAGCCTTTAATTGGGGGACACAGCTCCCACCCTGTTGCCCTTGCGGGCCGTTGTTACGGTTGGGTTCTCATATTGTTGTTTGAGCCTGTTTATAGTAGCCTTTTTTACAGGCATGGTTATGTTTCTGGTATATTCCTCCTAATGCTTTTGCACAAAACTGGAGAAGGCTGACGCCGTCCAGGGGTGTATGCTGCAGAGGAGGAGCCAAAGTTAATCTTTTTCAGATTATGCATGGTGTCGCCTCCTAGTGGACAGCAGCATAACACCCACGGTTCTGTGTCCCCCAATTAAAGGCTAAGAGAGATTTTACGGTGAGTACACAAAAATCTCCTTATTTGCTCACCTCCTTTTCGGCTCCTCGCAAGCTGCCACTATATATCTTGCAAAATCATCAGTCAGTGCTGCAACTCTTAACCCCTTAAGCCCCAAAGGTGGTTTGCACGTTAATGACCAGGCCAATTTTTACAATTCTGACCACTGTCCCTTTATGAGGTAATAACTGAAACGCTTCCATGGATCCCAGTGATTCTGACATTGTTTTCTCGTGACATATTGTGCTTCATGTTAGTGGTAAAATTTCATTCAAATAACTTGCGTTTATTTGTGAAAAAAACGGAAATTTGGCGAAAATTTTGAAAATGTCGCAATTTTCCAACTTTGAATTTTTATGCCCTTAAATCAGAGATACGGCACACAAAAAACTTGATAAGTAACATTTCCCACATGTTTACTTTACATCAGCACAATTTTGGAACCAAAATTTTTTTTTGTTAGGAAGTTATAAGGGTTAAAAATTGACCAGCGTTTTCTCATTTTTGCAACGCCATTTTATTTTTACGGACCACATCACATTTGAAGCCACTTTGAGGGGTCTATATGATAGAATATACCCAAAAGTGACACCATTCTAAAAACTGCACCCCTTAACCTCTTCCCGACCGCCCACTGTAGATAAACATTGGTGCTTGCTGGGCTTTGAGCAGCGCCGGCGTTTATCTACTGTCGGCGGTTTTGTGCCCCCCGGGACCCCCACATACCTTACAACGCGGGGATCCCGGTGCACAATGCATGCTGGGACCCCCGACATCATCGAGACCTGATTGGTTCAGGTCCTGATGACGTCAGCGTCACAGCAGCCAATGGGAGCGATCGCTGGGAAAGCTGCTTGTTTCCCGGCGATCTCACTCATTGTAACGCGGCTTCTCCTCTGATCTAACACTGACAGATGATCAGAGGTGAAGCAGCGTTACTGTGTGACTAGATCGCTGCCTGGCACAGCTGATCGCTGCCTGGCACAGCTGTGCCAGGCAGCGATCTTGTCACACAGTAACGCTGCTTCACCTCTGATCATCTGTCATTGTGAGATCAGAGGAGAAGTCGCGTTATGTGCCAGGCAGCGATCTTGTCACATAGTAACGCTGCTTCTCCTCTGATCATCTGTCAGTGTGAGATCAGAGGAGAAGTGGCGTTACTATGAGTTAGATCGCAGGGCAGCGATCTTGTCACAAAAATGAAAAAAAAGTAAAGAAAAAAAAGCAGGTACACAGGCTAGGGCTGGGATTAAGGTTATGGGTGTGTTGGTGTTAGGTTTGTGGTTAGGGTTATGGTTAGGGCTGTGATTAGGGTTAGGGGTGTGTTGGGGTTAGGGTTGGAATTAGAATTGGGGGTTTCCACTGTTTAGGTACATCAGGGGCTCTGTAAATGCAATATGACGCCCGCAGACCATTCCATCAAAGTCTGCATTTCAGAACGTCACTACTTCCCTTCCGAGCCCCACCGTGTGCCCAAACAGTAGTTTTCTCCCACATATGGGGTACCAGCGTACTCGGGACAAATTGGACAACAACTCTTAGGTCCAATTTCTCCTATTACCCTTGTGAAAATAAAAATTGGGGGCTAAAAGATCATTTTTGTGGAAAAAAAACTATTTTTTTATTTTCACGGCTCTACAAACTTTAGTGAAACACTTGGGGGTTCAAAGTGCTCACCACACATCTAGATAAGTCCCTTGGGGGGGTCTAATTTCCAAAATGGGGTCACTTGTTGGGGGTTTCCACTGTTTAGGTACATCAGGGGCTCTCCAAATGCGACATGGCATCCGATCTCAATTCCAGCCAATTCTGCATTGAAAAAGTCAAACAGCACTCCTTCCGTTCTGAGCTCTGCCGTGTGCTCAAACAGTGGTTTAGCCCCACATACGGGGTATTGGCGTATTCGGGAGAAATTTCACAAAAAATTTTGTGGTTCATTTTCTCTTTTTACACTTGTGAAAATAAAAAAAAAATGGTTTTGAAGTAAAATGTTTGTGAAAAAAGGTTAAATGTTTATTTTTTCCTTCCATATTCCATTCATTCATGTGAAGCACCTGAAGGGTTAATAAACTTCTTGAATGTGGTTTTGAGTACATTGAGAGGTGCAGTTTTTAGAAGGGTGTCACTTTTGGGTATTTTCTGTCATATTGACCTCCCAAATTCACTTCAAATGTGAGGTGGTCCCTAAAAAAAAATGGTGTTGCAAATTTTGTTGTAAAAATGAGAAATCGCTGGTCAACTTTTAACCCTTATAACTTCCTAAAAAAAATTGTTTCCAAAATTGTGCAGATGTAAAGTAGACATGTGGGAAATGTTATTTATTAACTATTTTGTGCAATATCACTCTCTGATTTAAGGGCATAAAAATTAAAAGTTTGAAAATTGCAAAATTTTCTAAATTTTCGCCAAATTTTGATTTTTTTTTAAACAAATAAGCGCAGATCATATCTAAAAATTTTTACCACCATCATGAAGTACAATATGTCATGAGAAAACAATGTCAGAATCAGTAGGATCCGTTGAAGCGTTCTAGAGTTATGACCTCATAAAGTGACACTGGTCAGAATTGAAAAAATTGGCCCGGTCACGAAGGCAAAAACAGGCTCGGGTGCGAAGGGGTTAAGGTGCTCAAAACCATATTCAAGAAGTTTATTAACCCTTTAGGTGCGTCACAGGAATTTTTTGAATATTTAAAAAAAAATGAACATTTAACTTTTTTTCACTAAAAAAATGGTTCAATTTTTTTATTTTACCAAGGGTAACAGGAGAAATTGGACTGCAAAAGTTATTGTGCAATTTGTCCTGAGTACGCTGATATGTGGGGGGGAACCACTGTTTCGGCGCATGGCAGAGCTCAGCAGGGAAGGAGCGCCGTTTGAGTTTTTCAATGCAAAATTGGCTGGAATTCAGATCGGACGCCATGTCGCGTTTGGAGAGCCCCTGATGTACCTAAACAGTGGAAACCCCCCACAAATGACACCATTTTGGAAACTAGACCCCCCAAGGAACTTATCTAGATATGTGGTGAGAACTTTGAACCCACAAGGGCTTCACAGAAGTTTATAACGTACAGCGGTACAATTAAAAAATCATATTTTTTCCACAAAAATGATCTTTATCCTTCGTCTCATTGGGGGACACAGAGACTGTGGGTGTGTGCTACTGCCGTCTGGAGGCTGACACTAGGCATACAAAAAACAAGTTAGCTCCTCCTCCACCGCATACACCCTCGCCCCTATAGCGGGCGGAAACCAGTTTTTTACTCTTCGCCACGACAGCACCCACTGGAGGTATCGGATCCACCCATTTGGAACAGGAAACCCTACAGGAAAGATAAAAGGGGCGGTCCGCCTTTCCTCCTCAGTTTTTGGTTTCCTGTTCCAAATGGAGCAGGATCCTGCAGGATCTTACCTGGGCCATGCATCCGCCTGTGCGGTCTCCTCGGGAAAGGCAGGGGCTGCGGTCCGGAAGCAGCGTCGGGGGAGATTCCGTTTGACGGCTCCCCCCTCGTCTGGTGGCATAACGGTGATGACCGGGTCCGGGGAGGGCCGCCCGGTCTTACCAGGGAGCGGGCCGGTCTGGCATCCGGAGGCAGAACACCCCCCCCATCGGTGGGGATACAGCGTGGGAGGTGAAGCCATGAGCGCGCGAACCGCGCGTGTGAGTAGCGGTGGCGCAGGAGCCGGCCGGCGCCCGACGCTCCTATACCCCGGAAGTAATGGTTGAACTTCCGGGGTAGGATGGCGATGACGCGGCGCATGCGCCCTGACACAGGGCGACTTCCGGGGGCACGACAGGAGTGAAGATAAAACAGCGCTGCAACAATGGAACCATGTCGTCCCCCACGGAGTCGCAGGCCCCAGCAGGGGATTCAGCTGGGGGCAATTCCACCAGGGACCGCAGCGCCAGGACAGACTGCCCGCAGGAGCGAGGCAGCAGAAACCAGATCCAGACCGTCTCAGCCATCCGACCCGGTATTAAGCTTCACTGGGTGAGTGTGCAAAGTATATACTCTACCTATTAAGCTAACCTCCTCCCCCCCCCCCCCCCTCTTTACCTTTGACCTCCCACTTCAGTCAAAGAAAAAAGAAAAGACTAAACATAAAGAATGCGCATTATGTTCAGAGCCTCTCCCTGACTCCTACCCCAAAAAACTCTGCAAACAATGCATGAAAGAGACCAGGCAGGGGTCGACGATATCTTCTAAAGATATCCGAGCCATAATTAGGGAGGAGATACAAGCCATCAACCGCGCCAGCACTCCCTCAGAGTCCAGTCATAAGAAACAGGTCGTTGTTAGTTCAGAGTCAGAGGAAGAACAGGAGTTAAATTCAGGCTCCGCATTCACGTCCTCATTGTCATCCTCGGAGATGGAAGGACGCGCATGTTTTCCACTGGACAGCGTAGATAACCTAGTAAAAGCGGTTAGAAATACTATGGGGTGTGAAGAGGAAAGGGGAGCCCAAACCGCGCAGGACATTATGTTTGCGGGATTGGCAGAAAAAAAGAGGAGATCATTTCCGGTGATACCGGCAATTAAGGACCTCATCAAAAGAGAGTGGGAAAAACACGACCAGAGGGGTTTTCTCCCATCAGCCTCAAAACGGAAGTATCCGTTCACTGATGAAGACCTATTGAAATGGACTAAAATACCAAAGGTGGATGCCGTCATAGCCTCCACTTCCAAACAGACCTCGATCCCGGTCGAGGACGCAGGATTGTTAGCAGACCCATTAGACCGAAAGGCAGAATCTTCGCTCAAAAGGTCCTGGGAGTCCACCACCGGGGTATTCAAACCCGCAATAGCCAGCACATGTACTGCTAGATCAATGCTGGTATGGCTAGATCAATTAGATCAGCAGATCGAGCAAAGAGTGTCAAGGGAGAAACTGCGTGCAGCCATCCCGTTGATAAGAGGTGCAGCTGCCTTTATGGCAGATGCTTCAGCGGACACCCTAAGACTGGCAGCGAGGTCGGCAGCCCTGGTGAATAACGCCAGACGCGCGCTGTGGATAAAAAGCTGGAAAGGGGACGCAAAATCCAAAATTAGTGCAACCCCATGCGAGGGTGAGTTCCTCTTCGGGAAAGCCTTAGACGAAATTCTCGCCAAGGCAAAAGAGAGGAAAAAAGCCTTCAGTGATTCTCCCATTCCGTTTTATAGGAAAACCTTTAAGAGACGGCCATTCGGGAGAAGAAGACAGTCGGACAGAACGAATAGATGGGCCACGAAAGACGAAAAGCAGAAGGGTACCATCTTCAGAGGGCCAACATATAGGAGAGATAAAAATTAAGAGTTTAGACCCACCAGTTGGGGGTAGATTTAAATTTTTTGTTACCAAATGGGAACAAATTACGTTAAGCCCATGGATTTTGAACATAATCAAGGAAGGAATAAAGATTGAATTCCTTCAGATCCCTTATGAGTTCTTTGTTATAACTCGCCTTAATTCCTCAGTTCAGCAAAAGGCTCTCGAAGACAAGATTCGAGTCCTACTAGCTAAAAAAGTTTTAGTTGACGTCCCTGAGGAACAAGAGGGTAGAGGCTTTTACTCTCCCCTGTTTTTGGTTTCTAAACCAGACGGTACGTTTAGAACCATTATTAATTTAAAGAAGCTTAATTCATTTATAAAAAATTATAACTTCAAAATGGAATCAATTAGATCCACTATAAAGCTTCTTTTCCCAAATTGCGTAATGGCAGGGATTGATTTAAAAGATGCTTATTATCATCTCCCTATTCACAATAGATTCCAGAAATACCTAAGAGTCGCAGTGGAAGTCGAGGGCAGGAGTCGTCATTTCCAATACGCGGCCATGCCCTTCGGGCTTTCCACGGCACCAAGAATATTTACCAAGGTGATGGCAGAAGTGATGGCCTACCTTCGCCAAAAGGACACACTGATCGTGCCGTATTTAGACGACTTCCTAATAATTGGGAATTCAGTCAAACAATGTACCGAACGCGTGACTGACGCAATCTCCTCTTTTCAGAGCCTTGGCTGGATCATCAATATCCAAAAGTCCAGACTCGATCCACAATCTCTCCAGACGTTTCTAGGATTTCAACTAGATTCCTTGACCCAGAGATGTCTACTACCTCAGGTAAAAATCACCCTCACGAAACAAAAAATACGAGCAGCTATAGATAGACCACGTGTGTCCTTGAGAGGAGCAATGTCACTATTAGGATCACTAAATTCTTGCACCCCGGCAGTCCGGTGGGCCCAGTACCATGTCCGTACACTACAACACCAGATCCTCCAAGAGGATAAGCGACATAGTGGTCATTTACAGAGCAAAATAACCCTGTCACAAGAAGTCTTGACTTCTCTAGAGTGGTGGTTAGATGATGACCATTTATGTTCAGGAGTTCCATGGGTTATACTTCCATCCTGTATCGTAACCACTGATGCCAGTCCCCAGGGCTGGGGAGCCAACATGGAGAATGGGTTTCATCAGGGAAGGTGGAATAGAGAGGAATGCAAGTACTATCGGACAACACCACCACCGTGGCCTATATAAACAGACAAGGAGGGACTCGATCAGAGACTCTGATGTCTTCAGCGGCAAGAATTTTAAACTTAGCAGAAAACTATTTTTTGTCCCTCTCGGCCCTTCATATCAGAGGCGAGAGCAATCAAAAGGCAGACTTCCTAAGCCGACACACTCTACGGCAAGGAGAGTGGTGCCTCAATCAGAAGGTCTTCAGGGACATAGTAGCCCTATGGGGACAACCCGAGGTGGACCTTTCTGCCACAAAGGAGAACAGGCAGATAAAAACATTTGCCTCCCTATCTCCATCAGATCACCCAGACATACTAGACGCCCTTCTAGCTCCATGGAATTTCAACCTGGCGTATGCGTTCCCTCCATTGATCCTCCTACCTCAAGTAATTCGGAAGATCAGAGACGACAAAGCAAGGATAATCTTAATAGCACCGTTCTGGCCAAAAAGACCGTGGTTTTCGTGGCTGCAAATTATGTCAATAACAGATCCTTGGGTCCTTCCTTCGACTCCCAACCTACTCTCCCAAGGCCCCTTTTTCCACCCTCAAGTGGTCAGCTTGCACTTGACGGCGTGGAATTTGAGAGGCAGTTATTGAGGACAAGAGGATTCTCTGAGTCTTTAATTACTACACTACTACAAAGTAGAAAACAGTCCACAACCCAAATTTACACTAGAATATGGAAAAAATTTCTTCAATTCCATACAGTACCTCATACAGCAGAAGTTCCGATAATCCCAATCTTGGAATTTCTGCAGAAAGGGAAAGACTTAGGCTTAGCAGTAAATACGCTAAGAGTACAAATATCGGCATTAGGAGCACTATATGGCCATAATATAGCAGGCAACAAGTGGATAACTCGATTCATTACAGCATGTGAACGAATAGCTCCAATCCACATACCCTCCGTCCCTACATGGGATCTAAATCTGGTCTTAGACGCCCTAACGGTAGACCCCTTTGAGCCGATCGACACAATAACCTTCAAATACTTAGCACTTAAAATGGCCCTCTTGGTAGCACTGACCTCAGCTAGAAGAGTGGGTGATATCCAGGCCTTGTCAATAGATCCACCTTTTTTTCAAGAATACCAAGACAGATTGGTATTAAAACCAGACCCTGCCTACCTGCCAAAAGTGGCAACAAAATACCATAGATCTCAGGAGATACTCCTCCCAACCTTCTATAAAAATCCCTCTACTCCGGAAGAGCAGAAGTTCCATACTCTGGACGTCAAAAGAACTGTCCTAAAATATATTGAGAGGTCCAACAGTTGGAGGCAGAGTAGGGCCCTATTTGTTTCATTTCAGGGCTGTAAGAAGGGGTATGGAGTCACGAAGAGCACCATTTCCCGGTGGATCAGAGAGGCCATTCGTTTAGCCTACTCCGCAAAAAACGATCCTCCAGGGAACATCAGGGCGCATTCCACCAGGGCAATGGCAACTTCTTGGGCGGAAAAGGGAGATGTTCCGATTGAAACTATATGTAAGGCGGCAGTTTGGTCATCCCTTTCTACCTTCTATAACCACTATAGACTTGATCTTTCATCAACCTCTGACTTAAGCTTTGGCAGGACTCTCCTTGGCACGGTGGTCCCACCCAGGTGATGGTCTCTGGAATCTCTCCAGTGGGTGCTGTCGTGGCGAAGAGTAAAAAGCCGGATTACTTACCGGTAATGCTCTTTTAATGAGTCCACGACAGCACCCGCTCACTTCCCTCCCTAAAGATATCAATAGTTAAAGTATATCAACCAAATAATGGATAAGAAAGATGTTAAAATAAGAGAACATTGCCTAATCCTTGGCGGTCCTTCTGGTACTCTGAAACGTAAAACTGAAGAGGAAAGGCGGACCGCCCCTTTTATCTTTCCTGTAGGGTTTCCTGTTCCAAATGGGCGGATCCGATACCTCCAGTGGGTGCTGTCGTGGACTCATTAAAAGAGCATTACCGGTAAGTAATCCGGCTTTTTGCTTAGTGTCTTTGGAGGCACACGCAGTCTGGTTTCTCCAGACTAGGTTTCTTTTTCGGTTCTCACTATGAAGATGAGACAGGGGCGACGGATCCTATAGAAAGGGTCCGATCTCCCCAAACCATCAACGGGCGAGCACGCGTTTAGCATCGCTCCGCGTATCCTTTCCCGCACCGAGGGACACCTCTGGGACTTTTCCCCAGACATCTATTTTTCGTGTTTGTTATTTTTTGAAGACGAGAAGGGGCAACGCATCCTATAGAAAGGATCCGATTTCCCCAAACCAGCAAAGGGCGACTACGTGCGAGAGTCCCTCCACGTCTCCTCTCCCGCGACGTGGGACACTATGCCAGACTTAGCCCTGTCCACCCCTAGGTATGGAAACCATGGGCTTGCACACGGGCACAAGACTAGTCTGTGCGCCCCCACTGCTCCACCAACGCTTGACGGCGGTGGACGGTCCCTCTCCTCGCCCTACAGGGCAGACGGAGTTAGGGTGCCTGCACCGTCCAAGAAGGAGACTAGCAGGTGCGGAGGGCCCTGGGCGCAGAGTCAGGTGGACCACCCCCCCCCAAATTCCCCCCCCAAACCCCCCATACCTGGGGCAGAGCGGGCAGTGGCTGCACAGGAGGTGGAGGAGAGGACGTCGCTGGGGCCCGGCGTTTGGACCCCAGGTGGGTAGCGCCATTAATTTAGCCCGCGGCTTCGGCCTAGGCCGCGGGCGGAAGTGGGCGGCAGCGCTCCGGCCGCGTCTTAGGCGGCGTCGCTTCGGCGCCCCCCCGTCCCCGGTATCGGCGTTACAGGATCCGGGGCGGGGGGTATCGTAATTTAGGCCGCGGCTCCGGCCTGGTCCGCGGGCGGAAGTCCCGCCCTCAGCGCGGCGTCCGTCGGCGTCACTTCTGGCGCCGCCCCCCTCCTGGCAGGGCGGGCGCCGGATAAAATGGAGTCCCCGACGGCAGTCTGGGGTAGGCTGCAGGAAGCGCAGCTTACCGCACAAAGCGCGGCAGTCCCCGGAGACCGCCACCAACGCAGCTGGAGGGGCCTCCCACGGCAGGAGCCGGGAAAGCTTACAGAGGGGTAAGTGTGACCCCGGCCTGAAGGCCACGCTAGGGCATATACGGCTCCCCTCTCCTCCGCATTCGCCCTCCTTATAAAAAAAAAAAAAAAAATATATAGGAGAATCTATTTATCTATTTATTTTTCTGGCCTTTTCCAGCAGTATGTCTGGAAAAGGTAAAGCGCACACATCCTTCTATGCCGCATGCGTTTCCTGTGGGGTTAGATTCCCACGAGCGCAGACCAGTAAATTATGTGAAACCTGTGACACCGAACGCTCCCAGGAGCCCTCCCCCGCAGCAGAGCCCAGGGGTCCGGAACCCCCAGAGTGGGCGGTATCCCTCTCTTGGTCTATGGTATCATTAACAAAGGCAATTGAGACCCTTCAGGCCCCGGATAGGGGTAGAGATGACGGCTCGCCTGGTTGGGAGGGTTCTGCCTCCTCACATGAGCCGCCGGCCTGCAGGGGCCGCACTCTCTCTAGGCAGGCACATAGGAAGAGAACCCATACTGTGTCGCCAGGCCCCTCCGGTGCTTCAGCATCTGCGAGTGTGGCATCACGCTCGCCGTCACCCTTTTCAGGGAGCGAGCAGAGCTCAGTAGAGGATGTGGAAGAATCCTTGGACCTGGACACCCCAGGGTGCCGGGAGACGGTGGACAGTCTCATTGAGGCTGTCAACCAGACTCTGGGTATTGATGATGAGGTCACCCTAACCGCAGGGCATAAGGTGTCTTTTAAAAAGGCCCGGAAGCCGCGGAGAGTGTTCACTCATCCTGAGTTCGAGGATATAGTGCAGCGGCACCGGGAACGGCCAGACAAGCGTTTTTCAGGACAGAAGACGCTAGGATCAAGATATCCATTTGCGCCAGAGCTCTGTAAAAAATGGGCAGAGTCTCCGGCGGTGGATCCCCCGGTATCCCGCTTGGCCTCAAGATCCCTGTTATCAGTGCCTAGTGGTTCGGCCATCAAGGACCCCACGGATCGGCTCATAGAGGGATTAGCGCGCTCGGTGTACGAAGCATCAGGATCAGCGCTCTTCCATTCCTTTGCGGCAACATGGGTAGCCAAAGCCATGATGTCCTGGTCGGACTCTTTAAATGAGATCCTGCAGGATAGGGAGTTGCCAGCAGAGGTGGCCGAGATAACAAGTCAGATCGCAATGGCGGGTGACTATCTAATTAATGCATCCTTGGATGCAGCTAATAGCGCAGCACTTGCAGCAGCAAACACAATCGCCATTAGGAGAGCCTTGTGGTTAAGGCTGTGGCGGGCTGATTCGGTGTCTAAAAAATCCTTGACTTCCCTGCCCTTTCAGGGTAACCGACTATTTGGGGAAGAATTGGATAGACTCATTTCGGACGCAACAGGGGGTAAAAGTTTTCTCCCACAACAGAAAACAAGGACGCCATTTCGTCAGCCTCAGGCGCGTTTTCGGGCATTTCGCGCCCCCGCGTGGACGGCAACGGCCAGTACCCCCGCTCCTGCGCGCTATAACCATGACAAAGAGCGTCAGGTCACCTACAGGACCAAGCCGCTGGGTAGGATGCGAGGGCGTCCGCCCAGATCAAGGGGGGCCAGGTCCCAGAGGCCCTCTACAAAATGACTCGAGAAGTGCGGTACCCGAGGACAGCAGGATTGGCGGTCGTCTGCGCCGGTTCTGTCACATATGGGCTGCGGTGGCACGCGACGCATGGGTGACGGAGCTGATATCTTCCGGGTACAAGATAGAGTTTATAAAATGTCCGCCAACACGATTTTTTCCCTCCCGGCTTCCCAAGTCAAGGTCTCGGGCAGAGGCATTACGGGGGGCCATCGAAGTGCTGCAGCACAAAGGGGTCATCGTTCCGGTGCCAAGGAGCGAAAGAACCCAAGGGTTTTATTCCAACCTGTTCGCAGTGCCCAAAAAGGATGGAGCGGTAAGGCCGGTTCTGGACCTAAAGCTACTAAACAGGTTCATCAGGGTCAGGCATTTTCGCATGGAGTCCCTCTGGTCGGTTATATCCTCCATGGAGAAGGGAGAATACCTGGCCTTAATCGATGTTCAGGATGCTTATTTGCACATCCCTATTTTTCCCCCGCATCAGAGATTCCTACGGTTTGCGGTCGAGGGACAGCACTTCCAGTTTGTGGCGCTGCCTTTCGGTTTGGCCACGGCCCCCAGAATATTCACGAAGGTGATGGCGGTCGCCATGGCCACTCTTCATTCCCGGGGCATTGTGGTGTTGCCATACCTGGACGACCTTCTGGTAAAGGGCCCGTCCAGCGTGCGAGGAGAGTGTCACCATCACACTGGATACCTTGTCTCGTCTAGGATGGATGATCAACAGGAAGAAATCATTCCTCACGCCGGCCCAGAGGATTGTTTTCCTAGGGATGATATTCGATACCTCCCAGGGATTGGTAATTCTCCCTCAGGACAAGGCTCGGGCACTCCGACAGGGAGCTCGAAGACTTCAACAGCCAGGCCTCCATACTATCCGATTCGGGATGGGGGTCCTGGGCAGGATGGTGGCAGCGATGGAAGCAATCCCGTTTGCTCAGTTTCATCTCCGCCCCCTGCAGCATGCCCTGTTAGCGGCTTGGGACAGGAGCCCGTTCTCACTCGATCACCCGTGCAGGTTGTCCTCTCAGGTCCGACAGACTCTTCAATGGTGGACACGCGATCGGTCGCTTCTGCAGGGAAAGCCCTTTCCTCCAGATCATTGGTTAGTGATCACGACCGATGCAAGTCTCTCCGGTTGGGGGGCAATCTTCCGCCACCACACGGCACAAGGGCAGTGCTCGCCTCAGGAAGCTCGTCTCCCTATCAATCTGTTGGAGATTCGAGCAATACGGTTGGCCTTGCAGCAGTTCCAACACGTGCTAGCAGGATACCCGATTCGGATTCAGTCGGACAACGCCACAGCAGTGGCGTACGTGAATCACCAGGGGGGCACACGCAGCAGGGCAACCATGCGCGAGGTGGGACATGTGCTCCGCTGGGCCGAGAGGAGCCACTCGATGATCTCAGCGGTTTACATTCCAGGCGTCGAGAATTGGGCAGCGGATTTCCTAAGCCGCCAGGACATCACGGCCGGGGAGTGGTCACTACATCCCGAGGTGTTCCAGCAGATTTGCCAGCGCTGGGGAACACCAGACGTGGACTTGATGGCCTCCAGGAAGAACGCCAAAGTGGGCGTGTTTGTCACCCGGTCTCAGGATCCGCAAGCAATCGCAGCAGACGCATTGGGGATACCCTGGAACCAATTTCGGCTCCCATACTTGTTCCCGCCGCTGCCACTTCTCCCCAGGGTTATAAGGAAGATCAAGACAGAGGGGGTTCCGGCAATTCTGCTGGCCCCGGATTGGCCCCGACGGCCATGGTACGCGGATCTGGTACAGCTCATTGCAGACGTACCATGGTGGCTACCGGAACAACCAGATTTACTGTCCCAGGGACCGATCTGCCACCCGAACTTAGGGGCCCTGCGTTTGACGGCGTGGCCATTGAATCTTGGGTGCTGACCCAGGCGGGGTTTGGGCGCGAGGTAGTCGTGACAATGGTAAGAGCCCGAAAGCCAGCCTCGGCAAGGATCTATTATAACACTTGGAAGGTTTTCTTCCAGTGGTGTCGGGAACACGGGGTTCCGCCATTGTCCTTCTCTGTGCCCAACATACTGGCTTTCCTTCAGTCTGGCCTAGACGCAGGTTTGGCGCCAAGTTCCCTTAGAAGACAGATATCGGCCCTGTCGGTCCTGTTTCAGCGAAAGATCGCTACCAATTTGCAGGTCAGAACGTTCCTGCAGGGGGTCGTTCATTTAGTACCTCCCTTCAGAGCACCATTGGAGGCCTGGGATCTTAATCTGGTCCTGTCTGTACTACAGGAGGCTCCGTTTGAGCCACTACAGGATGTTTCATTGGCATATCTATCCAGAAAGGTTGTGTTCCTGGTAGCCATAACATCCATTAGGCGAGTATCGGAGTTGGGAGCGTTATCTTGTAGAGCCCCTTTCCTGACCTTTTTTAAGGACAAGGTAGTCCTTAGGCCTCCGCCACCTTTTTTACCAAAGGTGGTGTCCTCGTTCCATATTAATGAGGACATTGTGCTGCCTTCTTTCTGTCCAGCGCCAGTTCACAGGGTGGAAAAAGCGCTCCACACATTGGATCTGGTAAGAGCTCTCAGGAGATACGTGTCGAGGACAGCACCTTTCCGCCAGACGGATTCGTTGTTTGTGATCCCCGAAGGGCGCAGGAAGGGCCTCGCAGCCTCACGGTCAACCATAGCCAGATGGATTCGCCTAACCATTCAGGAGGCTTACCGTATTAGAGGCACGCCAGTTCCAGCTGGAGTAAGGGCGCACTCTACTCGGGCAGTGGGCGCCTCGTGGGCGCTTCAGCACCAGGCTTCGGCAGAACAGGTATGCAAGGCAGCAACCTGGGCCAGCCTGCACACTTTTTGTAAACATTACAGTGTGCATACTCAGGCTTCGTCAGATGCGAGCCTGGGCAGAAAAATCCTCCAAGCAGCAGTGGCACACCTTTAAACAGGAAAGTATGCGGCTTGGATCGGTGAGTGTTATCCCACCCAGGGACTGCTTTAGGATGTCCCACAGTCTCTGTGTCCCCCAATGAGACAAAGGAGAAACATGGATTTTTGTGAGTACTCACCGTAAAATCCTTTTCTCCGAGACGCTCATTGGGGGACACAGCACCCACCCTGATAGCCGGTTGGCTCATACTTATTATTTAACATATTTTCTTGTTTAAGACAGGGTGATCCCTTTTTTCAGACATATGATTTATTGCATTAAGGCTAATTTTTGTATGTCCTCCTACTGCTTTTGCACTAAACTGGTTTCCGCCCGCTATAGGGGCGAGGGTGTATGCGGTGGAGGAGGAGCTAACTTGTTTTTTGTATGCCTAGTGTCAGCCTCCAGACGGCAGTAGCACACACCCACAGTCTGTGTCCCCCAATGACCGTCTCGGAGAAAAGGATTTTACGGTGAGTACTCACAAAAATCCATGTTTTCACCCCCCAATTTTTATTTTTCCAAGGGTAACAGGACCCTAAAAGTTATTGTGCAATTTGTCCTGAGTACGCTGATACCCCATATGTGGGTGTAAATGACTATTTGGGCGCATGACAGAGCTCGGAAGGGAAGCAGCACTATTTGACGTTTTTGGCTGGAATTGAGATCGGACACCATGTCGCGATTGGCAAACCCCTGATGTACCAAAACAGTGGAACCCCCCACAAATGACACCATTTTGGAAACTAGACCCCCCAAGGAACTTATCTAGATGTGTGGTGAGCACCTTGACCCCCCCCAGTGCTTCACAGAAGTTTATAATGCCCGGGCGTGAAAATAAAAAAAAAAAATCGTATTTTTTTTTTTTTGCACAAACATCATCTTTTAGTCCCACTTTTTTTTATTTTCCCAAGGGTAACAGGCGAAATTGGACCCCAAAAGTTGTTGTCCAATTTGTCCTGAGTACGCTGACACCCCATATGTGGGAGAAAACTACTGTATGGGCACACGTCGGAGCTCGGAAGGGAAGTAGTGACGTTTTGGAATGCAGACTTTGATGGAATGGTCTGCGGGTGTCATGTTGCCTTTGGAGAGCCCCTAATGTACCTAAACAGTGGAAACCCCCCCCCCCCACAAATTACCCCATTTTGGAAACTAGACCCCCTAAGGGACTTATCTAGATGTGTGGTTGAGCACTTTTAACCCCCAAGGGCTTCACAGAAGTTTGTAATGCCCAGGCATGAAAATAAAATCGTATTTTTTCCACAAACATGATCAATTAGTCTCCAATTTTTTTTTATTTTCCCAAGGGTAACGGGAGAAATTGGACCCCAAAAGTTGTTGTCCAATTTGTCCTGAGTACGCTGACACCCCATATGTGGGAGAAAACTACTGTATGGGTACACGTCAGGGCTCGGAAAGGAAGTAGTGACGTTTTGGAATGCAGACTTTGATGGATTGGACTGCGGGTGTCATGTGTGTTTGGAGAGCCCCTGATGTACCTAAACTATTGAAACTCCCCACAAGTGACCCCATTTTGGAAACTAGACCCCCCATGGAACTTATCTAGATGTGTGGTGAGAACATTGAACCCCCAAGTGCTTCACAGAAGTTTATAACGCCCGGGCGTGAAAATAAAAAAAATCTTTTTTTCCACAAAAATGATTTTTGCCCCCAGTGTTTTTATTTTCCTAAGAGTAACCGGAGAAATTGGACCCCAAAAGTTGTTTTGCAATTTGTCCTGAGTATGCTGATACCCTATATGTGGGGGTAAAACACTGTTTGGGCGCATGGCAGAGCTTGGAACGGAAGGAGCACCATTTGACTTTTTCAACGCAGAATTGGCTGTAATTGAGATCAGACGCCATGTTGCATTTGGTGAGCCCCTGATGTGCCCAAACAGTGGAAACCCCCAATTCCAACCCTAGCCCTAACCCTAATGGGAAAATGGAAATAAATACATTTTTTCCAGGACGTCCACCTGACAGCACCATGGAGGACGTCCTCCTCCTCCTTACAGGGACAGGAAAACACAAGAGGTTAAAAGGTCATGTCCCACCCCCTCTCCCTCTGTTTTTCCTGTCCCTGCAAGGAGGGACACACGAGACTTACCGGAGGGGCTCAGGGGATCGTGCGGCCAGTCCAAGCCTTCTCCTGTCAAGAGGTCCCGGGGCCGAAACTCTCCGATGGGGGAGTCCCTCTGCTCCAAAGGCCAGGAGCAGGACGACGCTCCTGGAGGGAGCCGTTCCTCCCTGTGGGAGGCTCTCTGCTCCAGGACGCACCGCCATAACAGGCGAGGGTCGGCTCCCCGCAGGCGGCTGGCCGAGCGGGCACCGGCAGAAGGATGGGCGCAGCAGCGCCATGACAGGTGGGCCCCTGCAGGCGGCGGGCCAGGCACCCGCAGGATGGCTCCAATGGCGGGGTCAGCGCTGGAAGGCGCCAACAGACCGCCAGAGCAGGCGGGGGGGGCGGTTCCCTGCAAGCGGCGGTCTGAGCGGGCACCGGAGCAGAGCGCGGTCGCGTGCAGGAGCCCGGGCAGGAAGTGGAGGAGGCGGCCTATCGCGGAGGTCGTGCGTCACATCCGGTGACGTCAGACGCCGGCTTTTGAATCCCAGGCGCGCGCTCCTGAGATCCACAGCGCTCGGCAGAATCGTGCCAGAATGGAAGGCAACGCTCCAGCAGGTGGAGGGGTAAGTGCGCATAGCACAGACCACCCTCCCCCACCCATCCTCACAGCCCAGATCTGAGTAGGTGCCCCTTCTGTATTATTAGGAGAAGGGAACCCCGGCAGAATCCCCCTCGGTGAAGGACCCGGCAAAAGCCACCTCCAAATCGGTCCGATGCCCCGTATGCAGGCAGGGTAAAGCTGCCAGACACCTATAGCAAGACCCTATGCGGACCCTGTACCTCAAGGGTCATAGGCGAGGAACAGCCATCCCTCCTTTCCGAAATGAGATTGCTGATAAGGGAGGAAGTTCAGGCCTCTACAGCCGGCCTCACGCGGCGTCAGTCCCCCAGCCCAGGGCCAAGTCGCAAGCGTCCAAGGTGGGAAGCAGACCCAGTGTCGGAAGCAAGCCCTAGCGAGGAGTCCGACTTCCGGGATTCAGACCAGGAGGAAGAAGGCGAGATCCCGGGGGATAGACAGGATCAGAGCAGGAAGTACCTGTTCAGACTGGAGGACACGGACGAGCTGGTCCAGGCAGTCAGAAATACTATGCAAATAGAGGAAGTCCCTAAACCACAGTCCAGACAGGACTTAATGTTTGGAGGACTCGTGGCCCGGAAACAGGTAGTGTTCCCCGTAAGTGAACACATCAAAACAATGGTCCAGGAAGAGTGGAAAGAGGCAGAGCGTCGGTTGATACTCTCCCGGGACTTTAAAAATAGACTGCCTTTTGATCCCGAGGAAACACGGGCATGGGAGGAAGTCCCTAAAATAGATGTCCCAGTCGCCAAGGTTACCAAAAAGACGGCCATCCCATTCGAGGACTCGTCAGGTCTCCGAGACCCGATGGATCGGAAGGCGGACGTCTTGCTAAAAAGAACTTGGGAGACGTCGGCGGCTCTGATTAGGGCCAACATAGCAGCCACCTCAGTGGCCAGGTCTATGTTTTTGTGGATGGGGCAGTTGGAGGAACACCTAACCAACAAGACCCCTAGATCAGAGATCCTAGCATCACTTCCTCTCATGAAATCAGCCACGGCGTTCCTGTCGGATACGTCGGCTGAATCAGTAAGGTTTGCAGCCAGAAACAGCTCCCTCTCTAATGCGGCCCGGAGAGCAGTCTGGCTTAAATTCTGGTCGGGGGATAACGCTTCTAAAACAAAGCTATGCGCCATCCCCTTCTCGGGCCTGAGGGTATTTGGTCCAGCCCTAGATAACATCCTAGAGCTAGTGTCCGATAAAAATAAAGGGTTCCCAGAGGAAAAACCCAGGCGGCCCCAGTCCTTTCGGAGAGGCTCCTTCAGAAGGCAGACGGAATTCAGGGGTCGGGCAAAGTCCAATAGAAGCTCCTATAAGGGCTCCTTCAGCCAAGACGGGAGGAACAGGGGTCCCTCATTCACATCAACATCTAGATCGAGGAGGCAATGACGCCATAGGTGTTGGGGGGGAGACTTCGCCACTTTGCAGCAAACTGGTCCCGAGTCACCCACAATCCAGGGGTTCTCAGAACCATCGCGGAAGGCTACAGTATAGAGCTCTATTCACCTCCCCCCGACAGATATATTGCCCCCACTGTGGTCCTGGAGGACTCCGCAATGTGGACGGATCTTCAGGACATGGTAAACTCAGAGGTCATAATACCAGTTCCCCCGACGGAAAGAGGGAGAGGGCACTACTCTTCCCTGTTTTCAATCACAAAACCATCCGGCGAGGCCCGTACCATCATAAACCTGAGACCACTAAATGCCTGGGTCAGATACAAGAGATTCCGGATGGAATCGATCCGATCCGCAATCCCCCTAATAGACAGGGACGCCGTTATGTGCACCCTAGACCTAAAAAAGGCATACTACCAGGTCCCTATCCATCCCTCATCCCAGAGCCTTCTAAGGTTCGCGGTCAGTTTACCAGCCCGGACCTGCCACTTCCAGTTCCAGTGTCTTCCATTCGGGTTGGCCTCAGCTCCCAGAATCTTTACAAAATTGGTGGTAGAGGTGGTGGCCTACCTAAGAGATCAGGGTATTGTGATCATTCCATACCTGGACGACTTCCTACTGGTGGCAAGATCCAAAGAAGCGATCATTCGAGACAGAATTCGAGGCAACTACCGTAATGGAGTTCCTTGGCTGGGTGATCAACTGGGAGAAGTCGGACCTCAGGCCAGACACCAGAAAAGTATTCCTCGGAGTCCTCCTAGACTCAGCCAACAGAATATCCTGGCTACCCGAGCAGAAGCAGAAGACAGTTCAGGCCAGAACCAGAGACCTGTTGAGGCGTCAATGTTCCATAAGAGAGGCAATGGAAGTCTTGGGCCTCATGACAGCCTGCATCCAGTGTGTCCGTTGGGCCCAATTCCACTCGAGGTTGTTACAGAGAGAAATCCTCGCAAGGTGGGACAGAAGTCAGGCGTCGCTAGACAGACCCCTAAGGCTGCCAGAACGAGTGAAGGAGTCCCTGCGGTGGTGGACACAGTCCAGAAACCTTCAGGTGGGCGTACAATGGACAACCTCTCCATACGTGGTAGTCACCACAGACGCCAGTGCGTGGGGATGGGGAGCCCACATAGAAGGGAAGATCTTCCAGGGGAAATGGCCAGCAGGAATCAGGACCAGATCCTCCAATTTCAGAGAGCTCTTCGCGGTTTTTGAAGCGTTGCGGAGAAACCAGTCGGTACTAAAGAATCGTCATGTCCGCATATTATCCGACAATACAACGGCAGTGGCATTCCTGAAGCACCAGGGAGGGACCAGACATCAACCACTACAGGCCCTGGCGGGAAAAATATTCACGTGGGCAGAACGAACAGTCCGATCAGTAACCGCAGTACACTTAGAAGGTTCCCAGAACGAAGTGGCAGACTACTTGAGCAGACAACAGATCCACCCGACAGAATGGGAACTGAACATGGAAATCTTCTACCACCTTTGTCAGCGTTGGGGGACCCCCACTATAGATCTTTTCGCAAGCCGGAAGAACTCGAAGGTCCCCAGGTTCTACTCCCTGAATCCGACGGACCACCCGGAAGGCATAGACGCCCTGAGTCAGACTTGGGGAGAATCCCTCTCTTATGCGTTCCCACCACTGGCTCTCATACCGGCAGTGCTCAGGAAGATACTCGAAGACCACGCAAGAGTGATGTTGATCGTGCCATATTGGCCGAGGAGAAGCTGGTTTCCCCTTCTAGGAGCCATGGCAGTAGAAAATCCAGTCGAACTACCCCTGTGGAAGGACATCATCCACCAGGGCCCGATCCGCCACCCGGACCCAGCAAGACTCCACCTGTCGGCTTGGATCCTGAGAGGGACATCCTGAAGGCAAAGGGACTGTCGGATCAGGTCATATCCACCTTACAGGCCAGTAGGAAACCGGTGACATCCGCAATCTATCGAAAAATATGGAAAAGATTCTGTCTGGAGGGTGGCAGGTCCGATCTTGTGGCAGGCGCCCCTGACCTCCCTAACATACTAAGCTTTTGGCAGGCAGGTTTTAATAAAGGCCTTAAGCCCAGCACTCTAAAGGTTCAGGTTTCAGCCTTGAGCGCCTTCTTCGATTACCAGTTAGCTTCACATCCCTGGGTAATAAGATTTATAAGAGCCACACAGCGCCTGCGCCCCACGATTAGGCAGCTCACCCCGCCTTGGGACCTAGGCCTGGTACTTCGGTTTCTCTGTACAGACCCCTACGCTCTCGATGAGAAAATAACCATCTCTGCTCTCACTCGTAAAACGGCCTTCCTAGTAGCCATTACCACGGCCAAAAGAATAGGGGAGATCCAGGCCCTGTCCACTAAGGACCCATATCTCCAGATAAGAGAGGACCGTATAATCTTGACTAGACCCGGCATTTACCCCAAAGGTAGCCTCTCCAAAAAATCTAAATCAGGAGGTAGTGTTACCATCCTTCTGTGATAATCCCCGTAATAAGAAGGAGCAGCGTCTTCACTCGCTGGATGTGAGGCGCGCAGTTATAGACTACCTAGAGGCCACCAATAGCTGGCGCATCGACCCGAACCTGTTCATACTCTTTGGGGGTAGCAATAAGGGGAAGATGGCCTCTAAGGCGTCCATCGCGCGTTGGATTACCTCAGTAATCTCGGACGCCTACCAAGCTGAAGGCGCCAACCCGCCAAATTCCATAAAAGTCCACTCTACGAGGGCAGTATCGGCCTCATGGGCCGAACGGGCGGGGGCGTCGGTTGATCAAATCTGTAGAGCAGCAACCTGGGCCAGTCTTAATACATTCTGCAAGCACTATAAGCTTGATGTGTTAGCTGGTCAACAGACCGCATTTGGGAGAAAGGTTCTCCAGGCGGTAATCCCACCCTGAGGAGGTGCTTTGGTACTCTCCATGGTGCTGTCAGGTGGACGTCCTGGAAAATAGGTATTAGACCTACCGGTAAGGATGTTTCCAGGAGTCCATCCTGACAGCACTGTTATGTTATACTATGTTGTATTATGTTATGTCATATGCTGTAATATGATTGTTTCATTAAACTGTTACTAGCATCATCCACCTTGTGGTACTTGTTAAATCACTGAGGGAGAGGGGGTGGGACATGACCTTTTAACCTCTTGTGTGTTTTCCTGTCCCTGTAAGGAGGAGGAGGACGTCCTCCATGGTGCTGTCAGGATGGACTCCTGGAAACATCCTTACCGGTAAGTCTAATACCTATTTTTTTTATTATTTTTCCCTAAATAAGGGGGTGATAACGGGGGGTTTGATTTACTATTTATGGCGGTTTTTATATTTGGCAGCTGTCGCACGCTAAAAGACGCTTTTATTGTCGGGCGGCACGGTGGCTCAGTGGTTAGCCATCTTGGATCCAGGGGCCTGTAGGGAAGGAGTCCCCCCGCAGCAGCGCTGCACATTGTGCTGCTGTGGGGGGCTCAGGGAAGCACGGAGGTGTTTGATCGCGGTGTACAAGGGGTTAACGTGTCGGGGGCGGTCCGTGACCGCCCCTGACACATTGTGCCGGGTGTCTGCTGTGATAATCAGCTGACACCCGGCCGCGATCAGTGGCGCTCACCATGTGGGCGCCGCTGATCGCATTAGACGTACTATCCCGTCCTTGGGAATTAAGTCCCAGGGCACATGGACGGGATAGTACGTCTAATGGCAGAAAGGGGTTAAAAAAACTGCAAGTGTTTTTTTTTTTTTCCGTGGGAGTGTTTAATGTACTTCTAATATTTTGATCTTGCAGAATTGCAAATGGTCTATTTCTTAAATGAGTCCACATTGGCAGACTCTAATAAACTTGCAATTAATTGATATTGCAGTATATAAGGTGTACTCTGTGGGCATCTACTCCTCCAACTGGCTGTCATTTATCGCCCCCCCCCCCCCCCCCCGGGCCGGTCGCCACCTTTTTTGATCACTTCACTACCTCCTGGCTACTTCATTTCCTTTCTGCCGACATCCCCATTGACACTTCCTTCTCAGCTGTCTCTAAGCTTCTACCTCTAACTTCCTTTACTTCTTCACCCGCTCACAGAGAGGGACACACACTGGACCTCCTCTTCACCCACCACTGCTCCCTATCTAACCACAACCTACTCACATTCTCTTAACTTTCCTCTCCAGTTGCACAATCCCCACTCCACAAACTTGCACACCCTCACAAATCTCAGACCTTGATCTGCACTCTCTCCAAATCCCTTCTCCTTCCTACAGACATAAGTTCCTTACACAATGCAGAGGCTGCGGCCACTTTATATAACACAACAGCTGCAGCTTTCAAATCGGTAGCCCACCTCACACATACCAAAGCTCGCAAAATCAACAGACAACCCTGGCACACCAGCCTGACTAAAGAACTGAGGCAGGTGTCCAGGGTTGTTGAGCAGAGATGGAAAAGATCCTACTCCAATGAGCACTTCATCGCCATTCACAGTCTCTCACCACTTTCAAGTCCACGCTCACTGCAGCAAAACGAACATGCTTTTCAGCTCTTAAATCCTCCCTGTGTAACGACCCTAAACTACTATTCAACACTTTGAATTCTCTCCTTCGTCCCCCAGCGCCACCTCCTCATCTCAGCTAAAGACTTGGCATCATTCTTCAAACAGAGGATCGAAAACTGAAAGCTGGCCTACAGCCTCCAAAGCCCCTCCTCATAACTACTCGGGCCTCATCCTCTCAAACCAGCTACTCCACCAATACAGAAGATCAACTTTCTTCTTTACTCTCCAAATTGCATCTCACCACCTGTGAACTTGACCCGATCACATCCTACCTCATCCCAAACCTCACCACAGTCTTCATCCCAACCCTAACCCACCTCTTCAACCAGTCACTAACAACTGGTGTCTTCACCTCATGCTTCAATCAAGCACATCCTCAAATAGCTCTCACTTGATCCATCCTCTGGGTCATGCTATGGCGCTTATTACTTATCCTGTATGCCTCGAAACTACTGGTACAACACATCCTTTTTGAACTGTCCTCCCACCTCTCCTCCTTCTCCCTCTTCGACCTCTTACAATCTGGCCGCACCATTCCACTGAAACGGCGTGACTAAAGTTGCCTACTAACTGCCAATTCCAAGTGCTACTACTATGTCCTCCTCCTGGAGCTGTCCTCTGCCTTCAACACAGTGGACCACTCCCTATTACTAAAAAACTGGAGTCTGAACTGAAAAAGTAAATTAATGTGTATGCACAATGTAAGTGCATATTCACCAGAGAAAACAAAAAACACATCCTAAACTAAAAATAAACTGCAAATAATGCATAAAGATAATAAGGGTATTTAGTAAACAATTTTGATCAAAATAATGTACAAGCCATCCCGCCACGTCACGGCAACCCTTGTGGGACAGTCTCAGCCTCTTTCTGAGCTGGGAAAACCATCCTGTCTGACCTAAACTTTTACTAGTGGTTCAGTCGCTCGATCCTTGTTCACATTCACGTCACTTGCCAAGTGAAAAGGTTTTAAATACTAGAGTAGGACTCTGATTTCACCTTCAAACCACACATCCAAGCCGTATCCACTTCCTACCAACTCAAATCCGTACTGCATGCCCTTATCTCCCTCCTCGACTACTGCAACCTGCTGCAATGTGACCACCACTCGAACACCCCTCCAATCCTAAACTCTGCTGCCTGACTAATCCACCTGTCCCCCCACTATTCCCCGGCCTCTCCCCTCTGTCAATCCCTGCACTGGCTCCCCATTACCCAAAGACTCCAGTTCAAAACCCTAATCATGACATACAAAGCCATCCACAACCTGTCTCCTCCTTACAACTGTGACCTCATCTCCTGGTACTTACCTGCCCGCAACCTCAGATCCTCACAAGATCTCCTACTCTACTCCCTTATCTTCCCACAATTGCATACAAGATTTCTCCCGCGCATCCCCCCTACTCTGGAACTCTCTACCCCAACATATCAGACTCTTGCCTACCATGGAAACCTTCAAAAAGAACCTGAAGACCGACCTCTTCCGACAAGCCTACAACTTGCAGTAACCACCGATCCACCAAACCGCTGCATGACCAGCTCTACCTTCGCCTACTGTATCCTCACCCATCCCTTGTAGATTGTGAGCCCTCACGGGCAGGGTCCTCTCTCCTGGAACAGTCGTGACTTGTATTGTTTAAGATTACTGTAGTTGTATGTATTATGTATACCCCTCCTCACATGTAAAGCGCCATGGAATAAATGGCGCTATATTAATACTTCACAATTATTATCAACTGCAACCAAGGAGGTGATGGTTTAGCACAGGAGTCTAAAGCTGGAGTCACACATAGCAACTTACCAGCGATCCCGACAACGATATCAACGTGTCAGGATTGCTGGTAAGTCGCTATGTGATCGCTGGTGAGCTGTCAAACAGACAGCTTCACCAGCGATTAGCACAGCAATGCCAAGCGCTCGGCATTGCTGTGTTCGTTAGCGCTGATGCCATGGATCCATGTAAAAAATAGAATTAAAATAAAAAATATTGTTATTCTCACCTTCCGACGTCCCGCACAGCATTCCCGCCTCTCTCCACGCTCCGGTCCCAGTAATCCATTGTGAGAATGACCGAGATGACGTCCGTTCTCGCGGGATCGCGTAGTCTCGCGGTCATTCTTGCAAAGGATTACTGGGACCGGAGCGTGGAGAGAGGCGGGATGGCTGCGCGGGACATCGGAAGGTGAGAATAATAATATTTTTTTTTTTTTTTATTATTTTACAGCTGATCGCTGGTCTTCCGCCTGTCACACGCAGCAATGCGTGCTGGCCAGTGGGAGATGTTGTGAGCTCATTTTCTCGTTCACCTTTGATGTCCGATGAACTCCCTCTGCTGGTGAAAGGAGGTGGTGAAACTGATTTGGATGGGAGAAACCTGTCACCTGAACAGGTAGATTGCGATTGGACATCCGGAATCTCTGAGTGGATATAAGGCAGCCGACGCCCTGTAGGGTTGCTGGTGATTTCTCTGCTCTGAGCTCTGGCCTCCAGTTCAGTTCCTGTCTTCTAAAGCTAAGTTTTGCTCTGTTATTGTTCCATGAGATTTTGTCTGATTTGCTTAGTTTTGTGTTCTGCCAGCCCCGGCTGGGGCTCTGCTGAATTTCCATTTTTGTCCCTGATCGGTTAAATCTCTTTTGCTCTGTCTTCAGAATATATCGGAGTGCTGATATAGGGATTTTGAAGTCTAGTGACTTCAGGGCCGTTTTTCCTATCAGACGTATTGGGACATTTTTGGTAGGGTTTTTGCGGATTGCAGCCAGCATCTTTTCTGTCCTTTCCTATCTAGTTAGTTGGTCCCATCGTTTGCTCTGCCTGTCTTTCTGTCTGTGTTTTCATCTGTTCTCACCAACAATACATGTTGGGGGCTGTCTATTGCTTTGAGGTCTGCTCTGGGGCAGTTTAGATTTCCCCTTTCTTTCTCTAGGCTTATTTAGTTCTCCGGCTCTGAAGAGGCATCTAGGACCACCGTAGGAACGCTCCACGGCTACTGTTAGTTGTTGTGAATAGGATCAAGGGTCTGCAATCCGCTAGCCACCAACCTCTCCGGTTTTCTGGACTTAGCTTGCATTTTTGTTTTTTCCTCCTCCGTTGACTCATTCATAACAGGGAGATCAGCGAGGAAAAAAAATGTCCAGAGGTTTCTTGCAGCGATCAGCGATACCGGCAGGGGGGCTGATCGCTGTCACAGCGACCTCGCTAGTGAGATCGCTATGTGTGACGGGGCCTTAAGACATGAGCCACATTCCGCAGCCAGTGGGCACCGGTGTTTGGAACTCTGTCCAGGGGTCTGCTGATTCTAACACTCCCCCGAGCCCCCCCCTTCTGTTAAATATCCTTGGACACACATTCAATAGAAGTTTTTGATTGTGCAGAGAGCCACTTGCTCCCTGCACCACAATACCTAAACCAACCACTCAGCTGCTGTTGCTATGCCTGTCACGGTCCGCACATGTCACGGCCACGCACTACCCTTCCCCTGGCTGTGGAGCAAGAGGAACCTGGGGACAGGTGAGAAGAATAGTTGTTTGTGGGTTTTTTTACATGTATCGAAGAGCAGTGGGATTGGGGAATGTTACTACAGGAAGGGTAAGATTATTGCAGGATGAAGGACAGAATTAATATGTGGGGCCATTTGTCAAATTACTGGGGGACAAAGGGAAGAAAAATAAAGTATGGAAAAATCTGAAACTCATCTTTTTTCAATGTGCCAACCCATTTACCTGGCTGTGTTTGGTCCCTGGTAGAGCAGGTGATCTTTGTATTGTAACAGAGAAGATGGATTTGCTTCTATACAAGAGTTACACATGTAGCGCTGACGGCGGCTTGTCGTTGAAGGGTTTACAGCTGTGACTCCGTGTGACAATAGTGCCAATCACACCGACACCATGCTGGATCCTCATCCTCTTTTTATTTGGGGACAGTTAAACCAGAGTTCCCCAAGTCACAGTAAAATTAATTCAGACCCCAGGGGACTATGAATTATTTCTCTACACAGTTTAATTTTTATTTCTTTTCCCCCCCCCCCCCCTTACAAAACCTCTGTTCACAGCATCGGGTGTGATCGGCTCTGTTCCCCCGATCTCCCTGGTGAGGGCGCAGTGATTAAATATTTTTATTATTGTTGGGGACGAGGAATTTATATTTAATAGGACAAAACAAACAGAAATAAAAGGTGCACAGCTAGAAGAGTCCTTTTGCTTTCTTTAGCGTCTGTTTCTTCCAGTCGGGCAAAGCCTGAAACTCAGAGCGTGAAATCCCGAAGATTGCAGTAAAATCTTCATTGTTCAGATATTCCTGAAACAGAAATCAGGAAGGTCACTGCAGTGATAAGGACCAAAAACAGATGATGTGCCAAGGGCGAGACCGAAAAATTATCTGCAGCACTGCAAAAACACTAGTCGTAATATATGGGACACTATTACAATGAATTAAGACAACTACTGTTAAAGGGAATCTGTCACCCCATTTTCGGCCCATGAGCTGCCAGCACCGCCATCAGGGGCTTAGCTACAGCATTCTGTAATGCTGTAGCTAAGTCCCTAATGTAACCTGAAAGATAAGGAAAAACAAGTTAGATTATACTCACCGGGAGGCGGTGGGCGTCATGGTCCGGTCCGGCGCCTCCCATCGTCTAGCGATGACGTCCTCCTCCTTACTTCTGCCGCAGCTCCTGCGCAGGCGTACTTTATCTGCTCTGTTGAGGGCAGAGAAAAGTATTGCATTGCGCAGGCGCCGGGAAAGGTCAGAGAGGGTCCAGCGCACTGCAGTACTCTGCTCTGCCATCAACAAAGCAGATAAAGTATGCCTGCGCAGGAGCCGCAGCAGAAGTAAGAAGGAGGACGCCATCGCTAGAAGATGGGAGGTGCCAGACTGGACCGCAACACCCATTGGACCGGACCCCGGGGTGAGAATAATATAACTCGTTTTTCTTATTTTTCAGGTTACATTGGGGGCTTATCTACAGCAATACAGAATGCATTACAGAATGCTGGAAATAAGCCCCTGATGGCGGTGGCTGCAGCTGATAGGCCAAAAATGGGGTGACAGCAGGGCCGGCGTTTGGACCAGGCAGATGCCTGGGGCCCCCACCTACAAAGGGGGCCCCCTGCATCTGAAGTCCATTTATGAAGTGCCCAGAGGGTGTACAGCAGTGAATAATGCTGTGCATTGCTCTGAAGTCTGGAGCGTCTGTCTAGCAAAGCCCCTTGAGCCCCCCGTCTCTTTCTCCCTGCAGTTAGGTTAAAAGTTGAGGGGGAGGGGCCGATTACAGCACAGTGACAGTGCAGGACCATGCCTGAAGCTCTGTATGTCTCCTCCTTAGTCCTGATCATGGCTGCTCCTAGCACTGTCCTGAGAATGGATATGCCTAAGTGAAGCCACAGAACCTGGTACGTAAGGGCAGCAATAACAGGTCAGAGTGCAGTGATTACTCACTGTGGTCCGGAGCTCAGTGCTGATCGCTGCAGGATCAGGATTCACAGCCACATACAGCAGCGATCAGCATCAGCTCTGACCACAGTCACTAATCACTGCTTGTAATGTGACAGGGCGACCTCCTGTCACTACTGTCTGGATGACACAAGGCAGGGATATAGTCTGCTGAATCAGGGGATTTATTATATAGAAATAAATGAATTCCCATGTGAAATAATAAGGGTAAACCATCCATATATATAGTACAGGTGTGCATAGGAATCAGCGTTTTTGTTGCATTTTTTTTTTGCTGCCAAAGCCTCTCTCTTGGCAGTAAAAACACTGCTTTCAAAACCATTTTTTATGGTATGTGCAGACGATCCGGAAATGGCAGCACTTTGGACACAGCGGACATGTGCTCCATCCAAAGTGCTGCCATCTGTTAAACGCAGGTGATTCCACGTGTGGTCACTGAACCGTGCGGAATCACCGTGTCCAATACATCGTAGGCGTGAGATTTCTCTTGCGGAAACTCGCATCTATGCAAGATGAATTGACATGCTGGGGTCTGGAGAGTCGTACTGCATGTCCGTCTCTGCGGGTGAGGTGCGGGCGTATGTGCACGCATAGTGGACATGGAATTTCTAGAAATCCCCCCCACTATGCTGTAACATCTGGCCGCTGTGGGTTGGATGCTGCGGATGTACCCAGCATCCAGAGTTTACTGATTGTGGACATACCCTTAGAGCTTTTGTTGGGTTTTTTTGTATAGTATTCATTTTGTCTACAGTACATGTTTAATAAAGTTCTTTTTATTCACCAAATACACAGCGAAAAACAACGTTGTGACATTTGCAGCTTTTCTAAAACTTTTTCATTGCTTTCTACGGGTGAAAAAAATTGCTGAAAGAAGTGACACGCTGCGGATTTATAAAACGCTGCAGTTGTGAAATTCAGTCAGGAGAAAATAAAAGGGTGTGCAGGAGATCTCTGAAAATCTCAGTCTTTGCTTGTGCTGTAAAATGCTGTAAACTTCTTATTTGCAGAAGAAAAAGCTGCAGAAATTCTGCCTATGAAAATGGCCAAGAGCGGCTTTTTAAAGTGCCATCAAAACATATGAGTTTTCCGGAATCTCCTGCATGCGCTTGTTTTTTTCTGACTGAATTTCAGGACTGTAGCGCTTTTTAAATCTGCAGCGTGTCACTTCTTTCAGTGTGTTTTCACCCGTAAAAAGCAATGAAAGAATATAAAAAAGAAAGCTGCAGATATTGCAACGGCATTTTTCGCTGCAATTTTTTAAGTGGTTTTGGTGAATTAACCTATTAAGTGTAGTTCACACGTTCAGTATTTGGTCGGTATTTCACATCAGTATTTGTAATGCAGAAACAGCAGTGGAACAATCAGAGGAAAAGTATAGTAGAAACACATCAGCACTTCTGGATTTCTCACCCTCCTGGTTTTGACTTGCACATACTGATGTGAAATACTGACCGAACACTCAACGTGTGAACGTGGCCTTAAACATACTGTAGACAAAGCAACATCCTCACTTTAAAAAAAGCTGAAAAAAGTGTAAAGAACACCAGAAAACAAGATGAAAACAGGTTTTTGAACGCAACATTTTTACTGCCAATAGAACAGGTTTTGGCTACTGAAAAAAATGCATGTGAACAAAGCCATAGCGTTTCAGAGTAAGACTATCTGTGCTGTTACATAGGACTGCAGGTGACATCTACTATATTATCTGTTCTCAGAGAGTTATCACTGCTTTCTCTGGTGTTACATAGGATGAGGTCACAGTCATGTGACTGGTCACGTGAGCCGGGGAGGGCTTCTGTTCTGGAGTATGCTGTGCATAGAGGGAATTGTATGGCGGTCGGTACACAGTCCCTTCTGAAATGACAGGTGGGCGTGGTGGCTGATTTGCAGTGCGGGAAAACTACAATCCCGCAGATGGGAGTGTCAAAATCGGGACTGTCCCGCTGGATCGAGGACGGTTAGGAGCCCTGCTGTGTTATCTGCAGTGTTAAAAAAAAAATTAAGAGGGGGTTGGGGGACAACTCTTTGTCTTTGGGGCTTGGGCCCCCAATCTTTTCTGACCCTAGCAACGCTCCTGTGTAATGCTAATAGTGGCAGACCCGTCGGCCGATATAAGGCCCCTGAATTTGGGGGCCACAGTGCCAGCACTGGCTTCAGGCCCCTCTGCAACTGTATCGGCATCCTGCTCATGTAATGTAACCTAAATGTATGATTTTACAATGTTAGCATTTGGGGCCCCACTTTAAACTTTTGCCTAGGGCCCCACTTTGTCTAAAACCGGCCCTGGGTGACAGATCCCCTTTAAATATATTAAAAAAAAAAAAAAAATCTATGTAGGACATAGTAGTTATATTCTTGTACACAGGGGCAGTATTATAGTAGTTATATTCTTGTACATAGGAGCAGTGTTATATTCTTGTACATAGGAGCAGTATTATAGTAGTTATATTCTTGTACACAGGGGCAGTATTATAGTAGTTATATTCTTGTACATAGGAGCAGTGTTATATTCTTGTACATAGGAGCAGTATTATAGTAGTTATATTCTTGTACATAGGAGCAGTATTATAGTAGTTATATTCTTATACATAGGGGGCAGTATTATAGTAGTTATATTCTTGTACATAGGAGCAGTATTATAGTAGTTATAATCTTGTACATAGGAGCAGTATTATAGTAGTTATGTTCTTGTACATAGGGAGCAGTATTATAGTAGTTATATTCTTGTACATAGGAGCAGTATTATAGTAGTTATATTCTTGTACATAGGGAGCAGTATTATAGTAGTTCTATTCTTGCACATAGGAGCAGTATTATAGTAGTTCTATTCTTGTACATAGGGGCGGTATTATAGTAGTTCTATTCTTGTACATAGGGGGCAGTATTATAGTAGTTATATTCTTGTACATAGGGGGCAGTATTATAGTAGTTATATTCTTGTACATAGGAGCAATATTTTAGTAGTTATATTCTTGTACATAGGGGGCAGTATTATAGTAGTTATATTCTTGTACATAGGAGCAATATTTTAGTAGTTATATTCTTGTACATAGGGGGCAGTATTATAGCAGTTATATTCTTGTACATAGGGGGCAGTATTAGGGTATGTGCACACGTATTTTTTGGTGCTGCTGATTTTTCCCCGCAGATTTTGTAAAAATCCGCAGGTAAATTTCAGGTCAAAACACCTGTGGTTTAGCCCTGCGGTTTATCACCTCTACAATGGAGGAGATGGTAAACTGCAGCGGAATCCGCAGAAAAGAAGTGACATGTCATTTCTTTCTGCGGATTTGAAACCGCAGCAAAACCGCACGGAAAATTCCGCAGTATGTGCACAGCGGTTTCCATTTTACATGGAGTAAAATGGTACTGTACAACGCAGCAGATTCTGCTGTGGACCCGCAGCAAAATCCACAACTTGAGCACATAGCCTTATAGTAGTTGTAGCCTTGGGCAGCACGGTGGCTCGCCTTGCAGCGCTGGAGTCCTGGGTTCAAATCCCACCAAGGACAACATCTGCAAAGAGTTTGTATGTTCTCCCTGTGTTTGTGTGGGTTTCCTCTGGGTACTCTGGTTTCCTCCCACACTCCAAAGACATACTGATAGGGAATTTAGATTGTGAGCCCCATCGGGGACAGCAATGATAATGTGTGTAAAGCGCTGCGGAATATGTTAGCGCTATATAAAAATAAAGATTATTATTATTGTACATAGGGGGCAGTATTATAGTAGTTATATTCTTGTACATAGGGGCAGTATTATAGTAGTTATATTCTTGTACATAGGAGCAGTATTATAGTAGTTATATTCTTGTATATAGGGAGCAGTATTATAGTAGTTATATTCTTGTACATAGGGGGCAGTATTATAGTAGTTATATTCTTGTACATAGGGGGCAGTATTATAGTAGTTATATTCTTGTACATAGGGGGCAGTATTATAGTAGTTATACTCTTGTACATAGGGGCAGTATTATAGTAGTTATATTCTTGTACATAGGGGCAGTGTTATAGTAGTTATATTCTTGTACATGGGGGCAGTGTTATAGTATTAATAATTTGATGGATGCCTCTAGTGCCTTTTTGTATTGCACATACATTCTGTTATGACAATTGTCAGATTTCAGCCCTTCTCACCTCTTTTCGGCTGGGGTCTACTCCCGTAGGTAATTCATCTGGCGCCTTGTTAAGCAAAGCATCAGCCGGGTAGGTTTGGAGCACTAGAGAGCCGAGGTTGGTTTGGGAAGTGAAAGATTCCAGTGGAGTCTTGTTAAATTCCTGTCAGAGATAGAAATTATTTTTATAAATGAAAATTAAAGATGAAACATCCGGTAATAATTTATTATACTTGTCTATATTTCCCCTTTTCACATGTAAAGCGCCATGGAATAAATGGCGCTATATAAATGCATAATAATAATAAAATATGATCTACAGGGACATGATGGATGACGGCTTGTGTGCCATGTTGCTTATATAGACAGTGGCAGAAGTTGTCCTGATACGGCCCTTGTTTTCTTGATGTCACAGTTGTCCCAACACCTTTTACAGCATAAACTCCCAGCCATACAGAGAAGCTGCAGCTGCATCCCCCTCCTCCCTGCACTGTGCTGAACATTAGGGCTGCAGCGCACAGGAGGAAGATATTTACATTGTGTGACTACAATATGATTTTTTTTTGTCTTTTTATTGACTCGTCACTTGGTCGTGTGTAATATCCACATTGTACACTCACCGAGGAGAACTGGTCAATAGACTCTTCATTTCCTAATTCAGCTTTTAATTGTTCATATGATTTTGTGTTCTGAAAAATAAGTTCAATAGAAATAAGAATTTATTGGAAACCATCACCATGCTTAATGCTGGTATTTTTCACATTGATTTGGGACCTCTCAAATTATAATTGCAGGCGCCAGGGCGGCCATGTGCACGAAAATCAATTGTTGGAGTGACTAAGTACTGAATTATTCAAGTCCGTTCTGATGTGGATCCAGTGTGTTTCTATAATAAACTGGAGCCACAATGGTGTAGAGTAGGAAGAGTTGTCATGGGGATATAGGAATGACAACCATTAAGGCTGAAAGCTGTCAGGTGTCCAGTTAAATAATTATTAGTTAATTAGGGGTGAACAGGATCCCCATCTAATCATTATCCAGAGTGGAAACTTCCTACAAAGAGCGTCTGTCTTAGGAGGACCCGGCCCATCCATGTATTACCCAAAATGTCTATTTACAACATTACAATGCTACATTTGCCCTGTGGTGGCGCTGCAGGGAAGTGAAACCCTTGCTGCTGAGTCATGGAGTCGATCACTAGGCTCCAGCACACTGAGACCTTTAGATCCGCTTATTGTAGGGGTGATCACATACCTCCCATTTAAAGGGATCCCATGCGTGGAACCAGCCTGTGAAGGTTGGGGGTTCGAATCCTTGCTTCACCACAATGATGGGGGTGTTGACATCCCGACTTCCAGGATGACTCTTCAGATACTCCTGAGCTGTGACTGCTGCGTCTCTCTTTTCTGATTCATTTGCATCTTTGCCGATCCATAGAAAGACCTGCGAGGATTCGCTACAATGAACATTCCTCAGAAAATGGAAAAACCCTTTTAAGAACGTGACAATTTTTTTTGAATCGTCATTATCGTGCCATAAGTCACATCCAGGTGCTAAAGGTTTGAGGGTGGGATTCCCCACCTGGGGTCTAACTCGTATCTAAGATTATTTAGCAGCCGCAATCGTGTGTCCCGCTGCAGACATGGCTGATATCGCCAGGAATGAACCGCTTACTGAAAGTTTTTTTTTTGTTTCTACTCATTGCTGTTTCCTACGATTGTTCTGTCCGTCAACGGATAGGAATATTATTATTTTTATTTTTTTTTTTAAATTATCCATTGATTGAAAACTCATATGGAGAGCCTGTATGTTGTGACTGTCACACAGCCACATGCAGCTGCGGCCCCCAACACCTGATTATAGGGGAGCGCTCCTGGTAGCCAGGTTCCCGATGCAGCTTCTGCGGTAAGCGCTATAGCTTGCCGAATAAGGAGGGAGCCGACGATGGTCGCTCATCTCTACATATAGACCAAATAGTTTTCACGGCTGGAGGGATTGCACACGCTGCGGATTATGCTGCGTTTACAATGAAAGTTAACCTAAAATCAAAAGCACGGTGCACATGCTGCGGATTTTTCAGCAGGTTCAAATCTGCAACATGTCACTTCTTTTTGTGGATCCGCACTGTTTTTACACCTGCTCCACTATAGGAAAACGCAGGGGAAATCTGCACTAAATCCGCAGGTCATTTGACCTGCGGATTTAGCCAAATCCGCGTGGAAAGATCCGCAGAGTAATCCGCAGCGTGTGCACATACCCTCACAGTTCTATCTAGTCTAGAAAATCATCTGTCAGCTGAAATCCCTCCTATATAGTTTGTTACAATGTATCTGTTCTGGTAAAATTTGTTGCGCCTGAAAATCAGTTTGTTTCCACAACATTATCTCAGATGGACTACATTGTAGCAAACCTTCAGCAGTGAGAAAACCTGTCAGCAAAAGATCTTACAAATAGGCTTTTATGGGACTTTGGTTGGGATTGTGTTGCACCTGCAGCAATTAAAAATTAAAAGAACCATGTAGCCTTCCATGTTTACCCGGGCACAGCGCCCCACATACATGTGGCTGTGTGTAGTACTGCAGTCCCAGCACCAATGGCTCTTTAATTCTTGCGTCTTCTCAATTTAGTGTCTTAGAGCACAAAAGATTTTGTCACATAGATGAACTAAACTGACTGGACATCAGGAATATGTCATCCGTACCTGATCCCAAGCGTCCAACAAGAAGACGTCATCTTCATCCAGATCATCCTGGTGGAAATCTGAAATTTCAGTTGCACGGAACGTTCCTGTCTGGTTGGAGCACTCGTACAGGCGCGGGGTGATATCTGGAACTTCTTCTTGCAGTCTAGAACATAAAAAACATATCTTGTTCATCATTATCTTGTTGACTCAACACCTTCCAGTAAGTCTACAAAAAAAAACCAACTCAAAAACGGACCCAAAATTCTGTGCGGAATAATTTCTGGATATTTCTTAATACAATATTGTTGTAGGAATTGCAGATCATTTTTTCTGGTAGAGGGACAAGTGCTCTGCATGGCTGCTGAATTACATACTGTATGCATCGGGCATGCGCACGGCCACTCATTTAATAAAGGGGTACCATCCTGCTGATTGGCAGGGGGGAGGGGGTCCCAGCGATCGGGTCCCTGCGATCTGCAAGATCCTGTGCATAGGTGATAACTTGTTTTCACTTGACAACTCTTAACCTTGTCCGTAAGTAGGATAGGCGATAACTTATTGATCTCAGGGGGAGGCCCTGGGAGGGGGGGCGGGCACAAGATCCCCTAGCAAACCTGAGATTGGAGTGGAGGTGCGTATTCTTGACCTCTGCTCCATCGCTGTCTATGGGACTGATGGAAATGGAAGAGTGCTGACTGGTGCTTTCCAGGAGTCCCATAATGAATGAAGCAGAGGTTGAGCACGAGAACCTCTGTAGAGCCCAGTTCTCTGGATTGCCGGGGTCTCAATAATCAGAATGTAGGAATACCCCTTTCCGACATCAGGCTTAAATGTATGCCAATGTCACACTCCCTCCATTTGATGTGGGCTCCAGCGCTGAGCTCACATCTTTCTGGCACACGTCAGCTATTTTGAAGGCTGTTAGAGGCACAGCCGCAGGTGGAATTGTGATCCACCCGCGGTTGTTAACCCGTTAAATGTCGCTGTCAGAGTATGACAGCGGCATTTATCTTGTGCTTCCGGCAAACGCGCCAGAAGTCCCGCCCATCGGTGACCCCGTCACGAGATCGTGAGTCACTGATGGGTTATCAAGACAACCAGAAGAGGGTTCCATCAGAACTCTATAGTTGTCAATGCCAGATTGCTATGAGATCATCCCGGTGGTCAGCGCTCATAGCAAGTCAGCAATTCTGCTACATACAGGCAATTTGCCATGAAGACTATTGAAGCATGCCAAAAGTATATATATAAAAAAAATTAAAAAAAATATAAAAAAAAATATATAAAAGTTCAAATCATTTGTCTTTCGCCCCATTCAAAATAAAACAATAAATAAAAAAATCAAACATACACATAATTGGAATCGCCCCACCTATGAATATAAAAAAGAATCAACCCGATCGCTAAATGGCATAACGAGAAAAAAGTCAAAACACCAGAATTTTTTTTTGGTCGCTGCAACACTGCATTGAAATAATTAAAAACCAGAGCTCGGCACGCAAAAAATAAGCCCTCGCCCAACCCAAGATCACGAAAAATGGAGACGTTATTGGGTATCGGAAAATGGCACCATTTTTTTTTTTTTTTTTTTTTTAAACTTTGGAATTTTTTTTTTTTTTTTCACTATTTAAATAGAAAAAGAGCCTAGACATGAGATTACACTTTTTTGCAATTTCAACGCACTTGGATTTTTTTTCCCATTTTTAAGTACACGACATGGTAAAACCATGGTGACGTTCAAAAGTACAACTCGTCGTGCAAAAAACAAGCCTCACACGGCCATTTTGACCAAAAAAATAAAAAAGTTATGGCTCTGGGAAGAAGGGGAGCGAACAATGAAAATGCAAAACCAAAAACACCTCTGGTTGTTAAGGAGATTACAACTAGCAAAACTAGTGACAGCACATCAGCGATGCGACACGAACATGGTGCTGTATCCACAGCAAGGTCCACTCTGCTTTACCTCTTACTGCTGGCATACTGGCTCTTGCCACCCAGTGCCAACCAGAACTCCGATGGCTCCTGCCCCTCGGCCACCACCACCTTCTCCCCTCTGGAAATGATGTCAGCCACATTCTTAGCCATCGCTCTCTCGTCACCACTGCAGCCCTGTGGATACAAATAAAGGAACCAACATTAACTTTATCTTATGCTGCATCTCGTTACATGGAAGGAGAATACAATCGCAGAGAATTTCATCACATTCCTTTTATTGGTATTGAACATTAATTACAGAGATTTTCCAGGCTCTCACATGTCCAATAGTGACAATCAGTTTTGTGAGTCGAGCAATTGTCACGTCCCTTCACCGGCTGCAGCTTTTATAGAATTCAGGGGGCAACTGTGGCTGTGCCCGGTACTGCGGCGACACCCATATAACTGTGTGTGTTCCCTGGTACTGCGGCAACACCCATACAACTGTGGCTGTGCCCGGTACTGCGGCGACACCCATACAACTATGGCTGTGCCCGGTACTGCGGAGACACCCATACAACTGGCTGTGCCGGTACTGCGGAGACACCCATACAACTGTGGCTGTGCCCAGTACTGCGGTGACACCCATACAACTGTGGCTGTGCCCGGTACTGCGGCGACACCCATACAACTGTGGCTGTGCCGGTACTGCGGCGACACCCATACAACTGTGGCTGTGCCAGTACTGCGGAGACACCCATACAACTGTGGCTGTGCCGGTACTGCGGAGACACCCATACAACTGTGGCTGTGCCGGTACTGCTGAGACACCCATACAACTGTGGCTGTGCCGGTACTGCTGAGACACCCATACAACTGTGGCTGTGCTGGTACTGCGGAGACACCCATACAACTGTGGCTGTGCTGGTACTGCGGAGACACCCATACAACTGTGGCTGTGCCCAGTACTGCGGCCACACCCATACAACTGTGGCTGTGCCGGTACTGCGGAAACACCCATACAACTGTGGCTGTGCCGGTACTGCGGCCACACCCATACAACTGTGGCTGTGCCGATTCTGCGGCGACACCCATACAACTGTGGCTGTGCCCACTACTGCGGCCACACCCATACAACTGTGGCTGTGCCCACTACTGCGGCCACACCCATACAACTGTGGCTGTGCCCACTACTGCGGCCACACCCATACAACTGTGGCTGTGCCGGTACTGCGGAGACACCCATACAACTGTGGCTGTGCCCACTACTGCGGCGGCGACACCCATACAACTGTGGCTGTGCCGGTACTGCGGCTGTGCCCAGTACTGCGGCGACACCCATACAACTGTGGCTGTGCCCGGTACTGCGGAGACACCCATACAACTGTGGCTGTGTCCGGTAATGTGGAGACACCCATACAACTGTGGCTGTGCCCGGTACTGCGGAAACACCCATACAACTGTGGCTGTGCCCGGTACTGCGGAGACACCCATACAACTGTGGCTGTGCCCGGTACTGCAGAGACACCCATACAACTGTGGCTGTGCCCGGTACTGCAGAGACACCCATACAACTGTGGCTGTGCCCGGTACTGCAGAGACACCCATACAACTGTGGCTGTGCCCGGTAATGTGGAGACACCCATACAACTGTGGCTGTGCCCGGTACTGCGGAAACACCCATACAACTGTGGCTGTGCCCGGTACTGCAGAGACACCCATACAACTGTGGCTGTGCCCGGTACTGCGGAAACACCCATACAACTGTGGCTGTGCCGGTACTGCGGCCACACCCATACAACTGTGGCTGTGCCGGTACTGCGGCGACACCCATAAAACTGTGGCTGTGCCCACTACTGCGGCCACACCCATACAACTGTGGCTGTGCCGGTACTGCGGAGACACCCATACAACTGGCTGTGCCCGGTACTGCGGCGACACCCATACAACTGTGGCTGTGCCCACTACTGCGGCGACACCCATACAACTGTGGCTGTGCCGGTACTGCGGAGACACCCATACAACTGTGGCTGTGCCCAGTACTGCGGAGACACCCATACAACTGTGGCTGTGCCCATTACTGCGGAAACACCCATACTACTGTGGCTGTGCCCGGTACTGCGGAGACACCCATACAACTGTGGCTGTGCCCGGTACTGCGGAAACACCCATATAACTGTGGCTGCGCCGGTACTGCGGCGACACCCATATAACTGTGACAGTACTAGGTACTGCAGTGACACCCATACGGCTGTGCCTGGTACTGCAGCAACACCCATATAACTGTGGCTGTGCCCGGTACTGCGGTGACACCCATATAACTGTGGCTGTGTCGGTACTGCGGCGACACCCATACATCTGTGGCTGTGCTAGGTACTGTAGCGACACCCATACAACTGTGGCTGTGCCCACTACTGCGGCGACACCCATACAACTGTGGCTGTGCCCACTACTGCGGCGACACCCATACAACTGTGGCTGTGCCCGGTACTGCGGCAACACCCATACAACTGTGGCTGTGCCCGGTACTGCGGCGACACCCATACAACTGTGGCTGTGCCGGTACTACGGAGACACCCATACAACTGTGGCTGCGCCGGTATTGCGGCGACACCCTTATAACTGGCAGTGCAAGGTACTGCAGCGACACCCATACGGCTGTGCCTGGTACTGCAGCAACACCCATATAACTGTGGCTGTGCCGGTACTGCGGAGACACCCATATAACTGGCAGTGCTAGGTACTGCAGCGACACCCATACGGCTGTGCCTGGTACTGCAGCAACACCCATATAACTGTGGCTGTGCCCGGTACTGCGGCGACACATACAACTGTGGCTGTGCCCACTACTGCGGCCACACCCATACAACTGTGGCTGTGCCCACTACTGCGGCGACACCCATACAATTGTGGCTGTGCCCGGTACTGCGGCGACACCCATACAACTGTGGCTGTGCCCACTACTGCGGCGACACCCATACAACTGTGGCTGTGCCCGGTACTGCGGCGACACCCATACAACTGTGGCTGTGCCCACTACTGCGGTGACACCCATACAACTGTGGCTGTGCCCGGTACTGCGGCGACACCCATACAACTGTGGCTGTGCCGGTACTGCGGAGACACCCATACAACTGTGGCTGCGCCGGTATTGCGGCGACACCCATATAACTGGCAGTGCTAGGTACTGCAGCGACACCCATACGGCTGTGCCTGGTACTGCAGCAACACCCATATAACTGTGGCTGTGCCGGTACTGCGGAGACACCCAGACAACTGTAGCTGCGCCGGTATTGCGGCGACACCCATATAACTGGCAGTGCTAGGTACTGCAGCGACACCCATATAACTGTGGCTGTGCCCGGTACTGCGGCGACACATACAACTGTGGCTGTGCCCACTACTGCGGCCACACCCATACAACTGTGGCTGTGCCCACTACTGCGGCGACACCCATACAATTGTGGCTGTGCCCGGTACTGCGGCGACACCCATACAACTGTGGCTGTGCCCACTACTGCGGCGACACCCATACAACTGTGGCTGTGCCCGGTACTGCGGCGACACCCATACAACTGTGGCTGTGCCCACTACTGCGGCGACACCCATACAACTGTGGCTGTGCCCGGTACTGCGGCAACACCCATACAACTGTGGCTGTGCCCGGTACTGCGGCGACACCCATACAACTGTGGCTGTGCCGGTACTGCGGAGACACCCATACAACTGTGGCTGCGCCGGTATTGCGGCGACACCCATATAACTGGCAGTGCTAGGTACTGCAGCGACACCCATACGGCTGTGCCTGGTACTGCAGCAACACCCATATAACTGTGGCTGTGCCGGTACTGCGGAGACACCCAGACAACTGTGGCTGTGCCCACTACTGCGGCCACACCCATACAACTGTGGTTGTGCCCACTACTGCGGCGACACCCATACAATTGTGGCTGTGCCCACTACTGCAGCCACACCCATACAACTGTTGCTGTGCCCACTACTGCGGCGACACCCATACAACTGTGGCTGCGCCCGGTACTGCGGCGACACCCATACAACTGTGGCTGTGCCCACTACTGCGGCGACACCCATACAACTGTGGCTGTGCCCGGTACTGCGGCAACACCCATACAACTGTGGCTGTGCCCGGTACTGCGGCGACACCCATACAACTGTGGCTGTGCCCACTACTGCGGCGACACCCATACAACTGTGGCTGTGCCCGGTACTGCGGCGACACCCATACAACTGTGGCTGTGCTCACTACTGCGGCGACACCCATACAACTGTGGCTGTGCCCGGTACTGCGGCAACACCCATACAACTGTGGCTGTGCCCGGTACTGCGGCGACACCCATACAACTGTGGCTGTGCCGGTACTGCGGAGACACCCATACAACTGTGGCTGCGCCGGTATTGCGGCGACACCCATATAACTGGCAGTGCTATGTACTGCAGCGACACCCATATAACTGTGGCTGTGCCCGGTACTGCGGCAACACCCATACAACTGTGGCTGTGCCCGGTACTGCGGCGACACCCATACAACTGTGGCTGTGCCCACTACTGCGGCGACACCCATACAACTGTGGCTGTGCCCGGTACTGCGGCGACACCCATACAACTGTGGCTGTGCTCACTACTGCGGCGACACCCATACAACTGTGGCTGTGCCCGGTACTGCGGCAACACCCATACAACTGTGGCTGCGCCGGTATTGCGGCGACACCCATATAACTGGCAGTGCTAGGTACTGCAGCGACACCCATACGGCTGTGCCTGGTACTGCAGCAACACCCATATAACTGTGGCTGTGCCCGGTACTGCGGCAACACATACAACTGTGGCTGTGCCCACTACTGCGGCCACACCCATACAATTGTGGCTGTGCCCACTACTGCAGCCACACCCATACAACTGTTGCTGTGCCCACTACTGCGGCGACACCCATACAACTGTGGCTGTGCCCGGTACTGCGGCGACACCCATACAACTGTGGCTGTGCCCACTACTGCGGCGACACCCATACAACTGTGGCTGTGCCCGGTACTGCGGCAACACCCATACAACTGTGGCTGTGCCCGGTACTGCGGCGACACCCATACAACTGTGGCTGTGCCGGTACTGCGGAGACACCCATACAACTGTGGCTGCGCCGGTATTGCGGCGACACCCATATAACTGGCAGTGCTAGGTACTGCAGCGACACCCATACGGCTGTGCCTGGTACTGCAGCAACACCCATATAACTGTGGCTGTGCCCGGTACTGCGGCGACACATACAACTGTGGCTGTGCCCACTACTGCGGCCACACCCATACAACTGTGGCTGTGCCCACTACTGCGGCGACACCCATACAATTGTGGCTGTGCCCACTACTGCGGCAACACACATACAACTGTTGCTGTGCCCACTACTGCGGCGACACCCATACAACTGTGGCTGTGCCCGGTACTGCGGCGACACCCATACAACTGTGGCTGTGCCCGGTACTGTGGCGACACCCATACAACTGTGGCTGTGCCCACTACTGCAGCGACACACATACAACTGTGGCTGTGCCCACTACTGCGGCGACACCCATACAACTGTGGTTGTGCCCGTTACTGCGGAGACACCCATACAACTGTGGCTGTGCCCACTACTGCAGCGACACACATACAACTGTGGCTGTGCCCACTACTGCGGCGACACCCATACAACTGTGGCTGTGCCCGTTACTGCGGAGACACCCATACAACTGTGGCTGTGCCCGGTACTGCGGAGACACCCATACAACTGTGGCTGTGCCCGGTACTGCAGAGACACCCATACAACTGTGGCTGTGCCCGGTACTGCGGAGACACCCATACAACTGTGGCTGTGCCCGGTACTGTGGAGACACCCATACAACTGTGGCTGTGCCCGGTACTGTGGAGACACCCATACAACTGTGGCTGTGCCCGGTACTGCGGAGACACCCATACAACTGTGGCTGTGACGGTACTGTGAAGACACCCACACAACTGTGGCTGTGCCGGTACTGCGGAGACACCCATACAACTGTGGCTGTGACGGTACTGCGGAGACACCCAGACAACTGTGGCTGTGCCCGGTACTGCGGCGATACCCATACAACTGTGGCTGTGCCCAGTACTGCGGAAACACCCATATAACTGTGGCAGTGCTAGGTACTGCAGCGACACCCATTTAACTGTGGCTGTGCTGGTACTGCGGCGACACCCATATAACTGTGGCTGTGCTAGGTAGTGTAGCGACACCCATACGGCTGTGCCTGGTACTGCGGCAACACCCATATAACTGTGGCTGTGCCTGGTACTGCAGCGACACCCATATAACTGTGGCTGTGCCTGGTACTGCAGCGACACCCATATAGCTGTGGCTGTGCCTGGTACTGCAGCGACACCCATATAGCTGTGTCTGTGCCTGGTACTGCAGCGACACCCATATAGCTGTGGCTGTGCTAGGTACTGTAGCGACATCCATACAACTGTGGCTGTGCCCGGGACTGCGGCGACACCCATATAACTGTGGCTGTGCTAGGTACTGTAGCGACACCCATATAACTGTGGTTGTGCCCGGGACTGCGGCGACTCCCATACAACTGTGGCTGTGCCCGGTACTGCGGCGACACCCATACAACTGTGGCTGTGCCCGGTACTGCGGCGACACCCATACAACTGTGGCTGTGCCCGGTACTGCGGTGACACCCATACAACTGTGGCTGTGCCCGATACTGCGGTGACACCCATACAACTGTGGCTGTGCCCGATACTGCGGTGACACACATATATAACTGTGGCTGTGCCCGGTGCTGATAACCTTCAGCATGCAAATTTCAGAAAAATCCCCTTTAAGGAACAATTTGTTTCATCCAATATATCCACCATACAAGAGACTACTCCAGTCTATGAGGCCACGTCACTGCTGACCTTACCTTTCCGCACCACACGTAGCAGTTCCCCTTGGTTTTCAAAACGAACACATCGTTAGAATTAAGAGACGATGCCCGGACGGGGACCTCAAAGGCCTTGGTGTTGTACTCATTGGTGCCGTGAACATGGAACAGTCTGACCTCGGGGGGAATATAGTCGCTGTCAGCACGAGAAGTACCGCCCTGTAGAAAAGACACGTCACATCTAGTGTTAGTGTATCTCTCTGGTGAGCGCTGCACAAGGTAACAATACAGTAGCTCAGTCATTACTGTGCAACATTGATCTGCGATCATCAAAGTAACGCAAGGATCACAGCCAATATTATACACACACATTCATGGCTAAAAGTGTTGGCGCCCTTGTTCAACAATTTTGGTTCTCAAGTCCTCAGACAGTTCTCTTCTCCTCTTTGTGTTCTCCATGTGGCACACACAGACACACAATGCAAAGATTGAGCCAACTTCTCCCCATTTTATCTGGTTCCCGGTATAATTTTCATATTGCTCACACCTGTTACTTGCCACAGCTGAGTGTGAGCGAGCATCACATGCTTGAAACAAAGTTGTTTACCCACAATTTTGGAAAGGTGCCAACAATTGTGCCCTGCCCATTTTGGGGGTTTTGTGTGAAATTATGTTGAATTTGCCTTTTTTTTCTTTGTTTTTTTTTGTGTTGTTCCGGTACTCACAAAGGAAATAAACATAGAAAATGTGTGATCATGATGGGGAGAAATATTTAATTTTCTGGAACAATTCCAAGGATGCCAAAACTTTCGGATATATATACGTAGGTGCGTGTGTAGACTTGTACCTCGTACACCACCATCTTCCCTTTAAATATGGCCATGAGGTGTGAGGGCTCCTTCCCCATCGTCACTCGCACTTGAACAGGTTGTCCATCATATTGCTGATCCAGGGCTACGGCCTGATACGCGGATGCAGCGATCTCATCCTGGCTGGCGTGGCGACCCTGCGTTCACAGAGAGACACATAGATATTAGATAGAAACTACACTGATAATAGAAATTAGATGATATTAGACATTAGATAAAATGTATTGCAGATCTTGGGGTAATACCGAGTCCGTCTTTTTTGCACATTAACTGTTGGAGTGCTGCAGTCTTATTTTTTTCTACTAGTTATTTATAGTTGTTTTTAGTAAGCCTATGAAAACGTGCACACAATAATTTATTACTAGGACTGTTTTTCACTTTTTTTTTATTAACTAGTTAGATAGATAAAAAAAAAAATGTATATAGACAAATACAAAACTAAATTTGTAGGATTTTCCCCAGGGAGAAACATGTCTGATAGGATCCTGACTATTTCTATCAGAAGAAGGTCACCTTGTGGTAGTATACACACACATTGGCCAATTTTTGCACTTAGAACCTTCATTTTAATAAAGTACTCATATAATCTATATGGCGGTAATGCAGTTTGCATTTTATATATTCAGGGCCGATTTTAGACAAAGTGGGGCTGTAAATGCTCACATATTGCACCGTCACACTCAAACATTTAGTTTGCATTTCAGATCACCAAATTTAAATATTAGACAAAGATAACACAAGTAATCACAGAATGCAGTTTTTTTAAATGAAGGTATTTATTATGAAGGGAAAAAGAAATCCAAACCTACAGGGTCCTGTGTGAAAGTGATTGTCCCCCTTTAAAGCATAAATTAACTGCGGTTTATCACATCTTTGGGAAGTGGAGTTGAAATTCCCTAGCCACACACAGGCCTGATTACCGCCACACCTGTTCTCAATCTTTAAATCACTTAACTAGGACCTGCCTGACAAGTGAAGTAGACCAAAAGATCTTCAAAAGCTAGACATCATGCCGCAATCTACAAAAATTATGGAACAAATGAGAAACAAAAGTAATTGAGATCTATCAGTCTGGAAAAGGTAACAAAGCCGTTTCTAAAGCTTTGGGACTTCAGTGAACCACAGTGAGAGCCATTATCCACAAATGGCACAAACATGGAATAGTGGTGAACCATCCCACAAGTGGCTGGCAGACTAATATTACTCCAAGAGTGCAGCGATGACTCATCCAAGAGGTCACAAAAGACCCCACAACAACATCTAAAGAACTGCAGGCATCACTTGCCTCATTTAAAGTCATTGTTCATGACACCACCATAAGAAAGAGACTGGGCAAAAATGGCCTGCATGGCAGAGTTCCAAGATGAAAACTACTGCTGAGCAATAAGAACATAAAAGCTCATCTCAGTTTTGCCAGCAAACATCTTGATGATCACCAAGACTTTTGGGAGACTACTCTGTGGACTGAAGAGACAAAAGTTGAACTTTTTGGAAGGTGTATGTCCCATTACATCTGGTGTAGAAGTAACAAAGCATTTCAGAAAAAAAATAACATCACACCAACAGTAAAATATGGTGGTGGTAGTGTGAGGATCTGGGGCTGTTTTGCTGCTTCAGGACCTGAAAGACTTGCCGTGTTAAATGAAGTCATGAATTCTGCTATCTACCAAAAAATCCTGAAGAAGAATGTCCGGCCATCTGTTTGTGAGCTCAAGCTGAAGCAAACTTGGGTTATGCAGTTGGATAATGATCCAAAATACACCAGAAAGTCCACCTCTGAATGGCTTAAGAAAAACAAAATTAAGACTTTGGAGCAGCCTAGTCAAAGTCCTGACCTTAATCCGATTGAGATGCTGTGGCATGACCTTACAAAGACGGTTCATGATCGGAAACCTCTAATGTGCAGTAAGGGTTTGTCCCCACGATCAGGAATTGCTGCGGGTTTGAAGCTGCGCATTTATACAGTGGCCAGATGTTACAGCATAGTAGATGGGATTTCTAGAAATCCCATGTCCATTATGCGGATCACCCGCGGAAACTGACATGCGCAGGCTCGGACTGGCCCATAGGGTAACAGGGGAATCCCCCGGTGGACCCCTGTGCAGATCTGGGCCCCCAAGCCCCTGTATGGGCAGTACTTGGCATTATTCAGTTGATTCTCTCTGTACGAAAAAATGCAACATCTCATCACTCATTAACCAAACTACCCAGTTTATTATTATATAGAGATATAGGTAAATTTGTGAATGGGGTTAGTGTACTATTTGTATGCAGGTGAAAAGTGGGTCCACTAGTCAATGTTACTGGTGGGCCCTTGGCACCCCAGTCCGACACTGGACATGCGGAGTGTCTTTCAGGACCACAGCATGTCAATTTCTCTTGCGGAGCTGCTAGTCTCCGCAAAACAGAAATGTAATCAATTGAATGTGGTAAATTCGCATGGATCAGTGAAAATGTGGATATACCTGCAACACAGCGTTTTGGATGCAGCGAAAATATGCTGTGTCCAAAGCGCTGCTAATTCCAGATCGTGGCCACATAGCCTAAAAGACTCATTGCCAGTTATCACAAATGCTTGATTGCAGTGGTTGTTGCTAAGGGCGGCCCAACCAGTTACGAGGTTTAGGGGCAATCACTCTCACACAGGGCCCTGTAGGTTTGGATTTCTTTTTCCCTTAATAATAGAGATCTTCATTTATAAACTGCATTTTGTTTATACTTGTGTTATCTTTGTCTAATATTTACATTGGTTTGGTGATCTGAAACATTTAAGTGACAAACATGCAAAACAAATCAGGAAGGGGGCGAACACTTTTTCACACCACTGTATATATACACAGGACACATACACACATGTATACACAGCACATACGTATAGGCATGTGTTTACACATATAACAGTATAATTCACATAATTCTGTTAGGAATTCAGTTTTTCATAGACAGATAGATGACGAGTCCTTACTTGCCACATGTAGATGATGTAATGATACTTGTTATTGACCAAATACTTGTAGAGAATCAAGTAACAGTCTCCACCATAGAAGTGTCCAAGCCATTGTTTTTCTACAGGTGCCATTTCCAGGTTTTCAATTCTATAGACCTGTAGACGTGATCCGTGAAAAGATAAAGCTGGTCAATAAATGTGGTGAGCACGTATTCTTTGGGTTTGTTTTTTTTTTACTGTTTATCAATTTTTGATACATTGATCCGCAGGTGCGACCTGTTACTATAGCTCTCCTGTAACTTTTTTTTTTTTTATTTGTGATATTATTACCTCGGCTTCTCCGGTTCCATCATCTACCATCTTCTGCTGTGCGGCTACCTCAGGTTTGGCGTGCATTGAGTTGGCATCAAACTTTACTTGTTCTACTTTGGCTGTATTGTAATATATAAAACATATTATTATGTGGTGCAATCTTAGAGAAAAAAAAAATCTAAGTAATGGCAAGAAAAAGTTCCCTATATGAATAATTACAGATTATTGGTCTGTGTTTCTTTTTAACGAATGTTCTCCTGCAGAAATGTTCTCATGTACGGCATCATAAGTGAACATGTTATTGCCTCCCATAAGAGCCATACACTCCTCTCCTGAAATACTCTGTGCTGCTGGGGACCCGGATTCTTACACCTCACCTTACATTTATTTATACTCCTAAAATTCGCTAAAATGTTGTGGACATTTTTCAAACTGGGTACTCTTGCCCTAAACAGCTAGTGGACGGACATTAGGGGTAGGGAAGACGTGCAATGAGAAATATATCAATAACAGTTGCATGTAGAAAGTAATGCTCAGAGGATCCATTCAAAAAGCAATACCTCTTTATAAATAGAAGAGACAACAATTTGTGGTGTTTCTGCTAACACTGCAGATCTACTGTTTGGGCTATAGATCATATTTGTATTTGATCACCTTTCTCTACGGGTTTGCCACACAGGACCCGTTTTTCTGTGAGCAGCTGTCAGCAGTACCTATCCCCTTTAGCGCTAGTGTCTTTACTTATTTAACTTTTATTTATGCTGTGAACATTTTACTTATTTATTTTGACAACTTACCCACTTTACCAACAGTGCTTGTTTTTCCGAGCCCGACAGTCTGTTCCTTTGTGCTCCATTTCTGGAAAAGCTGCTTGAATACAGCAGACTCGGATCCGTCATTCTGAACCTCGACGTTAGTGGACGGGGAATAGTTCTTGGCTTTGATAAAATTCTGTTTGTTAAACAAGGTAAGTGATATAAAAAAAAAAATGGAAGAGAAAGAGCAAATCTGAGCAGAGCAGAGACTGTGATATACCGGCACATGGTATAGAGCGCTATACACACAGTGATACCCGGCCGAGGTCATGGCTGCTCTGTGCAGATGCCGCACTCACCAGCGCTCTATTCATGGCTTGCTGCTTCTCTTCCTTTGATGCGTTTTTTCCTTTCCACACAAAGATCTTGATTCCACCCTGATCCAAGATGTAGCAATCCTGACCGGAGTGAGAAATGTAGCTATTACTTATTGCAATCTAGAACATTCATTCTAAGATTTGTACATTCAGACCAGGGGAAATTCTGACAAAATCTATCTAATGTTTTTCTTCTACATGGCTTCTATATCTTTGGGCAGTCCTTGGATTTAAGGTTTGGTGGACACCTCCATTGATGGACCTCCTGCATATCTATATACAGTGGGGAAAAAAAGTATTTAGTCAGTCAGCAATAGTGCAAGTTCCACCACTTAAAAAGATGAGAGGCGTCTGTAATTTACATCATAGGTAGACCTCAACTATGGTAGACAAACTGAGAAAAAAAAATCCAGAAAATCACATTGTCTGTTTTTTTTTCATTTTATTTGCATATTATGGTGGAAAATAAGTATTTGGTCAGAAACAAGCAATCAAGATTTCTGGCTCTCACAGACCTGTAACTTCTTCTTTAAGAGTCTCCTCTTTCCTCCACTCATTACCTGTAGTAATGGCACCTGTTTAAACTTGTTATCAGTATAAAAAGACACTTGTGCACACCCTCAAACAGTCTGACTCCAAACTCCACTATGGTGAAGACCAAAGAGCTGTCAAAGGACACCAGAAACAAAATTGTAGCCCTGCACCAGGCTGGGAAGACTGAATCTGCAATAGCCAACCAGCTTGGAGTGAAGAAATCAACTGTGGGAGCAATAATTAGAAAATGGAAGACATACAAGACCACTGATAATCTCCCTCGATCTGGTGCTCCACGCAAAATCCCACCCCGTGGGGTCAGAATGATCACAAGAACAGTGAGCAAAAATCCCAGAACCACGCGGGGCGGACCTAGTGAATGAACTGCAGAGAGCTGGGACCAATGTAACAAGGCCTACCATAAGTAACACACTACGCCACCATGGACTCAGATCCTGCAGTGCCAGACGTGTCCCACTGCTTAAGCCTGTACATGTCCGGGCCCGTCTGAAGTTTGCTTGAGAGCATTTGGATGATCCAGAGGAGTTTTGGGAGAATGTCCTATGGTCTGATGAAACCAAACTGGAACTGTTTGGTAGAAACACAACTTGTCGTGTTTGGAGGAAAAAGAATACTGAGTTGCATCCATCAAACACCATACCTACTGTAAAGCATGGTGGTGGAAACATCATGCTTTGGGGCTGTTTCTCTGCAAAGGGGCCAGGACGACTGATCCGGGTACATGAAAGAATGAATGGGGCCATGTATCGTGAGATTTTAAGTGCAAACCTCCTTCCATCAGCAAGGGCATTGAAGATGAAACGTGGCTGGGTCTTTCAACATGACAATGATCCAAAGCACACCGCCAGGGCAATGAAGGAGTGGCTTCGTAAGAAGCATTTCAAGGTCCTGGAGTGGCCTAGCCAGTCTCCAGATCTCAACCCTATAGAAAACCTTTGGAGGGAGTTGAAAGTCCGTGTTGCCAAGCGAAAAGCCAAAAACATCACTGCTCTAGAGGAGATCTGCATGGAGGAATGGGCCAACATACCAACAACAGTGTGTGGCAACCTTGTGAAGACTTACAGAAAACGTTTGACCTCTGTCATTGCCAACAAAGGATATATCACAAAGTATTGAGAAGAAATTTTGTTTCTGACCAAATACTTATTTTCCACCATAATATGCAAATAAAACGAAAAAAAAAAACAGACAATGTGATTTTCTGGATTTTTTTTTCTCAGTTTGTCTCCCATAGTTGAGGTCTACCTATGATGTAAATTACAGACGCCTCTCATCTTTTTAAGTGGTGGAACTTGCACTATTGCTGACTGACTAAATACTTTTTTTCCCCACTGTATCTACTAATCTTTTTACTCTACACAGCTTCTATATCTTAAGATAAAGGACTTACGTCGTGGTTGAGCAGATCTTGGGTTAATGGTTTGGTGGCCACTTCTTGCACCATCAGGTTGCCATTGTTATCTGTTACTCTGTGTAATAAATTTCACAATTTTAAGGTTCACAATCTGGAATGTTTCCTTCCTCATCATCAGCGAATTCTGACTACATATCGTCTCCTTCCTTCAGCTGATAATGACCTATGACATATGTTGAAATATACCTAGGTCCATCAAGTTCAACCTTCCAGCTCAGGCAACTAATCATGAAGTTCTTCTTTAAGGCAGACTTCAAATTTTTGGTATGTCAGGCAGCCATGAGCTGCTACAGTGTAGAAACCATACAGTAGCACAGAGGACACACAGAGACACGGGTACAACATGCCTTCATGGTCGCTTGTCTGCACGGTGGGTAGAGATGGCACACACATTGTCAATGGCATTCAGTAATCACTTACTGATACAACTTTATTGCCCCTGCGGCCACGCTGTCCACCACATCATCGGATATTGGTGGCTTTATCTCTCTTCTTTCACCCAGCATATGTATGAGGATCTCCATCAGTTTAGGTGAACCTGCCTCATTGTCACCTTCAACCACGTACACATGGGCACGCCCGCCGCGTTCACGGTCACTGATGTCTTTCGCCAAGTTCATACCCTAGAAAAAAAGAATCAGCAATTAAATACTTTGTGGTTTTGGACATTTAAAGGAATTTGCCAATATGTGTTTAAATCACATGATTAAAACTGGAAGAGTTACCTGATCGTGGGCCTCAATAAACCCTTACTGTCTGATGATACAGACCCATGGAAGTCATTATGTCAGTGAGTCCCAGGTCATGGACCTCGACGCATGCTGCTGTTGGCATGTGACAGTACTGTGCCCCTCTAAGAGACCACAAGTCAATTTTTTTTGTTTTAGTGTGGTAATAGACTGTGTCATAACTATATATTACACCAGGTGGTGTGTGGCCACTGTATGTCCGCTGCTACAGCGTGTCGGCCACCACTAAAGTAGACCATAAAGAACAGTTTTCCCATTGTGCGTGGTCATTTCATGTTAAGCCTCATCCAGTTTCCTTACCCTCAGTCTCTCCATCCTGTTGCTCTCAGGCCCATTCCACTGGATGATCAGCTTCCCAAGATCCACCAAGAAGACATCGCCAGTATTAAAGCTGGCCCACTCAAAAGGGACCTAGATAAAAAGAGAGACTGAGTGATTGATGGATATGAGGTAGGATAGAGAGATAGATAGATAGATAGATGAGATTTAATGACATATAAATATGTTCAGATCTTTACAAGAAAAATCTGATAATGCGAGTTGAGATGAAAGACTCCATTCTCTGACGGCTGCTGAGCCAATTTTCTCCTATTTTTCTTGGAAGAATTTGTCATTCGACCAGTGACTGGTTTTGGACTGGTCTGATGCATCTTATATGCATAATTATATAATAGGCCTGATTAAAAATCTACTGTACTGTTTTTTTTAGTTTTTGCACAGCTCCTGTGCAGACCTATGTGTCTTCATGGTTACAGACTACAAAATAATCTTGTGTCGTTTGATCCTGCAGCCGGGCAGAGACCCCTCTATTTGGCCGGGCAGAGACCCCTCTATTTGGCCGGGCAGAGACCCCTCTATTTGGCCGGGCAGAGACCCCTCTATTTGCTGGACAGAGACCCCTCTATTTGGCCAGGCAGAGACCCCTCTATTTGGCCAGGCAGAGACCCCTCTATTTGCTGGACAGAGACCCCTCTATTTGATAAACCACAGACCATAAAAGAAATGGGCCGGTTTTAGGATTCATTTATACCCTGAAGACATTGAGACACAAAAGTCTACATTGCATCTGCGTGCACAAAACAGCAGTGTATTTTTAATCGTTCTTTTGTTACCAAGTTGTTTCTTTTTGAATGTTCACATTTATTGGTGTGATAAGGAAGTGGTTGGGAAAGTCTACGCTCATTTTATCATGTTATCAGTACCATGGATAGCAAGAAAAAGAAATGAAGGCAGAGATGTTACTGAAGGCAAAGATCACCAAGCTACGACTTGTCTACTGTGGACACATCATACGAAGAGAGCGATCACTAGAGAACATCATGGAGGGAAGAATAGAAGGAACAGGGCGAAGAGGAAGAAAAGCGACCTGATGGCTTGATACTATAAAGATAATGGTGGAGAAGACCCGGGAGACCTATCTAGGCTACAAAGTTCGTTCATCCATTAATTCACCATGACTCAAGACAGAGCCAAAGGCCATTAAAAATAACAGAAAAAAATAATTCAGATTACATCCACTAATTTTAATAGGAAACTCAATACTCACCTCTCCAGCCAATACATTCTTCTTCCCCTTGACGTGTAGCAGACGCTTTACGTTGTACGTGTTGGTCTCCACCTGCTTCAGTCCAGAGGCTACGCCGCCATTCTTGTATCTGATATGAAGTGAACAGTCACAGTTTGTTATAAGATGTAATCGTAGCTGTAACTTTAAAATATAAAGGCGCTGGTCACACTTTTTTCAGCCTTCTACCATTTTGCAGCTCCTGCTCCCCAGACCCAAGGCAAATGAGGATAACTAAGATTTTAGCTTTTGTGCATTCGTCTTCGATGTCATCACCTCAAATTAACATGAAATTCGCCATGATGGTAACACTCACACTATGCCTTGCTTGAAATATCCCTTAAATGTGTCGCTCTCGTATCCCTGAACCTCCCGGTGCTGGACAGCGACTCCTCCCAGGTGGTCATCAATCTGTATGGTGTAGATGGCGGCAGCTCCCTGCTCATCTGAAGATGAATTGTTCCCGACCCAGAAGTGGATGTCGTATGTGAAGTTATTGCTGGTCTTATGGGTCTGGTGTGGAGGAATACAGGGAATTCAGGAGTCACATGTATATAAACGAATAATAAAAAAACAAACAGGCATTAGGACAAGAGTTGAGCAAATTTTTCAAAATTCGGTTCCGACTACGATTGGCGCATATTCGCTGAACACAGCGTAACATCATTGGAGTCAATGGGAGTAGAAATGACCGAATACGTTCGGGATCGATCGTCAAATATAAATTCGGCCCGAATATGGCACAAATATGGCAAATTCAGATTCGGCAACCGATTCTGAATATATTCGCTCAACTCTAAAAGGAGCATAGAAATGTATAAGAGAAAGTTATGCAACTTTCCAGTCACCATTTTCAAGCTCTCCTGTCAGTGAATGAGAAGTGGACACCATTGTATTCAGCAGTCTAGCCAACGTGAGGACTGTACTCACCATGAGGAGGACATAGCAATCTCCTTCAAAGAAGTTTCCAAATGATTTTTCTGGAACAGGAATCATCTCCATGGCCTAAGAGCAAAATTCAGAAATGGAATAATGGGTAGCAAAAATAGATAAATAGAATAGCAATGGAGAACACAGTCATATCAGGGCCTTCTAGGAGAGAAGAGAAGTTCTGGTGTCCTACTGCCTAGACAGGGAGCATGGAGGCATTCTCTGCTTCCAATGTGATATAGATTAGGATAGAGAAGCACTCAAGAGCAGAGAGATATCTAATCATCTGGCACAAGGGCGCCATACTCCTGGACAACAGGGACTAGGTCACCAAGCTCCTGGACACCAGGGACAAGGGAACCAAACTCCTGGACACCAGGAACTAAAGCACCAAATTCCCGGACACACGGAACTAGGGCACGAAACTTGTGGACACCAGAGACTAGGACATCAAATTCCTGGACACAAGGAACTAGGGCACCAAATTCCTGGAATCCAGGGACTAGTTTAGTGAACTTCTGGACTAGGGCACCAAACTCAGGGACACCAAGGACTAAAGTGCCAAACTGTCAGACACAAGGAACTAGGGCACCAAACTCCAGGACACAAGGGACTAGGGCAGGAAACCCCTGGACACAAGGAACTAGGGAACCAAACGCCTGAGCACCACAAACTAGGGCAGCAAACTCATGGAAACCAGGGATTAGAGATTAGAGGGACTAAAGCACCAAATTCCTGGACACAAGGAACTAGGGCACCAAATTCCTGGAAACCAGGGACTAGGGTAGACACTAGGACTCCTGGACACTAGGGAGTAGAATAGGGAACTCCTGGACAAGGGCACCAAACTCAGGAACACCAAAGACTAAAGCGCCAAACTGTTGGACACAAGGAACTAGGGCAGGAAACCCCTGGCTATAAGGTACTAGGACAGACAAGAGAGATTAGGGCAGGAAACTCCTGGACACCAGGAACTGGAGCACCAAACTCCTGGGCAGCAAACACATGACCACCAGGGATTAGGGGAGCAAACTCCTGGACACCACCAAGGACTAGGGAAGCAAACTCCTGGAAACCAGGGACTAGGACAGGAAACTCCTGGACACAAGGAATTGGAGCACTAAACTCCTGGGCACCAGGGACTAGGAATTTCTGGACAACAGCACTCTAGGAAACCATAATTCTGGACACCAGGAATTAACAAACTCACTGACTAAGGTATTAAACTCCTGAATATTAGGAACTAGACCATTAAACAGATGGACACCAAACACAAGGTCGTTAAATTCCTGGTCATTAAGAACTTGGGCACCAAACTCCTGGACACCTGCGACTAAATCTTCAATCTCCTGGACACCAGGAACTCAGGCACCAAACCCAGATGCAATAATGCTAATAATAACAGTTACCTCTATCCTCCATATCTGCAGTCCTGGGGTGGTTTTATTCAGGGTCTTGGTTACTTTTTCCGTAAGATCCGGCATGATGGAGAATTCTATGATCACAAGTCACCTGGGAATCTGAAATGAGGATTCGGGCCATGAGTAACGTGTACGATTATAAACCCATATAATATACCGGTGTATACGGCTCACGGACTGTCCGTCAGTGTGACCTCCTGTAGCACGGGTGCGGCCGGGGGCAGGGAGTGCTTAGCAATTTTGCTGACATTGTGCCTGCCGTTCGGATCAGTGAAGCCGATCATACACATCGCCGTGTGGTCGTGTTAGACGACATTTTTTAGCCACGACCATGAACACGTCCAGCGCTGAAGGTCTCTCCTTTGATGCGATCTTGTAGTTGCACATTAATACTCAGAATGTGCACAACATTATTGATCTTCAAATTTAAAAGAAAAAGCCCCAAATGCTTCTGCCGGGTGACGATCATTTCTCTGGGGAATCTTTACACTTGGCCATATAATCTTCCCAGTAAGGAGCTGGCATCGCTGCCGGTATAATTATCCTGCAGTCTCCCCTGTGCTCACAATACTGAGGTTTAGATGGGCCAAATTAACCATTGACTACTGGGTTTATGGGATCCACTGAGTAAAAAAGGTTGTAAACAAGTAGGCCTCAGTTACTGCATCTGTTCCCTGTTGCCCATAGCAACCAACCAGACTGCAGCTTTCATTTTTTACACTGCTTTGGTAAAATAAAAGCTGCACTCTGATTGGTTGTTATGGGTAACAGAGACAGATTTTATTTTAGGCAGTTTTCACACATCTCCTCATTGCTTTGAACGTCCCATCATCTTCACACCCGAGCCGGGAATAATAATACTTCAGTTCCCACGGTGTCTGAGTCGTGTGTTGTCACCGTGGTGCTCACATCTACTGCTAGGAAATACACAAAGTGATGCCACACAACGCCATTTATACACAGGATCTATATACACACAGCAGTAAAGCCGTATCCTGCACATAATCATGGCCGTATATAGATGTATACACCCGGCCCTGCAGCAACTATTATGTGCTAAATGTAATGACAACCCAGCGAGCACAGAGTATATATATATCACATATTCTTCCAAAGATGAAGAGGAAAAAATGCTCAAAAGACTGAACATGTGGACAACACAGTGGGATTACAATAGAAATGAATAGGAAAAGTGTTCCAGGACTTTTCAAGGTTATTTTAGGTGTGTTTCTTTTTTATTTAACAAAAAAGCTCTTAAAAAACTAAAAACTGTGTGTGCATATCCTAACATGCTTGATACGATCTGCTGAGCCGTGTATCTAATCCTCTCCTGTGTGATACTGTCTGCTGAGCCGTATATCTAATCCTCTCCTGTGTGATACTGTCTGCTGAGCCGTGTATCTAATCCTCTCCTGTGTGATACTGTCTGCTGAGTCGTGTATCTAATCCTCTCCTGTGTGATACTGACTGCTGAGCCGTGTATCTAATCCTCTCGTGTGATACTGACTGCTGAGCCGTGTATCTAATCCTCTCATGTGTGATACTGTCTGCTGAGCCGTGTACCTAATCCTCTCCTGTGTGATACTGACTGCTGAGCCGTGTATCTAATCCTATCCTGTGTGATACTGACTGCTGAGCCGTGTATCTAATCCTCTCCTGTGTGATACTGTCTGCTGAGCCGTGTATCTAATCCTCTCGTGTGATACGGACTGCTGAGCCGTGTATCTAATCCTCTCCTGTGAGCTACTGACTGCTGAGCCGTGTATCTAATCCTCTCCTGTGTGATACTGACTGCTGAGCCAGGTATCTAATCCTCTCCTGTGTGATACTGTCTGCTGAGCCGTGTATCTAATCCTATCCTGTGCGATACTGACTGCTGAGCCGTGTATCTAATCCTCTCCTGTGCGATACTGACTGCTGAGCCGTGTATATAATCCTCTCCTGTGCGATACTGACTGCTGAGCCGTGTATCTAATCCTATCCTGTGCGATACGGACTGCTGAGCCGTGTATCTAATCCTCTCCTGTGCGATACTGTCTGCTGAGTCGTATATCTAATCCTCTCCTGTGTGGTACTGACTGCTGAGCCGTGTATCTAATCCTCTCCTGTGAGATACTGACTGCTGAGCCATGTATCTAATCCTCTCCTGTGTGATACTGACTGCTGAGCCGGGTATCTAATCCTCTCCTGTGTGATACTGACTGCTGAGTCGTGTATCTAATCCTCTCCTGTGAGATACTGACTGCTGAGCCATGTATCTAATCCTCTCCTGTGTGATACTGACTGCTGAGCCGTGTATCTAATCCTCTCCTGTGTGATACTGACTGCTGAGCCGGGTATCTAATCCTCTCCCGTGGGATACTGACTGCTGAGCCGTGTATCTAATCCTCTCCTGTGTGATACTGACTGCTGAGCCGTGTATCTAATCCTCTCCTGTGTGATACTGTCTGCTGAGTCGTATATCTAATCCTCTCCTGTGTGGTACTGACTGCTGAGCCGTGTATCTAATCCTCTCCTGTGAGATACTGACTGCTGAGTCGTGTATCTAATCCTCTCCTGTGTGATACTGACTGCTGAGCCGTATATCTAATCCTCTCCTGTGTGATACTGTCTGCTGAGCCGTATATCTAATCCTCTCCTGTGTGATACTGTCTGCTGAGCCGTGTATCTAATCCTCTCCTGTGTGATACTGTCTGCTGAGTCGTGTATCTAATCCTCTCCTGTGTGATACTGACTGCTGAGCCGTGTATCTAATCCTCTCGTGTGATACTGACTGCTGAGCCGTGTATCTAATCCTCTCATGTGTGATACTGTCTGCTGAGCCGTGTACCTAATCCTCTCCTGTGTGATACTGACTGCTGAGCCGTGTATCTAATCCTATCCTGTGTGATACTGTCTGCTGAGCCGTGTATCTAATCCTCTCCTGTGTGATACTGACTGCTGAGCCGTGTATCTAATCCTCTCCTGTGTGATACTGACTGCTGAGCCGTGTATCTAATCCTCTCCTGTGTGATACTGACTGCTGAGCCGGGTATCTAATCCTCTCCTGTGTGATACTGACTGCTGAGCCGTGTATCTAATCCTCTCCTGTGTGATACTGACTGCTGAGCCGGGTATCTAATCCTCTCCTGTGTGATACTGACTGCTGAGTCGTGTATCTAATCCTATTCTGTGTGATACTGTCTGCTGAGCTGTGTATCTAATCCTATCATGCGATACTGTCTTCCCATGCTCCGCACTTTTCTAAATGTAATTATGAAGTCGTTCATCTATTAATGTGTAATAATTAAAATGATACTTTGACCTTGGTTATAAGACTTCAGGGCCGGACAGGAGAGGAATTTGTCCCCATGTGGGAGTGACAGTTAGGGCCACACTTGTCCCACGTACGGTATCTGGAAGAAGACATAGTCTGGACCTGAGAAGGACAACTCCCAACATGACAACCGGAGCAACTCCACCGATTAGTGAAGCGGCGATGACCCTGGAGGATCCGACATGTCTCTGCCATATACCGACAGCTCCCTGACTTCAGTGAGGACAGTGCCATACTATATTTCTCCTGCGGTGGCGCTGTAGAAGAATGGCCCATTTCCTGACAAGTTCGAGCACAAATCGCAGCTGATCGCTGAGGTTCAGTCTGCTGCACACCCATCATTAACGGGTGCACTTTTTAAAATATATATATACAGTATAAGTAGTCACGATCCAAAGCAGACAGATGTTTTAAAACTTATTTTGATGATTTTGTTCATATTTAAAAGGGAAATTTCATCTGCTAAGGCTGGTTTCACATTAGCGCTTTTGTGCGCAGCGCATCGTGCGCACCCGTGCGCATGCGCACTGCGCACCTATACTTAACATGACGTGCGCATGGTCTTGCGCATACTTGCGTTTTCGTGCGCATGCGTTTTTTTGTCTTTTGCGCCAGGCGCGCCAGACGCAACATGTTGCATTTTTGGTTCCGCCCTGTCTCGTCAAAAAAACGCATGCGCACGCTTGCGCACGGAATGCGCAAAAACACCACATTGGAGCCTATGGGAACGCATGCGTGCGCATGGTCTTGCGCACGCTTGCGTTTTTTTGCGCATGCGTTTTTGAGTTAAACAAGTCTAGAATGTTCTCTAGACAATGGAAAAAACGTCACACTTAAAAACGCATGCGCATAAAAAACGCCAACGCATGCAAAAAACGCATGTAAAACGCAAACAACGCTGCGTTTTTTTTACACATCAGCGTGCGCATGACGTTAAAAAAACGCGCGTTTGTTTTGCGTTTTTCTTTGCGTTTTTTATGCGCCCGATGCGCTGCGCAAAAAAACGCTAATGTGAAACTAGCCTAAGTAATTTCTTTAAACTGCTCCATAGATTATGTTTACTGCTTCCATAGCAATAATGAAATGTATTGCATCACATCTATTACATCATGGGAAATCCTTTTGATATGGGAGCGGATTGTTGTGGGATTGGTCGTAGATGAGGAATTTCCCCTGCAGTGGCCATTATAGGGGAATGTAGTATTATACGCTGACTGTTATCCGCCCTTCACACCATACACATAAGATCTAACAAAATTCCTGAAAATAAACCTAAAATTGAATCTATGATAGATTCAGGATATGACACAACAATTATGGTCTCTATAGAAATAAATGATCTGAATCTAATGTCCGTATACATTTACTTCATAATCAGCAGCGCGGAAGATGACGGCATCATAGATGGTAGAATTCTGCAAAGATTTCTACATCTACTACCCCCACAATGGCAGCCTACATCACGAGAATTATTTGATTTTTCAATGAACTGATAGTAAAATATAAATAATGACTGAGCTATAAAAAAAAAAAAAAAAAAAGAACCTGTGAGCTCCATATTACGGGAAACAGGTAAAACTCATCTACATAATAATGTGTGCAAATTGTAAAGCGCTGCAGAATATGTTAGCACTATATAAAAATAAAGATTATCATTACTACATTAAAAAAGTCACGGTATACATGCATTACATATCTTGTACTAATCCTGAGTGACATCCTGTATTATACTCCAGGGCTGCACTCACTATTCTGCTGGTGCAGTCACTGTGTACATATTACATTACTGATCCTGAGTTACATCCTGTATTATACCCCAGAGCTGCACTCACTATTCTGCTGGTGCAGTCACTGTGTAAATACATTACATTACTGATCCCGAGTTACATCCTGTATTATACCCCAGAGCTACACTCATTATTCTGCTGGTGCCTCATTATTCTGCTGGTGCAGTCACTGTGTACATACATTACATTACTGATCCTGAGTTACATCCTGTATTATACCCCAGAGCTGTATTATACGTTACTGATCCTGAGTTACATCCTGTATTATACCCCAGAGCTGCACTCACTATTCTGCTGGTGCAGTCACTGTGTACATACATTACATTACTGATCCTGAGTTACATCCTGTATTATACCCCAGAGCTGTATTATACGTTACTGATCCCGAGTTACATCCTGTATTATACCCCAGAGCTGCACTCACTATTCTGCTGGTGCAGTCACTGTGTACATACATTACTGATCCCGAGTTACATCCTGTATTATACTCCAGAGCTGTACTCACTATTGTGCTGGTGCAGTCACTGTGTACATACATTATATTACTGATCCTGAGTTACATCCTGTATTATACCCAGAGCTGTACTCACTATTCTACTGTTGCAGTGACTGTGTACATACAGTGGGTACGGAAAGTTTTCAGACCCCTTTAATTTTTTCACTTGTTTCATTGCAGCCATTTGGTAAATTCAAAAAAGTTCATTTTTTCTCATCACTGTACACTCTGCACCCCATCTTGACTGAAAAAAAAAGAAATGTAGATTTTTCTGCAAATTTATTAAAAAAGAAAAACTGAAATATCACATGGTCATAAGTATTCATACCCTTTGCTCAGACACTCATATGTAAGTCACATGCTGTCCATTTCCTTGTGATCCTCCTTGAGATGGATCTACTCCTTCATTGGAGTCCAACTGTGTTTAATTAAACTAATAGGACTTGATTATTAAAGGCACACACCTGTCTATATAAGACCTCACAGCTCACAGTGCATGTCAGACCAAATGAGAATCATGAGGTCAAAGGAACTGGCCAAGAAGCTCAGAGACAGAATAGTGGCAAGGCACAGATTTGGCCAAGGTTACAAAATAATTTCTGCAGTACTCAAGGTTCCTAAGAGCACAGTGGCCTCCATAATCCTTAAATGGAAGAAGTTTTGGACCACCAGAAGTCTTCCTAGACCTGGCCGTCCAGCCAAACTGAGCAACCGTGGGAGAAGAACCTTGGTGAGAGAGGTAAAGAGGAACCCCAAGATCACTGTGGCTGAGCTCCACAGATGCAGTAGGGAGATGGGAGAAAGTTCCACAAAGTCAACTATCACTGAAGCCCTCCACCAGTCAGGCCTTTATGGCAGAGTGGGACGAAGGAAGCCTCTTCTCAGTGCCAGACATATGAAAGCCCGCATAGAGTTTGCTGACAAAAAAAAACACACATGAAGGAGTGGCTTCAGAACAACTCTGTGACCATTCCTGACCGGCCCAGCCAGAGCCCTGACCTAAACCCAATTGAGCATCTCTGCAGAGACCTGAAAATGGCTGTCCACCAACGTTCACCATCCAACCTGACGGAACTGGAGAGGATCTGCAAGGAAGAATGGCAGAGGATCCCCAAATCCAGGGGTGAAACAGGGATTTTTGTGATAACTCACCGTAAAATCCTTTTCTCTGAGACACTCACTGGGGACACAGCACCCACCCTGTTAGCCAATTGGCTCTTTTTTTGCTTGTTAATATGTATTTATGATAAAAGGTGGGTCTTTCCAGACATGTTGTTGCCAGCATTAAGGTTTATTTTGTCCGTGTTTTTCATCTCCTACTGCTTTTGCACCGAACTGGTCTCGCCAGCAATCAGGGTGAAGGTGTATACTGCGGAGGAGGAGCTAACCTTTTTTTCATTCACTTAGTGTCAGGCTCCTGGCGGCAGTAGCATACCCCCACAGTCCTGTGTCCCCCAATGAGGCAAAGGAGAAAAACTTGTTGCATCATTCCCAAGAAGACTCATGGCTCCACTAGCTCAAAAGGTACTTCTCAATACTGAGCAAATGAGCAAAGGGTCTGAATACTTACGACCATGGGATATTTCAGTTTTTTCTTTTAATAAATTTGCAAAAATTTCTACATTTCTGTTTTTTTCAGTCAAGATGGGGTGCAGAGTGTACATTAATGAGAAAAAAATGAACTTTGTTGAATTTACCAAATGGCTGCAATGAAACAAAGTGAAAAATGCAAAGGGGTCTGAATACTTTCCGTACACCACTGTACATTACATAACTTATCCTGTACTGATCCTGAGTTACATCCTGTATTATACTCCAGAGCTGCACTCACTATTCTGTTGGTGCAGTCACTGTGTACATACATTACATCACTGATCCTGAGTTACATCCTGTATTATACCCCAGAGCTGCACTCACTATTCTGCTGGTGCAGTCACTGTGTACATACATTACATCACTGATCCTGAGTTACATCCTGCATTATACCCCAGAGCTGCACTCACTATTCTGCTGGTGCAGTCACTGTGTACATACATTACATCACTGATCCTGAGTTACATCCTGTATTATACCCCAGAGCTGCACTCACTATTCTGTTGGTGCAGTCACTGTGTACATACATTACATTACTGATCCTGAGTTACATCCTGTATTATACTCCAGAGCTGCACTCACTATTCTGCTGTAGTACTCACTGTGTACATACATTACATCACTGATCCTGAGTTACATCCTGTATTATACCCCAGAGCTGCACTCACTATTCTGTTGGTGCAGTCACTGTGTACATACATTACATTACTGATCCTGAGTTACATCCTGCATTATACCCCAGAGCTGCACTCACTATTCTGCTGGTGCAGTCACTGTGTACATACATTACATCACTGATCCTGAGTTACATCCTGTATTATACCCCAGAGCTGCACTCACTATTCTGTTGGTGCAGTCACTGTGTACATACATTACATCACTGATCCTGAGTTACCTCCTGTATTATACCCCAGAGCTGCACTCACTATTCTGCTGGTGCAGTCACTGTGTACATACATTACATCACTGATCCTGTGCTGTGTTACTCTTCTGTTATACTTCAGAACTTATTTTAAAATGGTGCAGGTATTCTCAGAGGTGTAATTCCCTCTCTGCTGACTCAAACTCCTTTCAGAGTTTACTCTTTCATCTGATGTAGATAACTGGCTGCTGTATGAGAAGAGTTCAATTAAGTTCCTCAAGGAATGTCTGACAATTGCTTGATGACAGTTTCCACTGACAGCATGCAGGAATGTGACTGACACTGTAATCTATGATATAGGTTGTGACAAGATAAGAAATGCAATTTATTTACAAGTTCCTCATGCACAAATTATCTATACACAATAGGAGCTGTAAAATGAAGTTCAAAGGTGGACGCTTGGACGCTCCCTTTAAGCTGCTCATGGACATTCAGCAAAAGAAAATGATGGGAGTCATTTATGGTTTTACCAAGTTATCAGGAAAAAGAATCTTGGAGATGTAGAGGATACCTATGTTCTTAGAGTGTGCAGTAACCACAGGTTTCAGTAGGCTACACCTGTCCTTCAGGATCTGGGGGTATCATCTCTGTGCCCTGGTGTCTGTCTGAACTTTAATATTTATCACAACTTTACAAAGTCTATATTTCCATTTGAAAGAGACAACTGAAAGAGCTCGATTCCAAAAGTGTCACACTTATTTGTGCAATTATCAGAATACTGTCAGAACACTTATTCAAATCTTATAAGTTATAGCTATAATGATGGATAATCACTTAGACTTGTCACCTACTGAAGTTGATGAGAGATACAACCAAGAAGTAAGTGAAATGCGTCAGGCTTCCATTACAATAACTGACATTTCTAAATGCAGCTTAAGGGTGAATACACTCAGTGCGGAATCATCTGCGGATTCTTCCACGTGGATTTGCAGGTAAAACCGCAGGTAAAGTGACCTGCGGTTTTACCTGCAGTTTTCCCCTGTGGTTTGACACCTGGACAATGGAACAGAGGTCAAACCGCTGCGGAATCCACAGAAAGAATTGACATGCTGCAGATTTAAAACCGCGCATGTGCACTGCGTTTTTTAAATCTCATTGATTTGCATTGTACTGTACAATGCCTGCGGATCCACAGCAAAATCCACACCGTGTGAACAAGCCCTTAGGCTGTACTTACCATGCACTGAGGAAACAGGGAGTTCATCACAAAAAGAACAAAACGGCAATATCAGGCATCAGGAAAGAGAGCAGCTAACTATACAAGTGAATGCAATGAATGAAAGGAAACTGTTTATTTACTCAGTATCTACAGTGTTACAAATCTCAGCTTCACAATGTAAACAACTGTATCCAAGTAAGTTATGGGTAGCTCTTTGTAATGAATGGGAAACATTGTAGGGCCCTTGCAATCTTCTTCCTATCATTAGTCATCCAAAGCCAAGTTGATTGCAGAGCTCTTACTGCCCCTGAAACCCTATGTGCGGGTAACCAGAGGGGGCTGCAATATTTGTATAATTATAATCAATGTACATCCTTGCCTTGGCATAACAGGTCGTGCTGCAAATCTCTTTTGCTTTGTATTAGAACTTGGCCTGATCTAATATTGAGGTTCAGTAGACTTATCGTAAAAGAATGATGAAAAAACTATAGAATTCCAATATATGTATGTCCATATAGCTATGGTCAGGCCTGTCAATCCATATAATATTCTATATAGATAGGACTGATCATAGCTTTCAAAGATGTTCAACAGGATTTATATATTTGAGGTACACAGACCCTGGATCTGACAGATCAGTAGATATAATGCATAAATTATCTCCATACTGTTATTCAATGCGGCGAAACAGCAGAAATTATTTTCAATCCATTATTAGTTCAGATTAAAATGCGCAAGATCCACCGATTGTGAATTTGGTGCAAAAATCCTAATTTGTGATAGCAGAAAATGTTTTACAATGTAGCCATTCACCCATACATATCTCTGTAAAGCCTAATAATTTTGCTACAGTTGTACCCAATATACGCAATCCTCTGTGAGCTAAGCACATCAGCAGCACAAACCTCTCTCCTGTCCTGACAGTTTGCCACAATGTATCAGTGCAGGTGAAGCTTTTAGAAGCGGAGCCCACATAGAACATTCATTGTGGGTTAGATCTCTGCGCCTAAGATCAGCTTTTGCTGCTGTTTACAGTGAAACAAAAATTCAACTGTTCCTAGGAGACAATGGGGACTGGTGGAAAGGAGCTTACCTGGGCGTCTGTCAGGTGTGGCCGGCTGTCAGGAGAGCAGAGCAGACCTGCAGTGTGCACCTGTACCTGTACACTCTCCTGACAGGGTGCAGCGACCTTTGTCCCTGGCTCTGCGCTGCTAAATTACAAGCCGTATTTGCCATATAAGGCGATGCGCTCAGCTGTAGAGAGGCCGTCATACACCTCTCCCCTGTGCGCTTCATGCTAATTACACTCCCTATATTAATTACCGCTTATTTATTTCATCAGCTTTTTTTTTTTAATCCTGCTGCTTCTTGTAAAATGCAACCTGTAGTGTATATGGTAAGAATATGATTTTGGAACTAATAAAGTCCTCTTTAGGCTGGGGTCACACTTGCGAGAAACTCTCAATAGCCAGCACTGCCGCCGGCACTCGGGAGAGGAGCACTCAGCTGCATAGAAATACATGCAGCCGCACACTCCAGTCCCAAGTGCCGGGTATTGAGAAGCGAGACTCGGGCGAGTTTCTCACAAGTGTGACCCCGGCCTTAAAGGGATTCTGTCATCTCCAAAATCCCTTCCAAAATACGCACAGGTCTTTGTAGAGGGCCATGTACTAAGATGAACCACACCTGTAGTTTAAAAATCCATTTGGGGGGCAGTTTTTGAGAAAAGTCATCCCTGGCACACTTTTAGGGTCTGGAGAGGCGAAACATGACACAAGGATTCTCTCTGATCTCCTTTGAATCTCTGTATTGTGCTCCACCCTGTCGGTTCCTGTACTTTGCACATTTATGTTTTGCCTGGTTTGTTCCTTTACGTGTAACATTGCAGACCGTATACGTACATTATATATTGTATTGTTCATACTGTTCCTTGTGGTTCACATTTTGCTTCTTGAGGCCGTGCACTATTTCAGAAAGCATCCAGGACAGTATGAGCCTGTGCAGTTTTTCAACACGATATCCCCCAGGCCACATGTTGTTGGTGCTACTGTGAGCAGCCTGGCTGAAGTGCCTCCAGATTTGCCTCCATCGAGCGCATTGGGGACGTCATTGGTCAGTGATTATGTAAATCAAGAGCCGCGGAGACACCATCACGTTTCTCAACACAAGCAATGACTAGCCAGGTCTTTCACCGGGAAGGAACAACCACGGGAAGGGCAGTCTCCAATGAAGGAAACCACCTATGCCAAAACATGGTATCCATCCACAGACAGCTGTTTCGGGGTATTGCCCCTCACCAGTGTGGAGTAGGAAACTGGCTACTAGGAGCAATGCCTAGTAAAAGACTGTGAAAAATGAGAAACGTGATGGTGTCTCCGTGGCTCTTGATTTACATGTTTTTGCATATTTCCCATACGGGAGGGGGGCATTGCTCTAGCATCACTGCGTTGAGAAACATGTGATGGTGTCTCCGCAGTGTTGGATGTTGATCTCCATGAGTTCATTCATCCTCATTTTTCATTGGTCAGTGATTAGACAGCAGCTGCCAGCAGAGGATCTTGATGATTTCCTCAAATGCATTCAGCTGCAGAACCTTCCTCAGACGTCCGTTAATAACCTCAGTGACGGCAGCCGGAGGAGCCGGGATTTCTGTGCATGGCAATAATACTCCAGACTGAATAATCCAGATGTTTTGAAAATTCCATATCTCTTCCTTTATGGTTTTGCAATTTCAGTGTTGAGGAATGTATTACATGTTGACATTTAGTGATTAGCGTAGGTGCTCGGATAACGTGTTAGCAGAGCATGCTCGGGTGTTATCAGAGTATCTCGGGTGTGCTCGGATAATATATTTGAGTCCCTGTGGCTGTTTGTCTGAGCATATGTGGGGAATACCTAACAAACAGGCAGTCCCACATGTGTTATGACTGTAACAGCCACAAAACACGCAACCGCAGGGACTTCATAGTATCCGAGCACACCCGAGTTACTTGGATAACGCCTTATCCGAGCACGTACGTGCCTCACTAATAGTGATCTGACATCCCAGTTTTCAGCAATCGGTAACCATCCTGTAAGTTCTGGGAGTATTATCTATGTGTACAGCTATCAGAATGTTAATGAAGTCTATATCTCCATATTAACTGAATGACAATATTTGTTTATCCTGTAATGTCCCTTTAAGAAGCAGACGATCAATGCACAAGAAATGTCCAGAACATCTATATCCTAAACAAGACGGCTTCATGCTACAAAGACAAAACCTACGAGGACTGAAACCAGAAAATTATGAAAACAAAAGGGGTTTGTTCTGGTTCTGCTCCACTGTGCGATATCAGATTGTAATCCAGGAACCTGATGTCAGTCCTTCAGACAATGAGAAGCAGGAATCAATTATGTAACTAAGTCTCTACTCCTCACTGCACATTCATGTGTCTGCTCCCCGGAGCCCGGCTACAGGTGAACGCCTTGTATCACATGTGTCCCTGGTGCAAAACATGCAATATTCTTGTATATAACAGTCCACAGAACATGAAACATTACTGAGCAAAACGAGAGCAAAAAAGACAACACCGAGAAATGACATCACCCCCTAAATTAATGGGATTGTCCAGCAAGAGCGTTTTTACAGGTTAGATTGTATATAATGAAATCTACATAAATAGCTAGGATACTATGTGTGTACATTACATCACTGATCCTGAGTTACATCCTGTATTATACTCCAGAGCTGCACTCACTATTCTGCTGGTGCAGTCACTGTGTACACTACATCACTGATCCTGAGTTACATCCTGTATTATACCCCAGAGCTGCACTCACTATTCTGCTGGTGCAGTCACTGTGTACATACATTACATTGCTGATCCTGAGTTGCAGCCTGTATTATACTCCAGAGCTGCACTCACTATTCTGCTGGTGCAGTCACTGTGTACATACATTACTGATCCTGAGTTACATGATCAGTAATGTAATGTATGTACACAGTAACTCCACCAGCAGAATAGTGAGTGCAGCTCTGGGGTATAATACAGGATGTAACTCAGGATCAATAATGTAATGTATGTACACAGTGACTGCACCAGCAGAATAGTGAGTGCAGCTCTGGAGTATAAAACAGGATGTAACTCAGGATCAGTAATGTAATGTGTGTACACAGTGAGAGCAGCTCTGGGGTATAATACAGGATGTAACTCAGGATCAGTAATGTCATGTATGTACACAGTGACTGCACCAGCAGAATAGTGAGTGCAGCTCTGGGGTATAATACAGGATGTAACTCAGGATCAGTAATGTAATGTACACAGTGACTGCACCAGCAGAACAGTGAGTGCAGCTCTGGAGTATAAAACAGGATGTAACTTAGGATCAGTAATGTACTGTATGTACACAGTGACTGCACCAGCAGAATAGTGAGTGCAGCTCTGGGGTATAATACAGGATGTAACTCAGGATCAGTAATGTAATGTATGTACACAGTGACTGCACCAGCAGAATAGTGAGTGCAGCTCTGGAGTATAATACAGGATGTAACTCAGGATCAGTAATGTAATGTATGTACACAGTGACTGCACCAGCAGAATAGTGAGTGCTGCTCTGCAGTGTAAGAAACTGAACTATGAGTAATGTAGATTATTCCGTCGTCCTCTGACATTTTTTAAAGATTATATCATCTTATTTTCATTCTCAGAAACATAATTTCTAGAGGATTCTACAATCAGTAAAATAAAGCAAATTCTGGGCAGTAATTTATTTGGTGGAGGTAGAGCTTTGACACCTTACACTATATGTGATATAGAACGCCCCTCCCTTTTGTCTTCTGCTCTTCTAGATGTATGAATATATTGAGGGGAACGGCCAGGAAAAAACACCGATGGTCACAAGTACAGTGACATATGTGCCAGAGGGATTATTCAACATGGAATAAAGAGATGAATCCATTTTCTCTTCTACTACCTGTAGGCTATAGTTATGTCCACCATGCTTTACACTGCAGTTTGACTTGCATAAATAGGAGTTAAAAATTTAACAATTGCAAGGAACTGCTTTCTATAAGATGGATTCTCTTATCCTGTCTCCATGGGATGTCACCTCCTCGACACTCCCAGTCCTGTGCTGCCTGGTACAAGGGGAACGGTCGGCTTTTACTGGGAGGTTCACTGGAGGTTTATGACCAAGGGAGGCACAGTCCAGTCCTTATCTCTGGTGTTCAATATGAGGTGGGAAGTGAAATTAATAACGCAGTATAAAAACCTTTCTTGCAGAGGGCGTGGAGTAAATGAGCGTGGAAGCGACGGCTGCAGCCTCAGAGGCTTAATAAACCTCCTGCACTCAGGAAAATACTTATATTATTACAATGCATTGCAGCCACAAATGGCGTCTCTTGGTCTGGGGGACCCGGCGGGTCCATATATATTGCATAGAAAGTCCATTGATTTCAATGAGAGACGTGTAATACTTATTTTCTCCAGTGATGGTGCTGTAGGGAAATTGATCTGGTTTTCTCATAGATTGGAGCTGATCGTTGAGGGTTTACTAGTGGGACACAATATAATAAGCAAATCACTGCGGCCGCCTTCCATAAAAAGGGATTGTCCAAATAAACTGTGGTCAAGATGGCGGCTTTTAAGATAGCGGAAGACAGAGCAGCATGTGCCATATGTACACCCATTGTTGCAGGGCCTCTGATTTGTATCTTATATTGCATGTCTATAAAGATACCAGATTATCACATATTCTGTAATAGGACATAGTCATGTTTTCAGGCATAGGCGAGTCACTTGGCCTTGTCTCCATGTAAAAGGTTTGGCTTTTTGGCCACGATTGAAAAATGACTTCTGGCCAGACTTCACCAAACAGTAGATGGGTGTTGCTGGTCCCACTGGTTGCTGCCAGTTCTGAGATGATGGCTCTGCTGGACATCTTCTGATATTGAAGGGAATTTATTATGATGTGGTTTACATCTGCTGCACTAAGTATTCTTGGCCGACCACTGTGTCTACAGTCCTGAACATTGGCCATTTCTTGGTGCTTCTCCAAAAAAGCTTGAACAGCACATTGTGAAACCCCTTGTCTCCTGTGAAATCTTTTCCTGGGAGACACCTTGCTGATGCAGTATAACTACGTTGTGTCTTGTTTCTGTGTGCAGTCTCGCCATAGTATAAGACCAGTGACTTGAAACTATCTTCCACAACCTCACCTTTGTAGAAGAATTTGGCTGTTCCTCATCCAGTTTTTAGCTTCCTACTCAGCTGTTTCTGTTTCAGTTAATGGCTGTGTCTCAAGCTACATATGAAAATGATGATGATTATCACCTGTTTGGTAAAGAATTTGTTACTCACACATCTGACTATAACCCTACAATATTCCTGACTATATGTAAGGCAAAGAGCGGTCACCAGACATTGATGGGATTTACATTTCTCTTCTGTTCATTCACTTTGCAATTTGCTAATTGATAGTAACACTTCTATGTATGATAACATTCTTACCTTTCAGCGTTTTCTCCACACCTGCCTAAAACAGCCCTGTATGTACTTAAAGGGGGTCCACATGTCGGCATGCAGGGTCTACTTACTATATACACACATAAATTTTATATATATTATATATAATACATTGTGTCTATTCCCACACCCATTATCATTAGAAACGTAATGTGACTTTGGATCGTGCAAGCGTCTAGTAAACCATTAGATGAGCCCTCGGACTGTGAACTCAGCTATCTCGAGTGTTTTACTATCTCCCATGTTATAGAAGGAGATATGTAACAATAATGTCAGCACTAAATGTAGGCACAGCCACTCGTCAGGAGCCTGGGAAAGCTGGGAGACCGCACCCGTAGGATCAGTCCGCTATCCCATAATGGGTGGATCCACTGAAAATCTATGTGTCACACGTGCATTTTGAGGTGGATTTAAATACCATTGTGCTGCAGATTTGCTACAGGTTTTATCTGCATTTAAATCCAGATCAGCCTCCCATAGAGGTCGTGTATTTGTGGCATTAAATGTATCATATGGAACCTCCCTATCAGACCCCAATACGTTTCCTGCCCTTTAGTTCTGGTCCATTATAGCACAGCTATGATCAGGGACTCCAGCTCCACTGCATTGTCTATTAGAGTCTGGAGTAGTCTGAAACTCATCATCTGCCTTAGCTGTTATATCATCCATGCTTTACACTGCAGCTCTGTTTTTAGACGCCCGTATGTTCAAGTGGTCGCTGTCGTTTCAAAACATTTTGCATAAATCAATAGTACAAGTGAATATTTAAAACTTTGTGACCTATGTTATCAAACAAATCTGCTTCTTTCTCCACTTTTAAGCCTTTTCGTCTACTCCCCTACTGCTCTGTCTTGCTCAGACAGGCTGCAAGCTCACTGAGGGATCACATTACAGCAATCTATTGAAGTCTATAGGAGCGGGGATTGAGAGTTAGGGCTCATTCAGATCTCCGTTATTTTTTACAAATGAAAAAAATCCTTGTCATTTCATCAGTGATTTAGTTCAGAATTTCATCAGTCATCTGAATTTCTTTTGAGTTTCATCAATTTTTCTTGGATAAAACAAAAAATAGTTTTTCTATCTTCTCCTATCTTCAGAACAGCATCACAGACTGTGCTAGGTACGAGTGCTATCCGTAAAAAAACACGGATAAAACTCAAACGCAAAAAAAAGTCTGAATAAGCCCCTTACTAGCAGAATGAAAAACCCAGAGAGGAGGTGCTGCTGCTTTCTAGTAAGTGTTTATCTCACCACAGAGTTGTACGCACAACTACACTGCTCAGTACTGCTGTATAATACCCTCTATGCTGCTGCTGCATTCGATCATGTGCTACATAGAGCAAGTAGAGGAGGAATTCCTCATATCTGGGTGTGCCGTGTATGGAAGAAATCATGTCAGACAGTCTACACCCACTAGCTCAGAGACAACTGAAAATAAGAGATGGAGCCTGCAGAGGAGAACATTGAGGAAAAATACAGCATACAAGCCACATAATATCCAGTAACGTGGTTACTCCTCAAGTACACACAGCAACTTCTTCTGAACAGTCACCAGATACAACGTGTACTCTTTAATGATTTCCATTTCAGCAATGATAGAAGGAGAAGCAGCTGTGAACACTGCTGCACATTTACTGGGGGTAATGAGCCCCAATAAGGCAGTGATGGCTGAAAATATGAGCAGCTTTAGGGAAGCAGTGATACCAGCACATGGCCGCCTTCTGGTGCCACCATTATACAACCGCCCTACGCGCTGCTGAGACTGCGCTCTACGAATGCAGCGGCCATAAAAGATGAGTCGACTGATGTGTAACTGGCCAAATATTAACTACAATGCATCCTATTACCCAGCGATTTATGAGCCTCTTATCTGTCATTTCAAACACTCAGTAACCTATGGACTCGAACATTTGCAAAAAGGGCGACAGTGTTGGGCATCTGAATTCTCGCGATCTTTACTGTCAAAAAATAGTGTTTGACTAAACCTCACACGGCATCGTGACGTGCAATAATAAAGCAAATTACATTTCAAGTCATCACTATTTCCAAGATCTCCATCAGCTGTGAATGGGAATACTGAACAGACCTATTACTTCTCACAGCAGAGGGTTTGCTTTTATTGTATCTGGTCTACACAGTCCATGACTCTGATACAATTTCCCAGCACTGATACAATGTAACAAACCAAATTAGGAAGGAAAAGAGATTTATGCTGCGGGTGTATTTAGCTCACAAGAGAGTTGTAGGGAGCTAGAGAGAGCCATATAAAGAAAGTGTAAGATAGGAAGGGTTAAAAAATGTGCATCATAATTCAATTGACAGCAAGCAGTGATCTTGAAAATGGTGAGGAATGCAGATACAAACTGTATAAGAAAGTTGCTACACTTCCCATGATACAAAGCTCTCAGGACACATCCACAGTATCCAGACTCCATCATGTCCAGTCTCAGCTCTCCTAGGTCTAGCAGTATGGGGGGACACAACAGTATGGGGGGGGGGGACAGGTGTGGATGGGGACACAGTAAGTATGGAGATATAGCCAAATGGGGGGGGATACAGCTTTATGGAGGTACACATTAATATGGAGGATACAGCAGTATACGAGCACAGTAGTGTGGAAGGATATAGCACAAGAACTATACAAAATATGTATGTATATAATTGTAACGACAGACTTCTGTATATGAGGACAACTGCATGCAACAAGGCTATATATTGTAGAGTGCTTATTGTATGTAAGGTAGTCCTCGCTGTATACTACAGTCCTTGCTGTATACTATAGTCCTCACTATATACTACAGTCCTCGCTATATACTATATATTCACTATATTCCTTGTTATATACTACAGTCCTTGTTATATACTGCAGCCTTTATTAGATAGTGTGGTTGTTCTATACTATAATAACGGGTGTAATATAGGGGTTGTCCTCACCTTTTGCTCCCCTTGGTCATTCCCCATCGGTTGAGGTCTCGGTTGTGGGTTTCCCGTTCTCTGCTCTACCAGACAATGAGGATCCTCTGATCAGGACCTGCAGGGACCACATCACTTCTGCCTCAGTGAGCAGCACATTTCATAGGCTCTAATGAGGGAAATTAGGACAATTAACAGGACCGGACACAAAGGTTCCTCATACCACCAGATAATGAGCATCACCACTAAAGCTGCCGTACCACATGGATCCTGGCCAGATCTGCCATGTCCCAGCGCCTCATTGGACCGTGAAGAGTGCGCCATTCTGCTTACTGTAAGAGCACTGCATCAGGGAGGAAAAGCTTTAATGTCAGTTCCAAATAACCTATTCCTTTCTTTCTTACCAACAGATGAACATTTCTACTCGTGACCCAAGACCAGTGGAGTATGTCCATCCAGGAGAGCAAAGAAGCCAAGTGCTCACTCATCCACTCAACTTTCCTGCCTTGCCTGTCTATATGAATTGCATATAATCCTACCCTGGCATTGCACTGCTTTTGCATCCATAATCTATTCATTCCTCTTGTATCTTCCATGCATACCTGAGTAGTCAATCCCTCCCCCCTTTTTTATCACCTCTCTTTGACTCAGAACATGTGGTCTGGGCTATCACGCCCACAACTCCCTCCCAGCTGACCCCTCTCAATTGCACATATATTCAGGGCCATGGGTCTGACCAGGCATCTTTCAAATTCCATATTTCAAATTACAGATTTCTAATTACACTACTGTGAATTAGACTAGAATTTAAAATATGGAATTTGACTGTAAGGTAACGGAATATATAACCACTACAATGTTTCAGTTTCTTCTCACTTTCACCCCCATACTCCTTACTTTCATCCTATCTCCTGTAATCTCCCCACCCAGTAAGGAACTAGTCATTTCCCCCTCCATCCTCCCCAGCCATCTCACCTTTTCCTCTTTACTGTTCCTCCACAAAAAATCCTTTTTCTCCAGACACACATGGCCACATCATGTCTTATCCTGCTCCCACCTTCTAAGGGTATGTGCACACGCTGCGGATTGGGGTGCGGATTTGGCCGCGCGGATTTTGTAAAATCCGCAGGTAAATCTGCAGGTCAAAAGACCTGTGGTTTTACCTGCAGATTGCTCTGCGGTTTTTCATCTCCACAATGGAGATGGCAAACTGCAGCGGAATCCGCAGAAAGAATTGACATGTCAATTCTTTCTGCGGTTCCAAAACCGCAGGAAAACCGCGCGAAAAAATCTGCACCGTCTGCACTGTGTTTTTTTATTCCCATAGGGAATAATGGTACTGTACACCGCAGCAAAAACTGCTGCGGACCCGCAGCGGCCAAATCCGCTGCAGAACCGCAGCAGAATCCGCAGCGTGTGCACACACCCTAATGCTATGTCTGTTACTCCTCATTGCTGGCGCCATAACCCCAAATCCTGGCCCTCCTCAACACATCCCCACACTCACTTCTAACATCCAGCCTCAATCCTTCACAACCATGATAACCTCATACCCAATCATCTAGCCCTCACTCCCCCGGTCCTCCTACCTGGAGCCCTATGGAACGCACGCTCTGTCTGTAACTAACTGTCATTTATCCATGACCTCTTCATCACCGAAACCTGGCTCACTCCCTCTGACTCGGCCTCTCCATCCGCACTCTGCTGCCTGACCAATTCCTCCTGATTCCCCGGCCTCCCCCCTATGTCAGGCCCTTCATTGGCTTCCTATCGTCCAGAGACTCCAGTTCAAAACCCTAACTATGATATACAAAGCCATCCACAACCTGTCTACTCCATACATCTGTGACCTCGTCTCCCGGTACCTACCTGCACGCAACCGTCGATCCTCTCAAGATCTCCTTCTCTACTCCCCTCTTCCCACAACCGCATTCAAAACTTCTCCCTCACATCCCCCCTACTCTGGAACTCTCTACCCCAACATATCAGACTCTCACCTACCGTGGAAACCTTCAAAAAGAACCTGAAGACCCACCTCTTCCGACAAACCTACAACCTGCAGTGATGCTCAGTCTACTGAACCGCCGCACGACCCACTCTCCCCTCTCCTACTGTATCCTCACCCATCCCTGTAGACTGTGAGCCCTCGCGGGCAGGGTCCTCTCTCATCCTGTACCTGTGTGTGCCTTGTATTGTTCATGTTTATTGTACTTGTCTATATTTGCCCTTTTCACATGTAAAGCGCCATGGAATAAATGGCGCTATAAAAATGTTTAATAATAATAAAGTGCTAAAGCCTCTTCCCCCTTTGCAAATGTGACTTTGCCACTCAGGAGGTGGCAGTCCCACCAGGTTTTTCATAAGAGGACACCAGCATTAAGTTAGAGGGTCCAGATACAGGTTTTGCAGAGGGGCCCACAAGCTTCAATTGATGTCCTTAGGCCTATGACCTAGTGACATGTGAGAGCAAAAATGCATTTGCTGAAACTTTTTCCATGTTTAACTTTTCTACAACTTTTCAAGACTTTGCAATGGTAAAAGATATTGTGACTCCAGTCCATAGATTACAATGGGAGAGTGAGCAGACAGCAGCTCCCTTAGTGAAACCAATTCTCTACTTTCTACTCATTTATTCCTGTTCTCAGACAGGGTGATAAAGCGCCATCTAGTGGCAGCCTTTGGGTACTGCATGAATATTGTAAGCAGCTTTTAGGGGTCATTTTTTTCCCCTAAGGACCGGGATTCAATTGGATATTTTGCACCGGAGTCCACAAGCTTCAAGTTACAGCACTGCTTGTTGGGATTCTGCCCAGATGATATTCATAGTCGTTTTCCTATGGCTTATTCATTTATTGAAGAGTCACTCTGCAGCCAGTCATATTCTGAAACCAAGAACAACTTGGATGCAATTTGCTTTTCTTAGGATTCGATTTGTGTAGAAGATATAGTGAAAGCCTCCTCCACTTTTACTGTAAAGAATCCATTCCAACAGTTACATAAACCTTTATATAAACATTTTAAGGAGTAACCCCTAATTTCCCATCTGCTGAATGAGCAACTCCCACCAGTCAGTCATTACCAGGTCCAGCAGCAGAAAAAAGCATAGTGCAAGAAGGAAGAACAACAGCGCCACACACTGTGTAGTGGCCGATTTCAGGTACTGCAACTAAGCTCCCATTGATGTGAATATGATCAGAGCTGCAGTACCAAAGCAAGACCATTACACGGTGACAACTGTGCCCAAAAGTATGGAGACTTACGCAAATTATGGCTTTCACATTGTTTGCTGCTTTTATTTTAATAGTGACAATTTGCATTAATTCTAGATGGTTATGCAGAATAATGAGATGAAAAAAAATTGTAAAGTCATTCCTTGCCATGATTATTAACTTAATCCCAAAATGTCCATTTAAACAGAATTTCAGCCTTGCCACAATATGACATGTTCATATAATCTCAGTGATTTTCTCTTTAGCTCAGGAGGAAGTGTTAATCAGGACAATGCAGCTGAGAGGATACAAAAAGCCATTTTGATGCAAATTTAATTGCTTTGCTTCAAAACGGCTTTACAGGTAAGGACATTGCTGCTTGTAAGATTGCAGCAAAATCAACCATTTATCAGATCATCATGAAAGTCTTAATAAAGTGATTCAATTGCAGTGAGGAAGGTTTCGAAGAGACCAAGAAATTCCAGCAAGTGCCAGGACTGTTCCAGTCTACACAATGCAGAGCTTGCTCAGGAATGGCAGCAGGTAGGAATCAGTGCATCTGCACGCACAGTGAGCCGAAGGCTTTTGGATGCTGGTCTGGTGTCAAGAGTGGCAAGGGGGCAAGAGTGTGGAGAATAAGGGGGCAGGAGCGTGGAGAATAAGGGGGCAGGAGCGTGGAGAATAAGGGGGCAGGAGCGTGGAGAATAAGGGCAGGAGCGTGGAGAATAAGGGGCAGGAGAGCGGAGAGTTAGGGGGCAAGAGTGTGGAGAATAAGGGGGCAGGAGTGTGGAGAATAAGGGGGCAGGAGTGTGGAGAATAAGGGGGCAGGAGTGTGGAGAATAAGGGGGCAGGAGTGTGGAGACTATGGGGGCAGGAGTGTGGAGACTAAGGCCGGAGTCACACTAGCGATTAAATCGGACGAATGCAATGCAATAAAAAAAAAAAGAAATCGCATTGCATTCGTCCCAATGTTATTCTATGGGGCTGCTCCCATCATGCGTCTTTTTATTGGATCCTTTCGCATGCTGCGATTGTCACTGATTTTCGGATCGGATTCGCCAATGCAAGTCTATGGATGCGATTGAAAATGCACCACACGTGTGAATTGCGATTAAATCGCAAGACTTCTCCAGGTCAACAGGAAAGAGGATCAGGCATTGGCATTGGATGTCAATTTGATGCTTAGATGCGAATAAAATCGGTTCATCACCGGAAAATGGGATGACAGACGGATCCCTGGACAAGAAATCTTTGTGCGATTTCGTACTGTTAAAATCGGACCGATTTTTTAATGGTTGTGTGTGACTCCAGCCTAAGGGGCAGGAGTGTGGAGACTAAGGGGCAGTGATGGGAATACTGAGGAGTCACAGGAACTTCATGGATTTGTCAGTTAAATTGTAGTAACTTATGGAATGTTTATAATTATCCGTCAGTAACCATAGAAACATCCAAAAGAAACAATATTGATGAGATTTCTTTAGGATGGGGCAGACTACTCATTTTAAGTAATATAATATAATATAATGTGCGCAAACTGTAAAGCTCTGTGGAATATGTTAGCGCTATATAAAAATAAAGATTATTATTATAATACTAGATGTGTATTTCCTGAAGGAAGTACAGATAGTGCTTTGAAATGGTGCCCGGGCTGCCCCTTTAAGAGAGACTTGCCTGCTGCCCCTGCAAGACTTTCAACTCAGGATCCGTTTTAACTGGGTGCCTCTCAGGGGCCACTTTTGTGGGCGAAGCCCCTCGGTCTGATTTGGTGGGTGGGGCCCCTCAGGGTCCGATTCGGTGGCCTGGGCTCCTCAGTGCTTGAATTGGTGGCTGGGATCCGTCAGGGTCCGATTTGTTGGGCAGGGCCCCTCTGGTTCCGATTTGGTGGTCGGGGCCCACAGGATCCGATTTGGTGGGCGGGGCCCCTCAGGGTCCGAATTTGTGGGTGGGGCCCCTCAGGGTCCGATTTGGCGGGCGGGGCCCCTCAGGGTCTGATTTGGAGGCCTGGGTGGCTCAGCCTCCGATTTGGAGGCCGGGGTGGCTCAGCTTTTGATTTGGCGCTCTGGCCCTTTAAGACTCATTTCAGTGCGCCGGCCCTTTAAGAATCACTTTGGCACGTCGACCCTTTAAGAGCCAGTTTGGCTCACTGGGCTTCTAAATCCACTTTGGCGCACATTCTCTCTCAGGGGCATGTGTTTTGTGATGAAGCTAGATTTGCATTTGTGTTGTGGGTTTCGCTTTAAGAGCAGAAATTATCTGGCAGAAACTCTGTCCTGGGGGGGTTATGTGAAGTTCGTAGGCGTTGGCATAGTAACTGGGTGTGCCTGCGCATATCAATCAGCTTAACTGCCATTTGAATCGCCTCAGGGCATTGAGGAAAATGTTTTTTCTAACGCAAATTGCGCAAAAACTACAAATCTGATCGACATGAAAATTACTTAGCACACCACTCGTGGACGCTGGCTTCGAAACAACACCTCAACGGAGTCTGTCCATGTAGCGGTTCGGGCCGCATTAATTGCGGAAATCAACTGAATAATAACTAGATGTGTATTTCCTGAGGAAGTACAGATAGTGCTTTGAAATGGTACCCGGGCTGCCCCTTTAAGAGAGACTTGCCTGCTGCCCCTGCAAGACTTTCAACTCAGGATCCGTTTTAACTGTGGGTGCCTTTCAGGGGTCACTTTGGCCTGTGGGGCCCCCTGGGTCTGATTTGGTGGGTGGGGCCCCTCAGGATCTGATTCGGCGGTCTGGGCTCCTCAGGGCTTGATGTGGTGGGCGGGGCCACTCTGGGTCCGATGTGGTGGGCGGGGCCACTCTGGGTCCGATGTGGTGGGCGGGGCCACTCTGGGTCCGATGTGGTGGGCGGGGCCACTCTGGGTCCGATGTGGTGGGCGGGGCCACTCTGGGTCCGATGTGGTGGGCGGGGCCACTCTGGGTCCGATGTGGTGGGCGGGGCCACTCTGGGTCCGATGTGGTGGGCGGGGCCACTCTGGGTCCGATGTGGTGGGCGGGGCCACTCTGGGTCCGATGTGGTGGGCGGGGCCACTCTGGGTCCGATGTGGTGGGCGGGGCCACTCTGGGTCCGATGTGGTGGGCGGGGCCACTCTGGGTCCGATGTGGTGGGCGGGGCCACTCTGGGTCCGATGTGGTGGGCGGGGCCACTCTGGGTCCGATGTGGTGGGCGGGGCCACTCTGGGTCCGATGTGGTGGGCGGGGCCACTCTGGGTCCGATGTGGTGGGCGGGGCCACTCTGGGTCCGATGTGGTGGGCGGGGCCACTCTGGGTCCGATGTGGTGGGCGGGGCCACTCTGGGTCCGATGTGGTGGGCGGGGCCACTCTGGGTCCGATGTGGTGGGCGGGGCCACTCTGGGTCCGATGTGGTGGGCGGGGCCACTCTGGGTCCGATGTGGTGGGCGGGGCCACTCTGGGTCCGATGTGGTGGGCGGGGCCACTCTGGGTCCGATGTGGTGGGCGGGGCCACTCTGGGTCCGATGTGGTGGGCGGGGCCACTCTGGGTCCGATGTGGTGGGCGGGGCCACTCTGGGTCCGATGTGGAGGCCAGGGTGGCTTAGCGTCTGATTTGTAGGCCAGGGTCGATCAGCCTCCAATTTGGAGCCTGGGGTCACTCAGCTTTCGATTTGGCGCGCCAGCCTTTTAAGAATCACTTTGGCGCGCCGGCCCTTTAAGAGCTAGTTTTGGGCTTCTAAATTCACTTTGGCGCACATTCTCTCTCAGGGACATGCGTCATGTGATGAAGCTAGATTTGCATTTGTGCTGTGGGTTTCGCTTTAAGAGCTGATATCTGCCAGAAACTCTGTCCTGGAGAAGTCATGTGATGTTCGTAGGCGTTGGCATAGTAACTGGGTGTGCCTGCGCATATCAATGAGCTTAACTGCCATTTCAATCGCCTCAGGGCATGTTTTGTCTATGGCAAAATTTCCCCATTCAAATGTATTGAGACAGTGCATTCCAATGACGGGAAAAAAAAATTTCTAACGCAAATTGTGCAAAAACTACAAATCCGATCGACACGAAAATCACTTAGCACACCTCTCGTGGATGCTGGCTTCGAAACGACACCTCAACGGAGTCTGTGCGTGTAGCGGCTCGGGCCGCATTAATTGCGGAAATCAACTGAATAATAATAACTAGATGTGTATTTCCTGAAGGAAGTACAGATAGTGGTTTGAAATGGTGCCCGGGCTGCCCCTTTAAGAGAGACTTGCCTGCTGCCCCTGCAAGACTTTCAACTCAGGATCCGTTTTAACTGGATGCCTCTCAGGGGCCACTTTGGCCTCTGGGTCCGATTTTGTGGGTGGGGCCCCTCAGGGTCCGATTTGGTGGCCGGGGCACCTCAGGGTCCGATTTGGTGGCCGGGGCACCTCAGGGTCCCAATTTGTGGTTGGAGCCCCTCAGGGTCCGAATTTGTGGGTGGGGCCCCTCAGGGTCCGATTTGGTGGGCGGGGCCCCTCAGGGTCCGATTTGGTGGGCGGGGCCCCTCAGGGTCCGATTTGGTGGGCGGGGCCCCTCAGGGTGCGATTTGGTGGGCGGGGGCGCACATTCTCTCTCAGGGGCATGCGTCATATGATGAAACTAGATTTGCATTAGTGCTGTGGGTTTCGCTTTAAGAGCTGATATTATGTGGCAGAAGCTCTGTCCTGGAGAGGTCATGTGACGTTCGTAGGCGTTGGCATAGTAACTGGGTGTGCCTGCGCTTATCAATGAGCTTAACTGCCATTTCAATCGCCTCAGGGCACGTTTTGCCATTTCCCATTGAAAAGCATTGGAGACAGTGCATTCCAATGACGGGAAAAAAAAATTTTTCAAACGCAAATTGCGCAAAAACTACAAATCCGATTGACACAAAAAATACTTAGCACACCACTCGTGGACGCTGGCTTCGAAACAACACCTCAACGGAGTCTGTGCGTGTAGCGGTTCAGGCCGCATTAATTGCGGAAATCAACTGAATAATAAGAAGTTAGCAGCGTTCGGATTACAAGATAGTGGTTTCTTCAAAGCGCTATAATTATGGTTTTGTTTTTCTCTCTTGATGTTTCTAATACTTTCATTTACTTTTTCAGCTGCTGCCTGACATTGAGGATTGCTGCTTAGTCTCAACTCATTATTAAAAGCTCTGGAGACCAGAATCAGAGGGACCACTGATCCCAACAATTTAACCCTTTGATCCCCAAAGTCAGGAGTGACTATGGCATTGTTACAAGAGGCTCCTTCTGTTCTTCCCTTCACTGGCTTACCGCTGTGTAGTCACCCATGGAGACCTAAAACGGACAGTAAAGGCGCTCCAGGGCTGTCTGTACATTAAACTTGTTACAGCAAAGTCTTGACCTAACAGTCAAGTTGTGCTGATGCTTTGTTACAATGTATCAGTGTGTGAAAGGACAAACCAGCCAAGAAGTGGTGCTGCAGTTCTCTGCACTGCTACATTGTAACAAACCCTCTGTGACTTAAACATTGTATATCCTTTCAAACTGTGAAAGGTTTTACAGCTCCATCATGCATGAAATCAATGAGACACAGACACCAGGTCCAAGATATCTCTTTAGTTTTGTGGCTTTTTCATCATTTGAAAGATTATTTTACAGTTTTTGATTTAAAATCACACACACAAAAAAGAAGGCACTTGAGAAGATTCCGCTTTTCTCATCAAATTTGTTAAGATTAGCTCCTGTGTTGTCTCCCAAATCAGATATACAATAAAAATATACAATATCATAAAAAATAATAACCTTCAGGAATATCGGTGGCCCCTTTAAGGGTTAAACATCCCCCTGTGTGTTTTCCTGTAGACAATCCGTGCAGAGCATTGCACCCGGGTATTGCATTCACGATGCTAGCAAATCTGACGGGGCAGATAGTACTGCGGCCAGATAAGTTCATTTTGCAAAGTGCCTGAAGCACAGAGGATTTCAGGTCATGTTTGATCAGTTGTTGTGTCCGTGAGCAACTCTTGTGTTTTATTGCAGTAAGGCACTAATAAACATTTTTTTGGGGATCAGTTTACAATTCTTATAGATTAAGCAATGGTATTACAGGTCAGATTTGCTACTATTTTGGAATTCAATGAAATACATAAAGGGGACAATATAGGTGAAAGGGATACAATGTGGCCTGAGGAATTGGGGTATCAGATTAGTCACACTGCAGTCCTTTGTGTATTTATCACAACCTGGACTGCTCCTTTAAGTTAATGATAGGTGATGTTAAATGACAGAATTCTGCAGATCTGTATTCACCACTAGTGGGAGCTCTCTGCATATAGTTTATTATGGAGAGCTCTGTATAAACAGCGTGCAGTGAGCTCCCTCTAGTGGTGGCTGCAGGAAGTTAGAAGCAGAGGGTTTGTATCCCTGCACGTATAACTAATGAAATTTGGACGGATTTAGATTGAATAATTTAGTTTTTGTTTTTTATTCAATGTTCAAAGGTGGATTCATATATACATGCCCTTTCCATGGCAACTGTCCACGGTCCTACGTAGGCCATGCAAACCTTTGGGGCACTGGAGAGCAGCAGAGTTTTTTCCTGATACCTGTGCTTCTAATTGAGTCTACAAGAAAACACAAACTGTAGGGACAGACCTAGCACCGATCCCGTCCATGTCACTATCGCTCTAAAATCATATATACAGATATACATATTTATAGAGTGATAAACTACTTAAAGAAACATAAAAGTTTTTATTTAGCGCTTGGCTGCCCCCTGGTGGACACGCAGCACACAGCAATCAACTTTTTTTTTTTTTTTTCCTTTACGTTGCCTGTGCTGCAGCAGTTCCATGAACATTCCTGCCGTCCGTGTGAGACGAGTGACAATAAAACACTGAGTGTTAATTTCTGTTTTCCTCGGATTACAATCAAAATTGCGTTTCGAAAAGAGAAAACATCACTGGTTAAAAATAGTAGTAGCCCTGCGGTAAAATGTGCAACTCCAATACAGCAAGAGGACTGAGCGATGAGCTACTAACTCTGACGGGAGGGGTATAATGGTGATTATAGATTCACGCCGAGCCCCCGACCACCCAGATCAATAATAATAAGGCACCGTGATGGAAACAAAGATTTAAGGCAAAGGGTTAAAAGTCCAATTTCGTGGATATTAGGAGGAGGCGAGAAGGCACACATTTTGTAATACGAGGTGCGCACTTAGCTTATTATGTGTGCTCAGTCATCCAATCAGATAGCCCCATACAAGCACATATGGCTGGATGCCAGACTAGCGGACATTCTAGACTATTGGACATCCAAACAAACAATTAAAGATTAGGATAGTCCTGCATTCAATAATCCATCCCCTTTTGCCTTGCATTTGGGTACATGCCAGATCAAAAGATTTGCCGAACGATTGGAATTTAGACCCAAAAAACTGAGAAAAGTGCACTTTCAGAACTCCCAGACCTAAAGATTGGCACCCTGCTTGTATGTTACGCGTCATCCTACGATATCCGTCGCTAGAAGGCACTTTGCACCTCCACAAATCAGAGCAGCGGGGACGAGAGGTCCGGAGTCTTCGGATCCATATTGCATTTCACAGAGCAGCCCGGTCACCGTTCAGACTGAGGGCGACGTGTCAAACTAAAAAGACCGGAAAAGTTCCCCCAAAACCCAAGCCTATGTCGAAGCAGAATACCGAATACTACGTCCCCCAGATTTTCTGACACTTCTGTGGTTCTATGGTCCCTAAAATGTCCTTACTTTACAACTTTTAAAAAAAAAAAAAAAATTCCCAAAATTTCAAACAATCCTAAAATCAAAATCTGAAAAATTTGCAGAATTATTTTTCACGATTACGAGTGATTAAGACGAGCAGACGGGCCGCACTGTGCCCTCCGATTAATATATCCCCCAATAGTGGATTCAAGTTATTATATGGAGATAAAAATGGGAAAAATTTTCCCAAAATGCACATTTCTCATAGAAAAATAAAAAATGGTAAAAAGAAAAATTTGAAAAAAAAAAAAAAAAAAAAAAAAAAAAAAAAGACAGCGTCCAGCTGGCACCAGTTCAATCCCAACTGTGTCCAGCACAAAGGGAGACCACCCAGTGTGTGATGTGCCCACCGTGCCCCCCGTGCTACTACACCCTACATTCCACAAGAGAACAACAAAAGTAAAAACAACAATTCCCAGCGACTGCAGCCATCCTAATAATCACAACACACAAACCTGTGAATCATTAATACTTTTCCTTGCACCCCCGTATTGGCAGCAGGTCCTCAGAGGAGCAGAGAAGCTCCCATCAAGTCCAAAAACTGGGGCGGATCAATCCCACCCCATCCCCCGAAATAAGTGAAATGAATCTAAGGGAAAAAAAAAAAAAAAAATCTATGATTTGGGATAAAAGACAATGACATTTTTAGACAAATACTTGAAAATTGTCGCGATATGTTGCCTAAAAAAATAAAATGATATTTTCATTAGTTTTCAGTTTTCTAAAGTTGTGAGAAATTTTCAGTCTTTTTCGTTAATTTAAAAAAAAAAAAAAAAAAAAAAAATTCGTCAGAAATACTTAAGGGTTTTGGTATCAAAGCGGCAAAATGGGAACCACCAATCCCACGAGCACCGTGGCGTTATATATCAGGTGCTGACCCCTCCCCCAGCTGGCAGCGGTAGTAGAGGCCACGCCCACTCTCCTGTCTTTCCACAGTTCGGCGCTGCGGTGAGTGCGCGCTACGGTAAGAAGCCCTGCCCCCTGGCAGTCACTAGCTGGCAGTCCTGAGCTGCTTTAGAGCGCTGTACACGTCGTCCACTCGGCTCAACTTCTCAAAGAAGGGGATGAGGTCCAGCAGCTCCGTGTCGTTCATGTCGTCAAACCAGGACACAACGGGGACCTGCGGAGGACAAAGCAGTCATTTATTGGCCGCGGCGATCACTCCTAGTCCAAGAAAACGGAAAACTCATACAATTGTCGGTTCCCCATCGTGTCCTTGATCCATGACACTTCCCCTCGTGAAAAGGCGCTGCTGACAATAGAGATGATTTTTAGGCCGCCATCAGCCGCCAAAGGGCAAGGATCGGGCTCCTGGGAACGTTCATTAGGCTGATCACCGGCCCATAGAAAAGGGGCAACTCACGGCATCACGACTCCTGTGCCAGCGCACTGTCCCGAGTCGTGTCCTGCACGGTGTTGTACCCACCGCCCCTAATGGCACCGGCCAGTTCTCTCCTATTAATCTGGACATCAGACGCTGCACAATCACACTCGTTACAAACACTGCTACATGGCAAGACACACTCTCAGCTCTGCTGCATCTGAACACTGGGGTTGGCTTTAGTAGTGCAAGGGAATTCAGTCTGTCAGAGGTAGTAGAGTCAAGTGTGTCGTATCAGATGTTACAGTCCTGCCGCAGGTCTGACAAACTAAACTCTGCTACATCTGACAAACTGTACACTGCTACATCACGACTACTTTCTACATCACACACATTTAGCTCTGCTACATATGACAGATCTCATACTGTTCAGTCAGACGTAGCAGTGATACAGGAGTGTTGAGTCTGTCAGATGTAGCAGAGTTTAGTATGTCAAATGTTGAAGTGATGCAGCACACTCATAAATGCTACATGACATACTGAACACTGCTACATCTGATGGGGTGCAGGTGTTGAGTCTATTGGATGTAGTAGAGATTAGCATGTCAGATGTAGTGATGTGCTGCATCACTTCTATAACTTGGACAGGATAAACTCTGCCGCCGCCGCCGCACTCCCGACAGGATAAACTCTGCCGCCGCACTCCCGACAGGATAAACTCTGCCGCCGCCGCCGCACTCCCGACAGGATAAACTCTCCCGCCGCCGCAGCACTCCCGACAGGATAAACTCTGCCGCCGCCGCCGCAGCACTCCCGACAGGATAAACTCTGCCGCCGCCGCAGCACTCCCGACAGGATAAACTCTGCCGCCGCCGCAGCACTCCCGACAGGATAAACTCTGCCGCCGCCGCAGCACTCCCGACAGGATAAACCCTGCCGCCGCCGCAGCACTCCCGACAGGATAAACCCTGCCGCCGCCGCAGCACTCCCGACAGGATAAACCCTGCCGCCGCCGCAGCACTCCCGACAGGATAAACTCTGCCGCCGCCGCAGCACTCCCGACAGGATAAACTCTGCCGCCGCCGCAGCACTCCCGACAGGATAAACTCTGCTTAATCACTACAATGTATGACAGGACAAAGGAGTCAGATGTAGCAGAGTGTGGTATGTCACGTGTAGTCGTGTTTCAGCACAGTCAGCATTGCTACATATGAAGCATATGGGAAACAACCCAAAGTATTGGGGTCCATCACTAGGAATCAGCGGTGACAATCGCAATTGTTCACAATGCAGCCCGATAAACACACGGCCAAATCTAAGCCGCCCCATAACGATGGCTGCCACTAGAGGCTTGTTAACCCTTTAATGACAAACCTTCCCTGAGAGGCCCTGACAGTCTGGCTAAGTCCACAGCTTCTTAAAGTGACAGGAGCCCTGTAATAGGTCTTACCGCGTTTTCCGGATGGAAGATGTAGGAAGCCGGGGAGTTGTCAATAATAACCAATTTATTCAGGTCCCTGCCCAGTCGGCTCAGGTCCTTGACATAATTCCCCCTGTGGAAGGCACAAGATTCCCGGAAAAGGCGGGCTCGAAACGCTCCCCATTTATCCAGCAGATCTGCAACTGGGTCAGCGTACTGCAAGCAACAAAAGACGGAGAGTAAGAGTGAGCAGAGGATCCACATAACTGTCAGCGGTGGAGCACACGGGCTCGGACCACCACCTCCAATGTATTGGGACTATGGTCTGCTGTAGGGACCATCAGCAGTAGGATATGGAGGTACATGAATCCCACCAAGGTGATTTCATATGTTTTGAATGGACTTCCCCTTAAAGGCTCACCTTTGCCAGGCTCGCGGTGAATAGGATGCACTCAAACATCTCCCCCATTCGTCTCAGGAACTCGTCCACGTGAGGCCTCTTTAACACGTAAACCTAGAAGAGGGATGGGAGAGCGTTAGAAGAACCAGGAGACAATAGAGATCAAAGTCCAGGAGTCTGGGGATAAAAAGATCGGAGCGGGAGGTCATTGAGGCTGCAGAATAGTGAGTGCAGCTCTGGGGTATAATACAGGATGCAACTCAGGATCAGTAATGTAATGTATGTACACAGTGACTGCACAAGCAGAATAGTGAGTGCAGCTCTGGAGTATAATAGAGGATGTAACTCAGGATGAGTAATGTAATGTATGTACACAGTGACTGCACCAGCAGAATAGTGAGTGCAGCTCTGTAGTATAATACAGGATGTAACTCAGGATCAGTAATGTAATGTATGTACAGAGTGACTGCACCAGCAGAATAGTGAGTGCAGCTCTGGAGTATAATACAGGATGTTACTCAGGATCAGTAATGTATGTACACAGTGACTGCACCAGCAGAATAGTGAGTGCAGCTCTGGAGTATAATACAGGATGTTACTCAGGATCAGTAATGTATGTACACAGTGACTGCACCAGCAGAATAGTGAGTGCAGCTCTGGAGTATAATAGAGAATGTAACTCAGGATCGGTAATGTAATGTATGTACACAGTGACTGCACCAGCAGAATAGTGAGTGCAGCTCTGGAGTATAATACAGTATGTAACTCAGGAGGATCAGTAATGTAATGTATGTACAGAGTGACTGCACTAGCAGAATAAGGAGTGCAGCTCTGGAGTATAATACAGGATGTTACTCAGGATCAGTATTGTATGTACACAGTGACTGCACCAGCAGAATAGTGAGTGCAGCTCTGGAGTATAATACAGGAAGCAGTGCAGAATCAGCATGCCAAAATGTGTTTTCAGGATCTGGTTGTTTGTGGCCGGCGCTAACCACAAGTAATCAAGAATAGGCTGAAAGACACTACACAGCCTATCCTGGATTACTTGAAGCTAGCAGCGGTCCTAGAAGGTGAGACGGACATCTGGACAATCTTCAGACTGTGGTCAGGCGGATTACAATTCCTCCCTGAAATTTGGACGGTTACATGATAAATAAAAAGAGGGGCGATGATTTACCTGGTGAACCGTTCCATCAATCTCAACAGGAATGATAAAGTCGGCGTTATTGACCGGCTGAAAAAATAAATAAAATACAAGTAAACCATGTTCAGGAAAACATTGATGCTTTCTTATTTACAAAAACATTACCCCTTCCGTCCACAGGTTGTGTCTGGTACTGCAATTCAATAGAACTGATCTGCAATACCAGACACAACCCACAGAGAGGGTGGCGCTGTGCTTATGTCTTTCACCATTTCGATATACATGCTCGCTGGTAGCAAATGGAAACATTACTGGTTACACATGAAATCTGAAAATCTTTTCCGGATCTTGTGCTACAGCGTGATATAAGCGATGCTTTGCATCAGTGACAAGCCGAAGCCTTTGGTTTACATTTACTGACAGCAAACAAAGAGTTTAGATATTAGAAAGAGGCAGAACTTTCCAGCTCGGCTTCATTCACACTGGACCGGACTGATCAGAATGATTCCGACTCGTAGATCCCGGTACAATAGTTTACCTTAAATGAACTGTGAACTAACGTCTCATCCAGATCAATGACCACACAGATCTTGCCGGCATCCTGCGGCTTCACCTCTGGCAGAAGATATTTAGTCGCCTAAAATGTCAAAAACAAAAACTTTAGAAACTTTCCATTGTGTCTCAATGATAGAGAAAATGAACAGCAGCAATAGCAGGAATTCCAGGACAGTTCCTGCCTTCTCCACTAGATGGTGCTGTATGAATGTCATCCTGGAGAGACCTGAGTAATTAGAACAAGGTGCAATATTCCCCTGTGATCTAGAAAAGGTAATTAGTGCTGAGAGGAGGATGTGAGCAGATTCCCCAATTTACAGATCTTCTCTGTAGGCTTCATTCACACATCCGTGTAACACGTCCTGGCGTTTGTTGCATGCACATCAGCTTTAAGAACGGGTCTGTGACACTCAGAGCAGGTCCTAATCTCATCACATGTTGTGGATCAGACCCGACCATTAGAGCCTATGGCGATGTGTGAAACATGGATGAATCAAGGGAGACTGACTGAACTTCGGAGATGCATTCTAGTTTCATCCATTGTCAAATGATACATTGCTAAGAGTCAATGGATAAAAAACTAAAGAGTTCAGACCGTTTATACCAACTTCACAGAAAAAAAGAAAGGGATGAGAAAAAGCAACTGAGAGAACACCTGAGAGAACACAAGTCTGTTTCTCTTTGATGGTTAAACTCACATGAATGTAACTTAATTCTGCAAGTTGATTAAGAGCTGACATCTCACTACAACAGGCCATAGGATAGTCCTATTAGGCTGAGTGCAGACGGACTTTTTAGCCCTGCGGATTTCTTCCATTTTTCCTGCAGTTTTATTGCGGTTTTTGTGCGGTTTTCCCCCTGTGGATTTGGTGACAGGGGAGATGGAAAACCGCACAAAAGAAGTAACATGCTGCGGATTTTGTACCGCGGAAAAATCCGCAGCGTCTGCACAGCAGTTTTTTTTTTTTTTCATTGATTTTAAGGCTACTGTACATCACAATGCGGATATGCAACGTTTCCGCGCGGTAAAATCTTCTACGGATCTGCTGCAAATCTGCATCGTGTGCACACAGCCTTAGAGAAAATAATGTGTGTGCTAAAGACAGTCATTCTAGGTTACTCATCTGCCAATCCGAAATATGTGAGCCTTGTTATTTAAAAGGAATGCTTACATCAAATCCAGAGCTGCACTCACTATTCTGCTGGTGCAGTCACTGTGTACATACATTACATTACTAATCCTGAGTTACATCCTGTATTATACTCCAGAGCTGCGCTCACTATTCTGCTGGTGCAGTCACTGTGTACATGCATTACTGATCCTGAGTTACATCCTGTATTATACTCCAGAGCTGCACTCACTATTCTGCTGGTGCAGTCACTGTGTACATACATTACTGATCCTGAGTTACCTCCTGTATTATACTCCAGAGCTGCACTCACTATTCTGCTGGTGCAGTCACTGTGTACATACATTATATTACTGATCCTGAGTTACATCCTGTATTATACCCCAGAGCTGCACTCACTATTCTGCTGGTGCAGTCACTGTGTACATACATTACTGATCCTGAGTTACATCCTGTATTATACTCCAGAGCTGCACTCACTATTCTGCTGGTGCAGTCACTGTGTACATACATTACTGATCCTGAGTTACATCCTGTATTATACTCCAGAGCTGCACTCACTATTCTGCTGGTGCAGTCACTGTGGATATACATTACTGATCCTGAGTTACCTCCTGTATTATACTCCAGAGCTGCACTCACTATTCTGCTGGTGCAGTCACTGTGTACATACATTACATTACTGATCCTGAGTTACATCCTGTTTTATACTCCAGAGCTGCACTCAATATTCTGCTGGTGCAGTCACTGTGTACATACATTACATTACTGATCCTGAGTTACATCCTGTATTATACCCCAGAGCTGGACTCACTATTCTGCTGGTGCAGTCACTGTGTACATACATTACATTACTGATCCTGAGTTACATCCTGTATTATACCCCAGAGCTGCACTCACTATTCTGCTGGTGCAGTCACTGTGTACATACATTACTGATCCTGAGTTACATCCTGTATTATACCCCAGAGCTGCACTCACTATTCTGCTGGTGCAGTCACTGTGTACATACATTACTGATCCTGAGTTACATCCTGTATTATACTCCAGAGCTGCACTCACTATTCTGCTGGTGCAGTCACTGTGTACATACATTACTGATCCTGAGTTACATCCTGTATTATACTCCAGAGCTGCACTCACTATTCTGCTGGTGCAGTCACTGTGGATATACATTACTGATCCTGAGTTACCTCCTGTATTATACTCCAGAGCTGCACTCACTATTCTGCTGGTGCAGTCACTGTGTACATACATTACATTACTGATCCCGAGTTACATCCTGTATTATACTCCAGAGCTGCACTCACTATTCTGCTGGTGCAGTCACTGTGGATATACATTACTGATCCTGAGTTACCTCCTGTATTATACTCCAGAGCTGCACTCACTATTCTGCTGGTGCAGTCACTGTGTACATACTGTACATTACTGATCCTGAGTTACATCCTGTATTATACTCCAGAGCTGCACTCAATATTCTGCTGGTGCAGTCACTGTGTACATACATTACATTACTGATCCTGAGTTACATCCTGTATTATACCCCAGAGCTGCACTCACTATTCTGCTGGTGCAGTCACTATGTACATACATTACTGATCCTGAGTTACATCCTGCTGCACGATGGATCGATTTCCAGTCCCCAAATCATGGAAGGGAATTGTTATTCTTGCAATTCCTTTGCACATTTTAGGGTAAGTTCCTACCGTCAGTAAACGCTGTGTTCATCCGCAATGTCCAACTCGCAGCGGCCAGATGTTACAGCAGAGGATGGGATTTCAAAAAATCCCATCTCCACTCTGCGTGCAGGGATGCCTCCGGTGACGGACACACGGCGCGTCTTTCCAGACCACAGCATGGCTATTTATCACCAGTGTACTGTATTGGACCCGGTGATTCTGTACAGTTCAATGAACACATGCGGAATCACCGGCGTTCACAAGCCGGCAGTGGACGTGTGCTGCGTCCACAGTGCTGCCGGTTACTGACTTTCAGAAGTGGTCACATGACCCCGCGGCACATACAAGGGGCAGCGCTCACCTTAGGGACCGATCCATTCTCTTCTGGTAGGAGGGGGGCATTGTTATTAACAGGAAGGGGCTCAGTGTCCTCCTGACACAGACAGCAGAAGAGCGAGTGGAAGATGCTGCGACTCCGAGGCTTCTTGGAGGAGGAAGAGCTGTGGACACCTGGGGATAAAGAAAAGTAGGATATGAACCAGGGGAGCGAGACCCCAATATCTTGACATCATTAACCCTGTAGTTCCTTCAAGTGACTAGATTAATGGACCAGACAGCGGCCGGACCAGGAGGGATTACTGCGTCCTTAAGAGATGAGCGCGGATCATCGCACCGTAATCTGACTGCGGCTAACAAGATGTAATTAAATAGGAAAGATGGAGGCGGCAACAGCAGACAGCAATCCGGATCCACACCTGTGTATCTAATCCTATTGTGTCTGACACTGTCTGCTGAGCCGTGTATCTAATCCTATCCTGTGTGATACTGTCTGCTGAGCCGTGTATCTAATCCTATCCTGTGTGATACTGTCTGCTGAGCCGTGTATCTAATCCTATCCTGTGTGATACTGTCTGCTGAGCCGTGTATCTAATCCTCTCCTGTGTGATACTGACTGCTGAGCCGTGTATCTAATCCTATCCTGTGTGATAGTGACTGCTGAGCTGTGTATCTAATCCTATCCTGTGTGATACTGACTTCTGAGCTGTATCTAATCTGAACATGCACATTACACAATCGCAGCACCACATAGCGCTTTCTCTGTGTATCGGCTGACGCTGGACGTGCGCTGATCCACGATTGCGTTATGTTGTTAAAATTGCAGAGTTCAGCTCTTGACCTCCCAGGAATGTGACTGCAGCACTAGTTAATGCCCAACATACTGGTTTAACTCCTTCCACCACCTTGATATATGGCCCAGGAGGCGGCACCTGCACATAAAAGTCAATAAAAGTCACAGGCCAAACAAGGGCAGGACCGGCCGATGCAGAGCCCGGGGTGTCATCAGGACCGCATCATTGTACCTCAGTGGCAGTGAAGGGGTTACTCACCGCTCCGGTTAATCAATAACCAAAGCTACAATCTAGGATTTGGCAAATGTTTAAAGTTACCAACTGGCATGCGACAACATGCCCTGACGTGCGACAACATGGCCCCGTGGGCATCTAGCCATGCGCTGTGTAGTCAGAGTAAATGGTGGTGCAAACAATGGGTAAAGCGACAAATGGGAGGGGAATCAGGAAATGAAGGCAGGAAGTAAATCAGGTGTCGATCGGTAGCGATCGCCATTGATCTTTTGACAAAAGTGACGCAAATGCGGAAACGTTACATCCGCCATCTGTGAAAAATCATATGGTGCACCGAGTGTCGTCAGCCGAGACCCCTTGCCATATTTTTGTTTCCCCTTTTTGAAGGCGACAAGAGAAAACTGCACGTTAACAAACGGGTCAAATATTCTTATGGCGCCTTCCACCCCGGACACAGATCCTGGCGAGGTCGCGCTGCCGCAGTGTGCGGAGAGACAACATAAGGACACATTCACACCGTCAGTATTTTAGATCAGTATTTGTAAACCAAAATCAGGAGAGGAAAAGTCTAATAGAAACAGTCACCACTTCTGGATTTATCACTCCTGGTTTTGGCTACAAATACTGATGTCAAATACTGACCGTGTGAACGTGGCCTAAGGCCGGGGTCACACTTGCGAGTGTGATGCGAGAAGCTCGCACGAGTCTGCTGCCGGCACTCGAGACCGGAGCGTGCGGCTGTATGTATTTCTATGCAGCTGAACGCTCCGGTCTGAACCGCTGGCGGCAGTGCCGGGTATTGATGCGCGAGTTTCTCACATCAAACTCACAAGTGTGACTCCGGCCTAACAGTAAGATTCCAGGCTGAATCCGAGGCACTGGACCATAAAGTCGGCCATATTTTTTTTTTTTTTTTTCATAAAAAGATCTAATATTAATTACCAGGTGTCACATATGGAGGGCGCCGGTGGTGAAACGCAGCGGGGGTCATTGGCCAAGAAACCCACAACCAGCTCCGAACCCAACATGAACGGATGAGGAAACAAATGTGAAGGGTTCATGGCAATAGATCCACAGTTAAACAAGATGGGATCCCATCCATCATTTCATAGAAAGGGGATGAAAGAGACCCCAAGCAAAAGAAAATGGAGAGGTAGAACGTTTTATTACTCTGCAGCTCTCCAGCACACGTGGAACTACAATTCCCATTATGCTCAGTCAGTCTACAAGAGGCCATAAACCAGACCGTCTGCGGAATCTCATCTGCCCGCACCTCGCTGTGAGACAACTTACTGCCGCAGTCGCCCTTCCCCACCGCGCAGTAGGGGACCAGCATGGCTGGCCTGAAATAGGTGTCTGCAAGTCTGCTGTTCTCTGTTATCAGCCACTTCAGGCTTGATTAGAGGAAAGGAGAATGTAGGCTGGAAGGAAACGCGGAGCCTTCTGTGCCCCCGCCTTGTCTTATGTCACCATTTACATCCATTAACACTTTATACAGAGAAGTTGTGGGCCGCACGTAGTGACGAGCAAGCGCGCTCCGATGTCGGGTTCTCGTGCTCGGGTGTTATCCTAGTATCTCGGGTAATATGTTCTAGTCTGTGCGGCTGCATGATTCATGGATGTTAGACAGCCGCAGCACATGTGCGGACTGCCAGTTAGGCCTGTTTGTTAGGCAATCCCTGCATTAGTTATGGCCACGAATCATGCAGCCACGGGGACCCGAACATATTACTGGAGCACGCCCAAAATGCTTGGATAACACCATATCTGAGCACGCTCGCTCTTCACTAGCCACAGGTCTTGCTCTGTGAATTCTGGGTTTTCCTCTGGCTTCATCTACCCCAGTGTATAACCTCCGGCCCCCGACCATGGCGTCTGCCTTTACAAACGTGACAGATCGGCCGGTGATGCAGAGCTCACTGATACCAGCACGGTCCTGTAATTGAAGCCGGCGGGGTAACAAGTCCGTCCATTTCTTCCTCCATCACCTGTGAGTGATATTATGTTGAAGTGTAAGGAACTGCAGCAACTTGGCCACAAAGTGGAGACCCCATAACATTACAGAGCCGGGGGGCCGAGTGCTGAGAACCATAGGGAAGAAAAAGAAAATTCACTACCACTCTACTGCCCCCATAACTGCAGACTCCAGACCCCCTCTGGTATCACCACAAACACTGCGCCCCCGCCGGGAGCTTCATGGCCGAGCAGCTGCATGCAGCCGTACATCACCAAGCACAATGCCGAGCGTCGGATGGAGTGGTGTAAAGCTGCCACCACTGGACTCTGGAGGAGACGTGTTCTGTGCAGTGACGGATCGCACTTCTCTCTCTGCGGCTGATGGAGGAGTCTGGGTTTTGTGATTCCAGGAGGACGTTACCCCCTGACTGCATTGTGCCCCCTGTACAGATGCTGGAGGAGGATAATGCTATGGGCTGTTATCAGGGGGCGGCCGCGGACCCTCAGCTCCAGTGAAGGGAAATCATAATCATCAGCACAAGACATTGTGGACAATTGTAGCTTCAGCTTTGTGGGAACAGTTTGGGGAAGACCCTCATCTGCCCCCATGACTGTGCCCAGCGCACAAGCTCCATACAGACATGGAGGAGAACATGAGCGGCCGCACAGAGCCCGGACCCCATCCATCGCAGGGGGATGACATAGCGGAGATGGCGGTGCAGTAATAAGCTGCTGCTGTCGGTGTTACTGACCCGATAATAGATGTTTGCAGCGTTTATAAATCAGCAAAATTCTTCTAATTCATTAGGGAAATTATTTTTGGATGGAAAAACATAGAAAAGCCGGAGCCTCGTGTGAAACATGGAAGACATAATACGAGGCGGCGGCTGCTCGTGTTCGGCAGTGGGGACCCCCTCCCTTTCCGTCTCCAAACTTTCATTCATCTGCTGACTATAAAGTATCCTAAGGACGCCCCCGCTCCAGTTTCCATGACACCCCAATGTTTTTCTTTCTCTCCATCTTCCTTTATCTCCCACGATGCTCTGCTGCTGAGAACAGCCATTACTGCCCCCCCTGTCCGGCAGCCGTATCCGGCCTTTGCAGCCCTGCCAGAATACACAGACAGAGGAAGACCTTGGAGCCGAGAATATTAAACAGCTATCCGGGCTCGTATTCCTGGCGGCCATTCTGGGAAAGACAGGATTAAAACCACCGTTCAGACAGTCTATACAGTGTACTACAGAGCCTGGCATCGGAGGGACCACTACTACTATGACTGCAACGATGAAGGAGGATGAGAGTGCAGCTTTGGAAGTGACTGGAGTAGAACATGTAAATAAAGCTAGCTAGGCCTCATATCAAAACTGGGTTGTCTCAAACAACCAATCACAGAACAGCTTACATTTCACCAGAGCTGTTTAAATAATGAAAGCTACGCTGCGATACGTTGCTATGGGCATTAAAGACAGAAGACCTTAGTTGTGCCCCTAGCAACCAATCATGGAGCAGCTTTCATTTTATTTGCGCAGTTTGAATAATAAAAGCTGCGCAGTGATTGGTTGCTTTGTTCATCTGTTTTGATATATGACGGTTATTGTCTGGTGAAGGTAAAGTTGCGCTGGGATTGGTTGCTAAGGGCAATAAAGACAGCGTTTCCAATCGCCAGTTTTGACAATCGACCCCATTATATCCAGAGTTACTTAGCTTTTTTGCGTGGACTTCACCTGTACAATAGTCTATTAGGGTATCAGATAGTCTGACATTCGACTGCTGTCCTATCATGCTTTTTCCACCATGCTTCACACTGCAGCTTAATTTAATAACTGTACATAAGTACAAGCTGAGCAGGAAGTCGGTGCATGTAGAGATTACAATCATTCTGCAATAAAAACGGACAAGGAATTAATAAATAGAAAAGGATTATAAAAAAGCGGTTATTGGTGTCAGAGGGGAGGGGCCTCAACAAAGGGGAGGGGCCTGGAGAAGAGAAATGAGCACAGATTTCCGTCACACCTTATGGGAGAACAATAAAGCAGACGTCACATGAGGAAGTGATGGCCGATAACCCCGGGGTCACATATGAAACCTTCCGTGAATGTGCAGCACACAAACAGCGAGCAATAGACCCCAAATAACAGCGTGTCGCCAGCGCTCCCAGAATATGTCTGCACCTCAGTATATATCATTCTGGAGTGTACGGGCGGCCATACTGGGGTCACCCAGAAGATGATTCATAGGATTTATAGGGGGAAATTACCAGAACAGATATCCTGAGACCACAGAAATCGTGTGTCTAATCTACAGCACCATCGCTCTACAGTACCCCAAATGTCTGCATCCTCACCCCGTACCCCGAGGGTCGGCATCCTCACCCCAAACGTCGGCATCCTCACCCCAAACCCCAAATGTCAGCATCCTCACCCCAAACGTCTGCATCCTCACCCAGTACCCCGAGGGTTGGCATCCTCACCCCGTACCCCAAATGTCGGCATCCTCACCCCGTACCCCAAATCTCAAATATCAGCGTCATTATCCCGTTTCCTGAGTGTCAGGGTCTCATTATCCTGTACCCCACATGCCAATGTTATTATACCGTACCCAAGTGTCTGTATCATTATTTCATACCCCAATTGTCACTTTATCATTATCCTGTACACCCCAAGTGTCAGGGTCTCATTATCTTGTACCCCACATGTCAGCTTTATTATAGACCGCACCTGAGAGTCAGATGCATTATCCTGTACCGGATAATGACACTGATGCTTGGGGTACATGACACTGACACTGGGGGTACAGGATAATGAATTTGACACTCGGGTACTTGCGGTATGAAATAATGATACACAGACACTTGGGTACGGCATAATGACACTGACATATGGGGTACAGGATAATGAGACCCTGACACTCGGGGAATGGGATAATGACGCTGATAATTGAGGTACAGGATACCGACACTCGGGGTACTGGGTAAGCAGGGCTGTGGAGTTGGAGTCGTGGAGTCGGAGGTTTAGCTTACCGACTCCATGGCCCTGCTGTACCCCAAGCGCCAGTGTGATTCAGTGCCCTGAACGGAAAAGGTCACAGATCGAGTCCTATCCTTACAGTAAGGGAGGACGTTGGGGATGTTATCTTTCCTATTTAGGAGGCCACTCGGGCAAGGAAGAAGTCTCCCCACAATTACACAGCAACACAAGCTCCTAGATGTTGAGTGCGCCCCCTATCATGTGGATGGGGAAGTGACTCTTGAGAATCATTTCCAGCACAATTCCTGGGTGATAAATGACAGAAGAGATATAAGGTTATAGCGACATTTATCTCTGGTCTTGACATCCGCATCGATCAGACCAAGCAGGTGAACGAGTTCTCATATAACATGTGACCCTCTCCACTCACCAATCACCATGTAGCCATGGAGAACTGCCTCTGCTGGTGCCTGGAAAAGCTGGGTGACAACCCCGGCCCATCCTAGTGGCAGCACAGCAGACATGGGATGGGCGATGCTGCCGCCAATCTGTGCAGAGTTACCACTGAGGGGTTTAGGAAGCTGGGCCATTGGCCACGATGGTTGTCACCCAGCTTTCCCAGAAGCAGAGGATGATTCCATACATTGTGCTCACATTCAGCTTAATTTCTAAAGTGTCAGAATAAACTTTTCCTGAATCCTCTGGATATTTTTCAGATCTGTAGATCATCTTCTGTTCCCTGTGGGAGCCCCATTTCATGGATGCGGAAGGAAAGGCACGGATCAGCGACACCACAAACTCAGTGCTCGCAGAAATGGGGGGAAAGGCGCCTCTTGTGCAAGTCGCTCACCTCCCTGCGTGGGCAGCAAGTGTCAACTGCAGCCACACCCGAACTCCCTGCCAGGACACAGGCAGCTAGTACAGACCACAGTATGAGCACGTGCACTGGAGACATATAGGGTTATATCCCTTTTCTGGGAAAGCTGGATAACAAACAAGGTCAATGCAGAATCCAATACTGCAAACTGCCATGAAAATTCACATCCACAAGCATTACATAAGGAGAACGAGAGGAGCACTGACACAACATACCCCACTACTATGCAAAAACAAAAACATAGGACACAACTTTTTAGGTTACTGTACCTTTAAGAAAAGCTGATTGCAGTCTGAGGAAATGTCAAAAGAGCGATTTGTCATTGACCTCGTGTTACTGTTTATGAACACAGCCATTTCCCAGAAAAGGGGCATGCACAAAATGGGAAAATTGGGGCAGAATTGCCAATCGTACAGCACCAGACCCTGTGACCAATATGTACTAAGCAGCTGGCACAAAATTTATTAATGGCGTAAAGTAATATTTTTGGTGCAAGATACTGGTATAAAAGTGAGCCAACCAAGATGTGATGAAGGAAAGCAAAAAGCGTCTGACATACCCCAAAGTGATCACAAAGCGCGGGTCACCGTGATAACATTGGCGCACATTCTGCCTGTCTTACCTCCGCTTAGCGGCCTACAATACAGAAGTATTTTTTATTACATCCGGGGGGGTTAAAACTTATACAGAGGTAAAAGATCTCACAGCTGAGGGTCTGTTACACTTTTATCCAATCAGCACAAACTTCTGATAACAGAAGCAGTTTGTTACATTTTACTGGCACTGATTCATTGTATCAACTTGGAGCCCAGACTGTTTAAAGTGGTATTCCATCTAATGATGGCATATAGATAGGACAGGCGATCACTTTATGACTTCTGGGGGTCAGACCTTTGGACCCCTGATCCTGGAAGTGGAGGAGCTGCAGCACACTGGCCCCTCCACTAATATTTGAACACCAGTACCCCCAACACAACATCTGGCTATCCAGACAGCAGTGTGGCCATATTCACCTGAATGAAGGTATGCTGCTGTTCCTCTGCACTATGGCCAAAAAATGGGTGTGAATGGCCAACAACAATACATCAGCGCCAAGACACTTTCACCAGGGGCAGTCCGATCAGAAAAGGATCATCTGAGTGACGCTATTAATTTATATGATTAATTACACTTTTACATATTGTAAATGCCAAAAAAAAAAAAAAAAAAAAAAAGATGATGTGGACCTGCAAGGACATGGGTGTTTAGGATGAATTTTCGGGGACCATTTTTACATGGGCGGAATTGTACTTATATTCTTGTACATAGGGGGAGTATTATAGTAGTTATATTACTGTATATAGGAGCAGTATTATAGGAGTTATATTCTTGTATATAGGGGGCAGTATTATAGTAGTTATGTTCTTATACATAGGGACAGTATTATAGTAGTTATATTCTTGTACATAGGAGCAGTATTATAGTAGTTGTATTCTTGTACATAGGAGCAGTATTATAGTAGTTATATTCTTGTACATAGGGAGCAGTATTATAGTAGTTATATTCTTGTACATAGGGGCAGTATTATAGTAGTTATATTCTTGTACATAGGAGCAGTATTATAGTAGTTATATTCTTGTACATAGGAGCAGTATTATAGTGGAAATTCTCTCTTGGATCTCTCTGCAGCATTCGACACTGTGGATCATCAGCTCCTCCTCACTATGCTCCGCTCCATCGGCATCAAGGACACCGTTCTCTCCTGGTTCTCCTCCTATCTCTCTGACCGCTCCTTTACTGTATCTTTTGCCAGTTCCTCCTCCTCTCACCTTCCCCTTACTGTTGGGGTTCCTCAAGGATCGGTTCTAAGCCCCCTCCTCTTCACCTTGTACACTGGCCCTCTTGGTCAAACAATCAGTAGATTTGGTTTCCAGTACCATCTCTATGCTGATGACACCCAATTATACAGTTGTGGCCAAAAGTATTGACACCTCTGCAATTCTGTCAGATAATACTCAGTTTCTTCCTGAAAATGATTGCAAACACAAATTCTTTTGTATTATTATCTTCATTTAATTTGTCTTAAATGAAAAAACACAAAAAGAATTGTCCTAAAGCCAAATTGGATATAATTCCACACCAAACATAAAAAAAGAGGGTGGACAAAAGTATTGGCACTGTTCAAAAAATCATGTGATGCTTCTCTAATTTCATCACCTGTAACTTACCTGTGGCACCTAACAGGTGCTGGCAATAACTAAATCACACTTGCAGCCAGTTGACATGGATTAAAGTTGACTCAACCTCTGTCCTGTGTCCTTGTGTGTACCACATTGAGCATAGAGAAAAGAAAGAAGACCAAAGAACTGTCTGAGTACTTGAGAAACCAAATTGTGAGGAAGCATGAGCGATCTCAAGGCTACAAGTCCATCTCCAAAGACCTGAATGTTCCTGTGTCTACCGTGCGCAGTGTCATCAAGAAGTGTAAAGCCCATGGCACTGTGGCTAACCTCCCTAGATATGGACGGAAAAGAAAAATTGACAAGAGATTTCAACGCAAGATTGTGCGGATGTTGGATAAAGAACCTCGACTAACATCCAAACAAGTTCAAGCTGCCCTATAGTCCGAGGGTACAACAGTGTTAACCCATACTATCCATCGGCGTCTGAATGAAAAGGGACTGTATGGTAGGAGACCCAGGAAGACCCCACTTCTTACCCCGAGACATAAAAAAGCCAGGCTGGAGTTTGCCAAAACTTACCTGAAAAAGCCTAAAACGTTTTGGAAGAATGTTCTCTGGTCAGATGAGACAAAAGTAGAGCTTTTTGGGCAAAGGCATCAACATAGAGTTTACAGGAGAAAAAAAGAGGCATTCAAAGAAAAAGAACACGGTCCCTACAATCAAACATGGCGGAGGTTCCCTGATGTTTTGGGGTTGCTTTGCTGCCTCTGGCACCGGACTGCTTGACCGTGTGCACGGCATTATGAAGTCTGAAGACTACCAACAAATTTTGCAGCATAATGTAGGGCCCAGTGTAAGAAAGCTGGGTCTCCCTCAGAGGTCATGGGTCTTCCAGCAGGACAATGACCCAAAACACACTTCAAAAAGCACTAGAAAATGGTTTGAGAGAAAGCACTGGAGACTTCTAAGGTGGCCAGCAATGAGTCCAGACCTGAATCAAATAGAACACCTGTGGAGAGATCTAAAAAATGGCAGTTTGGAGAAGGCACCCTTCAAATATCAGGGACCTGGAGCAGTTTGCCAAAGAAGAATGGTCTAAAATTCCAGCAGCGCATTGTAAGAAACTCATTGATGGTTACCGGAAGCGGTTGGTCGCAGTTATTTTGGCTAAAGGTTGTGCAACCAAGTATTAGGCTGAGGGTGCCAATACTTTTGTCTGGTCCATTTTTTGAAGTTTTGTGTGAAATGATCAATGTTTTGCTTCATTCTCTTTTGTGTTTTTTCATTTAAGAAAAATTAAATTAAGATAATACCAAAGAATTTGTGTTTGTAATCATTTTCAAGAAGAAACTGAGCATTATCTGACAGAATTGCAGGGGTGTCAATACTTTTGGCCACAACTGTATGCTTCTTCTCCTGACATCACGCTAGCCTTTCTAGAAAACACCGGCGATTGTCTAAACGCTGTGTCTAACATCATGTCCTCACTATATCTGAAACTGAACCTGTCAAAGACTGAACTCCTTGTGTTTCCTCCCTCTACTAATGTACCTATACCCGACACTGCTATTTCCGTGTGTGGTTCCACTATTACTCCCCAGGAACATGCCCGCTGTCTTGGGGTCATACTTGACTCCGAGCTTTCCTTTGTTCCCCACATTCGATCACTGGCTCGCTCTTGTCATCTGCACCTCAAAAACATTTCTAGAATTCGACCTTTTCTTACTTTTGACTCTGCAAAAACTCTTACTGTTTCTCTTATTCATTCTCGTCTATTGTAACTCCCTTCTAATCGGTCTCCCTCTTACCAAACTCTCCCCTCTCCAATCTGTCTTGAATGCTGCAGCCAGGATCATATTCCTCACCAATCGTTACACCGATGCCTCTACCTTGTGCCTGTCATTACACTGGCTACCCATCCACTCCAGAATCCAGTATAAACCTATTACCCTCACCCACAAAGCCCTCCATGGCTCAGCACCACCCTACATCTCCTCCCTTGTTTCAGTCTACCACCCTAACCGTGCCCTCCGTTCTGCTGATGACCTGAGGTTAGCATCCTCAATAATCAGAACCTCCCACTCCCGCTTCCAAGACTTTACACGTGCTGCGGCAATTTTTTGGAATGCAATACCCAGGTCAATACGATTAGTCCCCAATCCCCACAATTTTAAGCGTGCCCTGAAAACGCATTTATTCAGACTGGCCTATCGCCTCATCACATTAACCTAATCTATCCCTGTGTGGCACAGCCAAAAGTTTTACCATAAACAGGTTCCCCGCATCATGTTCCCACATGCTTTATGCCTCCATTAGCCCTCTGTGTCTGTACTGTTACACACTTAACATTATGGCTGGTCCATACAATCAGGGCAACTGTTACCACCCACCTTTCGTGTCTACCTCTTTCCTCATAGACTGTAAGCTTGCGAGCAGGGCCCTCACTCCTCTTGGTATTTGTTATAATCTACTGTATGTGATTATTGTTATGCTGTAATGTCTATTGTCTGTACAAATCCCCTCTGAAATGTAAAGTGCTGCGGAATATGTCGGCGCTATATAAATAAAATTTATTATTATTATAGTAGTTCTATTCTTGTACATAGGGGCAGTATTATAGTAGCTATATTCTTATACATAGGGGCAGTATTATAGTAGTTATATTCTTGTACATAACGCGATCAGAATATGACAGTAGCATTAACGCTATGTGAACCTGGCCTTATAATGGTTACATACTTGTACATAGGGAGGAGTATTATAGTAGTTACATTCTTGTACATAGGTGCAGTATTATAGTAGTTATATTCTTGTACCTAGGTGCAGTATTATAGTAGTTATATTCTTGTACCTAGGTGCAGTATTATAGTAGTTATATTCTTGTACCTAGGTGCAGTATTATAGTAGTTATATTCTTGTACATAGGGGGTAGTATTATAGTAGTTATATTCTTGTACATAGGGGCAGTATTATAGTAGTTATATTCTTGTACCTAGGTGCAGTATTATAGTAGTTATATTCTTGTACCTAGGTGCAGTATTATAGTAGTTATATTCTTGTACCTAGGTGCAGTATTATAGTAGTTATATTCTTGTACCTAGGTGCAGTATTATAGTAGTTATATTCTTGTACATAGGGGGTAGTATTATAGTAGTTATATTCTTGTACATAGGGGCAGTATTATAGTAGTTATATTCTTGTACATAGGGGCAGTATTATAGTAGTTATATTCTTGTACATAGGAGCAGTATTATAGTAGTTATATTCTTGTACATAGGGGCAGTATTATAGCAGTTATATTCTTGTACATAGGTGCAGTATTATAGTAGTTGGTGCAGGTGTATGTTATTCTGCTTAGTGTGACTTGTGTTGTAGTCTGTATATAGACCTCATATTCTCGCTCCAGGGCATGGTCCATTGTAGTTCTGTCAGTAGCATTAGTTGCATCAGATCGGTTGCTGACAGTTAGAAACCACAGTGATTTTTCCTCCCATAGATAAGATTCTGTGGTCTTTTACATCCTGATCAGACAGTAGGAAGTTCTGAACAGGACAGACCATGTATTGTGAGCCACGTTCCTGTCTACTATGAGATGTGTGGACCCTGGAGGGCACTGATGGGTTATTAAATATAAATATATATTTATTTACAAATTTTACAAATTTATTTACAAATTTATTGTCTTATGGAGGTCAATGAACCCATAGAGGTCTTAAGGCAAACATCAGTCCAAGAATAAAACTGGGTATAGAAAACCAGAAGCCAACACAAGCAGGGGAGGGGGAAATATTACTTGCAAGGAGACCCATGTACGATACTTGCTGGGCACTATACCACCCAGTACCCAGTTGTGACTCTTCACACCCATTGTCACATTGGGCTGGAGAGTCTTCCTGGGGGGGGGGGGGGATCTCTGGCATCAATGGACATTCATTAATATCAATGGGCGCTGCGTCCTTCCCGTCACTCTGGGAAGAATAAGCATTTAACTGGTGCCAATGCGATAACAGCTTATTGGGACGGGTAGAGCACATCATAGCATATATATTATATATACTAAGAGTATAAAACTTTCTCCTAAAAGAGAAGAGACATTGAAAATGGAAATGCGAATTAGATGATACAACGCGATGAGTATATGTGATTGAAGGATTCAGACAAGCGCTGTCCGGGCGCAGGGACCTTATGGATGATGGAAAGACTCAGCTTGTATTATTCATGCACCTTTCTAATCCACATACACCTCTAGAAGCGACTTACGGGCTCCCTACATTATTCATTCTGATCGGCAGCTGGAATCATCGCTTACATGACGCAATTTGCTGCCACTTCAGAAAATGTATATAAAGCCCAATGGGGAGGGTGAAAAATCGGTCACAATTTGCTAATGATTTCCGTGTCCACATCACTGGGACCCTGACTATTGCAGACCTGTAGTCTCTGACCTTATAAGCAACACTTAACCATTTGTTACAGATTTCCTGGACTGAAGAGCTGACAATCAAGCAGTGATAATTCAGACACTTTCACTTTCCGGTTCTTGTACAAAGAGGCTTTGAAGAAAAGTATTTCTGCTTTCAATTTAGTAACAAAAGGCTTCATGTGTAGAGAGCGGCGGGTCAGGACTGTGAAAACCAAAACAGTCCTCAGTGCTAGTGACCACCAGGACCCCCCAGCTGCACGGGCACCCCCAAAAACCAGAGCAAACACACATCGAATAGCAGGAGCACTCAGCGGCTGGGCCCCAGGACGCCTCCATTGCTGGACACCACATATGGGCCACAAGCCAAAAATTCCTTATTCCCTTTATTTGCTGTTTAAACAAGTTCCTGTCAGTCCCAGTGAAGAATCTGGAAGAACTGTGTCTTATCTGATCCATGGGCACAGGGATCACTAAGATCAGGGACACTTCAGGGTCAGAGGTCAATCCTGCTGAGCTGTCAACAATGTGACAGGCAGCAGAGGGTTAAATGCTGACCCTGCAGCCACCAGTGACCCTGGATCCTGCAGATGGCACGTGTGTGCCCCCAAAAGTGCCAGGACCCAGAGGCAGCCCCCTGCCTGTCACCAGAGAGGGTCCAGGACCTGTGACACATTCCACTGCCCGCCCCCTTATCTGTCAAACCCCCCTGGATAACCTGCTCAATCTATTAACTCTTCCAATGCAGGGGTGGAGAATAAATGCGGAGATGCAGGGTTGCAATGCCCAAGTGTCTTTTGAAATATTAGGGTTCACAGATAAAATACGGGGGTGAGGGGTCGGCACCGCTCAGTACAGGATACACCAACTCAAAAAAAGGAACAAACATCCAGAAGAAAAAAAGACCCCTGATAAAGAACGTGAGCAGAGGGCTGTGCACCCCCACCCTGCCCATGTGCAAGGGTAATATTGGGGGCCCCCTAGTACGTGCAGGGGTAATATTGGGGCCCCCCAGTACGTGCACTCACCTTTCTCCTGCAGGGGTAACATTGGGGGCCCCCCAGTATGTGTAGGGTTAACATTGGGGGCCCCCCAGTACGTGCACTCACCTTTCTCGTGCAGGGGTAACATTGGGGGCCCCCCAGTACGTGCAGGGGTAACATTGGGGGCCCCCCAGTATGTGCAGGGGTAACATTGGGGGCCCCCCAGTATGTGCAGGGGTAACATTGGGGGCCACCCCAGTACGTGCACTCACCTTTCTCCTGCAGGGGTAACATTGGGGGCCCCCCAGTACGTGCAGGGGTAATATTGGGGGCCCCCCCAGTACATGCAGGGGTAATATTGGGGGCCCCCCAGTACGTGCAGGGGTAACATTGGGGGCCCCCCAGTATGTGCAGGGGTAACATTGGGGGCCCCCCAGTATGTGCAGGGGTAACATTGGGGGCCACCCCAGTACGTGCACTCACCTTTCTCCTGCAGGGGGGAGCTCACATCTTCTCTGCTGACCTGGGTGAATATGGACGGATTGTCCATCACACCTCCCCGGATCTGGATCCTGCAGGAGTCCTCTCACTTCTTCCTACCTCTGGGCTTGGGGTTGGATGGAGAATTAAGGAACACAGGGCGGGAAAAGGAGAGGACGGAGGGCATGGAGGGGACGGCCACCGAGCGGGGGAAGGGGGAAAAAAAAAAGAAATAAAAAAAATAAAAACAAAAAAGGGAGATTGCTGGAAACTTTGTTACAACATGGAGTTCTCCGCTCACAGCTCGGATACAAACATGGAACCCAGAGGCGGTTTCAAGGGCCCCCAATTAAAGCGGCGATACCTCCAGCGCCCACTGGAGGCCGCTCGCTCTGCTCACACTGAGCCAATGTTATTGAATGAGGGGGAGTGAGCTCATTCCTTCCTCACCCCGGGGTCACTGCTGCAGCTGCTGCAGAAACTCTTGGACTCCCCAGTGCTGTACTGGGCACGAGGGGTAGCTTATCCCACAGCCTCCGGATCCCTCTGGGTCTGGAAAAGGACTGCAGGAAATGAGGGGCAATATTATAGTGTTAAATCAAGACCTCAACGGTCCAGGATAAAAGAGTCTCAGCGCTATATGTAAATCAAGACGTGCCGCTCAGGATGACCCTACACCGGGGGAACCAAGTGGCCCAGTGAACACTAGAGACCTATACAACAACATATTCTTTTAGTTATAGAAAAATGGCAAAAAAACAAAAGCAGATTCCCGTAGTGTGAGAGGCGCAGGAAAAGAGCGTCCAGACTATATAGATATGTTACAATTAGATATACCCTTATCCAAAACAAAGTAGCCCCTTGAGGAAGTGTGGGCGAAACGTGCGTCGGGGCAGAGGGACACTACTGATCCAGTTACACTACATATCCAGTAAGTGCTGTTTATTGAGCTAGACACTGCACCATATCCACTTACGACATTTATAGCTGACTAGCTGAAGAGCCCGGCGTTGCCCGAGCATAGTAACTGTGGTTAGTTATAACAAATTATAATGATTATCCTCCATATAGTCCATATAGTCCAGTGTTCATATACCCATCACACATCCTCCATCCCATAGGCCCGTGCCCATATACCCATCACACATCCTCCATCCCATAGTCCAGTGTCCATATACCCATCACATATCCTCCATCCCATAGTCCCATGTCCATATACCCATCATACATATCTTCCATCCCATAGTCCCGTGCCCATATACCCATCATACATATCCTCCATCCCATAGTTCCATACCCATATACCTAGTATATTATCTTTGCCATGGCAACCTATTATGACATCATCATCACCATGGCAACCATTATGACATAACCGTCACCATTGCAACTTATTATGACAATATCGTCGCCATGGCAACTATTATGACATCATCACGAGGGGCGGGGCTTGATACACACACATACACTCGTTTTTATATATATATATATATATATATAGAGAGATGCATCTTTTCTCTACTTTAGGAAGCAGCCCCCATTCTCATAGCCATGTAAATCTGTAACTCATATGCAGCACCCCTGAATTTTGGCCACAGCACATATAGTATATTTGTACATAGACTGATAGTTTTTCCCTATATATATGCACAAGCACTTTTTTTTCTATAATTACCTTATTACAGGTTATTATTATCCCACTAGAAAAACACAGTAATTCTACTTTATGCACAAGCACTTTAACACTAAACTGCCCTGTGGATATGATACTTTAACCAGCCCCATTATGGTTGTGCCTTTCAGCCCTGCTTATTTGAAAATATATACTTTCTTCGTTTTTTCCATTATTGTATCTATCTTATAAACGTCAGATTGTATAACGTTAAAGGATATTGTGCAGAGTGGGAAAAATTAATCTAAGGAGCTACTTTATGCTTTAGACTTTGCAGCACACTTCAAAAACAAGATAGACCAAACACGGCAAGTCTTTATTGCTCAACCACCACAACCCCTTTGTATACCAGACCAATGCCCAAACCCCATAACCTCCTTATCTAACATCACTGAAGGGGAGCTTGCTCATCTTCTCTCCAAATCGCACCTCACCACTTGTGCACTTGACCCCATCCCATCAAACCTCCTCCCCAACCTCACCACCACACTTATCCCATCCCTAACCCACCTCTTCAACCTATCACTAACGTCCGGTACCTTCCCTTCTGCTTTCAAACATGCCACAATCACACCTATCCTTAAAAAGTCAACCCTCGACCCAACCGCCTTGTCCAGCTATCGCCCAATATCACTGCTCCCATTTGCTTCTAAACTCCTGGAGCAGCACGTCAACGCTCAACTTTCCTCCCACCTCTCATCTAACTTGCTCTTTCACAATCTACAATCTGGTTTCCGCCCCCATCATTCCACTGAGACAGCCCTGACCAAAATTACCAACGACCGACTTACAGCCAAAGCAAACGGACAATACTCTATACTCCTGCTTCTAGGCCTGTCCTCTGCATTTGACACAGTTGACCACTGCCTCCTAGTACATATCCTCTCCTCCTTTGGCATCAAAGACCTCGCCCTATCCTGGATCTCCTCATACCTCTCCCACCGCACATTCAGCGTCTCCCACTCCCACACCACCTCCTCATCCCACCCACTCTCTGTTGGAGTCCCCCAAGGCTCTGTTCTAGGACCCCTACTCTTCTCAATCTATACACTTGGTCTGGGGCAACTCATAAAGTCCCACGGATTCCACTACCACCTTTATGCCGATGACACTCAGATCTACCTCTCTGGACCAGACGTCATCTCTCTGCTGTCCAGAATCCCAGAGTGTCTATCAGCCATATCCTCCTTCTTCTCCTCTCGCTTCCTCAAACTCAATGTGGAGAAGTCTGAACTTATCATCTTTCCTCCATCTCACAGATCTTCCTTACCCGACCTTTCTATAACAATTGATGACATCACGCTTTCCCCCGTACCAGAAGTCCACTGCCTCGGAGTAACCCTTGACTCTGCCCTGTCCTTCAAACCGCACATCCAAGTTCTCTCCACCTCCTGTCGCCTCCATCTCAAAAATATTTCCAGAATCCGTCCCTTCCTCAACCCTCAATCTACTAAACTACTTGTGCATGCCCTCATCATCTCCCGCCTCGACTACTGCAACATCCTTTTCTGTGGCCTCCCTGCTAACACCCTTGCACCTCTCCAGTCTATCCTCAACTCTGCCGCCCGACTAATTCATCTCTCTCCTCGCTACTCCTCCGCTTCTCTCTTCTGCAAATCTCTTCACTGGCTCCCATTCCCTCAGCGTATCCAATTCAAATTACTAATACTGGCCTACAAGGCCATCTACAACCTGTCTCCTCCATATCTCTCTGAACTAATCTCCCGATACCTTCCCTCACGTAATCTCCGGTCCTCCCAAGACCTCCTTCTCTGGCTAATTTCACACTAGCGTTTATTCCATGCAGCGCACGGCGCCGCTAAGCCACGCCCCCTGCAGACTCCCTGCCCGCCCCATCCGGTCATCGCCGCCTACTATCGCACATGGATGCATGCGATCTGCGCACCCTATCTTTAGCGCTAATAGGATTTTAGCGTGCGCTGCGCACTTTTGAAGGTGCGCCGAGCGCGCCAAAATGCAACATGCTGCGTTCGGCGCACACGTGCGCACCTTCAAAAGTGTGCAGCACACGCTAAAATCCTTCTACCGCACGGCCAGCGCATGATCTGCGCACCCTATGCTAAAGATAGGGTGCGCAGATCGCATGCGTACATGTGTGATAGTAGGCGGCGATGATTGGATGGGGCGGGCAGGGAGCCGGCAGGGGGCGGGGCTTAGTGGCGCCGTGCGCTGCATGGAATAAACGCTAGTGTGAAACTAGCCTCTCCTCCACACTTATTCGCTCCTCACCCAACCGCCTCCAAGACTTCTCCCGAATAGCCCCCATCCTCTCGAATTCCCTGCCCCAACACGTTCCCTTATCAACCCCACTCGGATCCTTCAGACGGAACCTGACCACCCACCTTTTCAGGAAAACCTACAGCCTGCAATGATCCCCACTGCCTCCTCACCACTACTGGAGCTACCGCCTCACCATCACTGGAGCTGCTGCAACCCCCCAACCTACTGTCTCCTTCCCCACCATCCTGTAGCATGTAAGCCCGAAAGGGCAGGGTCCTATCAGTCTGTGATTGTTAGTTTACTGTATATCTGTAATTTGTACGTAACCCCTTCTCTTGTACAGCACCATGGAACCAATGGCGTTATATAAATAAATAATAATAATAATATCTATTTGTAGCAGATCTATAAGTTCTACACACTCTTTTCCTGCATCTTTCACACAAGACAAATCTGTTTTTAATTGATTTTTTGTTGTCATTTTTCTATAAATAAAAGAATATATTGATTTATATGTCTCTAGTTTTCACTGTGCCCACTTAGTTCCCCTCGTGTAGGGTCATGCTGAGCGGCACTTTTTCATATACACAGTATTATAGTAGTTATATTCTTGTACATAGGGGGCAGTATTATAGTAGTTATATTGTTGTACATAGGGGCAGTATTATAGTAGTTATATTCTTGTACATGGGAGCAGTATTATAGTAGTTATATTCTTGTACATAGGGGCAGTATTATAGTAGTTATATTCTTGTACATAGGGGCAGTATTATAGTAGTTATATTCTTGTACATAGGAGCAGTATTATAGTAGTTATATTCTTGTACATAGGAGCAGTATTATAGTAGTTATATTCTTGTACATAGGAGCAGTATTATAGTAGTTATATTCTTGTACATAGGGGCAGTATTATAATAGTTATATTCTTGTACATAGGGGCAGTATTATAGTAGTTATATTCTTGTACATAGGAGCAGTATTATAGTAGTTATATTCTTGTACATAGGGGCAGTATTATAGTAGTTATATTCTTGTACATAGAGGTAGTATTATAGTAGTTATATTCTTGTACATAGGGACAGTATTATAGTAGTTATATTCTTGTACATAGGGGCAGTATTATAGTAGTTATATTCTTGTACATAGGAGCAGTATTATAGTAGTTATATTCTTGTACATAGGGACAGTATTATAGTAGTTATAGTCTTGTACATAGGGGCAGTATTATAGTAGTTATAGTCTTGTACATAGGGGGCAGTATTATAGTAGTTATATTCTTGTACATCAGGGCAGTATTATAGTAGTTATATTCTTGTACATAGGAGCAGTATTACAGTAGTTATATTCTTGTACCTAGGAGCAGTATTATAGTAGTTATATTCTTCTACATAGGAGCAGTATTATAGTAGTTATATTCTTCTACATAGGGGGCAGTATTATAGTAGTTATATTCTTGTACATAGGAGCAGTATTATAGTAGTTATATTCTTGTACATAGGGGCAGTATTATAGCAGTTATATTCTTGTACATTGTGAAGAATGGCAGACTGCTGTTGCCAAATTGTGACAGACAGTGGACCCTGTGCCACCAATAGGTCATGATCCCACCACCGACACGAGTTTGTCAGCAGACGGAGGGACGTGACGCACTGCCGGCACACGGCTATCACAGGCACAGTGGGGGCTTTTCTTAGTTATCCCACCACTGGCACCATGTGACAAAAACACAGCAAGCTAATCTTGCTCTAACAATTTATCGCAGGGGGGTATTTTGGATGCCCCACCACTGCTAACAACCTTCCAAGAACAGCGGGGATTTATGTATATCCCACTTTCTCAGTTCCACTTTGGAACTCACAGCTCTCCGGTACCCCCCTTACCCTCAGGTCAGGGAACTGCACCAAGGATAATTAGTCGCCGGACGGGCTGCTTGTTGTGCACGGGCAACTAGACTACTGCACTAAGGGAAATATCAATGCTGTGGCCTCAACCACTCATTCAGCAATATAAGACCCTTCTTTACTGCCAGCTAGCCTCGCCAGCCGCGCACACCACGCTGCCACCAGCTCCTGGTTTCTCCACTTAAGTTACAGACTTAATGGAGGGGTTCGAAGCCAACCCGAACAGTAGCGTAATTATCTAAAAAAGGCGCATAGTTCGTTTCTAGTGCATGAAGGCAGACTAAATAATTTTATCATTTATTCACCAAAAAAGTCGGGCTGTGGTTACAAATATACAAAGTTGTTACAAAGTTGAGACATTAAATATGTACAAATACAAATATAACATAAAGGGGTTAAAAGAACAGAAAGTAACAGTCACATGTGCTTAGTCGGTATCAGGCATCCCATGTGGCTGAGGGAGGGGCACTTAGCCAAATGTCCCCACTCATCCGCACGTCTTTCTGGCATGAGTACTTCAGCTGAACTCACTGGAATTTGGTAGGGAATGCCTATAGACTAGGGTCTGTGATCTCACGAAATGGGCGGTCTGGTGAGGTCCAACCCCTCTTTCTCTAAGTTATGATTTGGCTACAAAACTTAGAATAACTATATCTAAACGAGAGAAGCCCGTACCAACACACGTAGGGCATCATTGCTTGTGATTTATCGCATAGAATAGAACAACACCATGCATGCCATACATAGGACATTCCATTTGGGAGCAATCCATATCTCAGTTTCGGGAGGTCCGAGAATCGTGAAACTTTGAGGTTTAGAAAGCTGACTTCGTGCCCTTTGCAGAAATGTGAGTTTCATATCTCTGTCACAAGCAAAGTGCGCGCTGGAGCTTCTTTTAATATTTCCTATACCTGTATGCAAGCCGCATTTTCAGAACAAAGAAATGTTTTCCCTTGCAGGGGGGAAGGCTGCGAGAGGAAATGGACGGTTTCATGTTACCAGCAAGCACAGAACTGATAAGGAGAGGGGGTTGCAGCTACATGACAGGCTCGTCTCCTCAGTGTGTAGCGATGGGAGATTCTAGAAAGTTCTGCAAAATCATATCTTACATTACACCTCCCCCTTTTAGAGGGCGCTACGGAGGCATTACCTGTCGGTAATCGGCCATGCGCACCTCAGCGGGTTCGCCCAGGCGGGACAACCCATCGGCATTGCCATGTTCACTGCCCTTTTTATGTTGTACAGTAAAGTCGTACTGTTGAAGGGCAAGGCTCCAGTGGAGCAACCTTCCATTGGTTCCGGATGCTGTGTGCAACCAGCTCAAAGGGTTGTGGCCGGTTACCACCGTGAAGGTGCGCCTGTACAGGTAGGGCTGCAAACGTTGCAGTGCCCACACCATGGCCAGACACTCCTTCTCGATGGTCGAGTATGCCACTTCCCTCTGCAAAAGTTTCCGGCTCAGGTACAACAAGGGGTGCTCCTGGTTCCCCAGTCGACCTGGCTGAGCACAGCACCGAGGCCAAACTCGCTGGCGTCGGTCTGTACCAGAAACGGACGACTGCTGTCGACTGCTCTCAACACTGGAGAGTTGCACAGGGCTGCTTTCAAAGCTTGGAAGGCCGCCTCACAGTCATCTGTCCAGTTGACTGTTTGGGGTAGCCTCTGCTTGGTGAGGTCAGTCAAGGGTTTTGCAAGGGCGCTATAGTCTTGAACAAACCGCCTATAGTACCCTGCAGTGCCCAAGAAGGACTTCACCTGTTTCTTGGTCCTGGGGTTGGGCCAGGACGCGATTGCGTCCACCTTTTCTGCCTCCGGACTCATGGAACCCCCGCCTACCCGGTGCCCCAGGTAGTGGACCTCGCTCATGCCCATCTGGCACTTTCCCGGCTTGATAGTCAGGCCTGCCTGGTGAAGACGCTTGAGCACCTCCTGGAGATGCTGAAGGTGTTCCTCCCAGGTGGAACTGAAGATGGCGATGTCGTCCAAGTACGCCACCGCGTACTCCTCCAGTCCCCGAAGCAGGTAGTTGACCATCTGCTGGAAAGTGGAAGGGGCATGACCGTGGACTCGGACAGTCCAAAGGGGGTGATAAAGGTGGATTTCTCCTGCACCTCAGGGCTCAGGGGAATCTGCCAGTATCCCCGACTCAGATCCATGATGGATATGTACCTTGCTTTTGCCAACCGCTCAAGCAGATGTTCGATGCCCGGCATTGGGTGGGCCTCAGAGGTTGTGATGGCGTTGAGCCCCCTGTAGTCCACGCAGAACCGGGTGGTTCGATCCTTTTTAGGCACGAGGACTACAGGTGAGGCCCACGTGCTTTTTGACCGTCGAATCACCCCCAGCCTTAACATCTCATTGATCTCTTGGCGCATGACTTGTTGCACCTCTTCAGAGATCCGATAAGGTGTTCGCCGTTGCACCTCCTCAGAGATCCGATAAGGTGTTTGCCGTAGTGGGGCGTGATTCCCGGTGTCCACCTCATGAACCCCTACCTCCGTCCTCCCAGGTCGGTTGGTGAACACGGCCCGGAAGGGTTCCAGGGTTTCCATCAACTGCGACCGCTGGGATACGGTTAGCAAACCACTTATCTCCATGTCCTCAATGGACCCATTGGCCTTCGCTTGGGCCAGCATGTCCAGGAGGGGATCTTCCTCCCCATCCTCGGGCAGGTTGCAGACCGGTAGGACGCAAGCTTCAAGTTCGTGGTGCGCCTTCAGCATATTGTCGTGAAAGGCCTTGCGCCCACCCCGAGCATGGTCAAGCGTGACCACGTAGGTGACCGTGTTGAGCTGTTGGTGGACGACGTATGGGCCTTTCCAGGCTGCCTGAAGCTTATCCGTTGGTACGGGGACCAGCACCCACACCTTTTGACCCACCTGGTAGGTCCGCTCCCGGGCGTTCTGGTCGTAGCAGTGCTTCTGGTCAGCCTGAGCCTGCGTCATGTTGTCATGCACCAACTGCGTCAAGGTCTGCATTTTGTCACGGAAGCGCATGACATAATCCACGATGGACACTTCTGTGGGGTTTGGCTCATCTTCCCAGGATTCTCTTATCAACCCAAGGGGTCCCCGGACTCGCCTGCCATACAGGAGCTCGAAGGGGGAGAACCCGGTCGAGGCCTGCGGAACTTCTCTGTAAGCGAACAGCAGGTGTGGGAGGTACCGCTCCCAGTCGCGCCCTTGGGTCTCAACCAGCATGCGGAGCATCTGTTTGAGGGTACCGTTGAAGCGTTCACACAAACCATTAGTCTGTGGGTGATACGCACTCGATACCAGGTGCTTCACCTGAATTTTCTCACAGAGAGCCTCCATTAGGCGAGACATGAATTGGGTCCCTTGATCAGTAAGCATCTCCCTGGGAAATCCTACCCTTGAAAAGATGGTCACCAGTGCGTCAGCCACCTTATCTGCCCTGGTTGAAGACAGAGCTACTGCCTGTGGGTACCGGGTAGTGTAGTCTATCACGGTGAGAATATATTGCTTTCCGGAGCTGCTGGGGATGGCCAGCGGGCCTACAATGTCCACCGCGATTCTCTGGAAAGGCTCCTCTATCACCGGCAAAGGAATAAGGGGAGCCTTAAGAGCAGGCCCCGCCTAACCCACTTTTTGACAGGTGTTACAGGAGCGGCAGTATTGTGTTACATCTGTCCCCATTTTGGGCCAATAGAAGTGTTGAGACAGCCGTGCCTTTGTTTTGCTGATCCCCAAGTGTCCAGCGAGTGGAATCTCATGGGCAATCCGCAACAACTCAGTTCTGAACTGTAGGGAGACGACTAGCTGTCTTTCCCTCAACCACTCCTTTTGGGAATCTCTGGGTACAGTCTCCCTGTACAACCTTCCTCGTTCCTAGAACACCCTCTCCTTATCAGGTTCGGAGGTGGGCGTCTTGGCGAGACCTCTCAGTTTCTCCAGGCTCGCGTCTGAGTGCAGAGCAGCCTGGAACTCCTTGCTGGAGGCTGCCAGAAGTGACGTCAGGGTTCCTTCCTTACTGGAACCCTCTGGAACCTGCTCTGGGTTCACCTCTGGTTCAGTCTCTCCTGTAGCAGAAGAGGGTCCAGAAGGCAGGGCGCTAACTGCGATCTGGGTACTCTGACTGCGTGTGACAGCTGCTATGTATGCTGTCTCCCTGGGGATTTCTACAGACCCACCAGTCGGTGCTGCTATGGGCTCTACCTCCCAATCCACCCCCAACACTTCAGGAGCAGTGCTACTTATGGGCCAGTTACCTTCCTCGGAGGCACTGGCCAGTTTCACGGCATTACCTTCCTCATGGTCCCCATGCACCTCCCCATTTCCTTGAGCACCGTTGCTCGCTCCTGCCAGAGGTTCCTCAGCCGTCTCACTCCGCAGAGTGACGGAGCTGAGCACTTCGGTACCTGTGGACACATCTACCGTTTCAAAGAAATGGTTAACAGTTTCAGTCGGCACAGATACATCATCATCATCATCATTCCTAGGAAAAGAATGGTTATCAGATTTCTTTGGTACAGTTACATCACCATCAGCATCATTCCTGAGGAGAGAATGGTTGTTAGTGGCATCATTACTCATCAAGGCATTTGCAGGTAACACATTCAGTTTCCCGTCATCATCATCATCATCACGGTTATCGTTACCCTTATTATCAAATTGGGGAGGGGTGTCAGGGACATAGTATGCAACCATCCGCCCCAAGTCAGTCCCCAATAAAACATCAGTGGGCAGGTTTTCGGACACTCCCACTTCCCTCACCCCGCTCCCAGCACCCCAATCAAGGAATACCCGGGCCACTGGCAAGGGACAGCGGGTACCCCCAATCCCGGTGACAGTCAGGGTTTTCCCCTCAACAAACTCTTCAGGGGTCACCAGTCCAGGACGGATGAGGGTTCGTTCAGCCCCGGTGTCTTTGAGGCCTGTAGCAAGATGGGCCCCCACCTGGACAGGTTGAACGTTGTCGTCAATCCTCCCAACCACACCTCCCACCAAAAGAACAGAGGCGTTGGGCCCAGAGGCCTTGGCTGGGGGGTTCTTCGGCTTTTCCGCACAGGTGTAACTGAGGTGACCAGGCCGCTTGCAGTGGAAACACAGGCGACTGTCAGTAGTAGGCCTGGTGTTGGCAACAGGGACAGGGCCTCCGGAGAGACGGCTAGTTGGGGCACTGGGGTTGGTTGCAGGCTTACCCCCTCTCCAGCTGTTGGTGACTGGCCTCCGCGTCTCTGGCTTCCGGTTGGCCTCGTAGTTGTCGGCGATCTGCGCCGCTTTGTCCGCGTTCGTTGGTTCGCGGTCCAGGATGAACTGTCCGACCTCAGCTGGGCTAAGATGCAGGAACTGGTCTTTGATCATCAGGTCCCGTAGCTGCTCAAAGGAATCAATGGACAGTCCATGGATCCACTGGTCAAAGTGGGTCCTGAGTCCACATCACTATAGCTATCGTGTGGGCCACGTTGGAGGTTCCAGAGCTTCTTTCGGTATACCTCAGGTGTCAGCCGGCATTTGGCGATCAGAGCCTGCTTGATGGCATCATAGTCGTCGTCTTCTGATGGCAGAGAAGCAAACGCCTCCAGAGCTTTGCCTTTTAGCCCTGGGGTCAAGTACCTGGCCCTTTGGACCTTATCCAGCCGGTACTGTCGGCAGGCTTTCTCAAAGGCTCGCAGAAACGTGTCCAAGTCCCCGCCCTTTTCCATCACGGGAAAATGCTCTGGCCGGGGTTTAGGACTCTGGACGCTGCTGGGCTCACTGCTTCAGGCTGTGGGGGCATTCCCCCCCCGGTGGAGCGCCTCCAGTTCATGGGCCCTCTGCGCCTCGCGCTCGGCTCGCTGCTCCGCTCTCTCCGCCTCTGCTCGGCGCTCAGCTCTCTCCGCCTCCCGCTCGGCTCGCTGCTCCGCTCTCTCCCGAGCTTGCTGGATCAGGGTCATACATCCCTCGCAGTCTTCGGCAGGGAGTGCGTCCAAGGCCGCTTGCAGGTAGGGGTCCAGCGTGCTCTGGTTGAATGTGGGGCCAGCGCTCAGGGGTGGAGCCTCTGCTGCAGCCCCATTGTCACTTGGGCCAACTTCTGCGCCCGCTGGACTCTGGGTGTTATCCAGCTACACCAGAGCCGCGATCAATTGATCTCTGGCTTTGCTTGTGGCGTCAATGCCTCGGTACGTACATACTGCAGCAAGGTTTTGCTTTTTCTGCTGTCTGTACCAGGGTTCTCCTTTTGCCGCCATGGGTGCCAAATAAAAGATAGAAAAGAAAAACGAAGTAAAGGGATGGAATACTTGTACGTGCACAAAAATGTCTCAGGACTAGTAACCACTGAGTCTGTTCTCCAAAACCTATGACGCAGGATTGCCGCAGGAACCGTGCAGGTTTTTAGTGAGATGAATGATTGCTCAGACCAAATAACTAATGCTCTAGGATTATCCCATCGTTCTGCCACCAATATGTGAGGAACGGCGGACCGCTGTCGCCAAATTGTGACAGACAGCGGACCTTGTGCCACCAATAGGTCACGATCCCGCCACCGACACGGGTTTGTCAGCGGACGGAGGGACGTGACGCACTGCCGGCACACGGCTATCACAGGCACAGTGGGGGCTTATCTTAGTTATCCCACCACTGGCACCATGTGACAAAAACACAGCAAGCTAATCTTGCTCTAACAATTTATCGCAGGGGAGGTATTTTGGTTGCCCCACCACTGCTAACAACCTTCCAAGAACTGCGGGGATTTATGTATATCCCACTTTCTCAGTTCCACTTTGGAACTCACAGCTCTCCGGCACCCCCCTTATCCTCAGGTCAGGGAACTGCACCAAGGATAATTAGTCGCCAGACAGGCTGCTTGCTGTGCACGGGCAACTAGACTACTGCAGTAAGGGAATTATCAATGCTGTGGCCTCAACCACTCATTCAGCAATACAAGACCCTTCTGTACTGCCAGCTAGCCTCGCCAGCCGCGCACACCACGCTGCCACCAGCTCCTGGTTTCTCCACTTAAGTTATAGACTTAATGGAGGGGTTCAAAGCCAACCCGAACAGTAGCGTAATTATCTAAAAAAAGCGCATAGTTCGTTTCCTAGAGCATGAAGGCAGACTAAATAATTTTATCATTTATTCCCCAAAAAAGTTGGGCAGTGGTTACAAATATACAAAGTTGTTACAAAGTTGAGACATTAAATATATACAAATACAAATATAACATAAAGGGGTTAAAAGAACAGAAAGTAACACTCACATGTGCTTAGTCGGTATCAGGCATGCCATGTGGCTGGGGGAGGGGCACTTAGCCAAACGTCCCCATTCATCCGCACGTCTTTCTGGCATGAGGACTTCAGCTGAACTCACTGGAATTTGGTAGAGAATGTCATGATCTCAGTGCGGGTTTGACTCGCACACGTGGGGTTAATGTATGGAACCAGTACTGATGACTGGCATTTCTGGGGTTAAAGGTTGTGATCCCGGTGCAGGCTTACCTGCACACCTGGGGCTATGATTGTGGCTTCTCCCTGGTTCTGGGGGAGGCTTCTTATAGCCTCAGGACGCTCCCATCCCCGTCAGTTATACTTTCGCCCTTGGCATTGTGTGGTGACCCCTGAGTGTGTTAGTGCTGTGTTCTGGTTGCTTGATTCTCTGTGTATGACTCGGTCTGTTCTCTGGATATCGCTTTGGATTCTGCCTGGTACCTTATATGTCTGTTTGGTTTTGATCTCTGCTTGGCCCTGATTATCCACTCTGTCTCATCCCTGGTACTGTACTGTGATCCTGTGTATGACCTTTGGCTTTGTCTGACCTCCCGTCTGTTTATCCCTCCTGTACCTCGTTTAGCACTGCTTCTGTACTCAGGACACGCGCACTGGCTCTATGAGCAAGTGTAGTGCGGTGTCCCTGACATTATAACTGACCATTTCAGTTTTTTTTTTTCTCTGAAAGAAAAAAAAAAAAAGTGTGTGTTATCCTCATGGATCCCATACAAGCCTTGGCTGATCAGGTCAAGCACCTGACCCAAATGTTCCATAAGCTCAATGTGGAACAACGCACGATGGCCCAGACCCAGCAACAGTTGGTGGTTACTGTGCAGGGGGCTGTCGATGCAGGGGCTTCTGGTTCTGGGGGTAGGGAAGTGTCATTAGCGTCCCCTGAATCTCCGGTCAAATTGCCAGACCTTTTCTCAGGGGATAAAAAGGAGTTCAGGTCTTTCAGAGAAGGATGCAAGCTTTTTTTTTCTCTAAGGCCCCGCTCCTCTGGGGATGAGTTCCAGAGGGTGGGGGTCATTATTTCCCTACTTCGGGGGGGGCTCCGCAAGCATGGGCTTTCTCTCTGTCTTCCTCTGCTCCTGAACGTATGTCAGTGAACGCATTCTTTGAGGCCCTCGGGCACATTTATGATGAACCTGACCGAGTGCGATTGGCAGAGGACATGTTGATGAGTGTCTGTCAGGGGAAACACTCAGCTGAGTGGTTTTGTTCTGAGTTCCGCCGCTGGGCGGCAGAGGTCTCTTGGAGCGACGCCGCACTCCGAGGACTCTTTCGCAGAGGCTTGTCCGAGCGGCTGCAGGATGCCTTGGCGTTACATCCCCCACCTAACTCTCTCGAGCACGCCATGACCCAGGCCGTCCGGATGGACCGCAGGCTGCGGGCCAGAGGGGTGATGCAGGTGGATACTCCATTATTCCCCAGTGGAAAAGAGACTGCCCCTGAGCCCATGGATGTAGGCGCCCTCTCCCTGAAGGATACGGAGAGGAAACGCCGGAAGGACAAGCAGTTATGCTTTTACTGCGGTAAAACGGGACATTGGAAAAGGGAGTGCCCGAATTGCCCGTCTTCAAACCCGGTCGGCGGGAAACGACTAGGTCTGGGTAGTCAACGGGGAGGCTGCTCAGACTCTCAGGTACCATTTTCCTCGTTTTCTAAAGTAGTACTGCCTGTGGAACTGTTTGTGGATGGTAGTTTTTTTTCCTCTACAGCCGTCGTGGACTGCGGATCATCTATTAATCTTATTGACTCCCAATTGGTCACACACTGCAAGATATGGACAGTTAGGCTCAAGGTTCCGATCAAGGTGATGGCCATTGACTCATCTCCCCTCATTAAGGAGGGAACTCGCTTTATGTCTGATGTGTTTTCGCTCAGAGTGGGCGCTACTTATGTGGAAAACATAAGTTGTTTTGTGCTGGACAATCTACCTGCAGGGTTGGTGTTGGGCATGCCCTGGTTACAACACCATAACCCAGTTATTAACTGGAAAACGGGGGAGATTGTTCAATGGGGGTTTAATGATTTTGAGTTGTGTGATAAATCCGCACTGCTGGTTGAACCTGTTAAATCTGTGTCTGTATCATCTGTCGAGCTGGAAGGTATTCCGGAATGCCTGAAGGACTTCGAAGATGTATTCTCCGAAAGCGAGGCCGAGACGTTACCGCCACATAGACCCTTTGACTGCGCTATTGAGCTGGTCCCGGGAGCTAAATTACCCAAAGCCCGTCTGTTTAATGTGTCCGGTCCTGAGCGCTTGGCTATGAAGGAGTACATTACTGAAAGTCTGCGCAAAGGACACATACGTCCCGCAGTCTCACCTGTGGCGGCAGGTTTCTTTTTTGTAAAGAAAAAAGATGGCGGGTTACGTCCCTGTCTCGACTTCCGGGAGCTTAATCAAATTACTGTACGGAATACGTACCCCCTTCCGTTGATTCCCGATTTATGTAACCAACTATCAGGGGCAAAGTGGTTTTCTAAACTGGACCTTCGGGGGGCATATAATTTGATAAGGGTCCGGGAGGGGGATGAATGGAAAACCGCGTTCCTCACAACCGAGGGACTATTGGAAAATTTAGTCATGCCGTTTGGTCTTACCAACGCCCCTGCCATATTTCAGAATTTCATCAACGTGGTATTCTCAGATCTCATTGGTTGTTTTGTCGTTATCTACTTAGATGATATTTTGATATATTCCCCCGACAAGTATTCTCATTTGGAACATGTACGAACTGTGCTCCAAAGGCTTAGAGAAAATCATTTGTATGCCAAATTGGAGAAATGTGTATTCTGTGTACAAGAGTTGTCCTTTTTGGGGTTAATTGTATTCGGTGAGGGTTTTCGCATGGACTCCAAGAAGGTGCAGGCCATTGCGGATTGGGTGCAACCCCGAGATCTTAAGGGTCTTCAGCGCTTCTTGGGGTTCGCCAATTATTACTGCAAATTTATCCCGGAGTTTTCGCAAGTGGTCAAACCTCTCACGGATCTTACATGCAAAGGTGCGGATGTGAGAAATTGGTCCTCGCTCGCAAAAGAGGCCTTTGCAATGCTGAAAAAATGTTTGTGTAAGTGCAGCCAGATCTGTCCAAACCATTCGTCGTGGAAGTGGACGCCTCTGAGGTGGGGGTGGGGCGGTGTTGTCCCAAGGGCCTGCCACTCTAACCAACCTCAGGCCATGTGCTTTCTTTTCCAAGAAGTTCTCTGCTGCGGAAAGATATTACGACGCAGGCAATAGAGAGCTTCTTGCGGTCAAATTGGCGTTTGAAGAATGGAGGCACTTTTTGGAGGGGGCCAGTCACCCGGTTACGGTGATCACGGATCACAAAAATCTGTCGTACATTGAGTCTGCTAAAAGACTAACGCCCAGACAGGCCCGTTGGTCACTTTTTTTTTCCCGTTTTCAGTTTACGATTACGTTTTGTCCAGGGTCTAAGAATGTCAAGGCTGACGCCTTATCACGCAGTTTTCAGCCGGTGTCGCCCCCTGAGCCACCGTCCTCCATTCTTCACCCTGGGGTTGTGATAGCAGAGGTCTCATCTGAATTGGAACGGGAGATTCAGGGAACCCAGTCGCTAGCCCCGGTGGCCAAGCCGGAGGGGAAGTTGTTTGTCCCAGAGCAACTTCGCCTGAAACTCTTGCAGGAGTTCCATGAATCCAAACTGAGTGCTCACCCTGGTATTTCGGCCACACGTCTGGCGGTGGCTAGGATCTTTTGGTGGCCTACCCTTGGTTCGGACATAAAAAAATTCATTGCTGGTTGTGGGGTCTGCGCTCGTTCTAAAAGCTCTCATAGCCAGCCGGCAGGGGAGCTGATACCCTTGGCAGTGCCCGAAAGGCCATGGACTCACTTATCCATGGATTTTGTTACCAATCTCCCTCCATCTAAGGGTAATACAGTGGTATGGGTAGTGGTGGACAGGTTTTCTAAGCAGGCTCATTTCGTACCCCTGTCCGCACTACCGTCAGCTGAGACGTTGTCCAGGTTGTTTGTGCAGCATGTGATCCGGTTGCATGGGGTACCCCTGAATGTGGTGTCTGATTGTGGTGTGCAGTTTGTGGCTAAGTTTTGGCGTGCTTTCTGCAAAAAATTAGGTATGTCTCTGTCCTTTTCGTCTGCATACCATCCTGAGAGCAATGGGCAGATGGAGCGCACTAACCAGTCCCTGGAACCGATCCTCAGGTGTCTAACCTCTGCTAGACAGAATGACTGGTGCGATGCACTGCCGTTGGCTGAATTTGCCTTCAATAGTCGGGTGAGTCAATCCACGGGTATGACTCCTTTTTTGATCAATTATGGGTTCAGTCCTCATTTCGGTGAGTTTTCTCGTCTGGATTCGGGGTGTCCCGGGGCTGAGGACTCTGTTCAGCGGTTAAAAAATACATGGGCAGAAGTCCAGCGGCGTATATCCAGGTCTCAAGGCAGGTATAAGTTTTTCGCGGACAGGAAACGAACACCTGGTCCCATGTTTCGGTTGGGAGAGAAAGTTTGGCTCTCCACGCGAAACATTAAGTTAAAGATTCCGTCAGCCAAGTTGGGACCCAAATTCATTGGCCCGTACAAGATTGTGGAAAAAATCAATCCAGTGGCGTATAGGCTGTGCCTTCCGCCCTCTTTCAAGATCCCTAACGTCTTCCACAAATCTCTACTGAAACCTTTTGAAGAAGTCCGGGGAGACTCCGAGCCTGCTGCTCCTCCTGTTTTGGTCGAGGGGCAGGTGGAGTATGAGGTTGGTCATATCGTAGATTCCAGGTTGGTATGGCGGTCGGTACAGTACCTGGTTCATTGGAAGGGGTATGGACCGGAGGACAGGTCCTGGGTACCGGCCCGGTTGATGCATGCTGATCGCCTGGTGCGGGCTTTCCATGCTAAGTACCCGGGCAAGCCTGGGGGTCCAGAGGCCCCCCGTTGAGAGGGGGGTACTGTCATGATCTCAGTGCGGGTTTGACTCGCACACGTGGGTTAATGTATGGAACCAGTACTGATGACTGGCATTTCTGGGGTTAAAGGTTGTGATCCCGGTGCAGGCTTACCTGCACACCTGGGGCTATGATTGCGGCCTCTCCCTGGTTCTGGGGGAGGCTTCTTATAGCCTCAGGACGCTCCCATCCCTGTCAGTTATACTTTCGCCCTTGGCATTGTATGGTGACCCCTGAGTGTGTTTGTGCTGTGTTCTGGTTGCTTGATTCTCTGTGTATGACTCGGTCTGTTTCCTGGATATCGCTTTGGATTCTGCCTGGTACCTGCTATGTCTGTTTGGTTTTGATCTCTGCTTGGCCCTGATTATCCGCTCTGTCTCATCCCTGGTACTGTACTGTGATCCTGTGTATGACCTTTGGCTTTGTCTGACCTCCCGTCTGTTTATCCCTCCTGTACCTCGTTTAGCACTGCTTCTGTACTCAGGACACGCGCACTGGCTCTATGAGCAAGTGTAGTGCGGTGTCCCTGACAGAGAATACCTATAGCCTAGGGTCTGTGACCTCACGAAATGGGCGGTCTGGTGAGGTCCATCCCCCTTTTCTCTAAGTTATGATTTGGGTACAAAACTTAGAATAACTATATCTAAACGAGAGAAGCCCGTACCAACACACATAGGGCATCATTGTTTGTGATTTATTGCATAGAATAGAACAATACCATGCATGCCATACTTAGGACACTCCATTTGGGAGCAATCCATATCTCAGTTTCTGGAGGTCCGAGAATTGTGAAACTTAGGGGTTTAGACAGCTGGCTTCATGCCCTTTGCAGAAATGTGAGTTTCATATCTCTGTCACAAGTGAAGTGCGCAATGGAGCTTCTTTTAATATTTGCTATACCTGTATGCAAGCCGCATTTTTCAGAACAAAGAAATGCTTTCCCTTGCAGGGGGGAAGGCTGCGAGAGGAAATGGACGGTTTTATGTTAGGCCTGTTTCACACTTCAGTTTTTTGTGTCAGTCAAAATCCGCCAAAAAGGCGGAAAGCGGATCCGTTATTAAGTGATGTGAACGGATGCTACCGGATCCGTTTTTTTGACGGATCCGCCGAATGAAGAATTTTAAAGGAACCGCTGCCCGGGAAGGGGAGAGAGAGAGAGAATTGTTGTCGTCCGCCAGAAAGGATTTCAGGGTTAAATTCCCGGCTGACTTCCTTTCTCTGGGCATGCGCACTGTAAAATGCGGAACCTGCAGCAAAAAAAAGTTGCAGGGTCCGTCCAGGCATGTCGGCGGACGCAAAAAATTTGGCAGATCCGCAAAAAACAGATCCAACGAATGGCCATCCGTCAAGATCCGCCGCTATTGCAACTCAATGGGGAAAAAAATGGATCCGCCAAAAAAAATGGCGGATCCGTTTTTTTCATAAATCGGCGGATTTTGACTGATGGTCAAAAACGGAAGTGTGAAACAGGCCTTACCAGCAAGCACAGAGCTGATAAGGAGGGGGGGTTGCAGCTACATGACAGGCTCGTCTCCTCAGTGTGTAGCAATGGGAGATTCTAGAAAGTTCTGCAAAATCATATCTTACATTACATACATAGGGGGCAGTATTATAGTAGTTATATTCTTGTACATAGGAGCAGTATTATAGTAGCTATATTTTTGTACATAGGGGCAGTATTGGCAGTATTATAGTAGTTATATTCTTGTACATAGGAGCAGTATTATAGTAGTGATATTCTTGTATATAGGGGCAGTATTATAGTAGTTATATTCTTGCACATAGGAGCAGTATTATAGTAGTTATACTCTTGTACATAGGGGCAGTATTATAGTAGTTACTGTATAGTCTTGTACATAGGGGCAGTATTATAGTAGTTATATTCTTCCACATAGGAGCAGTATTATAGTAGTGATATTCTTGTACATAGGGGCAGTATTATAGTAGCTATATTTTTGTACATAGGGGCAGTATTATAGTAGTTATATTCTTGTACATAGAAGCAGTATTATAGTAGTGATATTCTTGTACATAGGGGGCAGTATTATAGTAGTTATATTCTTGTACATAGGGGCAGTATTATAGTAGTTATATTCTTGTACATAGAAGCAGTATTATAGTAGTTATAGTCTTGTACATAGAAGCAGTATTATAGTAGCTATATTCTTGTACATGGGGCATTATTATAGTAGTTATATTCTTGTACATAGGAGCAGTATTATAGTAGTTATATTCTTGTACATAAGAGCAGTATTATAGTAGTTATATTCTTGTACATAGGGGCAGTATTATAGTAGTTATATTCTTGTACAGAGGGGCAGTATTATAGTAGTTATATTCTTGTACATAGGAGCAGTATTATAGTAGTTATATTCTTATACATAGGAGCAGTATTATAGTAGTTTTATTCTTGTACATAGGAGCAGTATTATAGTAGTTATATTCTTGTACATAGGGGCAGTATTATAGTAGTTATATTCTTGTACATAGGAGCAGTATTATAGTAGTTATATTCTCGTACATAGGAGCAGTATTATAGTAGATATATTCTTGTACATAGGGGCAGTATTATAGTAGTTATATTCTTGTACATAGGGGGCAGTATTATAGTAGTTATATTCTCGTACATAGGAGCAGTATTATAGTAGATATATTCTTGTACATAGGGGCAGTATTATAGTAGTTATATTCTTGTACATAGGAGCAGTATTATAGTAGTTATATTCTTGTACATAGGGGCAGTATTATACCAGTTATATTCTTGTACATAGGGGCAGTATTATAGTAGTTATATTCTTGTACATAGGAGCAGTATTATAGTAGTTATATTCTTGTACATAGGAGCAGTATTATAGTAGTTATATTCTTGTAGATAGGAGCAGTATTATAGTAGTTATATTCTCGTACATAGGAGCAGTATTATAGTAGTTATATTCTTGTACATAGGAGCAGTATTATAGTAGTTATATTCTTGCACATAGGGGCAGTATTATAGTAGTTATATTCTTGTATATAGCAGTATTATAGTAGGTCATGAAAAGAAGTGACATTCTTGGAAAATCGGAGCACAGCAGCTGAAGAACTTCTTTGGATCATGAGACGTGCAATTATCAGACAACCGGGTGCAGCTGCTGCAGAACCCCTTGATAGCATGACAAATACCGCTCTTTACGAGGTGGGGTGTTGAACTTGCATCCTCCTTATACATCAAAAGACGCATCCCTTTTAATGAATTGTGCACGTCTGAAAAGTGCTATTCGCCCACCACAAATCTTACTCTGGAATAAGATTTCTGGGATATGGAAGATTGCGCACTTGTCATGAATTAGACGATCTGAGACATCGTGCCCCAGCTCTGCCCATCTGGTATGGACTGGATAAAACCAGAAGTCGCTAAATTTTTGTGCATTTTATTATTTATCAAATATGCAAATTGCCTGTTCAGAGAGGTGTCGCTAGACTTCTTCCTTTCTGAAGAGGCTATTTGCATATTTAAGTTCCCAGATGAGCATTGCAGGGCCTTTAAAGGATTTATTTTTTTACTGTGGGCCTAAAAACTAACAGGTTGGTAGATGCTAGCAGTTGCTGCCTGCCTGTTCTACCTGGCGCCGGCTCAGAGCAGTCACTAACCGCTTTTATCGGCAATTCAGTTACTCCACGTCAACAGAGCAGCTCTTCTTCTTCTCCCGATCTGCTCTGTTGAGAGGGTGTGACTGCCGATGTCATGCTGATTGACAGCCGGGTCTCCACAGATAGGCAGCTCCATGCTGCCTATCAATCAGCATGACATCGGCAGTCACACCCGGTCAACAGAGCAGAGAGGAAGAGAAGCAGCTGCTCTGTCAATCACCGGCAGGAGCAGTCTGTGATCCTCTTTGCTGGCAGAGATCTGCGTCGGGCACAACAGGCAGGTAGGTGGCAAAAATCTGTCTGCTAGTTCTGAGGCACATAATAAAAAAAATAGTCCTGTACAACTCTTTTACGTCAATTTATGCCGGCTTGGCCCTCTCCATAAGGAAAAACATTCCCCTTTTGACTGATCAAAGTGTTTTACCCCAGATTTCTGGTGAAAACACTGTGATCAATCAGGTCCTATATTTTCAAAAGAACTGTGAAAATTAGAAATCAAGGTGCAGCTGTTGCAGAACATCTTGGACAGCTCCGGGACATGAAAATAAATTCCCTTTTTTGGAAATCAGTCAATAATAGATGCAGAACCTTTCGGTCACTCAAGATTAGGAAAGTTGTGCGGTAAACTACATGGCAGCACAGATTCAGCTGATGCAGAACCTCTCAACGTTTAGGGCCAATGTTCTTCATTGTGAATGCTGCTATAGAAGTTTCAGATGCTACAGAGACAGCTGTCACAGATTCTCTGGGAAGTCGGGTAAAGTAGGACTTGCATGGTCCTACAGGGTAATGAGTCTAATGCAGAACTTCTTGGACATCAGAGATATCTGGAAAAAGATAAAAGGTTAAAATCTCTTAGGAGTGGAGAGACTGAGTTTGCTGAGGAAGGGTGGAGCTGCTGCTGGACCCATGGCGGGACCCCCAGGAGGGATCAGTTGTGATATCATCACTGGGTCCCACAAGTGCAGGAAAACCACAATCTAGTGCTGGATGACACTATGGATATCAACCTGCCCTGTGACCCCTGTGATCAGCTGAAATTAGGAGCTGTCCTGTCTTCTGCAGAATTCTGCTTCAAAACTGTTTAAAATGTTGCAAAATTTTTGTGCATTTTGCATGTTTTTCAACTAGTTTTGGCAAGTGGGCGGAGCTCAGACAGAGGAGACGTGCAAATTATGACCAAAATGGCCTTTTGCAGCTTACTAATTCTCCAACGCATGAAGACGGAAACTCCCTCGACTTGGTCTTCTCTCGGCTTTGCGCAGTGGATGATTTTGCAAACTCCCCTCTCCCGCTCTCTGACCACAATCTTCTTTCATTCTCTATCAAGAAATGCCAGGCTGCTCAGGTCACCCCCACTGTCCAGACTTATAGAAACATACAGGCCATTAACACCCAGAAACTTATGAAGAACTTGCAGTCTTCATTGGCCCCTATCTCCTCCCTCTCATGTCCTGATTCTGCATTGAAGCATTACAATGAAACACTTCAAAGTGCCATGGATGAATTTGCACCCCCTATAAATAGAACACCACAACGCAGACGGCGACAACCCTGGCACATGGTGCAAACACGTTTCCTGCAGCGGAGCTCCAGGTGTGCCGAACATCTGTGGAGAAAATCCAACCTACCCGAAGATTTCATCCATTATAAGTTTATGCTTAGAACATACAACACTGCCCTTCACCTCTCCAAACAAACCTATTTCAACACCCTCATCACCTCACTGTCCAATAACCCGAAACGTCTCTTTGACACTTTTCATTCTCTACTCAATCCAAGAGTACAGGCCCCAACCACGGAGCTCCGAGCTGACGATCTGGCCAATTACTTCAAAGAAAAAATTGACCAGATTCGACAGGAAATTATCTCCCAATCACCTCATACCATGCACTGTCCTCTCTCCCCCACTGCATCTAGCTCACTCTCTGATTTTGAACCAGTCACAGAAGTAGTAAGCAGGCTCCTTGCATCTTCTCGCCCAACCACTTGCACCAGTGACCCATTTCCGTCACATCTCCTCCAGTCCCTTTCCCCTGCTGTCACCCCTCACCTAACTAAAATATTTAACCTCTCTCTCTTCTGGTATCTTTCCTTCCTCATTTAAGCATGCCATCATACATCCACTACTTAAAAAACCATCCCTCGACCAAAACTGTGCCGCTAACTATAGACCTGTTTCTAATCTTCCCTTCATCTCTAAACTCCTGGAACGCCTGGTCCACTCCTGTCTTATCCGCTATCTCTCAGAAAACTCTGTTCTCGACCCTCTCCAATCCGGTTTCCGCTCTTTACACTCCACTGAAACTGCCCTCACTAAAGTCTCTAATGATCTTCTAACAGCTAAATCAAATGGTCTTTACGCCATGCTAATTCTCTTGGATCTCTCTGCAGCATTCGACACTGTGGATCATCAGCTCCTCCTCACTATGCTCCGTTCCATTGGCCTCAAGGACACCTTTCTCTCCTGGTTCTTCTCCTATCTCTCCGACTGCTCCTTTACTGTATCTTTTGCCGGTTCCTCCTCCTCTCACCTTCCCCTTACTGTTGGGGTTCCTCAAGGATCTGTTCTAGGCCTCCTCCTCTTCTCCTTGTACACTGCCCCTATTGGTCAAACAATCAGTAGATTTGGTTTCCAGTACCATCTCTATGCTGATGACACCCAATTATACGCTTCTTCTCCTGGCATCACGCCAGCCTTTCTAGAAAACACCGGCGATTGTCTAAACGCTGTGTCTAATATCATGTCCTCACTATATCTGAAACTGAACCTGTCAAAGACTGAACTCCTTGTGTTTCCTCCCGCTACTAATGTACCTATACCCGACATTGCCATTTCCGTGTGTGGTTCCACTATTACTCCCCAGCAACAGGCCCGCTGTCTTGGGGTCATACTTGATTCCGAGCTTTCCTTTGCCCCCCACATTCGATCACTGGCTCGCTCTTGTCATCTGCACCTCAAAAACATTTCTAGAATTCGACCTTTTCTTACTTTTGACTCCGCAAAAACTCTTACTGTTTCTCTTATTCATTCTCGTCTGGACTATTGTAACTCTCTTCTAATCGGTCTCCCTCTTACCAAACTCTCCCCTCTCCAATCTGTCTTGAATGCTGCAGCCAGGATCATATTCCTCACCAATCGTTACACCGATGCCTCTACCTTGTGCCAGTCATTACACTGGCTACCCATCCACTCCAGAATTCAGTATAAACTTATTACCCTCACCCACAAAGCTCTCCATGGCTCAGCACCACCCTACATCTCCTCCCTTGTTTCAGTCTACCACCCTACCCGCGCCCTCCGTTCTGCTGATGACCTGAGGTTAGCATCCTCAATAGTCAGAACCTCCCACTCCTGTCTCCAAGAGTTTACACGTGCTGCGCCAATTCTTTGGAATGCACTCCCCAGGTCAATAAGATTAGTCCCCAATCCCCACAATTTTAAGCGTGCCCTGAAAACGCATTTATTCAGACTGGCCTATCGCCTCAACACATTAACCTAATCTATCCCTGTGTGGCACAGCCAAAAGTTTTACCATAACCAGGTTCCCCGCATCATGTTCCCACATGCTTTATGCCTCCATTAGCCCTCTGTGTCTGTACTGTTACACACTTAACATTATGGCTGGTCCATACAATCAGGGCAACTGTTACCACCCACCTTTCGTATCTCCCTCTTTCCTCATAGACTGTAAGCTTGCGAGCAGGGCCCTCATTCCTCTTGGTATCTGTTATAATCTACTGTATGTGATTATTGTTATGCTGTAATGTCTATTGTCTGTACAAATCCCCTCTGAAATGTAAAGTGCTGCGGAATATGTCGGCGCTATAAAAATAAAATTTATTATTATTATTATTATTATAAAATGGGCTCGGTTCCTTGACCAGAGAACCTTGTGGACAAGATTCATTGTTGCATTTCCTCTTATTTGTATTTTTTTCTTAGTTGTTTTGACGTCTGCCTTCTTCCTGCTCTTCTGCTTTTTCCCTCTGTTCACCATTGTGGACTTTTATATTCCAGATGTTTTTTTACCAATTCATTATTTGCAACTTACATTCATTTTTATGATGATTTGTTTTGTGCTCCAAATGTTTCAAAATGTTCATGTATTCAATGCTCCAGGTTCACTGAATCTTGTGGAACATTGAAGCTTCTTCTCCTGCTCGCAGATTTCTGGGGTCATTTGTTGCTGGTTGTTAGAGATCTTACATTTTTCATTTGTTGCAGAATCGTTCACCTCCTGGGTCTTTAGTTCTTGCAGCTTCCATGTTCCCCATCACCATTGCCCCATCTACACCCTGTGACGCCATCCAGCCGGTGGGCACAGCTGGCACCACATGCTGCAGCTCAGGAACGTGGGAGGGGCGGGAGGGACAGGAGGGGCCCACCACTCGGCGTCGCCCCTTTAAGGCTTCTGACATTCTTCAGAAAAACAAGTTGTTTGATGGTGAAGTGCTGGATTCCTCTGGGCCTCCTTCATCGGGGGAGTCCTGCTCTGCCTCCAGCCTCCCTGACAGGGGCCCTCTAGGGGAGACCATGACAAGACCCGGGGCCCCTGCACACTGAAGAGAAGGTTTCATTTTTTACATGTATACTTTGCTCCAGGAGGAGGTTTGCTGAAGGGGAGCCTGGAAACCGACCAGGGAGCGTCTGCAAAGCTCCAACCTGAAAGGCAGGCGCAGGGCGGGAGAGGAGCAGCAAGCAGAGAGCAGGCACCGTCTGCAAAGCTCTGCTGCCCCTGCACCGACTGGGGGCAATACAGACTGATGCACGCTCCGTGTCTGGTGTAATGCTGCTGTCCCTCATTATATATAGACTGATGCACGCTCAGTGTCTGGTGTAATGCTGCTGCCCCTCAATATATATAGACTGATGCACGCTCAGTGTCTGGGGTAATGCTGCTGCCCCTCATTATATATAGACTGATGCACGCTCAGTGTCTGGTGTAATGCTGATGCCCCTCATTATATATAGACTGATGCACGCTCAGTGACTGGTGTAATGTTGCTGCCCCTCATTATATATAGACTGATGCACGCTCAGTGACTGGTGTAATGTTGCTGCCCCTCATTATATATAGACTGATGCACGCTCAGTGTCTGGTGTAATGCTGCTGCCCCTCAATATATATAGACTGATGCACGCTCCGTGTCTGGTGTAATGCTGCTGCCCCTCATTATATATAGACTGATGCACGCTCAGTGTCTGGTGTAATGCTGCTGCCCCTCATTATATATAGACTGATGCACGCTCAGTGACTGGTATAATGCTGCTGCCCCTCATTATATATAGAGTGATGCACGCTCAGTGTCTGGGGTAATGCTGCTGCCCCTCATTATATATAGACTGATGCACGCTCAGTGACTGGTATAATGCTGCTGCCCCTCATTATATATAGACTGATGCACGCTCAGTGTCTGGGGTAATGCTGCTGCCCCTCATTATATATAGACTGATGCACGCTCAGTGTCTGGGGTAATGCTGCTGCCCCTCATTATATATAGACTGATGCACGCTCAGTGACTGGTATAATGCTGCTGCCCCTCATTATATATAGACTGATGCACGCTCAGTGTCTGGTGTAATGCTGCTGCCCCTCATTATATATAGACTGATGCACGCTCAGTGTCTGGTGTAATGCTGCTGCCCCTCAATATATATAGACTGATGCACGCTCCGTGTCTGGTGTAATGCTGCTGCCCCTCATTATATATAGACTGATGCACGCTCAGTGTCTGGTGTAATGCTGCTGCCCCTCATTATATATAGACTGATGTACGCTCAGTGACTAGTGTAATGCTGCTGCCCCTCATTATATATAGACTGATGCACGCTCAGTGTCTGGTGTAATGCTGCTGCCCCTCATTGTATATAGACTGATGCACGCTCAGTGTCTGGTGTAATGCTGCTGCCCCTCATTGTATATAGACTGATGCACGCTCAGTGACTGGTGTAATGCTGCTGCCCCTCATTATATATAGACTGATGCACGCTCAGTGACTAGTGTAATGCTGCTGCCCCTCATTATATATAGACTGATGTACGCTCAGTGACTAGTGTAATGCTGCTGCCCCTCATTATATATAGACTGATGTACGCTCAGTGACTAGTGTAATGCTGCTGCCCCTCATTATATATAGACTGATGCACGCTCAGTGTCTGGTGTAATGCTGCTGCCCCTCATTGTATATAGACTGATGCACGCTCAGTGTCTGGTGTAATGCTGCTGCCCCTCATTGTATATAGACTGATGCACGCTCAGTGACTGGTATAATGCTGCTGCCCCTCATTATATATAGACTGATGTACGCTCAGTGACTAGTGTAATGCTGCTGCCCCTCATTATATATAGACTGATGCACGCTCAGTGTCTGGTGTAATGCTGCTGCCCCTCATTATATATAGACTGATGCACGCTCAGTGACTGGTGTAATGCTGCTGCCCCTCATTATATATAGACTGATGCACGCTCAGTGTCTGGTGTAATGCTGCTGCCCCTCATTATATATAGACTGATGCACGCTCAGTGTCTGGTGTAATGCTGCTGCCCCTCATTGTATATAGACTGATGCACGCTCAGTGTCTGGTGTAATGCTGCTGCCCCTCATTATATATAGACTGATGCACGCTCAGTGTCTGGTGTAATGCTGCTGCCCCTCATTATATATAGACTGATGCACGCTCAGTGTCTGCGGTAATGTTGCTGCCCCTCATTATATATAGACTGATGCACGCTCAGTGACAAGTTTAATGCTGTCCCTCATTATATATAGACTGATGCACGCTCAGTGTCTGCGGTAATGTTGCTGCCCCTCATTATATATAGACTGATGCACGCTCAGTGACTGGTGTAATGCTGCGGCCCCTCATTATATATAGACTGATGCACGCTCAGTGACTGGTGTAATGCTGTCCCTCATTATATATAGACTGATGCACGCTCAGTGACTGGTGTAATGCTGCTGCCCCTCATTATATATAGACTGATGCACGCTCAGTGACTGGTGTAATGCTGCTGCCCCTCATTATATATAGACTGATGCACGCTCAGTGTCTGGTGTAATGCTGCTGCCCCTCAATATATATAGACTGATGCACGCTCCGTGTCTGGTGTAATGCTGCTGCCCCTCATTATATATAGACTGATGCACGCTCAGTGTCTGGTGTAATGCTGCTGCCCCTCATTATATATAGACTGATGCACGCTCAGTGACTGGTGTAATGCTGCTGCCCCTCATTGTATATAGACTGATGCACGCTCAGTGTCTGGGGTAATGCTGCTGCCCCTCATTATATATAGACTGATGCACGCTCAGTGACTGGTGTAATGCTGCTGCCCCTCATTATATATAGACTGATGCACGCTCAGTGTCTGGGGTAATGCTGCTGCCCCTCATTATATATAGAGTGATGCACGCTCAGTGTCTGGGGTAATGCTGCTGCCCCTCATTATATATAGACTGATGCACGCTCAGTGACTGGTATAATGCTGCTGCCCCTCATTATATATAGACTGATGCACGCTCAGTGTCTGGGGTAATGCTGCTGCCCCTCATTATATATAGACTGATGCACGCTCAGTGTCTGGGGTAATGCTGCTGCCCCTCATTATATATAGACTGATGCACGCTCAGTGTCTGGGGTAATGCTGCTGCCCCTCATTATATATAGACTGATGCACGCTCAGTGACTGGTATAATGCTGCTGCCCCTCATTATATATAGACTGATGCACGCTCAGTGTCTGGTGTAATGCTGCTGCCCCTCATTATATATAGACTGATGCACGCTCAGTGTCTGGTGTAATGCTGCTGCCCCTCAATATATATAGACTGATGCACGCTCCGTGTCTGGTGTAATGCTGCTGCCCCTCATTATATATAGACTGATGCACGCTCAGTGTCTGGTGTAATGCTGCTGCCCCTCATTATATATAGACTGATGTACGCTCAGTGACTAGTGTAATGCTGCTGCCCCTCATTATATATAGACTGATGCACGCTCAGTGTCTGGTGTAATGCTGCTGCCCCTCATTGTATATAGACTGATGCACGCTCAGTGACTGGTGTAATGCTGCTGCCCCTCATTATATATAGACTGATGCACGCTCAGTGACTGGTATAATGCTGCTGCCCCTCATTATTTATAGACTGATGTACGCTCAGTGACTAGTGTAATGCTGCTGCCCCTCATTATATATAGACTGATGCACGCTCAGTGTCTGGGGTAATGCTGCTGCCCCTCATTGTATATAGACTGATGCACGCTCAGTGTCTGGTGTAATGCTGCTGCCCCTCATTATATATAGACTGATGTACGCTCAGTGACTAGTGTAATGCTGCTGCCCCTCATTATATATAGACTGATGCACGCTCAGTGACTGGTGTAATGCTGCTGCCCCTCATTATATATAGACTGATGTACGCTCAGTGACTAGTGTAATGCTGCTGCCCCTCATTATATATAGACTGATGCACGCTCAGTGTCTGGTGTAATGCTGCTGCCCCTCATTGTATATAGACTGATGCACGCTCAGTGTCTGGTGTAATGCTGCTGCCCCTCATTGTATATAGACTGATGCACGCTCAGTGACTGGTGTAATGCTGCTGCCCCTCATTATATATAGACTGATGCACGCTCAGTGACTGGTGTAATGCTGCTGCCCCTCATTATATATAGACTGATGCACGCTCAGTGTCTGGTGTAATGCTGCTGCCCCTCATTATATATAGACTGATGCACGCTCAGTGTCTGGTGTAATGCTGCTGCCCCTCATTGTATATAGACTGATGCACGCTCAGTGTCTGGTGTAATGCTGCTGCCCCTCATTATATATAGACTGATGCACGCTCAGTGTCTGGTGTAATGCTGCTGCCCCTCATTATATATAGACTGATGCACGCTCAGTGTCTGCGGTAATGTTGCTGCCCCTCATTATATATAGACTGATGCACGCTCAGTGACAAGTTTAATGCTGTCCCTCATTATATATAGACTGATGCACGCTCAGTGTCTGCGGTAATGTTGCTGCCCCTCATTATATATAGACTGATGCACGCTCAGTGACTGGTGTAATGCTGCGGCCCCTCATTATATATAGACTGATGCACGCTCAGTGACTGGTGTAATGCTGTCCCTCATTATATATAGACTGATGCACGCTCAGTGACTGGTGTAATGCTGCTGCCCCTCATTATATATAGACTGATGCACGCTCAGTGACTGGTGTAATGCTGCTGCCCCTCATTATATATAGACTGATGCACGCTCAGTGTCTGGTGTAATGCTGCTGCCCCTCATTATATATAGACTGATGCACGCTCAGTGACTGGTGTAATGCTGCTGCCCCTCATTATATATAGACTGATGCACGCTCAGTGTCTGCGGTAATGTTGCTGCCCTTCATTATATATAGACTGATGCACGCTCAGTGACTGGTGTAATGCTGCTGCCCCTCATTATATATAGACTGATGCACGCTCAGTGACTGGTGTAATGCTGCTGCCCCTCATTATATATAGACTGATGCACGCTCAGTGTCTGGTGTAATGCTGCTGCCCCTCATTATATATAGACTGATGCACGCTCAGTGACTGGTGTAATGCTGCTGCCCCTCATTATATATAGACTGATGCACGCTCTGTGACTGGTATAATGCTGCTGCCCCTCATTATATATAGACTGATGCACGCTCAGTGTCTGGTGTAATGCTGCTGCCCCTCATTATATATAGACTGATGCACGCTCAGTGACTGGTGTAATGCTGCTGCCCCTCATTATATATAGACTGATGCACGCTCAGTGTCTGGTGTAATGCTGCTGCCCCTCATTGTATATAGACTGATGCACGCTCAGTGTCTGGTGTAATGCTGCTGCCCCTCATTGTATATAGACTGATGCACGCTCAGCGACTGGTGTAATGCTGCTGCCCCTCATTATATATAGACTGATGCACGCTCAGTGACTGGTGTAATGCTGCTGCCCCTCATTATATATAGACTGATGCACGCTCAGTGTCTGGTGTAATGCTGCTGCCCCTCATTGTATATAGACTGATGCACGCTCAGTGTCTGGTGTAATGCTGCTGCCCCTCATTATATATAGACTGATGCACGCTCAGTGTCTGGTGTAATGCTGCTGCCCCTCATTATATATAGACTGATGCACGCTCAGTGTCTGCGGTAATGTTGCTGCCCCTCATTATATATAGACTGATGCACGCTCAGTGACAAGTTTAATGCTGTCCCTCATTATATATAGACTGATGCACGCTCAGTGTCTGCGGTAATGTTGCTGCCCCTCATTATATATAGACTGATGCACGCTCAGTGACTGGTGTAATGCTGCGGCCCCTCATTATATATAGACTGATGCACGCTCAGTGACTGGTGTAATGCTGTCCCTCATTATATATAGACTGATGCACGCTCAGTGACTGGTGTAATGCTGCTGCCCCTCATTATATATAGACTGATGCACGCTCAGTGACTGGTGTAATGCTGCTGCCCCTCATTATATATAGACTGATGCACGCTCAGTGTCTGGTGTAATGCTGCTGCCCCTCATTATATATAGACTGATGCACGCTCAGTGACTGGTGTAATGCTGCTGCCCCTCATTATATATAGACTGATGCACGCTCAGTGTCTGCGGTAATGTTGCTGCCCCTCATTATATATAGACTGATGCACGCTCAGTGACTGGTGTAATGCTGCTGCCCCTCATTATATATAGACTGATGCACGCTCAGTGACTGGTGTAATGCTGCTGCCCCTCATTATATATAGACTGATGCACGCTCAGTGTCTGGTGTAATGCTGCTGCCCCTCATTATATATAGACTGATGCACGCTCAGTGACTCGTGTAATGCTGCTGCCCCTCATTATATACAGACTGATGCACGCTCAGTGACTGGTGTAATGCTGCTGCCCCTCATTATATATAGACTGATGCACGCTCAGTGACTGGTGTAATGCTGCTGCCCCTCATTATATATAGACTGATGCACGCTCAGTGACTGGTGTAATGCTGCTGCCCCTCATTATATATAGACTGATGCACGCTCAGTGTCTGGTGTAATGCTGCTGCCCCTCATTATATATAGACTGATGCACGCTCAGTGACTGGTGTAATGCTGCGGCCCCTCATTATATACAGACTGATGCACGCTCAGTGACTGGTGTAATGCTGCTGCCCCTCATTATATACAGACTGATGCACGCTCAGTGACTGGTGTAATGCTGCTGCCCCTCATTATATATAGACTGATGCACGCTCAGTGACTGGTGTAATGCTGCTGCCCCTCATTATATATAGACTGATGTACGCTCAGTGACTGGTGTAATGCTGCTGCCCCTCATTATATATAGACTGATGCACGCTCAGTGTCTGGGGTAATGCTGCTGCCCCTCATTGTATATAGACTGATGCACGCTCAGTGTCTGGTGTAATGCTGCTGCCCCTCATTATATATAGACTGATGCACGCTCAGTGTCTGGTGTAATGCTGCTGCCCCTCATTGTATATAGACTGATGCACGCTCAGTGTCTGGTGTAATGCTGCTGCCCCTCATTGTATATAGACTGATGCACGCTCAGTGACTGGTGTAATGCTGCTGCCCCTCATTATATATAGACTGATGCACGCTCAGTGACTGGTATAATGCTGCTGCCCCTCATTATATATAGACTGATGCACGCTCAGTGTCTGGTGTAATGCTGCTGCCCCTCATTATATATAGACTGATGCACGCTCAGTGACTCGTGTAATGCTGTCCCTCATTATATATAGAGTGATGCACGCTCAGTGACTCGTGTAATGCTACTGCCCCTCATTATATATAGACTGATGCACGCTCAGTGACTGGTGTAATGCTGCTGCCCCTCATTATATATAGACTGATGCACGCTCAGTGACTGGTGTAATGCTGCTTCCCCTCATTATATATAGACTGATGCACGCTCAGTGTCTGGTGTAATGCTGCTGCCCCTCATTATATATAGACTGATGTAATGCTGCGGCCCCTCATTATATACAGACTGATGCACGCTCAGTGACTGGTGTAATGCTGCTGCCCCTCATTATATACAGACTGATGCACGCTCAGTGACTGGTGTAATGCTGCTGCCCCTCATTATATATAGACTGATGCACGCTCAGTGACTGGTGTAATGCTGCTGCCCCTCATTATATATAGACTGATGCACGCTCAGTGTCTGGTGTAATGCTGCTGCCCCTCATTATATATAGACTGATGCACGCTCAGTGTCTGGTGTAATGCTGCTTCCCCTCATTATATATAGACTGATGCACGCTCAGTGACTGGTGTAATGCTGCTGCCCCTCATTATACAGTGGGGCAAAAAAGTATTTAGTCAGTCAGCAATAGTGCAAGTTCCACCACTTAAAAAGATGAGAGGCGTCTGTAATTTACATCATAGGTAGACCTCAACTATGGGAGACAAACTGAGAAAAAAAATCCAGAAAATCACATTGTCTGTTTTTTTTTCATTTTATTTGCATATTATGGTGGAAAATAAGTATTTGGTCAGAAACAAGCAATCAAGATTTCTGGCTCTCACAGACCTGTAACTTCTTCTTTAAGAGTCTCCTCTTTCCTCCACTCATTACCTGTAGTAATGGCACCTGTTTAAACTTGTTATCAGTATAAAAAGACACCTGTGCACACCCTCAAACAGTCTGACTCCAAACTCCACTATGGTGAAGACCAAAGAGCTGTCAAAGGACACCAGAAACAAAATTGTAGCCCTGCACCAGGCTGGGAAGACTGAATCTGCAATAGCCAACCAGCTTGGAGTGAAGAAATCAACTGTGGGAGCAATAATTAGAAAATGGAAGACATACAAGACCACTGATAATCTCCCTCGATCTGGTGCTCCACGCAAAATCCCACCCCGTGGGGTCAGAATGATCACAAGAACGGTGAGCAAAAATCCCAGAAGCACGCGGGGGGACCTAGTGAATGAACTGCAGAGAGCTGGGACCAATGTAACAAGGCCTACCATAAGTAACACACTACGCCACCATGGACTCAGATCCTGCAGTGCCCGACGTGTCCCTCTGCTTAAGCCTGTACATGTCCGGGCCCGTCTGAAGTTTGCTAGAGAGCATTTGGATGATCCAGAGGAGTTTTGGGAGAATGTCCTATGGTCTGATGAAACCAAACTGGGACTGTTTGGTAGAAACACAACTTGTCGTGTTTGGAGGAAAAAGAATACTGAGTTGCATCCATCAAACACCATACCTACTGTAAAGCATGGTGGTGGAAACATCATGCTTTGGGGCTGTTTCTCTGCAAAGGGGCCAGGACGACTGATCCGGGTACATGAAAGAATGAATGGGGCCATGTATCGTGAGATTTTGAGTGCAAACCTCCTTCCATCAGCAAGAGCATTGAAGATGAAACGTGGCTGGGTCTTTCAACATGACAATGATCCAAAGCACACCGCCAGGGCAACGAAGGAGTGGCTTCGTAAGAAGCATTTCAAGGTCCTGGAGTGGCCTAGCCAGTCTCCAGATCTCAACCCTATAGAAAACTTTTGGAGGGAGTTGAAAGTCCGTGTTGCCAAGCGAAAAGCCAAAAACATCACTGCTCTAGAGGAGATCTGCATGGAGGAATGGGCCAACATAACAACAACAGTGTGTGGCAACCTTGTGAAGACTTACAGAAAACGTTTGACCTCTGTCATTGCCAACAAAGGATATATCACAAAGTATTGAGATGAAATTTTGTTTCTGACCAAATACTTATTTTCCACCATAATATGCAAATAAAATGATAAAAAAACAGACAATGTGATTTTCTGGATTTTTTTTTTTCTCAGTTTGTCTCCCATAGTTGAGGTCTACCTATGATGTAAATTACAGACGCCTCTCATCTTTTTAAGTGGTGGAACTTGCACTATTGCTGACTGACTAAATACTTTTTTGCCCCACTGTATATAGACTGATGCACGCTCAGTGACTGGTATAATGCTGCTGCCCCTCATTATATATAGACTGATGCACGCTCAGTGACTGGTGTAATGCTGCTGCCCCTCATTGTATATAGACTGATGCACGCTCAGTGACTGGTATAATGCTGCTGCCCCTCATTATATATAGACTGATGCACGCTCAGTGACTGGTGTAATGCTGCTGCCCCTCATTATATATAGACTGATGCACGCTCAGTGACTGGTATAATGCTGCTGCCCCTCATTATATATAGACTGATGCACGCTCAGTGTCTGGTGTAATGCTGCTGCCCCTCATTGTATATAGACTGATGCACGCTCAGTGACTGGTATAATGCTGCTGCCCCTCATTATATATAGACTGATGCACGCTCAGTGACTGGTGTAATGCTGCTGCCCCTCATTATATATAGACTGATGCACGCTCAGTGACTGGTATAATGCTGCTGCCCCTCATTATATATAGACTGATGCACGCTCAGTGTCTGGTGTAATGCTGCTGCCCCTCATTATATATAGACTGATGCACGCTCAGTGTCTGGTGTAATGCTGCGGCCCCTCATTATATATAGACTGATGCACGCTCAGTGTCTGGTGTAATGCTGCTGCCCCTCATATATATAGACTGATGCACGCTCAGTGTCTGGTGTAATGCTGCGGCCCCTCATTATATATAGACTGATGCACGCTCAGTGTCTGGTGTAATGCTGCTGCCCCTCATTATATATAGACTGATGCACGCTCAGTGACTGGTGTCATGCTGCTGCCCCTCATTATATATAGACTGATGCACGCTCAGTGACTGGTGTAATGCTGCTGCCCCTCATTATATATAGACTGATGCACACTCAGTGACTGGTGTAATGCTGCTGCCCCTCATTATATATAGAGTGATGCACGCTCAGTGACTGGTATAATGCTGCTGCCCCTCATTATATATAGACTGATGCACGCTCAGTGTCTGGTGTAATGCTGCTGCCCCTCATTATATATAGACTGATGCACGCTCAGTGACTGGTGTAATGCTGCTGCCCCTCATTATATATAGACTGATGCACGCTCAGTGACTGGTGTAATGCTGCTGCCCCTCATTATATATAGACTGATGCACGCTCAGTGACTGGTATAATGCTGCTGCCCCTCATTATATATAGACTGATGCACGCTCAGTGTCTGGTGTAATGCTGCTGCCCCTCATTGTATATAAACTGATGCACGCTCAGTGTCTGGTGTAATGCTGCTGTCCCTCATTGTATATAGACTGATGCACGCTCAGTGTCTGGTATAATGCTGCTGCCCCTCATTATATATAGACTGATGCACGCTCAGTGACTGGTGTAATGCTGCTGCCCCTCATTATATATAGACTGATGCACGCTCAGTGTCTGGTATAATGCTGCTGCCCCTCATTCTATACAGACTGATGCACGCTCAGTGACTGGTATAATGCTGCTGCCCCTCATTATATATAGACTGATGCACGCTCAGTGTCTGGTGTAATGCTGCTGCCCCTCATTATATATAGACTGATGCACGCTCAGTGACTGGTATAATGCTGCTGCCCCTCATATATATAGAAGACTGATGCACGCTCAGTGTCTGGTGTAATGCTGCTGCCCCTCATTAGAATCATAGAATCGTAGAGTTGGAAGGGACCTCCTGGGCCAACTGGTCCAACCCCCTGCTCAAAGCAGGATTCGCTAAATCATCCCAGTCAGATGTCTGTCCAGCCTCTGTTTGAAGACTTCCATTGAAGGAGAACTCACCACTTCTTGTGGCAGCCTGTTCCACTCATTGATCACTCTAACTGTCAAAAAGTTTTTTCTAATATCTAATCTGTGTCTCCTCCCATTCAGTTTCATCCCATTGCTTCTAGTCTTTCCTTGTGCAAATGAGAATAAAGTTGATCCTTCTACAATGTGACAGCCCTTTAGATATTTGTAGACAGCTATTAAGTCTCCTCTCAGTCTTCTCTTTTGCAAACTAAACATTCCCAAATCCTGCAACCTTTCCTCATAAGACAGGGTTTGCAGACCGGTCACCATTCTGGTCGCTCTTTTCTGAACTTGCTCCAGTTTGTTGATGTCTTTTTTAAAATGTGGTGCCCAAAACTGGACACAATATTCCAGATGAGGTCTGACCAAAGAGGAGTAGAGGGAAATAATGACTTCACGTGATCTAGACTGTATGCTTCTGTTAATACATCCTAGAATTGCATTTGCCTTTTTTGCTGCTGCATCACACTGTTGACTCATATTCAGTCTGTGATCTATTAGTATACCCAAGTCTTTTTCACATGTGCTGTCACTTAGCCCTATTCCTCCCATTCTATATATGCTTTTTTCATTTTTATTGCCCAGATGTAGTACTTTGCATTTCTCCCTGTTAAAAACCATTCTGTTAGTTGCTGCCCACTTCTCCAGTTTATTTAAATCTTTTTGAATCCTCTCTCTCTCTTCTCTAGTATTAGCTATCCCTCCTAGCTTTGTGTCATCAGCAAATTTAATCAGTTTACCCTCAATTCCTTCATCTAAATCGTTGATAAAGATGTTGAACAATACAGGGCCCAGGACAGAGCCCTGTGGTACCCCACTTGAGACATTCTTCCAACTGGATGTGCAGCCATTTACGACCACTCTTTGGGTCCGATCACTAAGCCAGTTATGAATCCACCTAACAGTTGCCTTGTCCATTCCATACTTAGTCATTTTTTCAATAAGGATTGTATGAGAGACTTTGTCAAATGCTTTGCTGAAGTCAAGATATACTATATCTACAGCATTTCCTTGATCCACCCAATCAGTGATACCGTCATAGAAGGAAATTAAGTTAGTCTGACATGACTTATTAGTTAGAAACCCATGCTGACTCTGTTTAATCACTTCATTCTTATCCAGGTATTGACATACATGTTGTTTAATAATTTGTTCAAAGATCTTTCCTGGTATAGAAGTCAGACTCACCGGCCTATAGTTGCCTGGGTCCACCTTCTTCCCCTTTTTGAAGATAGGAACAACATTTGCTCTTCTCCAGTCTTCTGGCACTTCTCCTGTTCTCCAAGAATTTTCAAAGATTATGGAGAGGGGTTCAAAAATTTCTTCTGCTATCTCCTTCAGTACTCTGGGGTGTAATTCATCTGGACCTGGAGACTTGAATTCATTTAGGCTAGCTAAGTGTTTCCTCACTATCTTTCTGTTTATAGATATCCTGGATTCTTCTATTCCCTTAATAGGACAGTGAATAACAGTTGATGTTGCATTTCCTTTCTGAGAGAAAACAGATGCAAAATAGGAATTTAAAAGTTCAGCCTTCTCAACATCCTGTCTTACCATTTCATCATTTTCATCCTGTAAAAATCCTATAGCATCTTTGACTTTTCTTTTACTTTTGACATATCCCCAAAATCCTTTATTATTGCTTTTGACATCTCTTGCAAGCCTCAGTTCATTTTCAGCTTTAGAAATCTGATTTGTGCCCTGCAGGTTCTGCAGACAGCATTATATTCTTCTTTAGATATGCCTCCCTCTTTCCATTTTATAAACATTTTTTTCTTCCTTTTTAGCATGTGCTTAAGTTCTGTGTTCATCCATCCTGGTTTCCTTAAATGCTTCCTATTCTTCCCTCTTTTCGGAATTGTTAACAACTGTGCTTTGAGAATTTCATTTTTCAAGATTTCCCATCCTTCCTGGACATTTTTGTCTTTAAGGATATCCAGCCATTGGATCCCTCCAATTCTCTTTCTGAATCCCTTAAAATCTGCCTTTCTGAAATCTAACCTTGACGTCTGAGTCTTCACAGGTCTTCCGCCTCTAGTAATCCAAAATTCTAAAATAGCATGGTCGCTACCTCCTAGGGTCCCAGCCACTTTTACCTCCTCAACCATTTCCTCACTGTTTATAAGGATTAGATCCAAGGTAGCAGTTCCCCTTGTTTTCTCCCCTACCTTTTGGAAGATAAAGTTGTCAGCAAGAGAGGATAAGAATTTCCTTGACCTGTTAGTTTTGCCTGAGAGAGATTCCCAACAAATGTCTGGATAGTTGAAATCTCCCATGACAACTATGTCATATTTTTTGGAGAACTTGGCCATCTGATGCATAAAGAGTTCATCTATATATTCGGCTTGCACAGGCGGCCTGTAGTAAATGCCTACAATGGTGTCCTTTCCATTGTTCTGTCCTTGTATTCTTACCCAAACAGTTTCCACAGAACTCCCAGTCTCTGAAGCTTCAATCTCTGTGCAGATATACGCGTTTCGAACATACAATGCGACACCCCCTCCTCGTTTATCAAGTCTGTTTCTTGCAAATAAGTTGTATCCTTCTAGTCTTGTATTCCAATCATGTGTATTGTCCCACCAAGTTTCAGTGATTCCAATTACATCATATTTCTTTTCCTGTGTTAGTAGTTCCAATTCTCCTTGTTTGCTGCCCATGCTTTGTGCATTAGTATAGAAACATTTTAGTTTGTGATTGGTTTCTCTTTCTCCAATATTTTTATTAATTAGATTCTTTTGTCTTTGTTCTTCCTTTCCACTTCTAATAGCAGAGTTCTCAATAGCATTTGTCAGGTGTATGGCTTTTTCTGGTCTTTTGCTTCCCTTCCCATGTTGTTCTAGTTTAAAGCTCTCCTTACAAGTGTAGCAAGGCGACTTCCAAATACCTGCTTTCCAGTCTTCGTAGGGTGCACCCCATCTCTAGCAAGTAGTCCATCGTATAAGTAGTTCACTCCGTGATCCAGAAATCCAAATCGTTGCTGACGGCACCATCGACGTAGCCAGTTGTTCACCTGCAGAATCTTATTCCACCTCCTTGTTCCATGGCCATCCACTGGGAGCATGGAAGAGAAGACCACCTGCGCTCCCAGTTCTTTCACTTTCTTGCCTAAGTCTTCAAAGTCTCTGCAGATGGTTTCCAGGTCGTTTCTTGCGGTGTCATTTGTCCCCACATGTAGTAGCAGGTATGGGTAGTCATCTGTAGGTCTGAAGAGTCCTGATATCCTGTCAGACACATCTTTAATTTTTGCACCTGGAAGACAGCACATTTCTCTTGAAGTTATATCCGGTCTGCAGATAGCAGCCTCTGTTCCTCTCAGCAGGGAATCCCCCATGACCACCACTCTCCGTTTCTTCTTCACAACATTTTTCTTTCTCCATCCAGGAGGACTCTGAGGGCGTACAAGGTTGCTGTTTGTTGGCAAAGTCTTATCCTGATGTATTATATATAGACTGATGCACGCTCAGTGTCTGGTGTAATGCTGCTGCCCCTCATTATATATAGACTGATGCACGCTCAGTGACTGGTGTAATGCTGCTGCCCCTCATTATATATAGACTGATGCACGCTCAGTGACTGGTGTAATGCTGCTGCCCCTCATTATATATAGACTGATGCACGCTCAGTGACTGGTGTAATGCTGCTGCCCCTCATTATATATAGACTGATGCACGCTCAGTGTCTGGTGTAATGCTGCTGCCCCTCATTATATATAGACTGATGCACACTCAGTGACTGGTGTAATGCTGCTGCCCCTCATTATATATAGAGTGATGCACACTCAGTGACTGGTGTAATGCTGCTGCCCCTCATTATATATAGTATATAGACTGATGCACGCTCAGTGACTGGTGTAATGCTGCTGCCCCTCATTATATATAGACTGATGCACGCTCAGTGACTGGTGTAATGCTGCTGCCCCTCATTATATATAGACTGATGCACACTCAGTGACTGGTGTAATGCTGCTGCCCCTCATTATATATAGAGTGATGCACGCTCAGTGACTGGTATAATGCTGCTGCCCCTCATTATATATAGACTGATGCACGCTCAGTGTCTGGTGTAATGCTGCTGCCCCTCATTGTATATAGACTGATGCACGCTCAGTGTCTGGTGTAATGCTGCTGCCCCTCATTATATATAGACTGATGCACGCTCAGTGTCTGGTGTAATGCTGCTGCCCCTCATTATATATAGAGTGATGCACACTCAGTGACTGGTGTAATGCTGCTGCCCCTCATTATATATAGTATATAGACTGATGCACGCTCAGTGACTGGTGTAATGCTGCTGCCCCTCATTATATATAGACTGATGCACGCTCAGTGACTGGTGTAATGCTGCTGCCCCTCATTATATATAGACTGATGCACACTCAGTGACTGGTGTAATGCTGCTGCCCCTCATTATATATAGAGTGATGCACGCTCAGTGACTGGTATAATGCTGCTGCCCCTCATTATATATAGACTGATGCACGCTCAGTGTCTGGTGTAATGCTGCTGCCCCTCATTGTATATAGACTGATGCACGCTCAGTGACTGGTGTAATGCTGCTGCCCCTCATTATATATAGACTGATGCACGCTCAGTGTCTGGTATAATGCTGCTGCCCCTCATTCTATACAGACTGATGCACGCTCAGTGACTCGTGTAATGCTGCGGCCCCTCATTATGTATAGACTGATGGACGCTCAGTGTCTGGTGTAATGCTGCTGCCCCTCATTCTATACAGACTGATGCACGCTCAGTGTCTGGTGTAATACTGCTGCCTCATTATATATAGACTGATGCACGCTCAGTGACTGGTATAATGCTGCTGCCCCTCATTATATATAGACTGATGCACGCTCAGTGACTGGTATAATGCTGCTGCCCCTCATTATATATAGACTGATGCACGCTCAGTGTCTGGTGTAATGCTGCTGCCCCTCATTATATATAGACTGATGCACGCTCAGTGTCTGGTGTAATGCTGCTGCCCCTCATTATATACAGACTGATGCACGCTCAGTGACTGGTGTAATGCTGCTGCCCCTCATTATATACAGACTGATGCACGCTCAGTGTCTGGTGTAATGCTGCTGCCCCTCATTATATATAGACTGATGCACGCTCAGTGACTGATGTAATGCTGCCGCCCCTCATTATATATAGACTGATGCACGCTCAGTGACTCGTGTAATGCTGCGGCCCCTCATTATGTATAGACTGATGGACGCTCAGTGTCTGGTGTAATGCTGCTGCCCCTCATTATATATAGACTGATGCACGCTCAGTGTCTGGTGTAATGCTGCTGCCCCTCATTATATATAGACTGATGCACGCTCAGTGTCTGGTGTAATGCTGCTGCCCCTCATTATATATAGACTGATGCACGCTCAGTGACTCGTGTAATGCTGCGGCCCCTCATTATGTATAGACTGATGGACGCTCAGTGTCTGGTGTAATGCTGCTGCCCCTCATTCTATACAGACTGATGCACGCTCAGTGACTGGTATAATGCTGCTGCCCCTCATTATATATAGACTGATGCACGCTCAGTGACTAATGTAATGCTGCTGCCCCTCATTATATATAGACTGATGCACGCTCAGTGTCTGGTGTAATGCTGCTGCCCCTCATTATATATAGACTGATGCACGCTCAGTGTCTGGTGTAATGCTGCCGCCCCTCATTATATATAGACTGATGCACGCTCAGTGACTCGTGTAATGCTGCGGCCCCTCATTATGTATAGACTGATGGACGCTCAGTGTCTGGTGTAATGCTGCTGCCCCTCATTATATATAGACTGATGCACGCTCAGTGTCTGGTGTAATGCTGCTGCCCCTCATTATATATAGACTGATGCACGCTCAGTGACTGGTGTAATGCTGCTGCCCCTCATTATATATAGACTGATGCACGCTCAGTGTCTGGTATAATGCTGCTGCCCCTCATTCTATACAGACTGATGCACGCTCAGTGTCTGGTGTAATGCTGCTGCCCCTCATTATATATAGACTGATGCACGCTCAGTGTCTGGTGTAATGCTGCGGCCCCTCATTATGTATAGACTGATGCACGCTCAGTGTCTGGTGTAATGCTGCGGCCCCTCATTATGTATAGACTGATGTACGCTCAGTGACTGGTATAATGCTGCGGCCCCTCATTATATATAGACTGATGCACGCTCAGTGACTGGTATAATGCTGCTGCCCCTCATTATATGTAGACTGATGCACGCTCAGTGACTGGTATAATGCTGCCCCTCATTATATATAGACTGATGCACGCTCAGTGACTGGTGTAATGCTGCTGCCCCTCATTATATATAGACTGATGCACGCTCAGTGACTGGTGTAATGCTGCTGCCCCACATTATATATAGACTGATGCACGCTCAGTGTCTGGTGTAATGCTGCTGCCCCTCATTATGTATAGACTGATGCACGCTCAGTGTCTGGTATAATGCTGCTGCCCCTCATTATATGTAGACTGATGCACGCTCAGTGACTGGTATAATGCTGCTGCCCCTCATTATATGTAGACTGATGCACGCTCAGTGACTGGTATAATGCTGCTGCCCCTCATTATATGTAGACTGATGCACGCTCAGTGACTGGTGTAATGCTGCTGCCCCTCATTATATATAGACTGATGCACGCTCAGTGACTGATATAATGCTGCTGCCCCTCATTATATATAGACTGATGCACGCTCAGTGACTGGTGTAATGCTGTTGCCCCTCATTATATATAGACTGATGCACGCTCAGTGACTGGTATAATGCTGTTGCCCCTCATTATATATAGACTGATGCACGCTCAGTGACTGGTATAATGCTGTTGCCCCTCATTATATATAGACTGATGCACGCTCAGTGTCTGGTGTAATGCTGCTGCCCCTCATTATATATAGACTGATGCACGCTCAGTGACTGGAGTAATGCTGCCACTACCCATTATATATAGACTGATGCACGTTCAGTGACTGGTATAATGCTGCTGCCCCTCATTATATATAGACTGATGCACGCTCAGTGATTGGTGTAATGCTGCTGGCCCTCATTATATATAGACTGATGCACGCTCAGTGACTGGTATAATGCTGCTGCCCCTCATTATATATAGACTGATGCACGCTCAGTGACTGGTGTAATGCTGCTGCCCCTCATTATATATAGACTGATGCACGCTCAGTGACTGGTATAATGCTGCTGCCCCTCATTATATATAGACTGATGCACGCTCAGTGACTGGTGTAATGCTTCTGCCCCTCATTATATATAGACTGATGCACGCTCAGTGACTGGAGTAATGCTGCCACTACCCATTATATATAGACTGATGCACGCTCAGTGTCTGGTGTAATGCTGCTGCCCCTCATTATATATAGACTGATGCACGCTCAGTGACTGGAGTAATGCTGCTGCCCCTCATTATATATAGACTGATGCTCGCTCAGTGACTGGTATAATGCTGCTGCCCCTCATTATATATAGACTGATGCACGCTCAGTGACTGGTGTAATGCTGCTGCCCCTCATTATATATAGACTGATGCATGCTCAGTGACTGGTATAATGCTGCTGCCCCTCATTATATATAGACTGATGCACGCTCAGTGACTGGTGTAATGCTGCTGCCCCTCATTATATATAGACTGATGCACGCTCAGTGACTGGTGTAATGCTGCTGCCCCTCATTATATATAGACTGATGCACGCTCTGTGACTGGTATAATGCTGCTGCCCCTCATTATATATAGACTGATGCACGCTCAGTGACTGGTGTAATGCTGCCACTACCCATTATATATAGACTGATGCACGCTCAGTGTCTGGTGTAATGCTGCTGCCCCTCATTATATATAGACTGATGCACGCTCAGTGACTGGTGTAATGCTGCTGCCCCTCATTATATATAGACTGATGCACGCTCAGTGACTGGTGTAATGCTGCTGCCCCTCATTATATATAGACTGATGCACGCTCAGTGACTGGAGTAATGCTGCTGCCCCTCATTATATATAGACTGATGCACGCTCAGTGACTGGTGTAATGCTGCTGCCTCTCATTATATGTAGACTGATGGACGCTCAGTGTCTGGTGTAATGCTGCTGCCCCTCATTATATACAGACTGATGCACGCTCAGTGTCTGGTGTAATGCTGCTGCCCCTCATTATATATAGACTGATGCACGCTCAGTGACTGGTGTAATGCTGCTGCCTCTCATTATATATAGACTGATGCACGCTCAGTGTCTGGTGTAATGCTGCTGCCCCTCATTATATATAGACTGATGCACGCTCAGTGACTGGAGTAATGCTGCTGCCCCTCATTATATATAGACTGATGCGCGCTCAGTGACTGGCATAATGCTGCTGCCCCTCATTATATATAGACTGATGCACGCTCAGTGACTGGTGTAATGCTGCTGCCCCTCATTATATATAGACTGATGCACACTCAGTGACTGGAGTAATGCTGCCACTACCCATTATATATAGACTGATGCACGCTCAGTGTCTGGTGTAATGCTGCTGCCCCTCATTATATATAGACTGATGCACGCTCAGTGACTGGAGTAATGCTGCTGCCCCTCATTATATATAGACTGATGCGCGCTCAGTGACTGGTATAATGCTGCTGCCCCTCATTATATATAGACTGATGCACGCTCAGTGACTGGTGTAATGCTGCTGCCCCTCATTATATATAGACTGATGCACGCTCTGTGACTGGTATAATGCTGCTGCCCCTCATTATATATAGACTGATGCATGCTCAGTGTCTGGTGTAATGCTGCTGCCCCTCATTATATATAGACTGATGCACGCTCAGTGACTGGAGTAATGCTGCTGCCCCTCATTATATATAGACTGATGCGCGCTCAGTGACTGGTATAATGCTGCTGCCCCTCATTATATATAGACTGATGCACGCTCAGTGACTGGTGTAATGCTGCTGCCCCTCATTATATATAGACTGATGCACGCTCTGTGACTGGTATAATGCTGCTGCCCCTCATTATATATAGACTGATGCATGCTCAGTGTCTGGTGTAATGCTGCTGTCCCTCATTATATATAGACTGATGCACGCTCAGTGACTGGTGTAATGCTGCTGTCCCTCATTATATATAGACTGATGCACGCTCTGTGACTGGTATAATGCTGCTGCCCCTCATTATATATAGACTGATGCACGCTCAGTGACTGGTGTAATGCTGCTGCCCCTCATTATATATAGACTGATGCACGCTCTGTGACTGGTATAATGCTGCTGCCCCTCATTATATATAGACTGATGCACGCTCAGTGTCTGGGGTAATGCTGCTGCCCCTCATTATATATAGACTGATGCACGCTCAGTGACTGGTGTAATGCTGCTGTCCCTCATTATATATAGACTGATGCACGCTCTGTGACTGGTATAATGCTGCTGACCCTCATTATATATAGACTGATGCACGCTCAGTGACTGGTGTAATGCTGCTGCCCCTCATTATATATAGACTGATGCACGCTCTGTGACTGGTATAATGCTGCTGCCCCTCATTATATATAGACTGATGCACGCTCAGTGTCTGGGGTAATGCTGCTGCCCCTCATTATATATAGACTGATGCACGCTCAGTGACTGGTGTAATGCTGCTGCCCCTCATTATATATAGACTGATGCACGCTCTGTGACTGGTATAATGCTGCTGCCCCTCATTATATATAGACTGATGCACGCTCAGTGTCTGGTGTAATGCTGCTGCCCCTCATTATATATAGACTGATGCACGCTCAGTGACTGGTGTAATGCTGCTGCCCCTCATTATATATAGACTGATGCACGCTCAGTGACTGGTGTAATGCTGCTGCCCCTCATTATATACAGACTGATGCACGCTCAGTGTCTGGTGTAATGCTGCTGCCCCTCATTATATATAGACTGATGCACGCTCAGTGACTGGTGTAATGCTGCTGCCTCTCATTATATACAGACTGATGCACGCTCAGTGTCTGGTGTAATGCTGCTGCCCCTCATTATATATAGACTGATGCACGCTCAGTGACTGGTGTAATGCTGCTGCCTCTCATTATATATAGACTGATGCACGCTCAGTGACTGGTGTAATGCTGCTGCCTCTCATTATATATAGACTGATGCACGCTCAGTGACTGGTGTAATGCTGCTGCCCCTCATTATATACAGACTGATGCACGCTCAGTGACTGGTGTAATGCTGCTGCCTCTCATTATATATAGACTGATGCGCGCTCAGTGAGGTGAACAGAGTTCATCAGCTCTGAACTCCGCTCACCATATTCACGTTGAGACACTGATGTTTCTCTATCACGTGAAGCTCAGTGTCTATTACTTGATTTGGCCTTTTTGAAGTGTCCTTTACTAGTTTCATCGGTTTCTCGCTCAGTTCGCTATTCTGGGCGCAGTTTTCCCAATCCAGATGTTTTAGCTTCATTTATTATTTGCGACTTTTTGAAATTGGGCAATTTTGTTTTCTGCATTTAAAAATGTGCAAGAAAGTAAAGAGGAAGAATCTCTTGATTTTGCGTAAAATTCACTAACCCTCATCAGCCATTTAGACCAATTTGTCTTAAAGTGGCAACAAATACCAAAAGAGAATAAAAGTCACTTAGAAAACCTCTGTTGTGTTTGTGATCATCCTTTAAAATGCAAAAATAAAAGTCCACGGATTTCGGGCTCCTCTGGAATAGTGGAGGGGAAATGCGCAAACATTGAGACTCTTTTAATCACAAATGATGAGTTAGGTAAAGACATCTCGCTAAGAAACAATCTATAAAACCAAATGAAGGTGCAAATTAAAACAATGAATAAGGCGCAAACTTAAAAGTTGCCATTAGATCTATTTTTACTCTGCGCCTTTTTTCCAGACGATGAAATGAACCAATAAGGTTATACATGATTTTGGAGGAATCTGCGCAGCGACTTTTCTCGTGGGCAATTCTCCTCCTCATTTCCCTCGTTTTTAACATTTGCGATTTGTAGACCTTGGGCCGAGCGCTCTGCGACTACTGTCTCACATCTTGATATTACCTGTCCCAGGTTGTTGGCCCCCCTTGCAACTATTACACCACCGCCTTCTCCCAAAAAAGGGATCAGATCAGATCAAAAACATGTGAACGCTTCCTCCTCCTTCTGGTGACAGGTGGTATTGCAGCCTGTGCGAGACTACATGAATATGAGAGTTGTCACGTGGCGGCAAACAAAACGTGGATTATGGTGGCAGCTGTGGTGGCAGCAAGTGTCCCAACTTCTCACTCCTAGCAAACCGTGGTGCAAAGATGAATAATCTCCTGACAGAGAACAACTGAAGCTAATATTATACCATTTATACAGGAGCTTCTCACAAAATTAGAATATCATCAAATAGTGAATTTATTTCAGTTCGGCAATATCAAAAAGTGAAACTCATACTGTATATTCTATAGAGTCATTACACACAGAGTGATCTATGTCACGGGTTTATTTCTGGTGATGGTGATGATTATGGCTTACAGCCAATGAAAACCCAAAAGTCATTATCTCAGGAAATTAGAATAATTACCAATAAACACCTGTAAAGGCTTCCTAAGTGTTTATAAAGGTCCCTTAGTCTGTTTTCAGTAGCTCCACAATCATGGGGAAGACTGCTGACCTGACAGATGTCCAGAAGGCAGTCACTGACACACTCCACAAGGAGGGGAAGCCACAAAATGTCATTGCTTCAGAAGCCGGCTGTTCACAGAGTGCTGGATCCAAGCAGATTAAGGCTATGTGCACACATTGCAGATTCTCCTGCGGATTTTTCTGCACAAAAACCGCAGCTGCTGGCAGAAGCCGCAGATGCGGTTTTGCTGCGGATTTCATGCGTTTTTAAGTGCGGTTTTTTAAGCAGGAATTGTCTGCGTTTTTCACAGCATCACATATCAATAAAGTTTGACAAAAAAAAAAAAAAGGAATTTCTATGTCCAACCCTTTTCTTTTCAATTTTCCTTGGTGCTTTGCTAAATATTGTCACACGCATGTACACACACACTCACACGTACTCACACACGTACTCACACAGCGTACACACGTACTCACACGCGTACACACGTACTCACACATGCACTTCACATGTACTGTACACACACACATGTGCTTAGATACACGTACTCACACACGTACCGTATTTTTCGGACTATAAGACGCACCGGACCATAAGACGCACCCCAATTTTCAGTAGGAAAATAGGGGAAAAAAAATAATGTGTCAAATGGGGGTCCGTCTTACAGTCTGAATTCAGCTTACCTGGGAAGGGATCCGGCACAGGTAGAGAAGTAGTCACAGGGGTCATTCAGTGGTCCAGGCTCGTGCGGTGGCGGCTCTGTGCTGGGGCAGGGGCAGCTGTGCTGGGGCAGGTTGGTTGTGCTGGGGCAGGGGCAGGTGGGCTCTGCGGTGGTGACAGCGGGCGGCGCTCTGCGGTGCGGTGGTGACAGCGGGCGGCGCTCTGCGGTGCGGTGGTGGCAGCGGGCTGTGCTCCGGTGCAGGGGCGGCGGCTCCACCGGCATTTCTTCGCAGCCCGGAGGCCCCCGCACTTCCCTTGCTGGCCGCCGCCATGTTGCGGTGGCCTCCGGGAGCATGGACGCCGGTAAGATGGCCGCCGGTCCGGGGACGGCGCATGCGCGGGATCAGATCTCATCCCGAGAACTCGCGGGACGAGATTCAAATCTCGGCAACAAGATCTCGTCCCCCGAGATCTCGGGACGAGATCTGAAGCTGCGCATGCGCCGTCCCTGGACCGGCGGCCATCTTCCCGGCGTCCATGCTCCCGGAGGCCACCGCAACATGGCGGGGGCCTCCGGGCTGCGAAGAAATGCCGGCGGAGCCGCCACCCCTGCACCGGACCACAGCCTGTTGCCACCACCGCACCGCAGAGCCCCGCCCGCTGCCACCAGCCACCAGGTTAGTACCGTGTATTGCGACCATAAGACGCACCCCCCACTTTCCCCAAAAATTTTGGGGGAAAAAAGTGTGTCTTATGGTCAGAAAAATACGGTACTTCACATGTACACACTCACACACGTACTTAAACACATCCCATAGTCCGGCGGTCAGGTTACTGTGACGGACTCAGATTTTGCTGTTGACGCTCTGGGTTGTGGCACACACTCAACCAGGGAGAGTTGATCCCGTGACGAACCACCACCTATACATGTAGTGTCAGGGGCAAGAAAAATGGTGTGAGCCACTACGACTGCTGTAACTAGAAGGCCGGCTCAAGGAAGACACAAGTGTGTCTGACAAAAGGGTACGTGCAGGATACAAGACGAGACAAAGTGTGGTCACAGACTATCCTCATTAACGCGTGTTTTCAAGGGTAATAACTATTTAAATACTTAATTATGAGGACAAAGTGATACACATCAAGGTGCATGCGACTACACGCCAACATCCAAGGCATGTTATGTGCTAGGTGGCACGCCTGGGTTCAGACAAGGGTTAGGTGGCATCTGACTCCTGACATCTGGCAACGATCAACGGGTTCAGGACATCATGATGTGGACATCATCTCCGGACATCAGGCCGCAGTCATCAGTCTCTGGACCTATGTCAGCCATCGGCAGACTATGGCCATCCGCCAGGCAAGCCAGGGTTCAGTCAAGGAGGTGCGTCAGTTCCAGACATGGTCCAAGGCAGGATTCAACACAAGGTCCTGCACGTGAAGAGAGACACACCAGGGGCAGGGTTCAAGACAAAGAGCAGAACATAGGCAGTAACAGAGAGGTGGGTACGGACAACGGTTCAACTCAGGTCATACAGATCAGAACACAACAGACATAAAAGGTTCAGGACAGAGCAATAATAGAAAAAGACTTGTGATAAAGAAGCACGAAACGCACAGTGCGAGAAACAGTGTGGGTGCAAGAGAGCATGGAAAACACGGCTGAGGCACAGAGAGGAGGGCACGGGTGCCACCAGGCGCGTGCAAGGGGCATGCCGCAACAAGGCAGGGGTAAGGTACAGAAGACGCGTGCAGGACGTCACAGCAAAGCCTGGTAGAAAAGGTGAAAGGGAAACTGCACGCGCCTTCAAAAACAGACGCAAAAAGTGCGCTAGGAACACAGGCAAGGTACAAGAGCTGGAGAGTGGAACGGAAGCTGAAGAACAGAGCAGAGTCAACGACAAATAAGCGTAACGTAAGCTAGAGACTGGAAAACACAGATCATAGGAAATACCAAGAAGGACACCAAAATAATTTGTTGAACGTAGAAATTTATTTTGGGATAAACAACATTTGACAAACATGTCAACCTCTTTATTTTGAATGTGAAAGAACGTTATGGACACATAAGTCCATTTCAGCAAAAATGAACAAAAACTGATCAATCAAAAAGATAACTTTAAATTATAGCACTGGGGGTAATATCCATACCCAGTACTGCAATCTGATGCGGAGTCTCCCACTCTTTCATTTGATGCTGCCTGCAACTGCTGGGTGAAGCTGTGGTGTTGACTCTCTTGGCGCACAGGGGCTGTCGGTTGCTGACCCTGTTGTCTGGGCCTGAATAGGCCAAAAAGCCCCATCCAAATCTCTTCGTAGTTGAAGATCGGAGCAGGGTCCTCTAGAGCCGTTAGGGACATCTGGACCATACTCATGAAAATCGATTGCCTGTCCGGTGGCAGTGATCGCGTTTTGCTGGCAATTTGCAGCGCAAAAAAATCATACTGGTCCTCTGAAGTGGATTTTTTAATCAACTCCACAGTATCAGCCTTGACACTGGGATCTTCATTTTTTTTTTTTTTGTCGGCTCTCCTGCCACCGGACAGGCAGGTTGTTGCCGGACGAGATGTTCCTGCAGCTGGTGTTGCAGATGTTCCATCAGATGCAGAACAGGTGGCAACGGCAGAAGCTGGTTCCACACATGGTGAACAGATGTCCCCAGCTCCAGAGGACCCTGCTCCATCTTCTGACTCTTGTCCGGTCTGTTTAGGCGGTTCAATGTACCCTTGAGTGCTGGAAAAAAACAAAAACATTAGTATGGTATTTGTCAGGAACACCGCACTGTACTTGCTCACTGAGCCAGTGCGCGTGTCCTGAGTGTCAGCGCCGGCGTGCAGCCTCCGCTGAGCAGTGACTCACCCGCAATGTAGGGGTACCGGGGTCAGGTACAGCCAGAAAGTACCGATGCACAGGACCTGTGGATGCTGAAGTTTAGGAAGCCAGCATAGGACCTATGGTCATGTGACTGCAAGGGGGCGGGGCTTAGCGTCCTGCACACAGAGAAGGAAGAGAACTCAGAGTCCAAGCAAAGCAGAGGTTATGCACAGTACAGACCAGCGAGGTACAGGAGGGATAAACATACGGGAGGTCAGACAAAGCCAAAGGTCATACACAGGATCACAGTACAGTACCAGGGATGAGACAGAGCGGATAATCAGGGCCAAGCAGAGATCAAAACCAAACAGACATATAAGGTACCAGGCAGAATCCAAAGCGATATCCAGAGAACAGACCGAGTCATACACAGAGAATCAAGTAACCAGAACACAGCACAAACACACTCAGGGGTCACCACACAATGCCAAGGGCGAAAGTATAACTGACGGGGATGGGAGCGTCCTGAAGCTATAAGAAGCCTCCCCCAGAACCAGGGAGAGGCCACAATCATAGCCCCAGGTGTGCAGGTAAGCCTGCATCGGGATCACAACCTTTAACCCCAGAAATGCCAGTCATCAGCACTGGTTCCATACATTAACCCCACGTGTGCGAGTCAAACCCGCACTGAGATCATGACAGTACCCCCCTCTCAACGGGGGGCCTCTGGACCCCCAGGCTTGCCCGGGTACTTAGCATGGAAAGCCCGCACCAGGCGATCAGCATGCATCAACCGGGCCGGTACCCAGGACCTGTCCTCCGGTCCATACCCCTTCCAATGAACCAGGTACTGTACCGACCGCCGTACCAACCTGGAATCTACGATATGACCAACCTCGTACTCCACCTGCCCCTCGACCAAAACCGGAGGAGCAGCAGACTCGGAGTCTCCCCGGACTGCTTCAAATGGTTTCAATAGAGATTTGTGGAAGACGTTAGGGATCTTGAAAGAGGGTGGAAGGCACAGCCTATACGCCACTGGATTGATTTTTTCCACAATCTTGTACGGGCCAATGAATTTGGGTCCCAACTTGGCTGACGGCATCTTTAACTTAATGTTTCGCGTGGAGAGCCAAACTTTCTCTCCCACCCGAAACATGGGACCAGGTGTTCGTTTCCTGTCCGCGAAAAACTTATACCTGCCTTGAGACCTAGATATACGCCGCTGGACTTCTGCCCATGTATCTTTTAACCGCTGAACAGAATCCTCAGCCCCGGGACACCCCGAATCCAGACGAGAAAACTCACCGAAATGAGGACTGAACCCATAGTTAATCAAGAAAGGGGACCTACCAGTGGATTGACTCACCCGACTATTGAAGGCAAATTCAGCCAACGGCAGTGCATCGCACCAGTCTAGCAGAGGTTAGACACCTGAGGATCGGTTCCAGGGACTGGTTAGTGCGCTCCGTCTGCCCATTGCTCTCAGGATGGTATGCAGACGAAAAGGACAGAGACATACCTAATTTTTTGCAGAAAGCACGCCAAAACTTAGCCACAAACTGCACACCACGATCAGACACCACATTCAGGGGTACCCCATGCAACCGGATCACATGCTGCACAAACAACCTGGACAACGTCTCAGCTGACGGTAGTGCGGACAGGGGTACGAAATGAGCCTGCTTAGAAAACCTGTCCACCACTAGCCATACCACTGTATTACCCTTAGATGGAGGGAGATTGGTAACAAAATCCATGGATAAGTGAGTCCATGGCCTTTCGGGCACTGCCAAGGGTATCAGCTCCCCTGCCGGCTGGCTATGAGAGCTTTTAGAACGAACGCAGACCTCACAACCAGCAATGAATTTTTTTATGTCCGAACCAAGGGTAGGCCACCAAAAGATCCTAGCCACCGCCAGACGCGTGGCTGAAATACCAGGGTGAGCACTCAGCTTGGATTCATGGAACTCCTGCAAGAGTTTCAGGCGAAGTTGCTCTGGGACAAACAACTTCCCCTCCGGCTTGGCCGCCGAGGCCTGCGACTGGGCCCCCTGAATCTCCCGTTCCAATTCAGATGAGACCACTGCTATCACAACCCCAGGGTGAAGAATGGAGGACGGTGGCTCAGGGGGCGACACCGGCTGAAAACTGCGTGATAAGGCGTCAGCCTTGACATTCTTAGACCCTGGACGAAATGTAATCGTAAACTGAAAACGGGAAAAAAAAAGTGACCAACGGGCCTGTCTGGGCGTTAGTCTTTTAGCAGACTCAATGTACGACAGATTTTTGTGATCCGTGATCACTGTAACCGGGTGACTGGCCCCCTCCAAAAAGTGCCTCCATTCTTCAAACGCCAATTTGACCGCAAGAAGCTCTCTATTGCCTGCGTCGTAATTTCTTTCCGCAGCAGAGAACTTCTTGGAAAAGAAAGCACATGGCCTGAGGTTGGTTAGAGTGGCAGGCCCTTGGGACAACACCGCCCCCACCCCCACCTCAGAGGCGTCCACTTCCACGACGAATGGTTTGGACGGATCTGGCTGCACTAACACAGGAGCAGACATAAAACATTTTTTCAGCGTTGCAAAGGCCTCTTTTGCGAGCGAGGACCAATTTCTCACATCCGCACCTTTGCATGTTAGATCCGTGAGAGGTTTGACCACTTGCGAAAACCCCCGGATAAATTTGCGGTAATAATTGGCGAACCCCAAGAAGCGCTGAAGACCCTTAAGATCTCGGGGTTGCACCCAATCCGCAATGGCCTGCACCTTCTTGGGGTCCATTTGAAAACCCTCACCGGATACAATTAACCCCAAAAAGGACAACTCTTGTACACAGAATACACATTTCTCCAATTTGGCATACAAATGATTTTCTCTAAGCCTTTGGAGCACAGTTCGTACATGTTCCAAATGAGAATACTTGTCGGGGGAATATATCAAAATATCATCTAAGTAGATAACGACAAAACGACCAATGAGATCGGAGAATACCACGTTGATGAAATTCTGAAATATGGCAGGGGCGTTGGTAAGACCAAACGGCATGACTAAATTTTCAAATAGTCCCTCGGTCGTGAGGAACGCGGTTTTCCATTCATCCCCCTCCCGGACCCTTATCAAATTATATGCCCCCCGAAGGTGAAGTTTAGAAAACCACTTTGCCCCTGATAGCTGGTTACATAAATCGGGAATCAACGGAAGGGGGTACGTATTCCGTACAGTAATTTGATTAAGCTCCCGGAAGTCGAGACAGGGACGTAACCCGCCATCTTTTTTCTTTACAAAAAAGAAACCTGCCGCCACAGGTGAGACTGAAGGACGTATGTGTCCTTTGTGCAGACTTTCAGTAATGTACTCCTTCATAGCCAAGCGCTCAGGACCAGACAAATTAAACAGACGGGCTTTGGGTAATTTAGCCCCCGGGACCAGCTCAATAGCGCAGTCAAAGGGTCTATGTGGCGGTAACGTCTCGGCCTCGCTTTCAGAGAATACATCTTCGAAGTCCTTCAGGCATTCCGGAATACCTTCCAGCTCGACAGATGATACAGACACAGATTTAACAGGTTCAACCAGCAGTGCGGATTTATCACACAACTCAAAATCATTAAACCCCCATTGAACAATCTCCCCTGTTTTCCAGTTAATAACTGGGTTATGGTGTTGTAACCAGGGCATGCCCAACACCAACCCTGCAGGTAGATTGTCCAGCACAAAACAATTTATGTTTTCCACATGAATAGCGCCCACTCTGAGCGAAAACACATCAGACATAAAGCGAGTTCCCTCCTTAATGAGGGGAGATGAGTCAATGGCCATCACCTTGATCGGAACCTTGAGCCTAACTGTCCCTATCTTGCAGTGTGTGACCAATTGGGAGTCAATGAGGTTAATAGATGATCCGCAGTCGACGAAGGCTGTAGAGGAAAAAGAACTACCGTCCACAAATAGTTCCACAGGCAGTAATACTTTAGAAAACGAGGAAAATGGTACCTGAGGGTCTGAGCAGCCTCCTCGTTGACTACCCAGACCTAGTCGTTTCCCGCCGACCGGGTTTGAAGACGGGCAATTCGGGCACTCCCTTTTCCAATGTCCCGTTTTACCGCAGTAAAAGCATAACTGCTTGTCCTTCCGGCGTTTCCTCTCCGTATCCTTCAGGGAGAGGGCGCCTACATCCATGGGCTCAGGGGCAGTCTCTTTTCCACTGGGGAATAATGGAGTATCCACCTGCATCACCCCTCTGGCCCGCAGCCTGCGGTCCATCCGGACGGCCTGGGTCATGGCGTCCTCGAGAGAGTTAGGTGGGGGATGTAACGCCAAGGCATCCTGCAGCCGCTCGGACAAGCCTCTGCGAAAGAGTCCTCGGAGTGCGGCGTCGCTCCAAGAGACCTCTGCCGCCCAGCGGCGGAACTCAGAACAAGCACACTCAGGGGTCACCACACTATGCCAAGGGCAAAAGTATAACTGACAGGGATGGGAGCGTCCTGATGCTATAAGAAGCCTCCCCCAGAACCAGGAAGAGGCCACAATCATAGCCCCAGGTGTGCAGGTAAGCCTGCACCGGGATCACAACCTTTAACCCCAGAAATGCCAGTCATCAGCACTGGTTCCAAACATTAACCCCACGTGTGCGAGTCAAACCCGCACTGAGATCATGACAGTATTTAGCCATGCGGCATAGAAGCTACACTTTGGACACAGCCAACATCCCACTCATCTAAAAGCGCTGCTCCCTTTTTTTGCACCTTGCTGGTAAAGCATGTTTTGAGCAAAGACATGCGAAATCACCTGAGGCTATAATTACACGTTGAAACTTAGCTTGCGTAGCAAGAGCGCCTACGCCAGCTAAATAGACATGCTGCGGTGTACAATAAAGGTGCAACACGTCGTGCTAGGTAGGCCTCACCCCTACATCTTTGGACGCATTGTGTCGAGGGGATTTAAGGAAATCCACTTCAATTTGCTGGAACATCTGTATCCTGGCAATTGAAAGATGGAACATGACGCAGCGTTCATTACGCAACGCACCCAATTTGTACTAGACACATGGCAATTCTTGGTTGTTATTTGTAAAAAAAATTACGTCCGCACATTCCGGCTTGATATCAGAAATTGGAATTCTTCGAAAAAGGGGAAGTGGTTCTTGCTTGGCGACGATCCACTTTTGGAGCAGTTGACCATAAACTTGGTGAAACGGTCCCTTACAGAGCGCCACCGCTGCTTGACATCTCTCTCTACATCACAAACCAAAAGACAAAAATTTTGAAATTTTTGAAGATATAAAATATTGCACATCGTAAAAAGTATGCAAATTACCAATTTGCGACTGTACGCCATTGGTGAATTGATCCCAGTCGGGATACATCTGGCGGCAAGTTTTGGTCCAACAAAGGTCCCTATAATATCGGTCCTTGTAGGTCTCCTCTGCCTGGTCCCAGATAGCTGGATAGTCCCGGACCTAAAATGTATACACAGTAATGTCTTAACATGCTGTAACCGACACCAAATTTTTGATTAGTTAAATTTAGGGAATATGCCACCGATTTTTAGTGCGATCACCTGCCTGTACCGCCATCAGGGGATTATCTACAGCATTCTGCCATGCTCTAGATATGCCAACAATGTTAGATTACACCAACGAGTTAGATAATATACTAAACACAATCCGGTTACAATGGGTGTTGCAGTCCGGTAGGGGGGCCTCACATTTTCTACTGAAGCCGTCCTGCTTTGTATATCTCTGTGACAATTCCCGGTAAGTGTAATATAAATAGTCGGGCCATTATCTACAGCATTACAGAATGCATTACAGAATGCGATAGATAAGCCCCTGATGGCGGGGACCACAGCAGATAGGTGTACAAATAGGTGACATATTCACTTTTCATCGAACCACAAACCAAATCCAAGCCCTATGCCAAATCCCAGCAAAAATGACTACCATAAAGATTATTTCAATTCTTAAAAAATGATTTTGGGGTACCCTCTTTCATATTCAGACAGGCTACGCAGACAGCTGCAGGATGATCTGCATAGCCTTGGATGGGGCCGTGGATATTGATCCCCCCCCACCTGGAGGTAAATATGATCCCGCATCTGCAAAAGATAGTCCGCGTCTATAAGATACGTAAATTCTTGCGCCTACCCACTCTCTTCCCACTCCCGTGTAGTGCCGGGATATGGGGTAATATAGGGGTTAATGTCACCTTTTAATGATAGGTGACATTAGGCCCGGTTAGTAATGGAGAAGCGTCAATAAGACGCAGATCCATTTTGAATCTAAAAGTGTGAAAAAGTAAATAACCACTAAAAAAAAAAATAACACAATGGAGGGCCAGGAAAAAAAACGCTCAAACATAGAGTACAATCTTTACAGCCTTGGAAGGGGTTAATATCCGTGCCCCCTTTCACAGGCTATAAAAATCATTCCGCACCTGTCTGCGTAGCCTTTATGGCAATCACAATCAGGGTACCCCACCTAAAAAAAATTACGTGGGGTGCCCCTATATTTTATGGCTAGAAAGACTAGCAGACAGCTGAAGTTTGATATTTATAGCCTTTGAAGGGATTAATATCCAGGTCCCCTTTCCCAGGCTAGGATTATCTGCCAGCAGCTGTCTGCGTAGCCTTTCTGGCTCTAAAAAAAGGGGGACCCCAAAAAAAAAAAGACGTGAGGGTCCCTCATATTTTAGGGCCAGAAAGGCTAAGCAGACAACCGCGGGCTGATATTCATAGCCTAGGAAGGGGTCATGGATATTCCCCCCCCCGGCTACCAATATCAGCCCGCAGCCGCCCCAGAAATGGCGCATCTATAAGATGCGCCAATTCAGGTTAATGCCACCTTTGATTGTAAGGTGACATTAACCACGGTTAATAATGGAGAAGCGTCAATAAGACGCCGATCCATTATTAATCCCATAGAGAAATTTTTTTTTTAAAAAAAAAGCACACAATTGAAAAAAAATTTTTTAATTAAATAAAACACATTGTTTTTGACCATGTTTTCATTACACTCCTAGAAAAAAATAGGAAAAAACAAACCAAATTTATACAACCTGGTCCGACGCAGTCCATAAGCGAGGGTCCCACGACGATCTGCCATGGAGAACAGTCACTTCTGGAGATGTGACCATTCTCCATGGTTGCATAAACACACTGACAGGAGCTCTGCTCCTGCAGTGTGTTACTGCGCATGCACCAGAGTTTACCAGAGTTCAGTGACTCTGGTAACCTTTACGGCATTGCTGCGTGGGAAAGTTCTCACGCAGCAAGAGAGCCGTAAAGCGATGTCCCGGAGAGCCCGAACACCGGGAAACTTGGCGGTACACTGCAGGAGCACCGCTCGAACACAGCCAAGATCGTCGTGGGACAATCGATTATGGATTTCTGCGGACAGGAAGTATAGATTTTGTTTATTTTTTTCAATTTTTTTTTAGGGGAGCAATGGCTTCGGGGAACAAAATGTGCTGTATGGTGAGTATGTAATGTATGTTGTATGTCGTGTTATGTCATGTAATGTTACATGTATTGTATATGTCCTTTTCTGTTTTTTTTTTTTACATGCACAATTGTGCTCGGTCACCGCAGGGACTACTCTCCCATCCTATAGCCGGATGGGGGTAGCAGTCCAATACGGCAACTGAGCACAATTGTGGGGCTACTGTCGCATGGGGACTGATGCACACAGACTGACGCACACAGACAGACACACACATACAGACACAGAAACATACATACATGCATACATACCAAATCGATAAGACACCCCACATCGATCCCCATGCGACGGTAGCCTTCCATGACGGCGACTTCCTTCCCTACATTACACTCCGCCCACACACTTCCTCCCGCCTGACATCACTTCCCTATGCAGCGGTTTTCACACCCAAATCCGCAGCAAAAACCGTACATATGCGGTATTTGCTGCGGATTCAAAGACTCAATACAAGTGAATGGGTGCAGAACCGCTGCAGAATCGCTGAAATAATTGACATGCTGCGGATTGTATTCCGCAGCGAAACCGCGCGTTTTTTTCCGCACCATGTGCACAGCGGTTTCCCATACACGTTTTTCCATACACTTTAAGGGTACTGTACTTTGTTGCGGAAACCACAGTGGTTCCGCAGTGTAAAAACCGCTGCGGAATCGCGGCTGATTCCGCAACGTGTGCACATAGCCTAATGGAAAGTGGAGTGGAAGGAAAAAGTGTGGTAGAAAAAGGTGCACAAGCAACCTGTGAGGCGTCGGATTCCTGGCACTGCACAGCGGGAGTCCAGAGCCAGACATCCTGCGGTCTCCCATTCTTCCTCGACCGCTCCGGGTGTTGCTCAGCAAACACGGCGAGCCAGGCTTGCTGCTCAGACTCGCTCTGACTCGCTCTGACAGCCTGGATGTTGCTGCCACCTCTGGTGCAGCAATAGCAGCGCAACCTGCTCTGCAGGGAACTGCTCCTGAGGCTAAGTCCTCATGCCGTGCTACTGGGCATGCCCGCAACGTGCCCTCTCAGTGGAGAGCAGGGGTCACATGCTCAGGTCCTACGTCGGATCTGATTGGTCCTTCCCAAGCTAATAGAAGGTCCCGGAAGCGCATCGCTATAAAAAGCCCGCATGGCGGCTCAGCGATGCGCTAGTGTAGCATATTATGCTGTGTGTGGACTGGTGACTGACGCATTATGAAACCCCTTCCCTCGGATATTACGAATGGTGACAAAGAGTTGGATAGTCAGTCTCAGCTTGTGGCAAGCTACACGCCACGTGATCCTCGCCTACACTAGCGTCCGTCGGCGCCCGTGTCTCAGCGCCGACTTCTGCGGCTTTACCTGCCGCTGCGCTGCACTAACCGCAGCTACTCTTGGTCGCTGTTGCGACGCCACACGCAGGCCTCTGTGACATTAACAGAGCCGCGTCTCGGCATCACATTGCCTCTTGCGATTCTGTGCCAGAACAGAGCCGTCCTTAGCGTTCGGGTGACGTTAACCCGAGCGCAGTACCTCATTGATTAGGTGCATCTGCCATTGTTCAGCAGCGGTCTTGTCACCTACCGCACGGTGGACTCCAGGCGGCGAACGCACCTCCTGTTATTTTATATTTGGTGCGTTCCGCCATCCTAACACAACCGGGATAACCGCAGCCTGGAAAGGATTGTTAAGAAAAGGCCATTCAAGAATATGGGGGAGACTCACAAGGAGCAGACTGCTGCTGGAGCCATTGCTTCACACCACACACCGACGTATCCAGGACATGGGCTACAAGTGTCACATTCCTTGTGTCAGCCGCTCATGACCAATAGACAACGCCAGAAGCGTCTTACCTGGGCCAAGGAGAAGAACCGGACTGTGGTCAGTGGTCCCAGAGTCTGGAGGAAGAGTGGAGGGGCCACAATCCAAGCTGCTGAAGGCCTAGTGTGAAGTCTCCACCATCAGTGATGGTTTGGGAGCCATGTCATCTGCTGGTGTAGGTCCACTGTGTTTTATCAAGATCACAGTCAGCGCAGCCGCCTACCAGGACATGTTAGAGCTCTTCATGCTTCCCTCTACCGACAAGCTTTATGGAGATGGAAATGTCATTCTCCTGCAGGACTTGGCCCCTGTCCACACTGCCAAAAGTACCAATACCTGGTGTACAAACAACAGTATCACTGGGCTTGATTGTCAGCAAACTCATCTGACCTTAACCTCATAGAGAATCTATGGAGTAATGTCAGGAGGAAGACGAGAGACACCAGACCCAACAATGCAGACGAGCTGAAGGCTGCTAACAAAGCAACCTGGGCTTCCATAACCGCTCAGCAGTGCCTCCATGCCTCAGAGGGTCTTCTAGGCCCATTAGAGTAATTGATGATCCCCCTAGACCATCAGGGACAATGAGGCTCCTAATGAATTATAAATAGAAACTATCAATGTCCCTGCAGCATCCAGGGCACAGAGGGTCTTCTGAGACCACTAGAGTAATTGATGATCCCAGTAGACCATCAGAGTCAATGTGTTCCCCATCAAGGAGTTCAGGAAGGATTGAGGCTCTTGCTGGACTATAAGAAAGACTTTCAGAGACAATGAGGCTCCCATTGGACGATTAGGAACGACAGTGGTGATCCCACTGGATCATCAGGGACACTAAGCCCCCCATCAAGGACTTTGAGGCCATACCAGAAGTGATGTGGTTCCTGCTAAACTATAAGGAAAGGCTGTCAGAAACGATGAGGCTCCCACTAAAGCATCAGGGGCAGTGAAGATCATTCTTGACAATTAGGAACATTGAAGATCCCACTAGATCATCAGGGATGATGAGGCCCATATTAAATACTATTAGACAGTATCAGGATGAAACATAAAGAATATCAGAGGCTCCCACTAAGGACTAGGGGAATAAAGATTCCTACGGATATAAATAATGAGATCTGTCGTGGATCTTCATAGCTAATAATAATAATAACTCCTTTCATATGTTAAAATTTCAAACACCAGACCACTGGGGAAAACGAGTCCCTCACTAGACCAATGGGTACAATGAAGCCAATGCGGTTCCTACTGGGATATTGGGAAAGAAGAGTGGTTTCTGGTCCACCAGGAAGAATAACATTGGTGCTCAGGATGTCCGCTAGCCCATCAGGAATGAGGAAGCCCCCACAAGAAGTTCTGGGGGAACCTACAACCATCTATAAAAGAAGACACTAATTTTAGCTGATGCTACTTGTACCCCTCTCGCCTCGGTTTGGAGGCGCTGTTTTAATGTAGGTTATTTGTAGAACACAAAGACAAACGCATTTTGGTTCATTAGTTTTATTGAATTCAGGTAACTTCACCATATGACACAGAACTCCACAGATCGGACATCACAGTCCCACGGCCTCCTGCACCGATATGCTGTACTCCACACACATCCGGAGCTGCACTCACAAAAATGATGGCTACTGTCTGGAATCTGACAGGCGTCCCCTGGTGGGCGATGGTGTTATATCATGTCACTGTGGATACATCATTGCTAAACCAGCAGGGGGCAGCAGTAACATCCAGCAATGAATGTGGAACCAATACATTGGAAATGCAGATTGAGTGGTGACTGGAGTACAGCATATAGTAACTAGGGGGGCAGATGGTATCAGGGCTTTACAGAAAAAAGACTGGCTGTCATCTACTAACGTGATGTCTACCATCCTTATCGGCTGCTGCCCAACGTGGGCAGAGGGTCTGTAGCTCCTTCCTTCTATGAACCGTATGGTAATCATAGTTTTTAATAGCACCATTTCATTAATGAATTATTAATGTGAAAAAAGTAACATTTTTGTTGGGTTGAACTTGTTTTCATTTTCTTTATCATTATATATGTATACACACACACATATGGGGTTTTGCTGCTTTTTATTGTATAATTGTTCTTTTTATTGTTTTTGCAGCCTTCAGTGTGCAGTATACTGTAGATGTAAAAAATGACTTACCCTCTCCGGGTGCACTGTGCTGATTGTCTGCAGCAGTGACTTCACATCAACAGCGCTGCAGCCAAACAGCTTAGTGGCTTGTGCTGTTTACATCTGCAGAACTGCTGAGCTCAGTGATTGGATGCAGCCGAACAACAGACCCGGGGGCCGTGGTGAACATTCAGCACTGGACCCAGGGAGGGTGAGTAACGCTCAGTTTGGTTAGTTTTTTTAACATATAATTGAAGCAACAAGCAAAACTTTATTTAGGGTATGTGCACACGCTGCGGATTCCGCTGCGGTTCCGGCCGCTGTGGACCCGCAGCAGTTTTAGCTGCGGTGTACAGTACCATTAAAATGAATGGTAACCAAAAACCGCTGTGTAGACGGTGCGAATAAATCCGCGCGGATTTGCTGCGGTTTTGAAACCACAGAAAGAATTGACATGTCAATTCTTTCTGCGGAATCCGCAGCGGTTTCCTATCTCCACCATTGTGGAGATGGTGAAACCGCAGGACCAAACCGCAGGCAAAACCGCAGATAATCCGCAGGTCTTTTGGTTTTTGCAAAATCCGTGCGGATTAATCCGCAGCGGATTCCGCAGCGTCTGCACACACCCTTAGAGTCGACAACTCCTTTAATTCTCCGAATTATTACAATTATGGCTGTGAAAAAATATTTGTTGTAAGTCTTGTTACTTTTTCACTCTAAACCAGCATTTTTTTATTTTTTTTTTAAATAAAAAGTTATTTGTTTTTCTTTCTGTAACATTTTATACTTTAATCTGTCAGGGATTGTTTTAGTGGGATAAGTTCAAGCTTTCATTGTCGTAAAATAACAAATCTTTTCCAATTATTTATTCTGTTTTCTAAGACTCAAACTATTTTTTTTTTAGGAAGTTTCTCATGAAGGATAAATGTGATAACTGTATAGTTTGTGCATCTGCAGAACTTCTTTTTTTCTACTAGCATTTTGTAAGGGGTAAAATATTCTTTTTATAGTTTTCTAAAAACTTTAAAAAAAAAAAAAGTTTTGTAAAGTTCCGCTATGGAACCTGACTATGAAATGATATGATCGCTTCTATAAAACCCTGCAGAGAGAAGTAGCAGAATAAAGCCCTTTTCTGACCATTGTAAAAACCTGCAAAACCACCTACTCTTTTTAGGCTTTTAATAACGTTTTTACTTTTGTGCCTTTCTGACTTTTACCGTAGTTTTTTTTATTGCTGTTTTTTTTAATTTATAGACATAATTTCACCTTTTTTTTAGACTGTTTAAGGTGACAGTTTATTAAAAAAAAAGTTACAAAAAATAATTTCCTTTTTGAATATTAGTTGATATTTCTGGTAATTATAACCTTTCTGTATTCACTTTAATTTTCAGTTATTTTATGTGCATTTTTTAATTTATGCTCTTAACTTTTTTTTGTTTCTGGGCTATACCTTTAAAAAAAAAAACACTATAAAACTTTATTATTTTACACTGTAGTTTTTTCACACATATATGTGATCCTGGAGATCATATGATCAATCATATAATCAGTATACAAAAAAAACACGGCACTCCAGAGAAAAACAGAGGAGAATTGGTGCTCAAGTAAGGTTTCCAACCCATAGACATATACAAAATTACTTGGCACTCAAAATCGGAGAAGCAATTTTTTCTTTATTGCGCATCCAGACAAAATGTCTGGATGTACAATAAAGAAAAAAATTGCTTCTTCAATCATATGATCAGTCATATGACCAATACAGTAAACCGCTCTGTTTCTGTCGTTAATCCATAAGTGGTTATGAAAATACACAGGACGGAGAGCGTGAAAAAGACTTCTGTCTTTAAGATCCCGGCAGCCACTGACCATAAAATTACAATCACAAAATGCGAGGTATTCGAAAATAAAAAACAAATTAAAAAAAAAAATCTCTTAATTTTTCATCCAGTAACCACATTCTGTCCTGCAAATCAGAAGACAGTAAAATTCCTTTTATCCAGAATTTGATAATCTGGATCTTTCATTACAAGTAGCCCCAAACTCCATTTTATCCGTAAACAGATTTGTATTAGTTTGCAGAATTCAAAGTGCCAGAAGTGCAATGTTTCGCCTCCTTTGGAGGGTGCTGGAGTTGGCGTCCGCTGTGGTCCAATTTTACACATTTTTATTAGTAATGTCCAAATCCTGGAGAAGATTGTCCAATTCTTATTCTTATCGATTCTGTCGTGTCATCAGCAGTTTATAAATCCACCACAAGATGGCGCCACTGAAACATCGCTGCATAGACCAGAGGTCTTGAGATCCCCTCTGATATCAATCCAAACAGTCCAGAGTTCCCAGATCTCCCTACTGTATCCCCGGCGGATTACTGGAGTCCTCTGGTAAACCATAGGAAAACTGAATGTGGCGTCCGAAGGACAGAATTTCAGCTCCGTGGGCGAGACAGCAGGTCCAGAGCTGTATATAGGAAGATACAGGGTTAACAGACATTTAGACCATCACCACAAATAACTATTGCACCAGACAATCCTCTGTGAGCTAAACAGCCCAGACTGACACATTGTACCAGACTTGTATCTGCGGCTGCCGATTAGCTCACAGAGCATTGTCCACACCGGACACAATGTTTCCACTTCTCAGCTGAGATCAGAACTAAATATGTGCAGCTGTTCTGCCTCTGAATGGAAACTTCATTCAGTAACAGCAGAGATCTTGAGGCTATGTGCACACGTCCGGAATTCCCGAGGAAATTTCTACCGGAATTCCATGCCACGGGAAATATGCGAGAACTCCGCATTTTAAATTCCTGCGATTTTCCCGCGGAAAAACTAGCATTTTCCAAGCGATCTGTAGCATCACTTGGAGAACTGATTGACAGGTTGGTCACACTCGTCAGACATAGTGTTTGACGAGTGTAACCAACTTTTTACTATTCAGGCTGCCTATGCTGCATCAGTAGTAAAAAGATCTAATGTTAAAAATAATAAAAAAAAAAAAAAAATGGTGTTATTCTCACCTTCCGGCGTCCCTCGCAGCGTTCCCGATCCACGCGATTCTCCCGGCAAGTCCCGTTCCCAGGGATGCCTTGTGACAATGACCCCAGATGACGTCCGCGACGTAATCAAAGGTCATTGTTGCAAGGCATCCCTGGGAACGGGACTTGCCGGGAGCATCGCTGAGGCCTGGTGACGCTGCGAGGGACGCCGGAAGGTGAGAATATCACCATTTTTTATTTTAAGGCTGGAGTCACACACAACCATTAAAAAATCGGTCCCATTTTAACGGTACGAAATCGCACAAAGAATTCTTGGCCAGGGATCCGTCTGTCATCCCATTTTCCGGCAAGGAACCAATTTTAATCGCATCTAAGCATCAAATTGACATCCAATGCCAATGCCTGATGCCCTATCCTGTAGACCTGGAGAAGTTGTGCGATTTAATCGCAAGTCACACGTTTGGTGCCTTTTCCATGCGTTTTTTTATCGCATCCATAGACTTGCATTGGGGAATCCGATCCGAAAATCGGTGACAATCGCAGCATGCTGTGATTGTCTCGGTCCGAGGATCGGATGCGATAAAAAATCGCATGATGTGAGCTGCCCCATAGAATAACATGGGTTCGAATGCAATGCGATTTTTTATCGCATTGCATTCGACCGTTTTAATCGCTAGTGTGACTCCGGCCTAATTCTATTTTTTTACAGGGATATGGTACCCAGAGCCCGGAGGAGAATCTCCTCTCCTCCAGACCGTGGGTGCCATCCGCAAATTTTCCACTTACTTTTCACATGGTGGGCATAGCCACATGCGGAAAGTAAGCGGAACAATGCATTCCTATGTGGGCGGAATCCCCGCGATTCCACACAAAGAATGAGCATGCTGCGTATTTTTCCGTGATGCGATTCCATCATGTAGAAATACGCAGCATTAGCACAGCATGTGCGGAATCATATAGGATTGCACGGGATGCTTTTTTTTTGCGTTTTCGTGGCAAAAACAAAAAAAACGCTACGTGTGCACACAGCCTGACAACGACTACTAACATAACTGTTAGGCCGGGGTCACACTAACCGACGCAAAATACGGTCAGTATTTTACATGCGTAATACGGATGAATGGCCCCTAAACAGTGCTCCGTGTGTCATCCGTAATCAAGGTGTGGTCACGTATTTTGCGCGTGTCAGCATCTGTATGTAATCCGTATGGCGAGATTTTCTCGCCGGCTTGCAAAATGGACATATAATGGAGCCCTATGACAGGGTTTATAACAGAAACCAAAGAATAGATATAGACACATAGAATGCGTATATAATAATAATAATATTCTTTATTTATATAGCGCCAACATATTCCGCAGCGCTTTACAGTTTAACAGTTTCAATGTGTCTATATCTATTCTTTCTTTCTTTATTAAACCTGTCAGTGTGAGTTTACTGTATCGCGCACTGAATTGCCGGCTTTGCTAAAAGACACCGGGTGCGTATTTCTCGCAAGTCACATGTGTGGTCCGTGTGTAATCCGTATTTTTTGCGCACCCATAGACTTGCATTGGCGTGCTACGGGCGTAGTACGCTGACAGTCCCAGCATGCTGCGAGTGGCACGGAGCGGAGGATACGGAGGAGAAATATACGGCTGGTGCGAGGGACCCCATAGAGAATCATTGGTCCGTGTCTAATGCGGGCTTTTAACGCCTCTCACTCGCCCGTATTCCTCGCCAGTGTGACTCCGGCCTTAGGCCGGGATCACACATGCGAGAAACATGGCCAAGTCTCGCATGCTAATACCCGGCACTGCCGCCGGCACTCAGATCGCAGCGTTTGGCCGCATAACAATACATGGAGCCACACGCTCCGCTCCCGAGTGCCGGCGGCAGTGCCGGGTATTAACATGCGAGACACGGCTGTGTTTCTCGCATGTGTGATCCCGGCCTTACATTTCACGTCAGGATCGCTGCTTGCTGTCAGTAAATGGAGCATTCATTCTTCTTAGTATCTAGAAGCAGAAAGCCCTCCATAGATCTAACACATCTCACAGCTGGAGCTTTGCTTCTAATGTATCCAGTGTGTATCAGGAAAGATAAAGTAAATTATTCTGGGGTCCAGGCTGTTTAAGTCAGAAAGGATTGTACAGATGGGATACAATTGTAGCAAACCATCAGCCGTGAGAAGGACAGACTTCAGGCACAGTATAGCAACAAGAATATTCCAACCACTGACTGCAAGCAGGGATCTTGAAAATGCCTAGGAATTGAAATGCACAGCTACCGTGCCTGCGCTCAGCCCACGTTAGCGGAGAGTGCAGAGATTGGAGTAAAAACACCAAAAGTCACATTGCGTTACTCAAAAAATGTTACAACTCTTTAAATGTTTTATGTCAGAAATCTTCCATAAACAGATTGATGAATCGGCCCCAAAGATTCTGCGTCTTACGTTCTACCACCTCTTTTACTCACCAGGTAAAGTGTGAAGACTCCATAAAACAAGAGAATTATCCCAACCACCACATACAGCGCGGTGTAGTACACAGACGGGATATACACGACCACAAAGTACAGGTTAATAACGATGATCAATGCAGTGAGCAGAATGGCGATTATTTTACTGACTCTGCAGAGACAAAAGGCACAAAGATCAGAAAAGACAGAAAGTATGCAGCTGTCTAATATATCTACACAGAGACTGCACCAGCAGAATAGTGAGTGCAGCTCTGGAGTATAATACAGGAGGTAACTCAGGATCAGTAATGTAATGTATGTACACAGTGACTGCACCAGCAGAATAGTGAGTGCAGCTCTGGGGTATAATACAGGATGTAACTCAGGATCAGTAATGTAATGTATGTACACAGTGACTGCACCAGCAGAATAGTGAGTGCAGCTCTGGAGTATAATACAGGAGGTAACTCAGGATCAGTAATGTAATGTATGTACACAGTGACTGCACCAGCAGAATAGTGAGTGCAGCTCTGGAGTATAATACAGGAGGTAACTCAGGATCAGTAATGTAATGTATGTACACAGTGACTGCACCAACAGAATAGTGAGTGCAGCTCTGGAGTATAATACAGGAGGTAACTCAGGATCAGTAATGTAATGTATGTACACAGTGACTGCACCAGCAGAATAGTGAGTGCAGCTCTGGAGTATAATACAGGAGGTAACTCAGGATCAGTAATGTAATGTATGTACACAGTGACTGCACCAGCAGAGTAGTGAGTGCAGCTCTGGAGTATAATACAGGATGTAAGTTAACCCAGGATCAGTAATGTATGTACATAGTGACTGCACCAGCAGAATAGTGAGTGCAGCTCTGGGATGTAATACAGGATGTAAGTTAACCCAGGATCAGTAATGTAATGTATGTACACAGTGACTGCACCAGCAGAATAGTGAGTGCAGCTCTGGGATGTAATACAGGATGTAAGTTAACCCAGGATCAGTAATGTAATGTATGTACACAGTGACTGCACCAGCAGAGTAGTGAGTGCAGCTCTGGGGTATAATACAGGATGTAACTCAGGATCAGTAATGTCATGTATGTACACAGTGACTGCACCAGCAGAATAGTGAGTGCAGCTCTGGAGTATAATACAGGATGTAACTCAGGATCAGTAATGTAATGTATGTACACAGTGACTGCACCAGCAGAATAGTGAGTGCAGCTCTGGGGTATAATACAGGAGGTAACTCAGGATCAGTAATGTAATGTATGGACACAGTGACTGCACCAGCAGAGTAGTGAGTGCAGCTCTGGGGTGGAATACAGGATGTAACTCAGGATCAGTAATGTAATATATGTACACAGTGACTGCACCAGCAGAGTAGTGAGTGCAGCTCTGGGGTATAATACAGGACGTAACTCAGGATCAGTAATGTCATGTATGTACACAGTGACTGCACCAGCAGAATAGTGAGTGCAGCTCTGGGGTATAATACAGGAGGTAACTCAGGATCAGTAATGTAATGTATGTACACAGTGACTGCACCAGCAGAGTAGTGAGTGCAGCTCTGGGGTGGAATACAGGATGTAACTCAGGATCAGTAATGTAATGTATGTGCACAGTGACTGCACCAGCATAATAGTGAGTGCAGCTCTGGGGTATAATGCAGCATGTAACCCAGGATCAGTAATGTAATGTATGTACACAGTGACTGCACCAGCAGAGTAGTGAGTGCAGCTCTGGGGTATAATACAGGACGTAACTCAGGATCAGTAATGTCATGTATGTACACAGTGACTGCACCAACAGAATAGTGAGTGCAGCTCTGGAGTATAATACAGGACGTAACTCAGGATCAGTAATGTATGTACACAGTGACTGCACCAGCAGAGTAGTGAGTGCAGCTCTGGAGTATAATACAGGATGTAACTCAGGATCAGTAATGTAATGTATGTACACAGCGACTGCACCAGCAGAATAGTGAGTGCAGCTCTGGGGTATAATACATTACATTATTGATCCTGAGTTACATCCTGTATTATACCCCAGAGCTGCACTCACTATTCTGCTGGTGCAGTCGCTGTGTACATACAGGACGTAACTCAGGATCAGTAATGTAATGTATGTACACAGCGACTGCACCAGCAGAATAGTGAGTGCAGCTCTGGGGTATAATACAGGATGTAACTCAGGATCAATAATGTAATGTATGTACACAGTGACTGCACCAGCAGAGTAGTGAGTGCAGCTCTGGAGTATAATACAGGATGTAACTCAGGATCAGTAATGTAATGTATGTACACAGTGACTGCACCAGCAGAATAGTGAGTGCAGCTCTGGGGTGTAATACAGGATGTAACCCAGGATCAGTAATGTAATGTATGTACACAGTGACTGCACCAGCAGAGTAGTGAGTGCAGCTCTGGAGTATAATACAGGATGTAACTCAGGATCAGTAATGTAATGTATGTACACAGTGACTTAATTTTGCATGATTTCCAGTGCTGCAAATTTATGGAATATTGTGTAATCTGAGATTTTCAACTGCTTTTCTTATTAGATTGTTGCACATTCATGTTTGTGTTAAATCCACATGATACTTACATGCCATTGGTGAAATCGTGCATCAGGGGGCGCATGCTGGTGAACGTCAAAATCGGGAGCAGAGCAAATGGGAGCTGGAAAAAAATAAATAAAAAAAAATGACCCGTAGTCCATCATCTCCAGCTCTACGCTCTGCTCTCCTGCCTGTCTCTGCTTACTTTCCTGCAGCGATGACATCACGTACAGCCACACAACTGCTGCAGCCAATCACTGGTCTCGTGCGCTCTATGCGGGCACAGTGATTGGCTGGATGTATCTGATGTCATCGCTGCAGGGAATTAAGCAGAATGTCAGGGATTGCAGCAGGACTGCAGGATATAACAGGCAACGTCTAGGAATAATATTACAGCAGCACGAGGCATTAAGTGCCTCAATATCTGGTGATATCCTCATTTACCAAGATGCTTTGCAGAACGTTAAGCAAATCGTTCATTTTCGACAGGTACGAGATATCTTGAAACAAAGCCACAAATATGGTGGGTATAATGGCGCAGGACCTGGTGAAAAGGACTCGGTAGAAACGTGACCATTTCAGGTTCAAGAATCCCTGGATATAATAAAAATGTAGGTTATAAAGTGCGAAGATGGAGGAGGAACAACAATGACATCACAGCTGAACCGTTATACCGCTATAATCTACAGTGTCTCCGTACGTGACGCAAAGGGCAAAATCTGCAGAAGAATCTGCAAGGAATCGCGGACATTTCCTTCACCTTTCTAAGATATTTTCCATTCGGTTTCTTCTTATTTTCAAGATCTCTACTTGCTGTCAGTGAATAAGAACAATCCAGCAAGTAACAACCTAAATAGATCTAATACTTTTCTGAGGGTTCGCTGCAGTGTAGATATTAATACCCTTCACCCATCGGTGGTGGTCCTGAGGGTGGGATTGCACTTTGATTTTGAAGATAGTCCAGCAATGTTAAACCCCTTTAAGTCACAAAAATAACACATAGGGGACAGGTATCGACGACCAATATATTCACCTCCATCACAAACTGCCCGGCGTACGTCCCCGTCATCGTGGAGCTCTGCCCAGCCGCCAAGATGCCCACTGCCCAGATGTAGAGGGCGGCAGGACCAAAGAAGCAGCCGAGGATAATGCCCTGTGCAGAGGGAGAGGCGGCATCAGAAGGGGCACAATGGGAACAGTGGTCAGATATATACAGACAGTGATCATCATTAAGGAGGAGTACACCCCGACTTATTGGTCAAAAAACTATATATTCACTTCAGATTCAATATTTTCTATTAGAAAACAAACAAAATTGATTGAAGACAAGATTTGATATTTTGCACCCCACCAAAAAAAGTTATTTTTTCAAACAAATTCACTCAAGACCATGTTGCAAAAATGAGTGCACCCCAATGAAAGCATTAGGCGTAAAGCTAAAGTTTAGACTACAAAATTCTAATCAACAAGAATTCAACGACAGGAAAATCTAATTCTTCATTACACTGATGACCAGCAGACGGGTGACTGTAAGAGGGCAATACTTAAAGAAAACCCCTTCCCACTTCATGTTGTCAGCAATGGCACCACATGGAAGAGAAATGTCACAAAAGCAGAGAAAGAAAATTTATTTTCACAAGAAAGGTGAAGGATGCAAGAAGATCAGGAAAGGCTTATAATTGTGAATACTGGAGCAAAAGTGATACAAAATGTAACAAAGATGGAAAACTGCAACATCTCACAGAGACATCCTGGCAACCACAGAAGATACCACCTAAACCGCAGCGAATACTGAAATGAAGGGTGGAAGAAAGTCCACATGAAGGCTCACTGCCGTCATATAAAGAAGCAGAAAGCCGAACCGGGTTGAGTGGTTGAGTGTTTCCCGTGACACAATATGGCTTACACCGCAGAGAAATGGTATGCCCAGGCAAAAAAAAGCCGCCTAAAATGTGCCGGAGCCCATACTGAGAAATATGAAGCTAATGTCTGAAGAGTCCAGTTGTCATCACTCTCCCGGCATCCCGGCTCTAGGACAGATCGGTGTTGAACAATCAAAAAAGATCGATGTTGTAGTATGTCGCCAACTTGTTCATTCTAGGTCTAGAAGACTGTGCCATCCGTACAGATCATGGTTGCTCATTCAATACACTAGATGCAGTGTTTTTTTTATGAGGGGTGTACTAAATTTGCCATCAACTAATTTGAGTAAAACTGAAGATTTTGTGATTCAACTTACAGTATATTATTCACCTTATCGTCATGTTATGGGGTAAAAAATGTTCTATGAAGCTCAGTCTTGTCAAAAGTTTAGAAAATATTTAGAGACCTAATGTTTGCCCTCAAGTTACTAGATTGTAATACCCCATAATATGTTTGTGCAGATTTGGATGTGAATTGTGCAGTTCTTTTCCACTTACCCCTGTGTAAATGTCCACAGTTAAAGTATCGTTATCATTTGGGAACACGCCGGCATGTGGGCTGCTACTATTCAGACAGACTTCGTACTGGAAAACAAAAGGGGAATAGAAGTCACAAACTAAAATAGAGCAAATAAAGATTACGAGTGGCAGGATGAAAGTGTATTTACAGTTAATTGTACTTGTGCTCCCTGTATATAGAAATACATGACAATATTTGTCTGCAGCCACCACTAGGGGGAGCTCAATGTATACAGAGATACATGATAAGATTCTGTCTGCAGCCACCACTAGGGGGAGGTCCCTGTATACAGAGATACATGATAAGATCCTGACTGCAGCCACCACTAGGGGAAGCTCCCTGTATACAGAGATACATGATAAGATTCAGTTTGCAGCTAGTGGTGGCTGCAGACAGAATCTTATCATGTATCTCTGTATACATTGAGCTCCCCCTAGTGGTGGCTGCAGACAGGATCTTATCATGCATCTCTCTATACAGGGAGCTCCCCCTAGTGGTGGCTGCAGACAGGATCTTATCATGTATCTCTGTATACAGGGAGCTCCCCCTAGTGGTGACTGCAGACAGAATCTTATCATGTATCTCTGTATACAGGGAGCTCCCCCTAGTGGTGGCTGCAGACAGGATCTTATCATGCATCTCTCTATACAGGGAGCTCCCCCTAGTGGTGGCTGCAGACAGGATCTTATCATGCATCTCTGTATATAGGGAGCTCCCCCTAGTGGTGGCTGCCGACAGGATCTTATCATGTATCTCTGCTTATAGGGAGCTCTCCGTAGTGGTGACTGCAGACAGAATCTTATCATGTATCTCTGCATACAAGGAGCTCCCCCTAAAGCCCCCGTTACACATAGCGATATCGCTACATGTGACACTTACCTCCACCCGGCTCCCCCGCTGATTATCGCTGGTCGCGCGAGAAGGTCCTGGATCATTTCTCGTCATCAGCTTCCTGCTGGGTTTCCTGTGGCGCCGACGAGCGACGTGGGCGGGAGGACGTCAGGTTCGCCGCGTCTGACAGGTAAGTAGCGACCCCCGACCCCTGCTATGTCGCTGGTGAGATCTGCCTGTGTGGCAGCTCACTAGCGACCACTTAGCGATGCACCAGCGATCCTGACCGCGTCATATCGCTGGTCGGGATTGCTGGGGCATCGCTAAGTGTAACGGTACCCTTATGGTGACTGTAGACAGGATCTTATCATGTATCTCTGTATACAGGGAGCTCCTCCTAGTGGTGGCTGCAGACAGGATCTTATCATGTATCTCTATATAGGGAGCTCCCTCTAAAGGGCCCGTCACACTAAGCGATATCGCTAGCAATATCGCTATAACGTCACTGGATTTTGTGACGTAGCAGTGATATTGCTAGTGATATCGCTATGTGTGATTCTTACCTCCGACCGCTCCCCCGCTGGTTATCGCTGATCGCATAAGAACATCCTGGACCGTTTCTCGTCGTCAGCTTCCTGCTGGGCTTCCTGCTGTGGAAGCGACGCGTGGACGAGGGCGGGAGGACGTCAGGATCGTCTCATCTGACAGGTAAGTAGCGACCCCCGACCCCTGTGATGTTGCTGGTGAGATCTGCCTGTGTGGCAGCTCACTAGCGACCACTTAGCGATGTACCAGCGATCCTGACCACGTCATATCGCTGGTTGGGATCGCTGGTGCATCGCTAAGTGTGACAGTACCTGAATGGTGGCTGCAGACAGGATCTTATCATGTATCTCTGTATACAGGGAGCTCCCCCTAGTGGTGACAGCAGACAGGATGTTATCATGTATCTCTGTATACAACTACAGACCAGTCTCCAATCTCCCCTTCATCTCTAAACTTTTGGAGCGCCTAGTTTACTCCCGCCTTACCCGTTACCTCTCCATTCACTCCCTTCTAGACCCTTCACAGTCCGGCTTCCGCCCCCTACATTCGACTGAAACTGCACTCATCAAAGTGACCAGTGACCTTCTGACAGCAAAACGTAACGGTGACCACTCACTGCTCATTCTTCTTGACCTATCTGCAGCTTTCGACACTGTTGACCACCATCTCCTACTCTCTAGGCTCCAGTCACTAGGCATTAAGGACACTGCTCTCTCCTGGTTCTCTTCCTATCTCTCTGACCGCTCCTTCAGTGTTTTGTTCTCTGGCTCCACTTCATCTCCTCTTCCTCTTGCTGTTGGGGTACCTCAGGGCTCAGTCCTTGGCCCCCTTCTATTCTCTCTCTACACGGCCCCAATTGGACAGACCATCAGCAGATTTGGCTTTCAGTACCATCTTTATGCTGATGACACACAACTATATACGTCTTCCCCCGACCTTACCTCCGCTGTACTACAGAACGCCAGTGACTGTCTGTCCGCAGTCTCCAATATCATGTCCGCTCTCTATCTGAAACTCAACCTCTCCAAAACTGAACTTCTTCTGCTCCCGCCGTCTACTAACCTCCCTAAATCTGACATTTCCCTCCCCGTGGGTGGTACCACAATAACACCCCGGCAGCAGGCGCGCTGTCTGGGTGTTATGTTTGACACCAATCTCTCCTTCACATCCCATATACAATCTCTTGCCGCTTACACCTAAAGAACATCTCTAGAATCCGCCCTTTTCTCACTATGGAAACAACAAAAACCCTCACTGTTGCATTGATCCACTCTCGCCTGGATTACTGCAACGCTCTATTAATTGGCCTCCCCGTCACTCGACTATCCCCTCTCCAGTCCATACTCAATGCAGCAGCCAGGATCGTCCATCTGGGTAATCGGTACTCGGACGCGTCCGCTCTTCGCCAGTCCTTACACTGGCTGCCCATTCATTATAGGATCCAATTCAAAGTACTTGTTCTCACCCACAAAGCTCTCCACAGTGCGGCACCCCCTACATCTCTTCTCTCATTTCTGTCTATCGGCCTAGCCGATCGCTGCACTCTGCAAACGACTTTCGACTAACCTCTGCACTAATCCGTACCTCCCACTCCGGACTCCAAGACTTCTCCCGTGCTGCTCCTATCCTCTGGATTGCTCTACCCCAAGAAATCAGGACTATCCACAATTTGCATAGTTTTAGGAGCTCCCTCAAAACACACCTGTTCAGAGCGGCCTATCACATTCACTAATCAAAGTCATTCTCTGTGTAAGTGTGCGTGTGTAGCCCATTCACTATCTCCATCCTTCACTCCCGCAAGATGGCTGGACCTTCATTGTAAATACACCATTGTAAATACACCCCTGTACTCTGTATCTCCCTCACCTCATTGTAGATTGTACGCTCTCACGAGCAGGGGCGGCTTATTTCATCTTATTTTGCTTTAATTATTGTATTGTTAGCGTTGTTACTTATGACTTGTGTTTTGAAACTGGTAAACTGTAAAGCGCTGCGGAATATGTTGGCGCTATATAAAGATTATTATTATTATAATACAGTTTTAATCTAAGCCTATAACCATGTAACAGCTATGATCACTCCTGCAGCATTGTGACCTCATCAGGCCCAGGGCTCCATATCACCTACTTATACACCAAGGGTATCAGCACATATGCGAGATACTAAATTTGTGGCCAAAAGTTTTGAGACTGTCACATACTTTGGTTTTCACATTTTGCCTCTTCAGTGTTTTTGCTCTTTTAGTTGGCTGTTGCTAGGGTTACTGATGGACAATTATAAACATTCCATAAGTTTTTACACTTTTATTCACACATACATGAAGTATATGTAAAGCCTCAGTATTTCCACTCTGTATTGGGGACCGGTCTGATTCACTGAAAATAGACTCACCGCGTCATGATTGGTTTTCTTATAAAAAGCTTCTGCAAACACGGACATGACGAAGAGGTTGATGATGAAGGAGATGAGCAGTGCAATGGTGGACTCTATCAGGAAGTACATGTTGGCTTCTTTCACCTCCTGCTTTTTCTTGCGGTCAATGTTCCTAGACTGAGGAAATGAAAGAGCATCAGTGATAAACCTGACATAGAGGACGGCACTGTATGTGGAGGGGTGTGTGTGTGTATATATATATATATATACTGCTGAAAGAAATAAAGGGAACACAAACAGCCTGTTGCAAATGGAATAGTGTTCCCTTTATTCTTTTGAGCAGTGTATATATATATATATATATATATATATATAGCAGGTGAGGAACAAATGCTGAGACGTATGGAGTTTTCACAAATAGTCTTTACATTTTGTCAGTTGATAAAAATAAATTATTAGAACTATTAACACTTCTAATTTTTAAAGCATCGATACAATGCAGCCACATTTACAAAACGTAAAGACTATACACAGGTCTACAAGAAAATATTTTTTGTAATCATCGCAGGTGACTTTGTACTTTTCTGAATCATCTTTTTGTCCTGATTTCAGAAATGTATATAGTTTTTCTGTAGCACGTATCGTTTCCATGGAGCAGCATCGTTATTATGAGGTATAGGAAATATACTGGCAACATTAAGGGTGTGTGCACACGCTGCGGATTCTGCTGCGTTGTACAGTACCTTTATTTCCTATGGGAAAAAAAAAAAACCGCTGTCGTTTTGCTGCGGGTTACAATCCGCAGCATGTCAATTCTTTGTGCGGTTTCACACCTTATCATTATGAGGTGTGAAACCGCAGGCTAATCTGCAGAGAAACCGCAGGACTTTTGTCCTGTGGATTTTCCAACAAAATCCGCACAACTAAAAAACTACGTGTGCATTTACCCTAAGAAAACAGTAATCTACATATCAGAAAAAAAAGCTTCACCTTACAAAATAGTTTTTATTGAATCATAATAATTTCACATGCAAAACAGAAACCAAAATATGAGCAAAAATTAAAAGTGCTTGACATTAGACTGTCGTCTATACGATTTTTCAGGGTTGTCCCTATATAACATCCAACAGTAATCTGCCATCATTGAGTCATTCCGAAATCCCTGGTAGCGGTGATCCATTACTTTAATGTCCTGGTGAAACCGCTCGCCTTGTTCATCGCTTACATCCCCAAGATTTTGAGGGAAGAAATGTAAATGTGAATGCAAAAAGTGCATTTTCAGAGACCTGCGACATCCAAGACACTGGCATGCATTTAGCAGCTCCTCAACACCTTCAACAGGTTCTGGAGATTTTTATTTTCCTAAGAAGTTTTCACAGATCCACTTGAAGCTTTCCCAAGATCTCACTTCCTTATCACTTAGAGTTCCTCCAAACACATCATCTCTCTTAAGCTCTCTGATCTGAGGACCCACACATCCCCCTTCCTTCAGTTTTGCTGGTGAAATGCTGGAGGATTTCTGTGAAATGTATTGGATCCCTTGTGAATTTGTCTTTGCCGTGGCTTTCACAAAATTTTTAATCAATCCCAACCTTATATGCAGTGGGGGGGGGAGAAAGATTTTTGTTGGAGCAACTAAAGGATTCTGCTGAACATTGTCTCTACCTGGAGCATAGATGCTTCTCGGTCCCCAATCACGATGAACATAACGCTCTACTGTATTTCTACTGTCCCATAAACACAAGAAGTAACAATATTTTGTGAAACCTCCTTGCATTCCCATTAGCAGACCAATCACTTTCAAATCTCCACAGATATTCCATTGATGATGCTTATATTGTATAGAATCCAAAACAACTGACAGATTTTCATAACTTTCCTTTCGATGACATGAGTGAGCAGTAGGGATTGATGGTTTCATGGTTCCACTGTGAAGCAGCACTGCTTTCAAACTTCTCTGGGATGAGTCAATAAACAATCGCCAATCTGCAACAAAATATTCTTGATTCCGTTCTTCAAAGAGACCGTTCACATTGTTCCATCAGCTGTGAAAACTTGTGTTACAGGGTTACTTCTGTTTCAGTAATAACACTTTGACATCATCATGAAGAAGATTCTTCTGTTTCAACCTAGATGCCAGAAGTTCATCTTTATCTTTTGACAGTGAACGGTCTCTGATGAGATCATTTATTTCATGTTGAGTAAAGCGTTCCGGCTGCTCGGCTGCTCCATCAGGTACATACTCATCTTGACCTGAGGTCTCCATGTCTTCTCCAGTAGCTTCAGCTCCATAGTCTTCATATTCTACTTCATTTTCAACCAATCCAGACAACGGTGGTTCAGGAACTGGCAAGGCACCATCAAGTGGAACTGGCCTAATCGCAGATTCAAGTTCAGGGTAATTAATTTTATGGTTCTTCTTTGTAGAAAAGCCCTTCAGTGTGACAAAACAAAAGTAGCATTCATCACTATGATTTCTGGGTTCTCTCCAAATCACGGGAGCAGCTAGTGGCGTCGCCACTGTCCTCATATTCAACCAGTCACAGAGACTATTTGAACATCTTGAGCAAATCAGTACATTATCTTAACATCATGAGTGATTGACATACTTGGCCTTTTGGTGTAAAAGAACCACACACATAGCAGAATCTGTTCGGATGATTGATCCACCGTCGGGGCATTTTTATCCTTTAAATCAGATTAAACAGTAGAGTAAGTTCAGGTCAATGGTGGCGACAAACTCAAAAAACACATGTGATGAGCCGAGCGACTGTATGTAGATGTGTGACAGAGGCCTGTTCCTTACAGATGAACATTAGCAGGCAGGCAGCTTCTCTGTGTGATATCGGCTGCTCTCAGGTTCTCTCTCTGATGAGACCCTCACTCAGTGACACCTCAGTGGAGACCCTCACTCAGTCACACCTCAGTGGAGACCCTCACTCAGTCACACCTCAGTGGAGACCCTCACTCAGTCACACCTCAGTGGAGACCCTCACTCAGTCACACCTCAGTGGAGACCCTCACTCAGTCACACCTCAGTGGAGACCCTCACTCGGTCACACCTCAGTGGAGACCCTCACTCGGTCACACCTCAGTGGAGACCCTCACTCGGTCACACCTCAGTGGAGACCCTCACTCGGTCAAACCTCAGTGGAGACCCTCACTCGGTCACACCTCAGTGGAGACCCTCACTCGGTCACACCTCAGTGGAGACCCTCACTCGGTCACACCTCAGTGGAGACCCTCACTCGGTCACAACTCAGTGGAGACCCTCACTCAGTCACACCTCAGTGGAGACCCTCACTCAGTGACACCTCAGTGGAGACCCTCACTCAGTGACACCTCAGTGGAGACCCTCACTCAGTGACACCTCAGTGGAGACCCTCACTCAGTCACACCTCAGTGGAGACCCTCACTCAGTCACACCTCAGTGGAGACCCTCACTCAGTCACACCTCAGTGGAGACCCTCACTCAGTCACACCTCAGTGGAGACCCTCACTCGGTCAAACCTCAGTGGAGACCCTCACTCGGTCACACCTCAGTGGAGACCCTCACTCGGTCACACCTCAGTGGAGACCCTCACTCGGTCACACCTCAGTGGAGACCCTCACTCGGTCACAACTCAGTGGAGACCCTCACTCAGTCACACCTCAGTGGAGACCCTCACTCAGTCACACCTCAGTGGAGACCCTCACTCAGTCACACCTCAGTGGAGACCCTCACTCAGTCACACCTCAGTGGAGACCCTCACTCAGTCACACCTCAGTGGAGACTCTCACTCAGTCACACCTCAGTGGCGGAGCCTCACTCAGTGACACCTCAGTGGAGACTCTCACTCAGTCACACCTCAGTGGAGACCCTCACTCAGTCACACCTCAGTGGCGGAGCCTCACTCAGTGACACCTCAGTGGCGGAGCCTCACTCAGTGACACCTCAGTGGAGACCCTCACTCAGTGACACCTCAGTGGCGCAGCTGTTTTCTTCCCTCTGAGGCGACTTGCCCTCCCAGAACTGCAGTGAAAATCCTCTCACAATGGCGGCTGTCCGCTGCCTTCCCTTCTATCTCCCTGTGGCCGGGCTCAGATCCCTGTAGAGGCCGGTCTCCTCTCAGTCTCACACACCAGTCCTTGCTGCCATCACCAGCCTTTCCTGACTGACTCAAATCTTACCGACTAATAAGTTAGCGCCTCCCCATAACATGTGACTTTCCGAGAAGCCGTCATTGACTGACTGCGCTGTCAGTGCTCCCTCCATAAAACTCACTAAAACCTTTACTGAAATCATCCCGGAAAGAAAATTCACAATTAAGTAAGAGAAGCAAAGAAATGGGAATAACGGAGGAAAAACGACGTCCATTGAAAATGCAGAAATAATGTAAGAGCAAAAATACTTCTATCTCAGAAACTTCATGTGATAGAGAAAAACTGAGCAGATTTATAGAATCAGCGCGTCACACTCCATAACAGCCACAGATCACCTGTACTGATTTTTTGTGTTGACCAGTGATTGGTGAAAGCTCCTCACCTGCTATATATACACAGTGTATACAGAATATATACAGTTACCATGCCACGATGGAGAATGCAGTGGCTATATGACACCACGCAGAGGACTAGATACACGGCTCAGCAGTCAGTATCACACAGGAGAGGATTAGATACACGGCTCAGCAGCCAGTATCACACAGGAGAGGATTAGATACACGGCTCAGCAGTCAGTATCACACAGGAGAGGATTAGATACACGACTCAACAGTCAGTATCACACAGGAGAGGATTAGATACACAGCTCAGCAGACAGTATCACACAGGATAGGATTAGATACACAGCTCAGCAGACAGTATCACACAGGATAGGATTAGATACACAGCTCAGCAGTCAGTATCAAACAGGATAGGATTAGATACACGGCTCAGCAGTCAGTATCACACAGGATAGGATTAGATACACGGCTCAGCAGTCAGTATCAAACAGGATAGGATTAGATACACGGCTCAGCAGACAGTATCACACAGGATAGGATTAGATACACGGCTCAGCAGTCAGTATCACACAGGATAGGATTAGATACACGGCTCAGCAGACAGTATCACAGGATAGGATTAGATACACGGGTCAGCAGTCAGTATCACACAGGATAGGATTAGATACACGGCTCAGTAGTCAGTATCACACAGGATAGGGTTAGATACACGGCTCAGGAGACAGTATCACACAGGATAGGATTAGATACACGGCTCAGCAGACAGTATCACACAGGATAGGATTAGATACACGGCTCAGCAGTCAGTATCACACAGGATAGGATTAGATACACGGCTCAGCAGTCAGTATCACACAGGATAGGATTAGATACACGGCTCAGCAGTCAGTATCACACAGGATAGGATTAGATACACGGCTCAGCAGTCAGTATCACACAGGAGAGGATTAGATACACGACTCAACAGTCAGTATCACACAGGATAGGATTAGATACACAGCTCAGCAGACAGTATCACACAGGATAGGATTAGATACACAGCTCAGCAGACAGTATCACACAGGATAGGATTAGATACACGGCTCAGCAGACAGTATCACAGGATAGGATTAGATACACGGGTCAGCAGTCAGTATCACACAGGATAGGATTAGATACACGGCTCAGCAGTCAGTATCAAACAGGATAGGATTAGATACACGGCTCAGCAGACAGTATCACACAGGATAGGATTAGATACACGGCTCAGCAGTCAGTATCACACAGGATAGGATTAGATACACGGCTCAGCAGACAGTATCACAGGATAGGATTAGATACACGGGTCAGCAGTCAGTATCACACAGGATAGGATTAGATACACGGCTCAGTAGTCAGTATCACACAGGATAGGGTTAGATACACGGCTCAGGAGACAGTATCACACAGGATAGGATTAGATACACGGCTCAGCAGACAGTATCACACAGGATAGGATTAGATACACGGCTCAGCAGTCAGTATCACACAGGATAGGATTAGATACACGGCTCAGCAGTCAGTATCACACAGGATAGGATTAGATACACGGCTCAGCAGTCAGTATCACACAGGATAGGATTAGATACACGGCTCAGCAGTCAGTATCACACAGGATAGGATTAGATACACAGCTCAGCAGTCAGTATCACACAGGATAGGATTAGATACACAGCTCAGCAGACAGTATCACACAAGAGAAGATTAGATACACAGCTCAGCAGTCAGCATCACACAGGATAGGATTAGATACACGGCTCAGCAGACAGATGATATTTCTTACTGTGATGATTTTACCAATGGAAAATGTGAAAAATAAAAAAGAGGACGATAATAACTCAGACACTTCCCCATCGTCCTTGTCTATTAGGCGCATTATCAGCGATTTCCCAGTATGCTGCTGGCGTTGATTTTAGGTGCGGTAACGTCCCCCCCTCCGAGTCCAGGTTTGTCCATGGGGAGTGATCTAGATAACAATTCCTACAATCCGGCATTTATTCCCCCAATAATTCTCATCTGTCCTGCAGGCGATGTGCAGAACCGTTATAATCCGGATTATCACACAGCAGCAGAGAGGTCGTCATCCGTGACTGTCGGATGATGCAGGACATTTGATAATGTGCACATTATATCTGTGATAAATGACATCTGTGTTCTGATCGAAGTCATGAACCGGGAATGTCTTGTAACTGAGCCCCCCATTTATAGAGCATGAAGCCCCCAGTGTACAATGCCAATGATATGACAATACCTTGACGAGTGAGGAGTGCAGGAAGATGTTGTGTGGCATGATGATGGCGCCAATGATGCCAACAGCTTGGAGTAACTCGTCAGATCCGCAGCCGGAGCAGTACGGGTAGAACATGCCCTTTATCACCTCTCTCTGGTCCGGACGCACGACCACGTACTGCAACACACAGGGAAAAAAGTCACTATGAATGTAGGAGAGCAGGGGCCGTGCAGATCTACGGAGCCCGGTGACTGCGGGACAAGTGACGGCTGCCACAGATCACGGGGGCGATGTCCGACAATGTGATCCCCGTCCTCACCTCATAGCCGAACGTCACCGCCATTGTAGTAATAAGTAAGGCGAAGAAAGCCTCCAGCTTCCTGAGACCTGGAGGAAACACAGGACAATGATAGGACGGAGAATACAGGATCACAAATAATCTGGATTATATTCCCGTAATCTCACCGTATTTATCCAGGAAGAGGAAGAAGAGCGTGTCAATGATGGTGATAAGAACACCGCCCCAAAGGGGAATCCTGCAAAACATGCAAGAGATAGTGAGCAGGGTCTTCATATTACACAGACCCCCATAATAGTGCCAGCTATAAGAACCAGTCTATCTATAAAGAAGTCCTGCAGTATATAAGTACAGTCTATATGGCAGTAATGCGGTATATAAGTACAGTCTATATGGCAGTAATGCGGTATATAAGTATAGTCTATATGGCAGTAATGAGGTATATAAGTACAGTCTATATGGCAGTAATGCGGTATATAAGTACAGTCTATATGGCAGTAATGCGGTCTATAAGTATAGTCTATATGGCAGTAATGCGGTATATAAGTACAGTCTATATGGCAGTAATGCGGTATATAAGTACAGTCTATATGGCAGTAATGAGGTATATAAGTACAGTCTATATGGCAGTAATGCGGTATATAAGTACAGTCTATATGGCAGTAATGCGGTATATAAGTACAGTCTATATGGCAGTAATGCGGTATATAAGTACAGTCCATATGGCAGTAATGCGGTATATAAGTACAGTCTATATGGCAGTAATGTGGTATATAAGTATAGTCTATATGGCAGTAATGCGGTATATAAGTACAGTCTATATGGCAGTAATGTGGTATATAAGTATAGTCTATATGGCAGTAATGCGGTATATAAGTACAGTCTATATGGCAGTAATGAGGTATATAAGTACAGTCTATATGGCAGTAATGCGGTATATAAGTACAGTCTATATGGCAGTAATGCGGTATATAAGTACAGTCCATATGGCAGTAATGCGGTATATAAGTACAGTCTATATGGCAGTAATGTGGTATATAAGTATAGTCTATATGGCAGTAATGCGGTATATAAGTACAGTCTATATGGCAGTAATGTGGTATATAAGTACAGTCTATATGGCAGTAATGCGGTATATAAGTATAGTCTATATGGCAGTAATGCGGTATATAAGTACAGTCTATATGGCAGTAATGTGGTATATAAGTACAGTCTATATGGCAGTAATGCGGTATATAAGTACAGTCTATATGGCAGTAATGTGGTATATAAGTACAGTCTATATGGCAGTAATGCGGTATATAAGTATAGTCTATATGGCAGTAATGCGGTATATAAGTACAGTCTATATGGCAGTAATGTGGTATATAAGTACAGTCTATATGGCAGTAATGCGGTATATAAGTACAGTCTATATGGCAGTAATGCGGTATATAAGTACAGTCTATATGGCAGTAATGCGGTATATAAGTACAGTCTATATGGCAGTAATGCGGTATATAAGTACAGTCTATATGGCAGTAATGCGGTATATAAGTACAGTCTATATGGCAGTAATGTGGTATATAAGTACAGTCTATATGGCAGTAATGTGGTATATAAGTATAGTCTATATGGCAGTAATGCGGTATATAAGTACAGTCTATATGGCAGTAATGTGGTATATAAGTACAGTCTATATGGCAGTAATGTGGTATATAAGTATAGTCTATATGGCAGTAATGCGGTATATAAGTACAGTCTATATGGCAGTAATGCTGTATATAAGTACAGTCTATATGGCAGTAATGCGGTATATAAGTACAGTCTATATGGCAGTAATGCAGTTTACATTCCCTATAGTGATTGCTCGCACACAGAAGCTGCTGCAGCCTCTGGTTTGTTTCTATAGGGAGAGACAGATATAGGTATGTGCGGATCTTACCGTCCAGCTGACAGCAGGCTAAAAGCAATGGCGGTACCAATGACTTCCTGCATATCTGACCCAATAATGGCTATTTCCACTAAGATCCACAGTAACCATCGAGGAGCCTGAGGCATGAAGAATATGGATTAAATATCAGAATAAGTCAGTCTGCTGAAATCAAAGCAATGAGGCGTAACACAAGATCTGCCCTCAAAATCCAAAAATCCCAGGAAAGAGCTCTGCAAACACTTTTGTACTTATTTCAACTTTCATTGACATTCAAAGCTGATTTCATAATTCTCCTGGTCGTCCTTGGAAACAGACATTTTAGCTCCTTCCTGTTATCAGACATGTAATCTACCAGATTAATGGTGCCCACACACAATCGAGCAGTGGCAGCCGCTGATCTCCTGTGGATGGGACCTCCTGCCTCTCCCCCATCAGATAGAATCACGGGAGAGGAGGATTGGAAATGTAGAATCTCAATGCCGATCCTCTAATCTCAGCGATGTGGCTGGTATGACCTTACCTTTGGGTAATAAGAACGGCAAATCTGTGCCAAGTCTCTACCAGTGACCACACCGAGCCGTATGGCCAACCGCTGGCATATAAGACCAAGGAAGGTAGCGCCAAGGAGAACCCACAAGAGCTGGGAAGATACAGAGATAACGCCATTAGTGTGGGCCCGATAGCAGAATGCCCCGCAGGTGATGAGGATCTCACTATACATTGAGTTTGGGTAAAATTTTTGGTTCCCACCTTAAATCCAGCAATTGCTCCGCACTGCAGGTCAGACTCAATGTTCCCAGGGTCCAGGTAGGCGATGCTCATAAGGAACCCGGGTCCTGTAAACGCCCAGAGCTTGCGGAAGCTGAATCCAGGCTACGGGGGATTCAGAGACACAGGATGGAAAACGGGTCAGATACAGGGTAAGGTGTAAATTAATTCAGCCATCAAGCCACATAAATCAGAGGGGTAAGGTTAGGAAGAATCGAGCTGGAACCATGGCATGACTTTAGGAGGAAAAATGTGGGATTTGAAACTCTGAGCAGAAAAAAAAAACAGGTGAAACAAACAAATAAAAAAAATAAGCCTTTTATTACTCTTCACCACACATAAGAATATTAACCCATTCACTCTCCTAAACCACCAGAGATATTAGATGTGCATCAGTACCATTTGGTATTCACCTATATCCACATCAAATCACCAGGGTCATTTGGCATCCACTTATAAGGCATCCTAGATCACCACTAATAACAATATTAACCCCTTCACTCGGATAATAAATACTAAATATTAACGCCTAAACTTCTCTAGACCACCAGGAATATAACCAGGCTCAGCATTACTAACCAATAAACCATCATATTTAAAAATGTATGTTGCTGTTACATTTTAGCAAAAAATCCTTAGGTTTATACATCTCATTTACATGTTGACGTTAATAACCTTGGTTTGCGCCCTATCCGTACCCGATACCCTTATTACCCCCATAAATCCTAGTAAGATACAGTGGGGCAAAAAAGTATTTAGTCAGTCAGCAATAGTGCAAGTTCCACCACTTAAAAAGATGAGAGGCATCTGTAATTTACATCATAGGTAGACCTCAACTATGGGAGACAAACTGAGAAAAAAAAATCCAGAAAATCACATTGTCTGTTTTTTTTTCATTTTATTTGCATATTATGGTGGAAAATAAGTATTTGGTCAGAAACAAAATTTCATCTCAATACTTTGTGATATATCCTTTGTTGGCAATGACAGAGGTCAAACGTTTTCTGTAAGTCTTCACGAGGTTGCCACACACTGTTGTTGGTATGTTGGCCCATTCCTCCATGCAGATCTCCTCTAGAGCAGTGATGTTTTTGGCTTTTCGCTTGGTAACACGGACTTTCAACTCCCTCCAAAGGTTTTCTATAGGGTTGAGATCTGGAGACTGGCTAGGCCACTCCAGGACCTTGAAATGCTTCTTACGAAGCCACTCCTTCGTTGCCCTGGCGGTGTGCTTTGGATCATTGTCATGTTGAAAGACCCAGCCACGTTTCATCATCAATGCCCTTGCTGATGGAAGGAGGTTTGCACTAAAAATCTCACGATACATGGCCCCATTCATTCTTTCATGTACCCGGATCAGTCGTCCTGGCCCCTTTGCAGAGAAACAGCCCCAAAGCATGATGTTTCCACCACCATGCTTTACAGTAGGTATGGTGTTTGATGGATGCAACTCAGTATTCTTTTTCCTCCAAACACGACAAGTTGTGTTTCTACCAAACAGTTCCAGTTTGGTTTCATCAGACCATAGGACATTCTCCCAAAACTCCTCTGGATCATCCAAATGCTCTCTAGCAAACTTCAGATGGACCCGGACATGTACAGGCTTAAGCAGTGGGACACGTCTGGCACTGCAGGATCTGAGTCCATGGTGGCGTAGTGTGTTACTTATGGTAGGCCTTGTTACATTGGTCCCAGCTCTCTGCAGTTCATTCACTAGGTCCCCCCGCGTGGTTCTGGGATTTTTGCTCACCGTTCTTGTGATCATTCTGACCCCACAGGGTGGGATTTTGCGTGGAGCACCAGATCGAGGGAGATTATCAGTGGTCTTGTATGTCTTCCATTTTCTAATTATTGCTCCCACAGTTGATTTCTTCACTCCAAGCTGGTTGGCTATTGCAGATTCAGTCTTCCCAGCCTGGTGCAGGGCTACAATTTTGTTTCTGGTGTCCTTTGACAGCTCTTTGGTCTTCACCATAGTGGAGTTTGGAGTCAGACTGTTTGAGGGTGTGCACAGGTGTCTTTTTATACTGACAACAAGTTTAAACAGGTGCCATTACTACAGGTAATGAGTGGAGGAAAGAGGAGACTCTTAAATAAGAAGTTACAGGTCTGTGAAAGCCAGAAATCTTGATTGCTTGTTTCTGAACAAATACTTATTTTCCAACATAATATGCAAATAAAATGAAAAAAAAAACAGACAATGTGATTTTCTGGATTTTTTTTTCTCAGTTGGTCTCCCATAGTTGAGGTCTACCTATGATGTAAATTACAGACGCCTCTCATCTTTTTAAGTGGTGGAACTTGCACTATTGCTGACTGACTAAATACTTTTTTGCCCCACTGTATATTTAAAGGGGATTTCCACAGGATCCATTTAGGACATAAATTGGAAAGTTTAAAAGGAAATTGCATCTTTTTAGCGATTTCCCACTATTCCTTATGGTGAATTTTGTAATAAAAATATTTGTACTCCCCCCCCCTCAGCCCCTTGGTATCTAAATGATTCCTACGTCAGTTCCAGCAGTTCTTGTTGGGAACAAGGCCTGTGTATCCGGATTCTTTATATGCAGCAGAGTCACATGGTTACAATGTGTCTATTGTGACGTAGCGATCACTAAGCCGGTTGGGGTACACTACTCACTTGGCGGCGACATTTAAACAAACAGCAACCGCTTCTTCCTTTACATAAGTCCATTCTTGGTTTACTGCACCACCATAGGCCATGTGAACATCACGGATCTGACATACAGCGGATACATCTGCGCACTCTACAGACACGTATCTGACCTATTAGTCCATCTCATTTACTGTTACGTTCGCACAATTCAATACTGACACCCGTCCGTTCACAATTCCCCAGGCTCTGGGTTCCCTGCTTAAAGTGCACCTGTCAGCTGTTTTTGCCGCTATAAGATGCGGCCATCGCCTTTTAGGGCTTATCTACAGCATTCTATAATGCCGTATGTCTGCCCCCGGTCCGACCTGAATGATACGAAAAATAAGTTTCATTATACTCACCCGGGGGGGGGGTAGGTACGATTGGTGTTGCACGTCCGGATCCGGCACCTCCCATCTTCTTGCGATGCCGCCCTCCTGCTTCTTTATCGCTCCCCGGCATCGCGCTCCTCCGCAGGCGTACTTCTCTGCCCTGGTGAGGGCAGAGCAGAGTACTGCAGTGTGCAGGGGGGCCAGGAAAGGTCAGAGAGGTCTGGCGCCTGCGCACTGCAGTACTTTGTTCTGCCTTCAACAGGGCAAAGTGCGCCTGCGCAGGAGCCGCGGCACGAAGCGAGCAGGAGGACAACATTGCATGAAGATGGGAGGCGCCGGACCCGGACCTGCGACACCCATCAGACCGGACCGCCCCCGGGTGAGTATAGTAAAACATATTTTTCTTATATTTCAGGTGGGAGCGGGGGCAGATATACAATATTGTAGAATGCTGTAGATAAGCCCCTGAAAGGCAGTGGCCGCATCTTGTAGCGGCCAAAACAACTGACAGGCTTCCTTTAAGGCCTCTTTCACATTTCAGTCTTTTGACGTGAGTCGAAATCCGCCGTTTTTAGGAAAAAAGGATCGTTTTTTTTTTGTGGAATCTGTTTTTTTTCTCATAGACTTGCATTAGTGATGGATTGCGACGGATCCGTCAGAATTTCAGCGTCCGTCGTCTGGAGTAACGTTTGTAAAGTTTTTTGTCTGCGGCAAAAAGATGGATCGTGACGGATCCTGCGCCATCCGTCGTTGGCTATAATGGAAGCCTATGGGCCCAGGATCCGTCGCTGTCCGTAAAAAACGGAATCCAGTGACGGATTCCGTCTGTAGAAACTGAGCATGCCCGTAAGATTTTCTCTGTCTTTATTTTAACCCCAACGACTGTTTTTTCCATTCTGGAATCAAAAAATTCTCTCTCTCTCCTTCAACGGATCCGTAAAAAAAAAACGGATCCCGTGCATCAGTTTTTTGCCAATCTTCACTGGATCCACTGTTTTTTCACAGTTTGACGGATTTTGACTGATGCCAAAAGACTGAAGTGTGAAACAGGCCTAACAGATTCTCAGGTTTTCCAGACTGGCTTTATACTGGTCCTGTCAGCAGTCCAGACCCTCAGCAGCTTCCTGGACTTTCAGGAGCTCCAGCCAGCTCCAGTCTGACACATGGCCACCTTCCTCCTCCCCATGTGGCGCAACCAGGAAGCATATAGGACCTTTCTGACATCACAGGAGCACACCTCTGGGAGGTATGTGGTTAACCAGTCCCACCCATCACTCTCTGGTTAACCCTTAAACCCAGCCCAATATACAGGTTTGTGGGACAACAAGACCCAGCAACCTGTCCTGGATTCAGATTGCAGCAGACCCCTGTCTGTGCGATACATACAGTACAGACCAAAAGTTTGGACACACCTTCTCATTCAAAGAGTTTTCTTTATTTTCATGACTATGAAAATTGTAGATTCACTCTGAAGGCCTCAAAACTATGAATTAACACATGTGGAATTATATACAGTGCCGGCAAAAAAAAATCTTTACAATTTCAATGAAACCACAAAATCTTAATATTCAAGTGGATTTAAGTGTTTTATTGTGGATATTTTATTACAATTAGTATTTTGTCATGTCACCCTTACATTTTATCACCATCTGCAGTCGTTTAGGCATGGATTCAGCAAGGCTGGCTAAGTATGTGGAGACCATGTTTACCCACAGTGTCTTCAGCGCCTCCTTTAGATTGTTGATGTTGCTGGGTCGTGTCTCTTGAACCTTGTTTTTCATTAAATTCCAGGCATTTTTTATGGGGTTAAGGTCAGGGGAATTACCTGGCCACTCTAAAATGTTAATGTTATGGTCACTGAGAAACTTTCTCACGGCCTTGGCTTTGTGGACAGGGGCGCTATCATGCATAAAGTAATCACACTGATGTATGACCCAAAAAGTAAGCATGTGTTCTTCCAAAGCAGTAATATAATTGCTTGCTTTCATAGTTACATTCTTGGGAAGGAAGTACAAACCTGCCCTGCCCATGCTTCCACTGAATGCACCCCACACCATCACACTGTCAGGGTGTTTAACAGTCTTAACTGTACATTTTGGGTCATACCGTGACACGGTACTCGGACGACGCACAACCTTTGAGCCTCCCCTGACCAGCCTGAGAGTGGTCTCATCACTAAACATCACTAAACATCACTTTCCTCCACTCTTCAGATGTGGAATCTTGATATTTCTTACACAAGGCAAGCCTTTTCTTCTTCATTGCTGCTGTGAGCAGGGGCTTCTTTGCGGCACGGCAACTTGGTAGACCCAGGTCCTTCTGCAGGCGGTGACGAATTATCCTAGCTGCGATGTTCTGGAGGAGCACAGGGTACTTGTTTTTTAGTTCAACAGCAGTTATAGAAGGATGTGACATCACTTCACGCTTCAGAAGCTTATCAGTCCTTGGTGAAGTCTTCTTAGGTGCGCCAGAGCCTGACTTCCTCTGCGGTACCATCCCAGGAGGCAATGATGCCGCCGACCGCTTCAGCTGATAAATTGCTTCTCTTCACACTCCCAGATCTCTAGCTACAGCAATCACCGAATCCCCCTTCTCGAGCAGAGCCAAGGCACGGGATTTCTCTTCCATTTTAAGCTTCTTTCGACCCATTGTGGGAGATAATAAAAAACTGAGGGAGATTATAAAAGACTGCCTAATAGCAAAACCGGCTGAGCTGCACACAACAACCAATCAGAGTGCAGAGAAGTGAAAACTGAGCGTTGATTGGTTGATATTTGCAACAAAGCCAGCTTTAATATTAGACAGTTTTTTATTATCTCCCCCATTGTATACACTTTTAAAAAGTGAAATTATGATGTGGATTTTATATGTAAAGTTTTTTTTTGCTGCGCAAGTGTAAAGATTTTTTTTGCCGGCACTGTAATTAACAAAACAGTGTGAAACAACTGAAAATATTGTATTACTAGCTGAAGAGCTCGGCATTGCCTGGGCAGAGTAACCATAGTAAACAAATTATAATGATTATATTGCACATAAAAACAGTGCATCCAATCCTATCCAGTGTGATACTGACTGCTGAGCTGTGTATCTAATCCTATTCTGTGTGATACCATCTGCTGAGCCGTGTATCTAATCCTATTCTGTGTGATACTGTCTGCTGAGCTGTTATCTAATCCTCTCCTGTGTGATACTGACTGCTGAGCTGCGTATCTAATCCTATCCTGTGTGATACTGTCTGCTGAGCTGTGTATCTAATCCTATCCTGTGTGATACTGTCTGCTGAGCCGTGTATCTAATCCTATCCTGTGTGATACTGACTGCTGAGCCGTGTATCTAATCCTATCCTGTGTGATACTGTCTGCTGAGCTGTTTTCTAATCCTCTCCTGTGTGATACTGACTGCTGAGCCATGTATCTAATCCTCTCCTGTGTGATACTGACTGCTGAGCTGCGTATCTAATCCTATCTTGTGTGATAATGTCTGCTGAGCTGTGTATCTAATCCTATCCTGTGTGATACTGTCTGCTGAGCCGTGTATCTAATCCTATCCTGTGTGATACTGACTGCTGAGCCGTGTATCTAATCCTCTCCTGTGTGATACTGACTGCTGAGCCGTGTATCTAATCCTATCCTGTGTGATACTGTCTGCTGAGCCATGTATCTAATCCTCTCCTGTGTGATACTGACCGCTGAGCTGCGTATCTAATCCTATCCTGTGTGACACTGTCTGCTGAGCCATGTATCTAATCCTATCCTGTGTGATACTGTCTGCTGAGCCATGTATCTAATCCTATCCTGTGTGATACTGTCTGCTGAGCCATGTTTCTAATCCTCTCCTGTGTGATACTGACTGCTGAGCCATGTATCTAATCCTCTCCTGTGTGATACTGACTGCTGAGCCGTGTATCTAATCCTATCCTGTGTGATACTGTCTGCTGAGCTGTGTATCTAATCCTATCCTGTGTGATACTGACTGCTGAGCCGTGTATCTAATCCTCTCCTGTGTGATACTGTCTGCTCAGCCGTGTATCTAATCCTATCCTGTGTGATACTGTCTGCTGAGCCGTGTATCTAATCCTATCCTGTGTGATACTGTCTGCTGAGCCATGTATCTAATCCTATCCTGTGTGATACTGTCTGCTGAGCCATGTATCTAATCCTATCCTGTGTGATACTGTCTGCTGAGCCATGTTTCTAATCCTCTCCTGTGTGATACTGACTGCTGAGCCATGTATCTAATCCTCTCCTGTGTGATACTGACTGCTGAGCCGTGTATCTAATCCTATCCTGTGTGATACTGTCTGCTGAGCTATGTATCTAATCCTATCCTGTGTGATACTGACTGCTGAGCCGTGTATCTAATCCTCTCCTGTGTGATACTGACTGCTGAGCTGTGTGTCTAATCCTCTCCTATGTGATACTGTCTGCTGAGCCGTGTATCTTATACTATTCTGTGTGATACTGACTGCTGAGCCGTGTATCTAATCCTACCCTGTGTGATACTGACTGCTGAGCTGCGTATCTAATCCTATCTTGTGTGATAATGACTGCTGAGCTGTGTATCTAATCCTCTCCTGTGTGATACTGACTGCTGAGCTGTGTATCTAATCCTATCCTGTGTGATACTGACTGCTGAGCTGTGTATCTAATCCTATCCTGTGTGATACTGACTGCTGAGCCGTGTATCTAATCCTATCCTGTGTGATACTGGGCTCCCCCTGCAGTCTGTGTCAGAGGGTGGTCTGTGTTGGCACGGTAATAAATTGTGTTATTTCCAGCTGTACAGAAGGACGATAACACCATAGAAATGATAAGAATAATCGGCCTCAGTTACCACAACTGTCTACAAAGAAAACTGTTGCTGATAGCAGCCAATCACAGCTCAGCTTTCATCTGTTAAACAGCTCTGGGACAGCGTAGCGAGTTTTGAATGGTGACTTTTGTGTTTCGACTTTTGTGTGGCGAGGTTGGTGTATGTGTGGTGAAATGTGTGCTGAGGGTGGTATATGTGGTGAAGCACGTGGTAGTGTGTGGCGCATTTTGTGTGTGTGTTCATATCCCCGTGTGTGGTGAGTATCCCATGTCAGGGCCCCACCTTAGCAACTGTACGGTATATACTCTTTGGTGCCATCGCTCTCATTCTTTCAGTCCCCCTTGTTCACATCTGGCAGCTGTCAATTTGCCTCCAAGACTTTTCTTTTCACTTTTTCTCCATTATGTAGATAGGGGCAAAATTGTTTGGTGAATTGGAACGCGCAGGGTTAAAATTTTGCCTCACAACATAGCCTATGACGCTCTCGGGGCCCAGACGTGTGACTGTGCCAAATTTTCTGGCTGTAGCTGCGACGGTGCGGATGCCTATCCTGGACATACACACACACGCACATTGAGCATTATATATTAGATATTCTAGGTTCTTCAGAGTAGCCACCTTTTGCTTTGATTTCTGCTTTGCACACTCTTGGCATTCTCTTTGTGAGCTTCAAGAGGTAGTCACCCGAAATGGTTTTCACTTCACAGGTGTGCCCTGTCAGGTTTAGTAAGTGAGATTTCTTGCCTTATAAATGGGGTTGAGACCATCAGTTGTGTTGTGCAGAAGTCTGGTGGATACACAGCTGATAGTCCTACTGAATAGACTGTTAGAATTTGTATTATGGCAAGAAAAAAGCAGCTGAGTAAAGAAAAACGAGTGGCCATCATTATTTTAAGAAATGAAGGTCAGTCAGTCCGAAAAATTGGGAAAACTTTGAAAGTGTCCCCAAGTGCAGTGGCAAAAACCATCAAGCGCTACAAAGAAACTGGCTCACATGAGGACCGTCCCAGGAAAGGAAGACCAAGAGTCACCTCTGCTGTGGAGGATAAGTTCATCCGAGTCACCAGCCTCAGAAATCGCAGGTTAACAGCAGCTCAGATTAGAGACCAGGTCAATGCCACACAGAGTTCTAGCAGCAGACACATCTCTATAACAACTGTTAAGAGGAGACTTTGTGCAGCAGGCCTTCATGGTAAAATAGCTGCTAGGAAACCACTGCTAAGGACAGGCCACAAGCAGAAGAGACTTGTTTGGGCTAAAGAACCCAAGGAATGGACATTAGACCAGTGGAAATCTGTGCTTTGGTCTGATGAGTCCAAATTTGAGATCTTTGGTTCCAACCACCGTGTCTTTGTTCGACACAGAAAAGGTGAACGGATGGACTCTACATGCCTGGTCCCCACCGTGAAGCATGGAGGAGGAGGTGTGATGGTGTGGGGGGGCTTTGCTGGTGACACTGTTGGGGATTTATTCAAAATTGAAGGCATACTGAACCAGCATGGCTACCACAGCATCTTGCAGCGGCATGCTATTCCATCCGGTTTGCGTTTAGTTGGACCATCATTTATTTTTCAACAGGACAATGACCCTAAACACACCTCCAGGCTGTGTAAGGGCTATCTGACCAAGAAGGAGAGTGATGGGGTGCTATGCCAGATGACCTGGCCTCCACAGTCACCAGACCTGAACCCAATCGAGATGGTTTGGGGTGAGCTGGACCGCAGCGTGAAGACAAGGGCCAACAAGTGCTAAGCATCTCTGGGAACTCCATCAAGACTGTTGGAAGACCATTTCCGGTGACTACCTCTTGAAGCTCATCAAGAGAATGCCAAGAGTGTGCAAAGCAGTAATCAAAGCAAAAGGTGGCTACTGTGAAGAACCTAGAATATAAGACATATTTTCAGCTGTTTCACACTTTCTTGTTAATTATATAATTCCACATGTGGTAATTCATAGTTTTGATGCCTTCAGAGTGAATCTACAATTTCCATAGTCATGAAAATAAAGAAAACTCTGAATGAGAAGGTGTGTCCAAACTTTTGGTCTGTACTGTACCTGTCTCTCAGTATACCACTAGCTGGTACATCACACTATCTAAGAGATGAGACATTTTCTGAGTCAAGCATTAATTGCAAGGTGGAAAGGTTCTAAACTCAATATCTGTTTATTAGGTCACATTGGAGGGAGGGAGCTAATCATGGCGCCCCACGATTATTTATTACACCCCTAGTTATCGTATTTTATCATGATAAATAAATGCATTTTAATACAATCAGTACTGAACTATCAGATACTTGTGATTTTAGGACGGTGATTAGACAGCCAAGATCAGATTCATAACTCACCCTCCCTGCGGACGGTATAGATATCTTCTCGTCCAGATAAGTGGATCCTTCTTCATTACTGTGTCTTTCGATGGCTCCATATCCTCGATTCCTTGGTGAATCTTAAGGAACAGAAGCTTCACTTTAAAATAATGTATAACTGTGTATTTGGCCATATCAGGTGAGAAGGGTCATGGAGGCTTTTCTCTGTTATCACTCGCCCCAATCTTGTAGATTTTGTCCCAAGTTTTAAAGAAGAACTTGCTTACAGCTGTCTAGGTTAGATACAGGAAAGATGTATATCTTTGCACCGTGTTAGCCAGTAGATAGAAGAATATTTAGAATTGAGAGTCCTCAGTGGGGGAGACCTTCACACTGCTTATCTATGAGCTGCTCCAATATTTATACTTATCTCTCTCCCGTAATGACTATTCCGCTTTGCATCACTTGTCTTAGCTATTGGGTTATTTCGGTGCTGTCTTGTGTATAAATATGTGATTCTTCAGATTTTGTATTAGTCTTTGCCTGATGAAGAGACCTGCGTTGTCTCGAAAGCTGCAATGTGTTACCATCTTTTCAGTTAGCCATTAAAAGGCATCAAACACTGAGGACTCTCAATTCTGAATATTCTTCTAGGTTTGATACAGTAATCTAAGACAACTGCTAGAGTATCAATTCCCCAAAATAATATTGAAATGGACCCCTTCAGCTGAATATTCAGATTCCCCACTGTCCAATGTGTCGGGTCATGCCTGAAATGAATGGAACGAAGCAAATGATCGCAATGTATCCAGGGATTGATATTATCTATTGTCTGATATTTGAAAGGGTTTAAGAAGATTCAGCAAAACTTAGGCCTCTTTCACACATCTGTTTTTCGCCGTCAGGCGAGATCCGGCTTTTTTTTTGTAAAACCGGATCCGACTAAATGCAATGCCGGATCTGGCTTTTCCCCATTGACTTGTATTAGCGCCGGATCGCACCGGATGGCATTGCGGTTCGTCCGTTTTTGCCGGATCCGGCTATTTGTCTCATTCCGGCGTCTGGAAAAAACGGCTACTGTAACGTTTTTTGTCTCCGGCGAAAAAGCCGGAAGTGCCGGATCCGATGCTTCCGGCTTTTTGCCACAATGAAAGTCTATGGGCGCCGGAATGCGCCGGATCCAGAAAAAGACAGATCCAGCCACCGGATCCGTTTTTTTTAAGTCTGCGCATGCTCAGATCCAATTGGCCAGCCCCCAGGAAACAGATATAACCTGCTAGATGGATCCGGCAGAAAAACGGATCCGTTTCTACAGTTCTCCAAAATTTACGCCGGATCCGTTTTTTCTAAAAATAGCCGGATCCTGCCTGACGGCAAAAAACTGATGTGTGAAAGTAGCCTTAAGGAAATGTGAAATTCCACAATGTTTATTGCATGCACTACTGGAATTTAGGGGTGGGAAAAACAGGACGTGCAGCGGGGGTCAGGAATCGGTGTTTAGGGGCGGTGTGACCTTAAAAAAAAAGGGGGGGGCATGCCTATCGGTAAACATTTTTGGTTGAATAAAGAATTAAACTTCTTGTAAAGTGCCTGTAAAAGTTGGCAAGTATGAGTACGTAATGAATAAATGTGTGAGATGTATATGGCCATATGCACAAAGGTTTGTTTCTATTTTGCACGACTTTCCAGTTTTCCGAATGCAGCCAGCAGTGTAAACAGTGGAGGATTCTGCGGCTACTGTAATTATGTTTCCTTTTCTTTAGATTTATTTCCTAAACACCTATCAGATATCTGACCTAGAAATACACTTTCGTCTCCAGTCTATGTAACAATGTGATTAGGCACACAAAATGACATCCAGAATTTAGGCCTCCATTCTTTGAACTGCAGGCTGCATTCACAGAACTGGAAACTGCTGCTAAATGGAAGGTTTATGTTACAAAGTGACTGGAGTCATGAAGTGATTCTCTAATCTCCAGCACACTGGGCCTGTTACACCGGTGCTGCAGGATAAAGGGAGAGATTCAGCCCCCAAGCCCAAACCCTTCCAACTGTTTGGCCGGTCCCACAAGTCACAATGTCATTTCCAGTTTGGCAGCCGCAGCCCGGGAGCTCCACTATGGTGCAATATTCTATATGTCACCACGTTTCATAACTCCTGTGTCGCCTGATCACAACAGATGACCGGTTCTGTAAGACGACACTTGCGGAAACTTCTCATGTGCTTGGTGTTAATTGACAAAGGCATCTTGAAATTAGATGATTTGAGCATTTTCTGTTCCTTTTTTTTTCCATTTCAATTAATGTGAGGAGTTGCTAGTAAACCATAAAATAACTAATGAATCTAAAGTAACATGTCTGAAAAAAATGGAAAGCATGCAAAAAGTGCTGCACATAGAGATCGATGAGATAAAGTAATGATCAAGAAAGACCGGGAACTTCCTGCATTTCCTGTCATATATCCCACGGAAATATTCTATAGCCTTGCTTGAATTTGACCTGGCAGATAACAGGGAGCAAGACATTATACCTAAATGTACAGAAAACAGAGAAAACACAAAATTTAGATACTGTTCTTTTACCTTTATAATTTTACAGTGGTTAATGAAGCACGACGTTCACATAGGTGAGTATAAACTCCAGAGACAAAATGTCGAGTTTTAATTCATTGTGTGCACAAATATTACATTACTGATCATGTACTGTTCCTGAGTTATAACCTGTATTATACTCCAGAGCTGCACTCACTATTCTGATGGTGCAGTCACTGTGTACATACATTACATAACTGATCCTGAGTTGCCTCCTGTATTATACCCCAGAGCTGCACTCACTATTCTGCTGGTGCAGTCACTGTGTACATACATTACATTACTGATCCTGAGTTACATCCTGTATTATACTCCAGAGCTGCAGTCACTATTCTGCTGGTGCAGTCACTGTGTACATACATTACATTACTGATCCTGTGTTACACCCTGTACTATCCTCCAGAGCTGCAGTCACTATTCTGCTGGTGCAGTCACTGTGTACATACATTACATTACTGATCCTGCGTTATATCCTGTACTATGCTCCAGAGCTGCACTCACTATTCTGCTGGTGCAGTCACTGGGTACATACATTACATTACTGATCCTGAGTTACATCCTGTATTATACTCTAGAGCTGCACTCACTATTCTGCTGGTGCACTCACTGTGTACATACATTACATTACTGATCCTGAGTTACATCCTGTATTATACTCCAGAGCTGCAGTCACCATGTACATACATTACATTACTGATCCTGACTTACCTCCTGTATTATACCCCAGAGCTGCACTCACTATTCTGCTGGTGCAGTCACTGTGTACATACATTACATTACTGATCCTGCGTTACATCCTGTATTATACTCCAGAGCTGCACTCACTATTCTGCTGGTGCAGTCTGTTATGAACGGGTAGCCGAGGAGGAAATAAAAAACACAAGCTAAGTCTCAGAAAACCAAAGAGGTTGGTAACTATGCAGACTGCAGACCCCTGATCCTAACACGCAACTAGCAGCAGTCGTGGAGCGTTCCTACGGTGGTCCTAGAAGCCTCGTCACAGCCGGAGAAACTAAATAAGCCTAAAGCAGGAAAAGGGGAAAACTAACTGCCCCAGGGCAGACCCCAAAGGAGAGACAGCCCCCCCCACATGTATTGACGGTGAAAAAAGATGAAAACACAAACAAAGGCAGGAAAATAGGCTGAGCAAATGATGGGGCCCGACTAACTAGAAAGGACAGAAAAGGAAAGACACTGTCTGCAGTCTGCCAATAAACCCTACAAAATGTCCAACACAACTGATGGCAAAATTAACCCTGAAGTCACTAGACTTCTCCCACTATATCAGCACTCTGAAATATTCTGAGACAGAGCAAAAAGAGGCCAATCTAATAAGGGACAAAAAAAAGGCAATTTGGCAAATAAGAGTGGAAATTCAGCACAGCCCAGCCGGGATGGCTGAACACACAAAAAACTGAAAAGACCAACAAGAGCAAGTGTGAGCATTAGCAAAAAACAAACTTATCTCTAGAAGACTGGAACAGCAACAGGATAGGGCGTCGGCTGTCTTATATCCAGTCTGATACTCCAGAGATGCAATCACTATCTTCCTCACCAGGTGGCAGATCACTACCACTCAAACCAACCTCACCACCTCCCGTCACCACCAGAGGGAGAACTGAAGGAAAACTCTCAACTGGTGGAGCAGAAAATGAGCTCATAACAGCAGTCACTGGGTACATACATTACATTACTGATCCTGAGTTACCTCCTGTATTATACCCCAGAGCTGCACTCACTATTCTGCTGGTGCAGTCACTGTGTACATACATTACATTACTGATCCTGAGTTACCTCCTGTATTATACCCCAAAGCTGCACTCACTATTCTGCTGGTGCAGTCACTGTGTACATACATTACATTACTGATCCTGTACTGATCCTGAGTTACATCCTGTATTATACTCTAGAGCTGCACTCACTATTCTGCTGGTGCAGTCACTGTGTACATACATTACTGATCCGGAGTTACCTCCTGTATTATACCCCAGAGCTGCACTCACTATTCTGCTGGTGCAGTCACTGTGTACATACATTACATTACTGATCCTGAGTTACATCCTGTATTATACTCCAGAGCTGCACTCACTATTCTGCTGGTGCAGTCACTGTGTACATACAGTCATGGCCAAAAGTATTGACACCCCTGCAATTCTGTCAGAAAATACTCAGTTTCTTTCTGAACATGATTGCAAACACAAATTCTTTGTTATTATTATCTTCGTTTAATTTGTCTTAAATGAAAAAACACAAAAAGAATTGTCCTAAAGCCAAATTGGATATAATTCCACACCAAACATAAAAAAGAGGGTGGACAAAAGTATTGGCACTGTTCGAAAAATCATGTGATGCTTCTCTAATTTGTGTAATTAACAGCACCTGTAACTTACCTGTGGCACCTAACAGGTGTTGGCAATAACTAAATCACACTTGCAGCCAGTTGACATGGATGAAAGTTGACTCAACCTCTGTCCTGTGTCCTTGTGTGTACCACATTGAGCATGGAGAAAAGAAAGAAGACCAAAGAACTGTCTGAGGACTTGAGAAACCAAATTGTGAGGAAGCATGAGCAATCTCAAGGCTACAAGTCCATCTCCAAAGTCCTGAATGTTCCTGTGTCTACCGTGCGCAGTGTCAAGAAGTTTAAAGCCCATGACACTGTGGCTAACCTCCCTAGATGTGGACGGAAAAGAAAAATTGACAAGAGATTTCAACACAAGATTGTGCGGATGTTGGATAAAGAACCTCAACTAACATCCAAACAAGTTCAAGCTGCCCTACAGTCCGAGGGTACAACGGTGTCAACCCGTACTATCCGTCGGCGTCTGAATGAAAAGGGACTGTATGGTAGGAGACCCAGGAAGACCCCACTTCTTACCACAAGACATAAAAAAACAAGGCTGGAGTTTGCCAAAACTTACCTGAAAAAGCCTAAAACGTTTTGGAAGAATGTTCTCTGGTCAGATGAGACAAAAGTAGAGCTTTTTGGGCAAAGGCATCAACATAGAGTTTACAGGAGAAAAAAGAGGCATTCAAAGAAAAGAACACGGTCCCTACAGTCAAACATGGCGGAGGTTCCTTGATGTCTTGGGGTTGCTTTGCTGCCTCTGGCACTGGACTGCTTGACCATGTGCATGGCATTATGAAGTCAGAAGACTACCAAAAAATTTTGCAGCATAATGTAGGGCCCAGTGTGAGAAAGCTGGGTCTCCCTCAGAGGTCTTCTAGCAGGACAATGACCCAAAACACACTTCAAAAAGCACTAGAAAATGGTTTGAGAGAAAGCACTGGAGACTTCTAAGGTGGCCAGCAATGAGTCCAGACCTGAATCCCATAGAACACCTGTGGAGAGAACTAAAAATGGCAGTTTGGAGAAGGCACCCTTCAAATATCAGGGACCTGGAGCAGTTTGCCAAAGAAGGATGGTCTAAAATTCCAGCAGAGCATTGTAAGAAACTCATTGATGGTTACCGGAAGCGGTTGGTAGCAGTTATTTTGGCTAAAGGTTGTGCAACCAAGTATTAGGCTGAGGGTGCTAATACTTTTGTCTGGCCCATTTTTGGAGTTTTGTGTGAAATGATCAATGTTTTGCTTTTTTGCTTCATTCTCTTTTGTGTTTTTTCATTTAAGACAAATTAAATGAAGATAATAATACCAAAGAATTTGTGCTTGCAATCATTTTCAGGAAGAAACTGAGTATTATCTGACAGAATTGCAGGGGTGTCAATACTTTTGGCCATGACTGTACATTACATTACTGATCCTGTACTGATCCTGAGTTACATCCTGTACTATACTCTAGAGCTGCACTCACTATTCTGCTGGTGCAGTCACTGTGTACATACATTACATTACTGATCCTGAGTTACATCCTGTATTATACTCCAGAGCTGCACTCACTATTCTGCTGGTGCAGTCACTGTGTACATATATTATTACATTACAGAACCTGTACTGATCATGATTTATCAGTAGGGTAGTGGTGTAATATTGTGTAATGTGAATTGCGACATGTATGTATCATGTTGGTAATGTGTGTAACTCAATGGTAGGGAGAGTTAGCATTGATTGGGACTTGTTATGATTGAGTCACCGAGGAGGAAAAAACAAAACACAAGCTCAGCCCAGAAAATCAGGTTGGAAACTAGCGGATTGCAGACCCCTAATCCTATCACACAACTAGCAGTAGCCGTGGAGTGTTCCTACGATGATCCTAGACACCTCGTCACAGCCGGAGATCTACATAAGCCTAAAGAGAGAAAAGGGAAAAACTAACTGCCCCAGAGCAGACCCCAAAGCAATAGGCAGCCCCCAACATATAATGACGGTGAAGCAAGATGAAAACACTAACACAGATAGAAAGATAGGTTGAGCAAACGATGGGGCCCAAGCTAGCTAAAAAGGACAGGACAGAAAAGCTGCTGTCTGCAATCCGAGAAAACCCTGCTAAAAATATTACCAACACAACTGATAAGCAAAAAAGGACCCTGAAGTCACTAGACTTCAAACCCTATATCAGCACTCAGAATATTCTGGAAGCAGAGCAAAAGAGAACACTGATCAAGGAAAAAGAATCCAGCACACCCCCGGCCGGGGATGGCTGAACTCCAAAAAGCAAGGTAAACAATACCAAAACTAATTGTTCAATAGCAGAGCAAAAACTTATCTTTGGGAAGCAGGAATCAGACTGGTCTCCAAGAATCCAGCAGAGAAATCACCAGCCACTCAGAAGGGCGTCGGCTGCCTTATATCCAGTCTGAAGTTCCCGTTACCCAGTCACCATCCACCTGATCAGGTGTTTGGTAATCAGCCTCACTACCTTCCTTCACCAGAAGAGGGAGATCCTCGGACACAAAAGATGAATGAACAGATGAGCTCACAACAGGGACTAGCCCAGGGTGAAAGGGGCTATAGTAAAGCTAAAGACAGTTTCCTGACAGAACATCAGATAGGGCCCAGTGTGTGGGTAGAAAGCAGACCTAAAAATTGAACTGAGCAGTGTCGCGTGACATTGGTGTCCCTAACGTGTTAGGAGACTGTGACAGAGGATAGAGAGATCCAAGCGGGAACTAGGAATGAAGTGACCGGAAAGCAGAGTGATGAATTGGAGATGGATCCAGGGGAAGGACGCCTAGCAGTACAGCCTTGAGTTTATAATGGGCAAAGACGGGACAGACTACGTCAGATGAAGAGACTGCCCGGGGTAGGAGTTCCAGAGCGTCAGAGGCAGAGAAGATAAGTACGGGCCATACTGGAAGCATAGTTCACTTTAAGAGAAAGACACAGGACCATGGGCTGAGAGTAGGACTGTCACTAACTGGGCTGTAATACTGAGCCGGGCTGTGGGGAAGACAGAGAACAAGCGAGTAAAGAGGAATTGAAACTGTGTGTGGAAAATGCTCCGTATTGTGAAGGAAACGTTCATCAAGCTGTGTACCCGACATCTTCTGTATTTAATCCCCGCCAAGTTATCGTTCAGTAAAAAGTTTATTTTCAACTAGTGGTCTCCCTCATTGACGTCTTGAACATCTGGTCCGGGCCGCCAACCAAAGTCACCGGTAATATGCGCCCTACTCGGGTGTAGCACCCCCACAGCACAAGTCTACACACCCAGTCAGGACCCAGAGCTGCACTCACTATTCTGCTTGTGGTATGACTGTGTAGAATACATTACCGATCCTGTACTGATCCAGAGTTACATCCTGTATTATCCTCCAGAGCTGCACTCACTATTCTGCTGATGCAGTCACTGTGTACATACATTACATTACTGATCCTGAGTTACATCCTGTATTATACCCCAGGGCTGCACTCACTATTCTGCTGGTGCAGTCACTGTGTACATACATTACATTACTGATCCTGAGTTACATCCTGGATTATACCCCAGGGCTGCACTCACTATTCTGCTGGCGCTGTCACTGTGTACATACATTACAGTACTGATCCTGAGTTACTTCCTGTATTATACCCCAGGGCTGCACTCACTATTCTGCTGGTGCAGTCACTGTATACATACATTACATTACTGATCCTGAGTTACTTCCTGTATTATACCCCAGAGCTGCAGTCACTATTCTGCTGGTGCAGTCACTGTGTACATACATTACTGATCCTGTGTTACATCCTGTATTGTACTCCAGAGCTGCACTCACTATTCTGCTGGTGCAGTCACTGTGTACATACATTATTGATTCTGAGTTACATCCTGTTTTACACTCCAGAGCTGCACTCACTATTCTGCTAGTAAAGTCATTGTATTCTTACAATTATCCTTATAGTATGCAATAAATTTCTGATTTTTTGTGACCAGTGGGTTTTCCAGGACTTGGGCCTCAAGCATAGAGTTACTGAACCCCATTGACCTGAATAAAGGGGGTGACATGGTTGTGCATGATCGTTGTCTTTCCATTCATGTCCATGGGACAAATAAAACATTAAAATGATACCAAATATGAGAAATGTCGCAGTCACAGAATGCTCCGGGCCGCAAAGTGTTCAGATAAATATTGCCACGCAGCACCAGATTAATAGCATACAGTGCTTTTTAGTGATCCCACTTAGTACCAATGTCATCCTACAACGTCCATATGAATTACCTGTACCAGGATGTAATGTTCTAAATGTCTGATCTGAATTTAAGGGGGTTATCTTTATTGCAAAAAAAAAAATTCTGAATACTTGTTTAGGAAATTCTGAGTTAATGGATCATTTATTAGCCAGAATTGAGTGTGGCGGCAAAGAGCGACTTATACACTGGAGGACAAAGTCTATGGAATTAATGCAGGGAAACCGATCACCTGCCGGCAGATTCCTGTGCTGGTTACAACAGGTAAAGGCTGGGAGGCGTGGAGAGGCTCTAGCACTGGGATCTTATAAAAAAAAAAGACTGTCCGCAAGGGAAGAGGACTCACTCACTTATTAGTGGTAGTAATGTTCCCGTCTCAGTGTCCATATGATACATATAGTTATATAGAAGACTGAGCCTTAAGAGCTGAGAGAAGCTGGAAACACGTAAGCGATGCCGGGGCCACAGGTTTTGTGCACCTTTGGATTTTTAATATTTAAATATATTGAACGTTTTATCCAAATGCCGGAATTATTCTATACAACTATATCTAGCACTGGGATACCCTGTGATCACCTCGTCACAGCCCGGGACCCCTTTAAATACAAAACTGCATCAGTTGTATCAAAAATGACATCAGCGTTCATTGTCTAAAAACAAGAAAATCTCTCCATTTGCTATTTTTTAGAATTTCATAAACTCTATGATGTGTAACTGTTGCAAAACAGTATCAGATTGCAAAGTAGCTGTATCAGCTGTTACGTGTGATGAGCATTACACCAGGAGTCCAGGGTGTCCAGGCGCATCGCTGCACAGGCTGAGTCACACTGCAACCACAATCTACCGTATAGGCTGTGTCATGGCTCCAGAATACTCTACTGTATAGGTTGTGTCATGGCTCCAGAATACTCTACTGTATAGGCTGTGTCATGGCTCCAGAATACTCTACTGTATAGGTTGTGTCATGGCTCCAGAATACTCTACTGTATAGGTTGTGTCATGGCTCCACAATACTCTACTGTATAGGCTGTGTCATGGCTCCACAATACTCTACTGTATAGGCTGTGTCATGGCTCAACAAGACTCTACTGTATAGGCTGTGTCATGGCTCAACAAGACTCTACTGTATAGGCTGTGTCATGGCTCAACCAGACTCTACTGTATAAGCTGTGTCATGGCTCCACAAGACTCTACTGTATAGGCTGTGTCATGGCTCCACAAGACTCTACTGTATAGGCTGTGTCATGGCTCAACAAGACTCTACTGTATAGGCTGTGTCATGGCTCAACCAGACTCTACTGTATAGGCTGTGTCATGGCTCAACAAGACTCGACTGTATAGGTTGTGTCATGGCTCAACCAGACTCTACTGTATAGGCTGTGTCATGGCTCAACCAGACTCTACTGTATAGGCTGTGTCATGGCTCAACAAGACTCGACTGTATAGGTTGTGTCATGGCTCAACCAGTCTCTACTGTATAAGCTGTGTCATGGCTCAACCAGACTCTACTGTATAGTCTGTGTCATGGCTCAACAAGACTCGACTGTATAGGTTGTGTCATGGCTCAAACAGACTCTACTGTATAAGCTGTGTCATGGCTCAGCCAGACTCTACTGTATAGGCTGTGTCATGGCTCAACCAGACTCTACTGTATAAGCTGCGTCATTGCTCAACAAGACTACTGTATAGGCTGTGTCATTGCTCAACAAGACTCTACTGTATAGGTTGTGTCATGGCTCAAACAGACTCTACTGTATAAGCTTTGTCATGGCTCAACCAGACTCTACTGTATAGGCTGTGTCATGGCTCAACCAGACTCTACTGTATAGGCTGTGTCATGGCTCAACAAGACTCGACTGTATAGGTTGTGTCATGGCTCAACCAGACTCTACTGTATAAGCTGTGTCATGGCTCAACCAGACTCTACTATATAGGTTGTATCATGGCTCAACAAGACTACTGTATAGGCTGTGTCATGGTTCAACCAGACATTACTGTATAGGCTCTGTCATGGCTCAACCAGACTCTACTGTATAGGTTGTGTCATGGCTCAACACGACTCTACTGTATAGGCTGTGTCATGACTCCAAAAGACTCTACCATATAGGCTGTGTCATGGCTCAACCAGACTCTACTGTATAGGCTGTGTCATGGTTCAACCAGACATTACTCTATAGGCTTTGTCATGGCTCAACCAGACTCTACTGTATAAGCTGTGTCATGGCTCCACAATACTCTATTGTATAGTCTGTGTCATGGCTCAACCAGACTCTCCTGTATAGTCTGTGTCATGGCTCCACAAGACACTACTGTATAGCCTGTGTCATGGATCCACAAGACTCTACTGTATAGGCTGTGTCATGGCTCAACCAGACTCTACTGTATAGACTGTGTCATAGTGCATTCATCCTCTATGTTGATAGAGGTCATTCTGCCCATGGTGTTTGCTGTTGAAATATTAGGCTGAATATACCATCTTGCATGGGTGGCGTTAGCTCTGGCTGAGTCTGCAGTGGAGATGATCTCAGCCTGGAGGGAGCCAAGAAGAGTTGGGTGGTGCTGATCTAAAACCTAATTAAGGGTTGTAACACATGCCAGTTCAGGAGAAAAGCTAGAATTGAGGCCTGGTATTTTTAGGCTTGAGGTTTGGTCTAGAGGCAAATTATGAGATGACAAGTGGCCAACAAATAGAAAATGAGTAATTTTTTTATTATTTATGGAAGGAATTAAAATATTTATGGGAGAAGTTTTGTTTATGGGTGGGGTTCTACTATTTTTCAGAAGAGCTTGGACAAGTCCGATATTAACTAACTTGACATTTTTCCAGTAATGGATACATAAACTAATAGATTCTTGTCTTTTTTGTGGTTTTTTTTTTAAGATGTGATATATTTTGTCTTTCTTTGGACACAAAAGAAGCAGCTGCCCTACAAAATTCCTCCAGTAAAGGACAAGTTTGCAAAGTTCATTGAACCTCAGGAGATATCACTCACCGGCATCACAAATGATAGGCTTACATATGGCATCTCAGCAGGTAGTATCACACATGATTGAATTAGATACACAGCCCAGCCATCAGTATCATGTAAATTAGGCTTAGATACAATAACTCAGCAAACAGTATCGCACAAGGTAGAATTAGATGCATAGATCACCAGACATAATCATGTGTGATATGCTTAGATGCAGTGACTTATCAAATGGCGTCGGACAAGTTATCCTTAGGTAAAATAACTCAGCAGATAGTATTGCACATGAAAGGCTTAGATACACTATCTCATCAGACAGCATCCTGCATGATGGACTTTCTTAGTCTTTCTTCCACCTGCATTGTGGTTTATCATTATATACAAGAATCCATGGCACAGTGTCGAATCTGTTACATGGGGAGCACCGATGCCGCCTTACAGACCCCCTCGACTTATGGGGTCTGATAAATTTGTTAATGTATTTAACATTTTCTTGGAAAAACAAAAAACAAAAAAGCACTCCAGCTGGAAGGTGCCATTAGGAAATATTACAACTGTCAATGGCTTAAAATATTTTTTTTCTTGACTAGAAAATAATATAAATATTTATATACATGTATAAAATGATTATTCTGAATGGCCATTTGGTAAATCCACAATTGAGAACAGGAGAGAAAAACTTGCTCTTTAGGGCAAACTGGATCATGCATTTTGGGTGTTCCTATTTTATTTTCTATCCCTCAGTTGGACATTTGTCTTTTTTTCAACAGTAATAATTATGGAAATATTTACACCAGGAAATAACGTTTAAACAGTTACAGAAATGTAAAATATCTCCAAAGTGAACTAGCACTGACCAAAGAAGGAATACATTGTTGTATGGGCACCTACCTTTCTCAGAAAAATCCCCCATCCTCGTGTCCTGCGACCCTCCACCCTACTCTGAAGCCTGGGGGTGATCAGGAGGAGAAAAGAGAGGACTGGACTGATCTGCGCCTCTTACTGAATTAGGAATTTCCAGCTTTCCAGTGTACATTTATCTCATAGTTTCACTAGTACCAACTTCCCGTTTCACTTTATTAAAAGGCTGACGGCAGAAGTAAGGAGGCATAGAGACTTCACAAAGAAAGTTCCCTGATTGTGAAATCACTTTTTAGTGCAGAGAGAGAGAGAGAGAAGCTTCATCTGAGAAGGAAGAGTCAACAGAAGTACTGTATACTGATACTAACAGGAATGATACAATAGATACAAAATATAGAAACTAGTATAATACTGCCCCTATGTACAAGAATAAAACTACTATAATACTGCTCCTATGTACAAGAATATAACTACTATAATACTGCCCCTATGCACAAGAATATAACTACTATAATACTGCTCATATGTATCCTATGTACAAGAATATAACTACTATAATACTGCCCCTATGTACAAGAATATAACTACTATAATACTGCCCTCTATGTACAAGAATATAACTACTATAATACTGCTCCTATATACAAGAATATAATTACTATAATACTGCTCCTATGTACAAGAATATAACTACTATAATACTGCCCCTATGTACAAGAATATAACTACTATAATACTGCTCCTATGTACAAGAATATAACTACTATAATACTGCCCCTATGTACAAGAATATACTACTATAATACTGCTCCTATGTATAAGAATATAACTACTATAATACTGCCCCTATGTACAAGAATATAACTACTATAATACTGCTCCTATGTACAAGAATATAACTACTATAATACTGCTCCTATGTACAAGAATATAACTACTATAATACTGCCCCTATGTACAAGAATATAACTACTATAATACTGCTCCTATGTACAAGAATATAACTACTATAATACTGCCCTCTATGTACAAGAATATAACTACTATAATACTGCTCCTATGTACAAGAATATAACTACTATAATACTGCCCTCTATGTACAAGAATATAACTACTATAATACTGCTCCTATATACAAGAATATAATTACTATAATACTGCTCCTATGTACAAGAATATAACTACTATAATACTGCCCCTATGTACAAGAATATAACTACTATAATACTGCTCCTATGTACAAGAATATAACTACTATAATACTGCCCCTATGTACAAGAATATACTACTATAATACTGCTCCTATGTATAAGAATATAACTACTATAATACTGCCCCTATGTACAAGAATATAACTACTATAATACTGCTCATATGTATCCTATGTACAAGAATATAACTACTATAATACTGCCCCTATGTACAAGAATATAACTACTATAATACTGCCCTCTATGTACAAGAATATAACTACTATAATACTGCTCCTATATACAAGAATATAATTACTATAATACTGCTCCTATGTACAAGAATATAACTACTATAATACTGCCCCTATGTACAAGAATATAACTACTATAATACTGCTCCTATGTACAAGAATATAACTACTATAATACTGCCCCTATGTACAAGAATATACTACTATAATACTGCTCCTATGTATAAGAATATAACTACTATAATACTGCCCCTATGTACAAGAATATAACTACTATAATACTGCTCCTATGTACAAGAATATAACTACTATAATACTGCTCCTATGTACAAGAATATAACTACTATAATACTGCCCCTATGTACAAGAATATAACTACTATAATACTGCTCCTATGTACAAGAATATAACTACTATAATACTGCCCTCTATGTACAAGAATATAACTACTATAATACTGCTCCTATGTACAAGAATATAACTACTATAATACTGCCCTCTATGTACAAGAATATAACTACTATAATACTGCTCCTATATACAAGAATATAATTACTATAATACTGCTCCTATGTACAAGAATATAACTACTATAATACTGCCCCTATGTACAAGAATATAACTACTATAATACTGCTCCTATGTACAAGAATATAACTACTATAATACTGCCCCTATGTACAAGAATATACTACTATAATACTGCTCCTATGTATAAGAATATAACTACTATAATACTGCCCCTATGTACAAGAATATAACTACTATAATACTGCTCCTATGTACAAGAATATAACTACTATAATACTGCTCCTATGTACAAGAATATAACTACTATAATACTGCCCCTATGTACAAGAATATAACTACTATAATACTGCTCCTATGTACAAGAATATAACTACTATAATACTGCTCCTATGTACAAGAATATAACTACTATAATACTGCCCCTATGTACAAGAATATACTACTATAATACTGCTCCTATGTATAAGAATATAACTACTATAATACTGCTCCTATGTACAAGAATATAACTACTATAATACTGCCCCTATGTATAAGAATATAACTACTATAATACCGCTCCTATGTACAAGAATATAACTACTATAATACTACTCCTATATATAAGAATATAACTACTATAATACTGCTCCTATGTACAAGAATAAAACTACTATAATACTGCTCCTATGTACAAGAATATAACTACTATAATACTGCCCCTATGTATAAGAATATAACTGCTATAATACTGCCCCTATGTATAAGAATATAACTGCTATAATACTGCCCCTATGTACAAGAATATAACTACTATAATACTGCTCCTATGTATAAGAATATAAATACTATAATACTGTCCGCTATGTACAAGAATATAACTGCTATAATACTGCTCCTATGTACAAGAATATAACTACTATAATACTGCCCCTATGTACAAGAATATAACTACTATAATACTGCCCCTATGTACAAGAATATAATATAACTACTATAATACTGCCCCCTATGTACAAGAATATAACTACTATAATACTGCCCCCTATGTACAAGAATATAACTACTATAATACTGCTCCTATGTACAAGAATATAACTACTATAATACTGCCCCTATGTACAAGAATATCACTATAATACTGCTCCTATGTACAAGAATATAACTACTATAATACTGCCCCTATGTACAAAATAACTACTATAACACTGTTCCTATGTACAAGAATATAACTACTATAATACTGCTCCTATGTACAAGAATATCACTATAATACTGCTCCTATGTACAAGAATATAACTACTATAATACTGCCCCTATGTACAAGAATATAACTACTATAATACTGCCCCTATGTACAACAATATAATATAACTACTATAATACTGCCCCCTATGTACAAGAATATAACTACTATAATACTGCCCCCTATGTACAAGAATATAACTACTATAATACTGCTCCTATGTACAAGAATATAACTACTATAATACTGCCCCTATGTACAAGAATATCACTATAATACTGCTCCTATGTACAAGAATATAACTACTATAATACTGCCCCTATGTACAAGAATATAACTACTATAATACTGCCCCTATGTACAAGAATATAACTACTATAATACTGCTCCTATGTACAAGAATATAACTACTATAATACTACTCCTATATATAAGAATATAACTACTATAATACTGCCCCTATGTACAAGAATAAAACTACTATAATACTGCTCCTATGTACAAGAATATAACTACTATAATACTGCCCCTATGTATAAGAATATAACTGCTATAATACTGCCCCTATGTATAAGAATATAACTGCTATAATACTGCCCCTATGTACAAGAATATAACTACTATAATACTGCTCCTATGTATAAGAATATAAATACTATAATACTGTCCGCTATGTACAAGAATATAACTGCTATAATACTGCTCCTATGTACAAGAATATAACTACTATAATACTGCCCCTATGTACAAGAATATAACTACTATAATACTGCCCCCTATGTACAAGAATATAACTACTATAATACTGCTCCTATGTACAAGAATATAACTACTATAATACTGCCCCTATGTACAAGAATATCACTATAATACTGCTCCTATGTACAAGAATATAACTACTATAATACTGCCCCTATGTACAAAATAACTACTATAACACTGTTCCTATGTACAAGAATATAACTACTATAATACTGCTCCTATGTACAAGAATATCACTATAATACTGCTCCTATGTACAAGAATATAACTACTATAATACTGCCCCTATGTACAAGAATATAACTACTATAATACTGCCCCTATGTACAAGAATATAACTACTATAATACTGCTCCCTATGTACAAGAATATAACTACTGTAATACTGCTCCTATGTACAAGAATATAACTACTATAATACTGCTCCTATGTACAAGGATATAACTACTATAATACTGCCCCTATGTACAATATAACTACTATAATACTGCCCCTATGTACAAGGATATAACTACTATAATACTGCCCCTATGTACAATATAACTGCTATAATACTGCCCCTATGTACAAGAATATAACTACTATAATACTGCTCCTATGTACAAGAATATAACTACTATAATACTACTCCTATATATAAGAATATAACTACCATAATACTGCCCCTATGTACAAGAATAAAACTACTATAATACTGCTCCTATGTACAAGAATATAACTACTATAATACTGCCCCTATGTATAAGAATATAACTGCTATAATACTGCCCCTATGTATAAGAATATAACTGCTATAATACTGCCCCTATGTACAAGAATATAACTACTATAAAACTGTTCCTATGTGTAAGAATATAAATACTATAATACTGTCCGCTACGTACAAGAATATAACTGCTATAATACTGCTCCTATGTACAAGAATATAACTACTATAATACTGCCCCCTATGTACAAGAATATAACTACTATAATACTGCCCCTATGTACAAGAATATAATATAACTACTATAATACTGCCCCCTATGTACAAGAATATAACTACTATAATACTGCCCCCTATGTACAAGAATATAACTACTATAATACTGCTCCTATGTACAAGAATATAACTACTATAATACTGCCCCTATGTACAAGAATATCACTATAATACTTCTCCTATGTACAAGAATATAACTACTATAATACTGCCCCTATGTACAAAATAACTACTATAACACTGTTCCTATGTACAAGAATATAACTACTATAATACTGCTCCTATGTACAAGAATATCACTATCTTACTGCTCCTATGTACAAGAATATAACTACTATAGTACAAGAATATAACTACTATAATACTGCCCCTATGTACAAGAATATAACTACTATAATACTGCTCCTATGTACAAGAATATAACTACTATAATACTGCCCCCTATGTACAAGAATATCACTATAATACTGCTCCTATGTACAAGAATATAACTACTATAATACTGCCCCTATGTACAAGAATATAACTACTATAATACTGCCCCTATGTACAAGAATATAACTACTATAATACTGCTCCCTATGTACAAGAATATAAATACTATAATACTGTCCCCTATGTACAAGAATATAACTACTATAATACTGCCCCTATGTACAAGAATATAACTACTATAATACTGTCCCTATGTACAAGAATATAACTACTATAATACTGCTCCTATGTACAAGAATATAACTACTATAATACTGCTCCTATGTACAAGAATATAACTACTATAATACTGCTCCTATGTACAAGAATATAACTACTATAATACTGCCTCCCATGTACAAGAATATAACTACTATAATACTGCTCCTATGTACAAGAATATAACTGCTTTAATACTGCCCCCTATGTACAAGGATATAACTACTATAATACTGCCCATATGTACAAGAATATAACTACTATAATACTGCTCCTATGTACAAGAATATAACTACTATAATACTGCCCCCTATGTACAGGAATATAACTGCATTAATACTGCTCCCTATGTACAAGAATATAGCTACTATAATACTGCCCCTATGTACAAGAATATAACTACTATAATACTGCTCCTATGAACAAGAATATAACTACTATACACTACAATACACACCAGTACTCTGTATCTCCCTCACCTCATTGTAGATTGTAAGCTCTCACGAGCAGGGTCGTCTTATTTCGTCTTATTTTGCTTTAATTATTGTATTGTTAGCGTTGTTACTTATGACTTGTGTTTTGAAACTGTTAAACTGTAAAGCGCTGCGGAATATGTTGGCGCTATATAAATAAAGATTATTATTATTATTACTATAATACTGCCCGCTATGTACAAGAATATAACTACTATAATACTGCCCCCTATGTACAAGAATATAACTACTATAATACTGCCCCTATGTATAAGAATATAACTACCATAATACTGTCCGCTATGTACAAGAATATAACTACTATAATACTGCCCCTATGTACAAGAATATAACTACTATAATACTGCTCCTATGAACAAGAATATAACTACTATAATACTGCCCCTATGTACAAGAATATAACTACTATAATACTGCTTCTATGTGCAAGAATATAACTACTATAATACTGCCCCTATGTACAAGAATATAAATACTATAATACTGTTCCTATGTATAAGAATATAACTACTATAATACTGCCTCCCATGTACAAGAATATAACTACTATAATACTTCTCCCATGTACAAGAATATAACTACTATAATTCTGCTCCTATGTACAAGAATATAAATACTATAATACTGTCCCCTATGTACAAGAATATAACTACTATAATACTGCCCCTATGTACAAGAATATAACTACTATAATACTGTCCCTATGTACAAGAATATAACTACTATAATACTGCTCCTATGTACAAGAATATAACTACTATAATACTGCTCCTATGTACAAGAATATAACTACTATAATACTGCTCCTATGTACAAGAATATAACTACTATAATACTGCCTCCCATGTACAAGAATATAACTACTATAATACTGCTCCTATGTACAATAATATAACTACTATAATACTGCCTCCCATGTACAAGAATATAACTACTATAATACTGCTCCTATGTACAAGAATATAACTACTATAATACTGCCCCCTATGTACAAGAATGTAACTACTATAATACTGCCCCCTATGTACAAGAATATAGCTTCTATAATACTGCCTCTATGTACAAGAATATAACTACTATAATACTGCCTCTATGTACAAGAATATAACTACTATAATACTGCTCCTATGTACAAGAATATAACTACTATAATACTGCCTCTATGTACAAGAATATAACTACTATAATACTGCCTCTATGTACAAGAATATAACTACTATAATACTGCCTCTATGTACAAGAATATAACTACTATAATACTGCTCCTATGTGCAAGAATATAACTACTATAATACTGCCCCTATGTACAAGAATATAAATACTATAATACTGTTCCTATGTACAAGAATATAACTACTATAATACTGCTCCTATGTACAATAATATAACTACTATAATACTGCCTCCCATGTACAAGAATATAACTACTATAATACTGCTCCTATGTACAAGAATATAACTACTATAATACTGCCCCCTATGTACAAGAATGTAACTACTATAATACTGCCCCCTATGTACAAGAATATAGCTTCTATAATACTGCCTCTATGTACAAGAATATAACTACTATAATACTGCCTCTATGTACAAGAATATAGCTACTATAATACTGCTTCTATGAACAAGAATATAACTACTATAATACTGCCTCTATGTACAAGAATATAACTACTATAATACTACCCCTATGCACAAGAATATAACTACTATAATACTGCTCCTATGAACAAGAATATAACTACTATAATACTGCTCCTGTTATGATTGAGTCACCGAGGAGGAAAAAACAAAACACAAGCTCAGCCCAGAAAATCAGAGGTTGGAAACTAGCGGATTGCAGACCCCTAATCCTATCACACAACTAGCAGTAGCCGTGGAGTGTTCCTACGGTGATCCTAGACACCTCGTCACAGCCGGAGATCTAAATAAGCCTAAAGAGAGAAAAGAGGAAAACTGACTGCCCCAGAGCAGACCCCAAAGCAATAGACAGCACCCAACATATAATGACGGTGAAACAAGATGAAAACACTAACACAGATAGAAAGATAGGTTGAGCAAACGATGGGGCCCAAGCTAACTAAAAAGGACAGGACAGAAAAGCTGCTGTCTGCAATCCGAGAAAACCCTGCTAAAAATATTACCAACACAACTGATAAGCAAAAAGGACCCTGAAGACACTAGACTTCAAACCCTATATCAGCACTCAGAATATTCTGAAAGCAGAGCAAAAGAGAACACCGATCAAGGAATAAGAATCCAGCACACCCCCGGCCGGGGATGGCTGAACTAAAAAAAAACAAGGTAAACAAAACCTAAACTAATAAGTTCAATAGCAGAGCAAAAACTTATCTTTGGGAAGCAGGAATCAGACTGGTCTCCAAGAATCCAGCAGAGAAATCACCAGCCACTCAGAAGGGCGTCGGCTGCCTTATATCCAGTCTGAAGTTCCTGTTACCCAGTCACAATCCACCTGTTCAGGTGTTTGGTTTCTTTCATCCAAATCAGCCTCCCTACCTTCCTTCACCAGAAGAGGGAGATCCTCGGACACAAAAGGTGAATGAACAGATGAGCTCACAACATGCTCCTATGTACAAGAATATAACTACTATAATACTGCCTCCCATGTACAAGAATATAACTACTATAATACTGCTCCTATGTACAAGAATATAACTACTATAATACTGCCTCCCATGTACAAGAATATAACTACTATAATACTGCTCCCTATGTACAAGAATATAACTACTATAATACTGCCCCCTATGTACAAGAATATAACTACTATAATACTGCCCCTATGTACAAGAATATAACTACTATAATACTGCTCCTATGTATAAGAATATAACTACTATAATACTGCCCCTATGTACAAGAATATAACTACTATAATACTGCCCCTATGTACAAGAATATAACTACTATAATACTGCCCCTATGTATAAGAATATAACTACTATAATACTGCCCCCTATGCACAAGAATATAACTACTATAATACTGCCCCTATGTACAAGAATATAACTACTATAATACTGCCCCTATGTACAAGAATATAACTACTATAATACTGCCCCTATGTACAAGAATATAACTACTATAATACTGCTCCCTATTTACAAGAATATAACTACTATAATACTGCTCCTATGTATAAGAATATAACTACTATAATACTGCCCCCTATGCACAAGAATATAACTACTATAATACTGCCCCTATGTACAAGAATATAACTACTATAATACTGCCCCTATGTACAAGAATATAACTACTATAATACTGCCCCTATGTACAAGAATATAACTACTATAATACTGCTCCCTATTTACAAGAATATAACTACTATAATACTGCCCCTATATACAAGAATATAACTACTATAATACTGCCCCCTATGTACAAGAATATAACTACTATAATACTGCCCCTATGTACAAGAATATAACTACTATAATACTGCCCCCTATATACAAGAATATGACTATTACAATACTACTCCTAGGTTCACATTAGCATCTCAGTGCGCAGCATTTCGTGCGGACCTAAAAACGCATGCAAAAACGCATGTAAACGCACACTTTTTTAGACGCATGCGCTTAACGCATGCGCATAAAATTGCTGCGTTTGCGTTTTTTTGCACATGCATTCGATTGAAAAAAAAAATTTCCAGAAGAAATTCTATGATAACAAACACCACCAATGGGACACAAGTGAGCGTGTCTCATGGGATTTCTGTATATATACCCTTGCAGCGATGAAATCCTCCCATTTTGCTCCTGTATCCTGCATCAAGATGGATCTTCGGATGGACAGTTTGTACCGCAATCTGGATTTGGATGTCGGCTTGTTTCTTGCTTTCATGGTCTCCTCTTGCAGCTTGCCTTACAATTGTCTGTAGAGAAGTGAACTAGCAATGCCCACCCCTATTTTTATATATCTTTTTTTGGGGGATGGCTTTAAACAAGTTCCTGGATTTGTTTAATCAGACAACTCATGCGCACGCTAAAGCAGTCGAACGCATGTGCTTGCGCACATATGCGTTCCCATAGACTGTAATGCGTTCTTTTGGCGCATTCTGTGTGCAAGTGTGCGCATGCGTGTTTTGTTGGAAATTCAGCTCCAGAAAAATGCAACATGTTGCGCTATGCCGGTTTCACATTTGCATCTTTGTGCGCTGCGTTTGCGGCACATCCATGCGCATGCGTCATGCGCCCCTATCTTTAACATGGGGGCGCATGGATATGCGTATATATGCGTTCGCATGCGTTTTCGAACGTATGCATCGTCTGGGCTTGTGCGCCGGGGCGCGGCTAATGCAAGATGTTGCATTTTTCTGGTGCAAAATTTCCGTCAAAAACGGCTCTGTCAGAACATCATGCTCCACCACTTGCGTATGTCCCGTCTACTCCGAGAACAGGTCACGGTTTCCTGCAGCAGTTCTCAACACTATTTCTTATGGGCTGGCAATAGCATCTCTGCAATTGTGACATCCTCCACTTTTGCTTCGGGAACGGACTCCCAGCCAAGGAGCTTCCACCGGTTCACGATCCCGCCACGGCTTTAGAAAATACATGTGGTATACTTGGTGAGCCTTCCTCTGTCCTGGCTGGTGGACCTTGTAATTAACCTCGCTCAGTTTTTTCACCACTTCCTATAGGCTTTGCCAATTGGCTAGGAACTTGCTCTCGACTGTGGGGATAAGCACCAGTACGCGGTCTCCAGAACTGCTTCAGCCTGGCTGATCAGTTATACACCCTTGCCTGTGCCTCCTGTGCCTGGAGGAGATGCGCTTCACGATAGCCAACACTTTCGACATTCTATCCTACATCTGGGCGATGTGCTCAATTATGCTCCTGGTGGGCGCAACCTCCCAGATTTCCTTGGCGATATCCAGGAGCCCTTGTGTATGTCGACCATACAGGAGCTCGAATGGAGAGAAGCCAATGGAGGCTTGAGGAACTTCACTGACAGAGAAGAGCAGAAATGGAAGCAGATAGTCCAAGTCTCGGCCATCCTTCTCAATTACCTTATTGAGCATAGCTTTTAAGGTCTTATTGATGTGCTCCACTAGGCCGTCCATCTGTGGATGGTATACTGAGGAATGCAGCTGGGCAATCTGGAGGACCTCACACAGCTCCTTCATCACCTTGTTCATGAAGGATGTCCTTTGGTCCATCAAGATCTCCTTGGGCAGTGAGGTCCTAGAAAAAATATGGACAAGCTCTTAGGCTATACACTTGGTGGATGAGTTCCTTAGGCCTGTTTCACATTTCCGTTTTTTGCCATCAGTCAAAATCCGCCGTTTTGCAAACAAAATGGATCCGCCATTTTCCGTTCTGGCAGCAGAAAAAAATCTCTCTCTCTCCCTCTCCCTCCCCTTATTGCTGGCTCATGTTCCTTTAAATTTCCACCACTAGCTGATAATGCGGATCCGTCAAAAAAGAAAGTTCTTAGGCCCTAGTGGTGACATCAGTGATTTGAACTGAGTTCATCAGCTAAGAACTCTGCTCACTTATTCACAGCACAGCATGACACTGATGATGCGCTATCACGCGCAGCTCAGTGTCTCTGCTGACCGCTCGCATTATGCCAACATTAAGCATGGCATTTAGATGTAGCAGAGCTAGATTCGTTGTGGGACAACTGGATTGTCATCTCGTCGGACAGGTGAGGAAAATGGTGGTTTATTATTTTTGGTCTTTCAGAGGAGACATGGGCTTCAGTGGATTAGATGTCAAGGTGAGTATAATTATGTTTTATTAATTTTTATTTCAAATAAAGTTGTCAGTGTCTTTATTTCAATGAAAGAACTTTATTCTGGGAGTTGTTTATTTACAATATGACTATAGGGTTAGTAGTAGGGGCGCAGCTTCTAGTTTCCCATGGAAACTATTGAAGCAGGCAAAAAGTAAAAAAAAAATGTTTAAAAAAAAAAATAAATAAATAAAAAAATTATGAAAGTTCAAATTACCTCCCATTTGCCCTATTCAAAATAAAACAATAAAAAAACCCACATATCTGGTGTCGCCGCGTTCAGAATCCCCCAATCTATCAATATATAAAAACAATGAATCCGATCGGTAATGGCGTAATTAGAAAAAAAAATAAAAACGCCAGCATTATGTTTTTTTTTATATGCGCAACATCGCATTAAAATGCAATAGCGGCCTCGTAATGACCTGGAGAATCATAATGGCAGGTCAGTTTTAGCATTTAGTGAACATGGTAAAAAAGCCAAACAAAAAACTATTGCACTTTTTTGCAATCTCACAGAACTTTGATTTTTTTTGCCGTTTTCCAGTACACAATATGGCAAAACCAAGTACAATTTGTCCTGCAAAAATACAAGCCCTCACATGGCCATATTCATGGAAAAATAAAAAAGTTATGGCTCTGAGAAGAAGGGGAGTGTAAAACGGAAAAACCCAAGGTTGCAAAGCGGTTAATAGCCTGGAAAGCTGCATGGGTATTACCCCATTTTCCAGGCTATAAACATCTATCCACAGCTGTTTGCTTTACCTCAGCTGGTTAACAAAATTTCAGGGGAACCCCACACCATTTTTCTTTTAAATTTATTGATTTATTAATTAAATACATGTACAGAAAGCTACACACGCACGGCTCTAATTATATAAATGTCACTGGCATCTTTCTATCTATCTATTCTATTCTGTCGGGTCACACAATGAATTTACTGTAGGCGGCTGATGAATTGTTGGGTTTTCTAGGAGATGGGTGTGTAAAAATTGGACGGCACATGCATGGTCCGTGTGCTGTGCGATTTTTTTTCTCGCTCCCATTGACTTGCATTGGCTATATGCACGGCCAATTGAAGAATGTTTTTTTTCCCAGTCTGGTCTGAGCCTGAGAAAAAAAAAATTGCAGATGAGCAGGGACTCATAGAATAACATTAGTCAGCGTGCAATCTGATTTTTTATTGGATAGCACTTGTCCGTTTTTCTCGCAAATGAGTATGAATCAGACAGCCGTATAACACGGACGATTGTCCCATCGCAATGCTCGGACTGACCGGCGGCTCTCCTGACCTGACAGCTTGTATTTCTGTCACGGTCATGGCAGGAAAGCTGCCGGCCAGTCCGTGCACTGCGATGCGCTTGTAATCAGTCGGTCATCTGACTGTGCACTTAGGCGCCATCCACACATCTGTTTTTTCATGTCCAAGTTTTATTCGTGTTTTTCATGGAGAGAATATTCACCCATTATTATCTATGGTGCGGTTTACATGTCTGTGCTTTTTGTGGGCTGACTGCAAAAAAATAAAAATGGAGACATGTCAAATTTATACTGGATTGAAATCAATGGATCCGTGAATAAAAAGCAGACAATCCCTGTGTGCGATCCATCTGTCATGCAAGTACATTCATACTATTTAATAGGTAGGAGAAGCTTGGAATTTTTTTCTGATTGCATAGCAGAAAAAAAACTCAGAAACAGATTTATGAGGCAAAAATGGCTGAAAATTGGTTCCAACATGCTGCCGAAAAATGTTTTTGTTTTTTTTTCTCATATGTAAAGAAAAAATAAAACACCCAAACGAGTGCTTAAGGGCAAACTTGTGTTCCTATAGATCAGGGTTTTACAAACTCCAGACCTCACGGCCCCCAACATGTCAGGGTACGTGCACACGCTGCGGAATGGGGTGCGGATTTGGCGGCGTGGATTTTGTAAAATCCGCAGGTAAATCTGCAGGTCAAAAGACCTGCGGTTTATCTGCGGATTAGCCTGCTGTTCTGCCCTGCGGTTTTTCATCTCCACAATGGAGGAGATGGCAAACCGCAGCGGAATCCGCAGAAAGAACTGACATGTCAGTTCTTTCTGCGGTTTCAAAACCGCGGAAAATTCCGCACCGTCTGCACTGCGGTTTTTTATTCCCATAGGGAATAATGGTACTGTACACCGCAGCAAAAACTGCTGCGGACCCGCAGCGGCCAAATCCGCTGCAGAACCGCAGCAGAATCCGCAGTGTGTGCACACACCCTCATGGTTTAAGGCTTTTTTTTAGTATTGCACAGGTGGTGGAATTATAAGTCATCATATTCTGGAAGATCTGCTGAGACCATGAGGACTAGAGATTGGGACACACTGCCAGAGATGGCCTGTATACAGTCTGCCAATACATTCCAGATTCAGTGTTGATGATTGTGGGACTTTACCAGGACTGAAGCAGGTGGAAGTGATTATTAAATGTCTGCAGGGTGCGGCACCCGGTGATGGGTCTATGGGACGAGGCGCTATATAAACCCCGGCAGGAAGGTCCTTGGTAGTGTCACTCCTGGGAAGGCTTTGTGTAAGAGACAGGTGAAAGGTGGGGTTGGGTGAGTTGTTAGTCTGCTCCAGGGTTGCATGGTTTCTGATGGCTAATGTTCATTATTTACCTGGTTGTCTGCTCCTATAGAGAAGGGTGGCTATGGTTAGTTTAGTATGAATGTGGGTCTTTAGTCCTTGTTGGCTGTGTATCTGTTGTGCATGTTAAAGTGGTGATTCTTATCTAATCATTTACTTAAAAAAATGTTTCCACTCACACTTTGTACCATTAATTGCACAATGCTTCCCAGACCTTATTTCCACTGTCGCCATTGGGGCTCACAAGTTATAACCCCTATCATGATGTGTGTGAGGAAACCCATGCAAACATGGGGAGAACATACAAAATCCTCGCAGATTACGCTTTTGTGAGGATTTGACCCCAGTAACATTGCTAACCACTGATCCATCATGCTGCCTATAGTTCTTAAAATAGAAACTCTCCAGGCCTCCCTCCAAAAACAGCAGTATTGTCTGACTCTCTGCTTCAGAAAAAAAAATTCAAAAAGCCCTGTGGCCACATCAGTCATGTTCCAGCAATCCTTGTGCTTCTGGATATTTCCTTTCCTTGCAGAATCTTAATCTTGTAGTGAAACCAGCAGCACCGTTCTCATAGGACGAGTACAGAATCCTCCACAAACTGCTGTAATTGTTTTTTTTTGAAAACATGGGGCCTGTGGTTTCTGTATCTAATTTTGGCTGTCTTCAAAATGGTGCACATGAGTCTCTTACGAGTGTGTGGGTGTGGTTTTTTTTTTTTTAAAGGGAAAATGCAAAAGCCTAGTAAAGAACTGGGTTATTTTTGGAGAAATGCACCCCTGTAGATTTTTTGAAGTGGGGGGGGGGGGGGGGGGATGCACACTAAAGTCTTCATGTGAACATATCTTTAGTAAAGAAGACTGTACCCACTTGACCGTCATCCACACTATAGCTCTCGCCTAGTCTCTGGTGACCAGTATGTCTTTGACCTCTTCAGGCTCTGTTAATTAACCATTATGAAGTTCTCCACCGCTGCTGTTGGCAAAATGGAAGCTGGGAGCCAAAGTTCTGCAGAGAGGAAACGCCGTGGGAAGTTTGAGAACTACTCCAGGTTCATGTATAGGGCCTTTAAACAGGTTAGTGATGGTCAAAGGGCAACAAAGTCTTATTTACGCATAAACCCACTATACCTCCAATGAAGCCATATTGGTTTAATCCCCCAGCTTTACTAGACCCCGGCAAGCAGGGCTGGTTTTAGGCAAAATGGGGCCGCAAATGCTAACATACTGCATTTCGGTTGTAGTTATGTGTGCTGAGTTCAGGACGCTAAATGAGTGTGATTGACAATATTGAAATCGTTCAACACTTGTTTCCCGACCTCTTTACACCATCTGAGAAAGAATGATGGGGACAGAATAATTGCTAATAGATCACCATACAGTATCATGTTATCAGCAGCACATCTACAATTTACACCACATAGTCCTCCATATAATGTGCACCCCAGTCCTCCATATTGTACAATGCACACCCCATAGTCCACCATATGGTATAATAAAATACACTGCTCAGTCCTCCACATAGCATAATGCACTCCTCATAGTGCTCCACATAGTATAATGCACCACCATAGTCATCCATGTAGTATAATGCACCCCATAGTTCTTCATATAGTATAATGTATTCCCCATAGTCCTCAATACGGTGTAATGTAGCCCCGTCAGAGTATGATGCAATCACCCCCTCATAGAATATAATACAGCCCACCTCCCCATAGAACATAATGTAGTCCCATCAAAGAGTATGATGCAGTCCTCCCGCATTAAGTCTAATACATAGAATATAATGTAGCCTACATGGTATATAGCACATCCCCCTCCCTCCCCGAATGGCCCCACAGTCCAGTACTCACTGTTATATTAAAAAAAGCCACAATCCTCTCCTCATTCCCGCACTGCTCCTGTCTTGGTGGCTGCACACAGTGAGTGCGCGATGACATCACCGCTCACCTGTAGAGTGGGGAATGATGGGAGAGGGAGTGTCGGCTGATGCTCTCTCCTCCATCATTGCTTTGTACTGTACCAGCAGATGCTGGTATACTTCAATGGTGGGGGGGCCCCCTGCCTCATAGGGGCTGTGTGATGTGCCACTAGCTGGGGGAGCGGCGGCCCCAGGCAGCTGTCTGGTCTGGCTGCCCCTAACTCCGGCCATGGCAGCCCTGCCTGTTTGTATCCCTTGTGATGGCCACCTAGGGTTATCAAACATGGGACAGTGTTAATTACAACTTTTGAGAATGTATTTTCCTAACTATTTGTGGATGAGTGAGGCGAGGTCTGACTGAAGTCTGTATGTACACTCACTCAGGAGCTGTGTGCTTGTAAGGGGGGGGGGGGGGGGGTCTCTTTTGAGCATCTACTAGGGTTGTTTGGCCCATAAATTCCCTCCAACAATCTGCACAGAATTAAAGGGTCTACAACAAGTACTAGTTCTTAAAGTGTAAACTTTGCTTGAAGTGTCTAACAAGATGACACAAATGGAAAGGATCCTGTCTGCATTTACAGAATAAATGCGCAGTGTTGGAGAATGAGGCCCTATATTGTACTGATAACACGATGTCCATCAAGACTGTGGCCACCAATCCATTGTCAATAACTTTCTGGTGTCTGGAGTTACTGGCTACAACGTCTGCTGCTCCTCATGTACTTCTGACCTTGTACTGATGTGGGATTTGCTGTATGAAACGGCCTAATACAAATGTTCCTACAGCTTCACAGAGCTGCTCGTGTGGCCCAGAGCTGTCCCTTACAAAGTGGTATGGGACTGACTTTTGGGTTTTTCCATTTCTGACATAACTTGGTGGCTTTCATGCAGAAATAACATGTAGGCGACAGATCTGCTTTTACTTGTTAATTGCTGGTAATGGCCCTAATCCCCTTATCTAGTTCTTACAAGCCATTCTCACGGTTCAAAAGCAAATTGTTCCCTCCTCAGGCTGGCAAAGGTGCGACAATGGGTGACCTGAGGTACCTTGTTTTGACATGTGCCCATCACTACAGACCAGAAAGATCATCTTTCAACAGGTTTGGTGATGGCTAACTGTAAGAGCCCCCAACTCTAAGGGTCCTCAGTGCGAATTCCATCCATGATTATGGTAGAGATGGCAAAGTACAATCCCACAGGTGGTGATGAGTCTGGGGGACCCACTTATCAATGGGGTTGTGCACTTAATACCATCATACAATTGCTTGGCCTGTGGCTAACTATTTTTTTTGTAGATCTGACTCCTATGGATATGATGCAGATGTGGTGATTAGCAGGCAAACTGGCTGAAAAGTCTAGTATGAAGCACAAGAGGTCCTTGGTGCCAGCTGATATCTACTCGACAGGGGGAAGGCCCTTGTTAATGGCATCAGGTAATCCACCTTTGACTTTATTTATTTATTTTTTCTCTCCCGGCCCCCCAGGGATCTCGGGAGCAGAGTATCTGCCTTTCTAAGGAATCTGACCTGATCTTGTCCATCGCTTCTGAGGCTGCCAGACTGTCACTATATAACAAGAGGAGGACCATCACCAGGCGGGAGGTTGAGTCTGCCGTGAAGAACATTCACAAGGGCAGGAAGGTCTGAACATCACCTTGGACCTGCTGCCACAGAGTGAAAATCTTGTGTAATATGTATTTGTTTGTCTGTAACTTTTTAATTTATTCAAATAAAAGCTTATTTTAAGGAAAAACCTGAAGTCAAAGCAAATGAGCCGTAAGTTAGTGACTGAAGTACAGTGGGCCCACCAGTAGTCCCCAGCAACCAAGCTGTACAATGCCCCCACATTAGCTGCAGCACTATACTATGCCCCCACAATTTGGGGTGGGTGCTTCATCCAATGTTCATGATGCGTGCCCCCCCCCCCCCCCCAACATCAAAAGTTCTAGTTCAAATATGAAGCCTCATACACTCTGGTCCAGAAGAGTCCTCCTGCAAACAGCCATGTGTGTAGGATGTCAGAGGCATGGTGACACTGCGCTGGGAAGCAGACATGCTGCATGGCTCCAGGCACTGGCTCGTCCTGCCCTCTGTACCCCACAGACTTAAAGCAACCTATGGCGAGAGGAAGTGCAGGGACAATGTCTCCCTCTTCTACTGTGGGCTTATGTCAGCAAGCTGCACACACTGATGGTTGAGGGTAGCGCCTCCCCGGGTGGGCCCTTCTGGGGTGACTGCACCCTGTGACACTGCCTGGCAGCTACTGGTGATGTCTTGAGATTATCACAGCATGTTGAATTACTATGGGGCCTCATTAGGGTCACAGTTCTTGGGATAATGTGTCCACACACTGACAAGCATGCCAAAAGCAAAACCACTGTAGGCCTCAAAACTGTAAAGTCTGTTGCCCTTAGCAACCAACCAGAGTACAGCTTTCATGTCATAAAATGAGAGCTGCACAGTGTCTCCAGGGGCAACAGAATTCTTTTTAGAAGGCTTTGATGAATCTGCACTTGTGTATGGAGACTTTAAATTCACTGCAGCAATTTTTGACAAATAAAAACCCTATTACACTAGTGAAAAAAGTAAGCAGATGGCATGCTAGGGTCACATTCAGACATCTGGTTTTCAAGCATAGGACATGTTCCCATTAAATGTCTAAGGGCTATTCACATATCCTAATGACTTGTGCAAATAAAGTGGAGACCTTTCCTTTTAATCAGTCATACAAAACAAGCCTACAACCTGCAGTAACCACCCAAAGTGCTGCACGACCAGCTCTGCCCTCACCTACTGGATCCTCAACCCTCCCTTATAGCGGGGGTGGGGAACATGCTGGCTGTATACAGCCCGTGATATCTGGTGCGACCCACAGCCACTTCGCCTGGTTTTTTTTTTTTTTTTTTTTTTTTTTGCTACAAGGACTCTAATTCTTCAGAGGTGTATGGCCCAGTGCCACCTCCATTGCACATTCAACTTATTGGCATATTTGCTGATACAGTTGAAAGCAGTGATGGAGGAGAGAGCGTCAGACACTCCCTCTCCCATCACTCGCCCTTGTGACTCAGTGGGCGTTTGCTGTCACATCATTGTGTACCAGCAATGGAGCCAGTAAGAGCAGAGCCTGGGGAACAAGGAGGGGTGAGTGCAGGAGCTGCACTATACTGTGTTGGGGGGGGGGGGGGGAGCTGCACTACACTGTGTGTGTGTGTGGGGGGGGGGGGATGAAGCTGCAAGTTATTCAAATGTTTGAATATAGTTGCCAAAATCACCAGTCAAGTTAATAGGCAGGAGCAGTGCAGCCTTGTAACATGCAACTCTCGCAATCTCTCCAGTTTTATGATCCATATTTGCCTGCAAACTTGTTTGTCTCTACATTTGTCTCCTGCTGTCTTAATTTAGTTGTCTTGTTAAGACAAATTAGTGATAGAAGAACAGACATATGAGAGCTTTGGGGTAGCATTTATGCACATTTTATTCCAAGTGCATTTTTTTTTTTTTTTTTTTTCCCCAAAATGCCTGGCAGCTAAATATGGTAGTAAGACATTCAAAGAAACCTACTTCGAGAAAATTTGCATTACAACAATAATTCATCCTATGTATTTGTATAATTTGTATTCTGGCTGCTGCAATCACTCACATGCACCATCCTTACACAAACTCTTTGCACTCCATCAATATCAGCCCCTCTCCTTTGTACAGCACACATGCTCTTTACACAATCCTAAATTGCTCAGATCCACTCCCACCATACAACACAAGAGACGCTCTCACAAATCACATGCTCACTCAATTTATCCTTCTCCTAGTCACGGGAGACATCTCTCCGAACCTTAGCCCTTCTTGTAATAGTAAATCAAACCCCTAATCTACTTCACTCAGAAACCCTGTGAATCTCATTAATATCCCCTGCTTGCCTTCTGTCTCTTTTAGTTGTACCCTCTGGAATTCACACTCAGTATGTAATAAACTCTCCTACATCCCTTAACCTTCTGGCACTTATAGAAACCTGGATCCAGCAGTCAGACACCACTGCTGCTCTGTCGTATGGTGACTATTTTTTCCCACATACGTCCAGACCAGAGAGCAGGCATGGTGGTGTTGGTCTTCTAGTAACCAAATGTACTTTTCAGGTTATTCCCCCAGTAACCTCACTGATCTTCCTTTCTTTTGAGGTCCACGCTGTCAGTCTACCGGCCCTTCTACCTGCACGTGGCAGTTGTGTATCGCCCTCCTCCTGTCAGTTGTTTGATCACTTTGCCTTACACATTTTCAATCCTGTGACGACATCACCCTCATAATGGAGGACTGTAACATAACCATTGGTGATCCCATCTCCCACTCACCTTTTATCTCTAACCACCTCCATCAGCCTTTCTCAGTTTACTAACTCTCCTACACATGAAGACGGGAATACTCTGGACCTGATCTTCTCTCGGCACTGCTCAGTGCATGATTTTACCAACTCCCCTCTCCCGCTATCTGACCACAACCTTCTTTCATTCTCTAAGAACTGTCATTCCGCTCAGCACACCCCCACTTTCCATAATTATAGAAATATACATGCCATTAACACCCAGAAACTTATGAAGTTGCAGTGATCATCGACCACAATCTCCTCCCTCTCATGTCCTGACTTTGCACTGAAACATCCTGAAACAAGGATACACTGCAGAGCACCCTGGGTGAAGCTGCACCTCCTACACATAGAACTTGGCACAGATCGACAACCCTGGCACACGCAGCAAACACGTTTCCTATAGCAGTGCTTCAGGTGTGCCGAATGTCTGTGGAGAAAATCAAAACTGACCAAAGACTCATCATAATGGCAGGTCAGTTTTAGCATTTAGTGAACATGAAAAAACAACAACTGAGGAATTGCACTTTTTATGCAATTTCACCACACTCTCTGTCTTTGAATCAGTTACAGAAGAGATCACGCTCTTTGCATCTTCTCGCCCTACTATCTGCAGTAGTGTCCCTATTCCCTCGCATTTCCAGATTTGGTGTTCGGTACATTCTCTATGCTGGTGGCACCAATTATACACCCTTACTCCTGACATCGCACCTGCATTATTTCAAAACCCCAGTGATTGTCTTACTGAGGTGTCCAACATCATGTCCTCCTATCTGACAAAAACGGATTTATGTAATTATTGTTATTCTGTAATGTCTTTATATTTTAGATCAGACTAGTACAAAGTGCTGCGGCATATGTTGGCACTATAGAAATACAATTATTATTAAGAACAATGGCTCTGGTGCATGGGTTGATAGTGTGCTGTCCTGTAGATGGACCATAATTTGAGAATAAGGCAGTGAATTCATTAAGACCTGACGCAGCGGAGTCTCATGAGTCACTCAGTGAATGGGCCATCACCGCTAATCTGTGGCAATAAAGCCCTTACTATGGGCGCTCTGGGTTGTGTAAGAGGAAGCTGTGGGCTGGTGAGTAGCTGAGATGGATGGTGTCAGGGGTTATCTGCTGGGTAATGTGTGGGTTCCCACCCCACTCATGAACTGACTCCAGCTTTGACATGCGCTCTATTCTGCATATGTCACTGGCCAAAGTAGTCAGGGTGTCATTTATAGGGGTCTGCCATTGTGCCCCACAACTGCATGCAGCATCACGCTTTCTTCCAAAAGCAACAATTGCACCTATAACCTGCTGGTTACTCAGCACTGAATTTGTATTGACTTGTTACATTTTATTCCAGGGTGTTCTGGACTAATACTACAATGTGACACTTGAATTTCCTCCAAACTATTATAGAAACTAAAATGGTCCTTAGAGTAAACAGAATGTGGATGTTTCCCTTTCCGAGACACAAAGTGAAATCCTTATGTAATGCATGCCAACGAAGGTGTAGCTCTGCTGCAGCAAATATTGCATGCAGTCACCATACAGTCGGCCATTGTGGCCATGCACATTAGATGGCTGAATGATGATTGATGCACATAAGGCTACGTGCAGACGTTGCAGATTCTGCTGCGGATCTGGCCCTGCGGACCCGCAGCGGTGTACAGTACCATATTAGCCTATGCAAAACAAAAACCGCTGTGCAGATGCTGCGGATTTTTCCGTGGATTAAATCCGCAGCATGTCAATTGTTTGTGTGGAATCCGCAGCGGTTTCACACCTTATCCTTATGAGGTGTGAAACCGCAGGCATCCGCGCGGAAAAATCCGCAGATCAATCCACAGCGTGTGCACATAGCCGTAGACTTCTTGAATTATTAAATGCAACATTTACGATATATGCCCCCAGACTGAACTCGTGTGGCAGTGTGTAATGTAGGGATGCACGCTTCTTATATTGTACACCTCTATCCACACTTTAGCACTTGGGTTATTTTTGTTATCAGAATGAAGCCAACTGTGAAGGTGAAGTGTGGCTGCAGGACCAGAAGAAAGCAGAAGGGACTGCAGAAACCCAAAAATGATTATAGACATCACCTGGATGAAGTTCTGGGTCAGGTAAAATCACAATGACCGCCTCGTGCATGGGTGGTGCCGATGTATTTCATGGGCTCGATATGTAAAGGGGCATTTAAAAGATTCGTTCAGAATTTTCTTTCAAAAACTGCACAACCCAGATGTGCAGGTTGTGATATTGCAGCTTGGCCCCACTCACTTCAATGGAGTGGAGCTACAGTACCAAACCCGAGTCATGTCTCTTTAATCCTGTGCCCCCCATATTACATAGTTGGAGGGTGGTGGTGCTATTGTTACAGGCAAATCTGCTCAGAGGGGCCCACCCAAATGTCAGCTGTAAGTAAATATATAGAACCCATTACATGTTCTGCAGCACTACCAGTATATGGTCACCATGTGGTGGTAATATCAGTGTTGGTCTTTGTGTAGACATTTGTTTTCAGTAACAGTGCGGTAATTTGCTGAGATTTTCCTATACCCACTATTGGGGTACGCCAGCATAGTTATAATCAGAGTTTTTCTCCCACTCTGAACCCCACCCACAGAGATGAACCCCCAGCTAAGCCTTCGCTTATGGACCATGAATGGTTTTTATGGCAGACTATTGCAGTGGAGAATATTACCACCATAACTTGTGCCTGCTCTGTCCTAGACGAGGCAGCAGTTGTGGGTTCTGGAGGTCTTCACCAGAGAAGTTGACCGTGGTGATATTTACCCGATTGCAGCATAAGCTGCACGACTCATTACAAACCCAAGAGAGCAATCACCGGCCTGGAGATCAGGGGCAGCAAATTCTAAGACTGGTCATATCAGGATTTGTAATGTCTGTTTTATTAAGAACTTATAAATAATTAAAATGTTATATAGTTGGGTTATTTGTATATTTACTATAACCCGAGGGGAGATACATTTGTCATGGGGGGGGGGGGGATGCCCTGCTGATTTTGTCATAATCATAACAATGTAATGTGTTATCCCCCCCAAGCTGAATTTGTGCACATGGGGAAAAAAAGCACATAAAACATCAGTCATTTCAATAATTTGTTTATTCACACAAGTCTCAGGTCAGCACCTTATTATGCACAAGGAAACACATGATGGTTCACATAAGCTAAATGTGACATTCAGATAATCCGGAACACTCGACAGTCCAGATCATATTTCCAGCAGAAAATTGAAAAATCCTCTGAAAATAAAAGATTCTACAATTTTATGTAAATGAAGATCAATGATCACATAATGAAAAGTTCTGCAACTTTCTAATGACCGAGTGCACTTCACCATTTTCAGGATCCTTGATTGCGGCCAGTGAATGAAAAACAGTATTGCAACAAACCTGTCCTGATTCAATTCTTTTCACAGCTGAGGGTTTGCTACAATTGTATCCAGTCTTGATTTGTCTATTACTTTGTAACAAGTTTAAAGTCTCAGCTGTGAGAGATTTGATCTATAAAAGAGCTTTCAGTTTCTATATCTACACAGAAATAATTCTAGTCACCGACAGCAAGCGGAGCTCTTAAAAATATTGGAGAACGAAAGTAGAATAAAAAATTGTCACCATTATAATGTCAAAGCTTTATTTAGACAACACCAGTCAAATAATTCAGATCATCTGATAATCTGGCTCCTGTCTGGGTTCACAGTTTCCGGATGATTAGAATTTTAGTGTTACTTTTGGGATTTTGATTTACTATGAATACAATTACAGTTGTGGCCAAAAGTATTGACACCCCTGCAATTCTGTCAGGTAATACTCAGTTTCTTCCTGAAAATGATTGCAAACACAAATTCTTTGGTATTATCTTCATTTAATTTGTCACTTCAAAAAGCACTAGAAAATGGTTTGAGAGAAAGCACTGGAGACTTCTAAGGTGGCCAGCAATGAGTCCAGACCTGAATCCCATAGAACACCTGTGGAGAGATCTAAAAATGGCAGTTTGGAGAAGGCACCCTTCAAATATCAGGGACCTGGAGCAGTTTGCCAAAGAAGAATGGTCTAAAATTCCAGCAGAGCATTGTAAGAAACTCATTGATGGTTACCGGAAGCGGTTGGTCGCAGTTATTTTGGCTAAGGCTGAGTTCACACGTGGCGTTTTTTTCGCGTTTCCGCGGCAGTTTTAACCGCGCGATTTTGCCGCGAAAACGCGAAAAATAAGCATCCCATGCATTCCTATGGGATTCCGCAATGCTGTGCTAATGCTGCGGTTTTTACCGCGGCGGAATCGCTTCGCGGTAAAAACCGCAGCATGCTCATTAATTTGCGGAATCGCGGCGATCCCGCACCCATAGGAATGCATTGTTCCGCTTACTTTCCGCATGTGGCTGTGCACAACATGCGGAAAGTAAGCAGAACATTTGCGGATGGTACCCACGGTCCGGAGGAGAGGAGACTGTCCTCCGGGCTTTGGGTACCATATCCCTGTAAAAAAAAGAATTTAAAAATAAAAAATATTGTTATTCTCACCCTCCGGCGTCCCGCGCAGCCTTTCCGCTTCTCTTCACGCTCCGTTCCCAGTAATCCTTTGCGAAAATGCCCGCGATGGCGTCCGATCTCACGGGATCGCGAAGTCTCGCGGTCATCGCGAATGACCGCGAGAACTGACGTCATCGCGGGCATTTTCGCAAAGGATTACTGGGAACGGATGCGCGGGACGTCGGAGGGTAAGAATAACACCATTTTTTATTTTTTTTTACATTTTATCTTTTACTACTGATGCTGCATAGGCGGCCTCAGTAGTAAAAAGTTGGTCACACTCGTCAAACACTATGTTTGACGAGTGTGACCAACCTGTCAATCAGTTCTCCAGGCGATGCTACAGATCGCTTGGAAAACGCTAGCATTTTGCAAGCTAATTACGCTTGCAAAATGCTAGTTTTTCCACGGGAAAATCGCGGGAATTTAAATTGCGATTTTCCCGCGGACTGGAATTCCGAAATTCTCGCGGTAATTTCCGCGAGAGTTCCGGTACGTGTGCACTTAGCAAAGGTTGTGCAACCAAGTATTAGGCTGAGGGTGCCAATACTTTTGTCTGGCCCATTTTTGGAGTTTTGTGTGAAATGATTAATGTTTTGCTTTTTGCTTCATTCTCTTTTGTGTTTTTTCATTTAAGACAAATTAAATGAAGATAATAATACCAAAGAATTTGTGTTTGCAATCATTTTCAGGAAGAAACTGAGTATTATCTGACAGAATTGCAGGGGTGTCAATACTTTTGGCCACAACTGTATGTGGGTCAGTACCTTAGATAAGCCACAAATCTACAACAGTAATATACCAGGAGCAGCACCTTTTCAGGGGTCTGAGCTGCCATTTTTCATTACAAACATACCTACTTTTAAGAATTCTTTTTGAAGGATACATCTGATGTGTTGTGTGATTGGAGCACTAGAGAATATGTAAACCCAGCCCATAAGAGCAGTCTATTAATGTGTCTCCAGTAACAGGTCCAGCAGAGCGACCCAATAATCAAGAGCAGGATAACACTATAAAACATTCACTAAAATTCAATGTTAAAATTCTGTTTTCCTGCAACAACTGGGTGGGAGGAGCTCACTGCATACAGATTACACTGTCACCACTAGGGGAAGCTCACTGCATACAGATTATACAATCACCACTAGGGGGAGCTCACTGCATACAGATTACACAGTCACCACTAGGGGAAGCTCCCTGCATACAGATTATACAATCACCACTAGGGGGAGCTCACTGCATACAGATTACACAGTCACCACTAGGGGGAGCTCACTGCATACAGATTTATACAGTCTCCACTAGGGGGAGCTCACTACATACAGATTGTACTGTCACCACAACGGGGAGTTCACTGCACACAGAGTTATACAGCTACCACTTGTGGGAGCTCACTACATACAGATTATACAGTCACCACTAGGGGGAGCTCACTACATACAGATTTATACAGCCTCCACTAGGGGGAGCTCACTGCATACAGATTTATACAGCCATCAATAGGGGGAGCTCACTACATACAGATTTATACAGCCATCACTAGGGGGAGCTCACTACATACAGATTTACACATCCACCACTAGTAGACAATTACTACATACAGATTGTACAGTCACCACAAGGGGGAGTTCACTGCACACAGAGTTATACAGCCACCACCTGTGGGAGCTCACTGCATACAGATTTATACAGCCACCACTAGGGGGAGCTCACTACATACAGATTTATACAGCCTCCACTAGGGGGCGCTCACTGCATACAGATTTATACAGCCACCACTAGGAGGCGCTTACTATATATAGATTTATACAGCCACCACTAGGAGGAGCTCACTACATACAGATTTATACAGCCACCACTAGGAGGAGCTCACTACATACAGATTTATACAGCCATCACTAGGGGAGCTCACTACATACAGATTTATACAGCCACCACTAGGGGGAGCTCACTACATACAGATTTATACAGTCACCACTAGGGGGAGCTCACTACATACAGATTTATACAGCCACCACTAGGGGGAGCTCACTACATACAGATTTATACAGCCACCACTAGAGGGAGCTCACTACATACAGATTTATACAGCCACCACTAGGCGAAGCTCTCTGCATAGAGAACCGACAGCAGCTTCTAATGTGTTAAACAGATGGTATCAGAGGTCTCTGATTCCAGCCATTGCAGCAGGGAGTCAGCTGTTTATCATTGTGTCTACAAGAAAAAGATGCATGAAAGTTATCACAGTTGTGCACACCGTACAACATATTTTGCCAATTTTATTTCATATGTTGTCAACTTTTCTTGAGCAGCACAAATCACTAATACATTTGGCCAAAACAAGTAACAATTCAGTTGCATGACCTTGTATGCAAATTTTTCAGTATAAATCATTTGTGCCATCAGTCTGACCCAATGTAAGCAATATAAACACAAGCAACTAGCTCCCCCTAGTGGCAAATGGCAGCATCCTTCTGCAGAACAGCGCTGTCTGTTTTTTTTTTTTTTATTGCTGGACACTTAAATTTGTGTTTGGACACACATTCTGGGGATCATACACCCTAAAACACAGGTCATAAGATAGTGACCGATATTGGGGGGGGTTTATGATTCACATTTATGGGATTCCTTGACTAAAAGTGTAAGGTAATGGCCGACAGACAGCACCGAAATTCACCCAGTTATTCGGCCACTATGGCTGAGGCAGTTTATCACCACATTTTTGTAATTTTTAACAGCCTCATTTTAAAACTGCAAATAAAAAAAAAACCTGATAAAAAACTGATGCATTTTAATCCTTTGATATGGTGGAGGGGTTATTGTCAGGAGATCATGTGACTTGCTCTAAAAAAGAAAATCAATAAAACCAGATGTAAATCCAGTCTATGACAAATACACTTATGCCATGTGATACGGTTTTCCCATTATATCTGATGTAAAAGCAAACTTATCCGTATAATTACGTGTTATTTTTTTTAACCATACAATAAGATAAATCAAGTAAAACACAAAAATGTGATGAGACGTGGACCTAGGAGCAGCCACTGATGTCAGAAGTATAAAAGTAATGATGGTAGGGGTGGCAGGACCTCTCCCCAGCCTATAATGGCTGATAGTAGGGGACAACAGATTGCAGTTAACACAGAAATTGGAGAGTGGATATCAAATGGCTGATAACAGAAAGAAACAGAATGTATTCAATGCAAAGAGGAGATATTCACTAGGTTTAGCGTCAATTTAGGAAAAATGGGGGTGTGGGGTACCTATAATAATATATTACAATGTACAGTCCTGTAATACGTGAAATGACCAGTACCAACAGGGGGCGCTACTCCAGCGTTAATGATTGAGCCCAGCTTCCATTATTTCATTCCTGTCCTGAAGTCGCCTTGGTCTCACCTGGCACGACCGTGCATTGATCTGGCACAGCGGTGCACAACCATCTTATTTGCAAGAGCCCCCTCCTGAAGACATGCAAGCGCAGCATGGAAATGCACCAAAGTCTTAGTGTTTACCCCCCAAAAAACAAAATAATACTCATCGGGTCATTAAAAGTAAAAAAGTCCCCAAATTCTGCATTTTTTTTTTTTTTTTTGTTTCTTGCTTGTAAATGAGCGATTGTAAATCTCGTCCGATTCCTCAGGAAAGGTTCCAGCTGGACAGACAGATGGGACCACAGCAGAAAACCCCGAGCTGTGGAGGGCGATTCTCCGAGACGTGACACCACTATCTGCCTTTAAACAGATCTTTCCTTCTTCGCACTTCTTCAAGGACCCGAGAACGGAAATGACTCCACTCCTCGTCCGCCCCTCGCTGGAGGTCGAGTGCCATGTGTAAGTCCCTGCAGTGAGTGCGCAGGAATGGATTGTATTCCTTCTCTTCTCCCAGGGTGGACGGACACTGGAGGCACAAACAAGACGACTGTTTAATGTCCACGTTACTCCACAAACATCAAAGAATGAAAAAAAAATAAAAAATCTACCCCGCTTTCAGCTTTTACTGCACACTGCATCAGCGTCTGCACAGAGGCGATTTTTTTTGTGGACTATATTACACATTTATCAAAAATCGTGCAGCTTTTGCTGAAGCTTTATGGCATTTGCTACAGTCCAAATTTATCATTGTGTCCAACGTTTGTTAAATATGGACGTAGCTGCATCACTGCATGATGCTACATGTCCCAAATATTGGATAAAGACAGAATACTGTGTGGAGCAGCAATACATTTAGTGCAATTTCCAACTTGTTCTGCATATTAAGAATGGTTACAACGTTATTGCTCCACGCTTCATGACCTGTCTAGAACATGCAACTTTTTATGTGTCTTTTATGTATAAAAGACAATTCTAAATTAGTTGTACTTCACGCCAAAATGGTTCACCAAGCCCCCTATTCTTGTCAATTTTAAGTTTTGGCAGAGGTACTAATAGGAGTAAAACATCAATTTGGCTTAAACATTTACGACAAACGTTGCAGTTTGCCCACAGATTCTGGCAAATGTCCTATATGTTAGCAGTGGCAGAATTGTGAACGCAGCTCTGGATGAGATCACAATGTAACGTGCCTGAATTAAAAAGAACTAAAATAAAGATGCGCAAGTCCTAAAAACATCCTAAAGCGGGGACTGCTGGCTCATGATCATTCGTCACTCTACTTACCTGAAGCCATGATACCTCGTCTATAATCTCCTTTCCCCAGCTTATATGAGGCTATATACAGCCTATAGGACACCATACACTATAGGGAACCCCTTCCTGCCCCTATAACATCACCCAATGCCTTTGACGGCTCATTACCCACCGTGCACTTCTTCTCCAGCCTCTGCTGAACGACCCACTGAAACTTCATGTCCCGCACGGCGTTATCAGGCTCCACCACCGCCGCAAACATCAGGTTATCCGCTGCGTATTCATGGCCTGTTTGGGGGGGGGGGGGGGGGGGGAGAGAAACATTAGGACCACTCGCTTGTTTCTTCTGATTAGAAAATGTTCGCTTTGTGCTTTTGACATTTTCAAAATGTCTGCTTGCTGTCAATGAATGGAAAAAAGAAACAGATTTATGCTGCTGAGGAGTCCAACTCAAGAATGTTTGCCTACAAAGGACACACAGTAACAAAACCTCAGCTGTAGACCTCAAAACACAACCAAGGCACAGACTTCTATTCTGGGACAAGATACTTCAGGACTGTTGTTGTGCTTAAGGCCCCGTCACACACAGCGATGTCGCCAGCGAGATCGCTGTGTGTGACATGGACCAGCGACCGGCCCCCCTGCCGGGTATCGCTGATTGTGCAGGATCGTCATGGGCCGTTTTCTGATCGCTGGTCTCTCGCTGGCCAGTGCGCATCGCTGCGTGTGGCAGCGGGAGAGCAACGATCAGCCACGCTGGTTTCCAATGTAAACAGCGGGTATCTAGGAGCCACGTGGCTCTTAGATATCTGCTGTTTACATTGGAAACCAGCCTGATCGCTGGAGGGGCTGTCTATGTGACAGCTCACCAGTGATCAGCCTAACGATGTCCCAGCGATCCCATCCACATCGGATCGTTGGTGGGATCGCTGGGACATTGATACATGTAACGGGGCCCTTAGTCAGGGAAACACTCTCTTATCTGTACAGGATAAGTAATGTATGTACACAGTGACCGCACCAGCAGAATAGTGAGTGCAGCTCTGGGGTATATTACAGGATGTAACTCAGGATCAGTAATGTAATGTATGTACACAGTGACTGCACCAGCAGAATAGTGAGTGCAGCTCTGGAGTATAATACAGGATGTAACTCAGGATCAGTAAAGTAATGTATGTACACAGTGACTGCACCAGCAGAATAGTGAGTGCAGCTCTGGGGTATAATACAGGATGTAAAGCAGGATCAGTAATGTAATGTATGTACACAGTGACTGCACCAGCAGAATAGTGAGTGCATCTCTGTTGTATACAGGATGTACCCCATGATCAGTAGGGTGTATCTCAGGATTAGGATCAAATATATTTCCCTCTGTCATTTTTATTTATGGTGTGATGGCTATATATGTCTTTAAAAAAAGTGATGATCTGTAAAAAAAAAAAAAAAAAAAAAAAAAAAAAAAAAGTGAAAAATCAGCACAAAAAACAATCAGGTGCAAGCCTTCCAGGTATGTACCGAACCTCACAAATAGTCCTTCAAAGATTAAAGCAGCACACCATGGTAAATTCAGTTAAAGTGCAGTTTAATTGCCCATCTGGCGACATTTCGGTCCCAAGGATATGGAACTTTTTCAAGCTTGGAAAAGGTCCATATCCTTGGGATCGAAACGTTGCCAGATGGGCAATTAAACTGCATTTTAACTGAATTTACCATGGTGTGCTGCTTTCATCTTTGAAGGTCTATTTAAAACAGGTGAGATATTATTCTTTGGCCACTAGATGTCGCCAAAGCACATTGTTATTTTTTTTTGGCTTTTCTAGCACAGTTTAACCAGATGATTCCAGCACCCTGTGATGAACCTACCAGGCCAGAGCAATGTGTTCTCATTCAGAGAGGCTACAGTATCCAGCGATTCCAGCATGGTGCCAGCCGAGCCCTCGAACATTCTCCCTTGAGAGACAAAACAAAAAGGTGGCTGACCCCACACAAAAAACATCCAGTATTATACCTTGTAGATTGCCAATGCATCACTCCTGGGGGTTGTCAGGCAAAAGCGAAGCGTCAAACAGAATTTTACGATACACTGACATGTCATACATTTTGATCTAAGGAAATTTTTCTGATCTCAAAGCCGCTATTTTATTACAGCTCGATCAACTCATAGTTTTTTTCTTGACCATGGATATCCCGTTTAAATGCTAAAATTCATTTTTGCAGTGGTCGACCGCATTCCCTCCACGTGGCGGTGGGCTGCTCACAGGGGTGGTCACCCAGCTTTCCACAGAACATACAGTAACTGGGGCTTTTATGTAGTCACAAAACTTTCAAAGAAGTTCTAAGACTGTCAGAAAAATTGTATAAAAGAACATCAGAGAGCGCAGCTTTCATTTTACCAGAGTGGTTTAACCCCTTCCCGACTGTGTGGCGCGAGCCTCGCACAGAGCCCGCGCCAGCTGTGTCATGGCTGCCCATAGAAGCCGTGAGCGGCTATTTAACCATTTAAATGACCTCCGCTGCCAAAATCTCAGTACATAGGCTGAGTTCATGGGAGACAGTGATTCTCACTATATATTGCAATATAGCATAGGGTATAAGTGACCACATTTTCATGCTCTCTAGGGAAACAAAAAAGAAGTGAACTTAGCAAAAAGTTTTAAATAGAGAAAAATCATCCCCCACCCTTTTTTTTTTCACAGTTAAAACAGTAAACACACAAGAAAAGGAAAAAAATAAGCATATTTGGTATCATAACCTCTGTAAAAGTCTGATCTATAAAAATATCAAATAATTTAATGTCTAGGGTAAAAACGGTAAAGAAAAAAACAAAACAATAATTGTATATTTTTAAGCCATAGCACCTCTTGCTAAAAGGAAATAAGAGTTTAGAAGAATGTATGTACCCTGTAAGCAAAAACACACGAGAGAGAGAGCCGGGGGGATAGGGATATCACCACGCCGTCACCAATCTGTGATGGTGCTTACACAGTCGCAGCTCTCTGGCGCCTCCCTTACCCTCAGGTCAGTCAGGGAACTGCACCTAGGATAAGTAGTCGCCAGAGAAGCTGCCCTGTCGCGTACTGGTTAACGAGGCACTCTCAGTGAGGGCTGTATATATCACCAGTCCCATGCCGGGAATATATACATAAACCTCCGGTCCGTCATTGCCAGGATCCCCTAATAACACCAGGGCGGTTTGCTGCCACCAGTTCCTTGTTAGATATAAGCCGGGTCTGTTAAGCTTAAATCGGATCAGAAACCAACCTCTTGCAGCGTATAAGTACTAGTCGGACTCATGGATGTGGGAAATCGGGTTTTTACATAAAAGAGCAGCCCAAAATTAACTGATATTTTAATTGCTGAAAGGCGCATTAGATGCTACAAATATATACAGAGTAATATACAGAGGTTACAGCCAGAAGTACAGATAAAGGTAGGGTACAGGTTGGGGATAGCAGTCAGCTGGATGTGTCACGGTACCGTTTCTTATCACTTGTGGATGAGGGGAAGCTCTCGTATCCACAGGCACCTTCTTAGTTTCTGGTCCGTCTCCACACATGACGTGACGTGGCTTCAATGGCAGAACAAAGACGAAGACTAAAGGTGTGTGGCCCAGCTTCTAACCCCTAGCTCGCCCCCTCCCATATTTGCCACCACCCCTCTGGGTTGGACCGAATTCTCCTTCCTTGATCTCCTAGCTGAAATAATTCCCAATATCTAGGATGGGTCAGAACTTCCTAGCAGGAGGGCCCAATGGGACGACTGATGTCTCAACGGGTTCGTTGGGGCTGGACCGATACGGAGAGTCCAAACTTGGGTCGGCTAAGTGGTTCTGCTCGGTATCTGGGACCACTAGAGAAATATGAGACACTGGGGTGTGTGCGGAGGGCTCCCAGGGTTCTGCTTGTATACCGGACTTACGCCTGAGATGCTCGGTACTCTCATAATTCATCTCTAGGTGTCGGTGCTCAAGTGTCTAGAGCTTGCTTTGATGTTGGCTGCCTTGCACAAAAGACAGCAGGGGGTCCTAGCTCTGCCCTTCCTCGCCTTCAGTAACATGTGGTCTCTAATTCTCTGGCCATTTGGCAAAAGTTTTGTTCTTTTGGGGACTTGTGTACTTCTCCCAAGGGTGGGCGCCACTTCAGGAGTGGAGGAAGATCTCTGGACAATATATTGGGCCTGAATTAATAAATCCAAAATGGAGTCTTCCTCGTCCCTCACGTACCCCAAAAACGATACCAATAAAAACGATAGCCCGACATGCAAAAAAATCAATTGTATAGCGCCACCAATGGAAAAATAAAAAGTGACAGCTCTCAGAACCTGGTGGTACAAATTTTTTTTTTTAATAAATGTTTGAATTTTAGTTAACCATAAAATAATAATGAAATAAAAAAAAAAAAAAAAAAAGCAATAACACAAGTTTGGTTTTGCCGTAATCGTTCTGACCTGGAGAATCAAGTCAGGTCATTTTTACTGAATAAACTCCCATGACAAAAAAAAAAAAAAAAAAAAAAAAAAAAGGAGGAATTGCATTTTTTTACACCATGTCACCTCACTAACATTTCCACTTTCTAGGCAGGCTCCCTTCTCCTGGGGATTTATTTTTATTATAGAGGGAAGCGCTTTTCTTAATTTTCCGCAATAGTATCATGAAGACAGACGCTCCCTCTGATCTGACAATAGCTGGGTCAGCGCTCAGCGGGACGGATCGCTCGGCTCCATGGTAACGGCGGGAAATGGCGGATTTGTCAGGGTTTTTGTTCTCGCATCCTATGGCGAGGGTGTTATTGATCCCCTCATCTGCCCTCCCCCCGGGTGTCATCAGGATGAGACGTCGATGGTGATGCGGATTCCACATTTTTTCATTAAATCTGTAGCTAACGATCTCTTCCTGAATACAATAAAAAAAACAAAAAACTCAGGTGCCTGACGTGGAACAGAACAGTCAGATGCTTCAGGGGGCCGCTGTACAGAACGGCTGCCCCCTGTGTCTGTCTAGAGACTACAACATTACAGTGGGAACTAGACAGGAAAGATGTGCATCATTACAGAGGGAACTATAGGTGTTCCAGGAAAGCAACAACTGACAGAGAAAACGTCCACCATGGTGTCCGTAAGGTCAGACACCATCCATCCAGAGCAGCGCGTAAATAATGAATTACAAATCAACTTACAGACCATTGCTCTGTGATCCACTTCTAACTTTGGCTCGAAAAACTGCATAAGGCTATGTGTACACGCTGCGGATTCTGCTGCGGATCCGCAGCTGTTTTGGCCTCCGCAGATCCGCAGCAGTTCCGCAGACAGTGTACAGCACCATGTTTAGCCAATGGGATTTCAAATCCGCAGTGCACATGCTGCGGATTTTTCTGTGCGGTTTTAAATCCGCAGCATGTCAATTCTTTCTGCGGATTCCGCTAAGGTTTGCCACCTGTTCCATTGTCCAGGTGTCAAACCCACAGAGCAAAACAGCAGGCAAATCCGCAGGTCACTTTACCTGCGGTTTTACCGGCGGATCCGTGCGGAAAAATCTGCAGCGTGTGCACGCAGCCTTAAAAACTGCACGTGTGATCGCTCCTCTATAACGCAGCTGCACTATTAGCTGGCGACTTTAAGGTTACTGCCCCTTTAAGATGGGCTAGCTTTGTAAGTACAGAGTGATGACTGAAGTGTTTTTTCTGCTTCCTCTCGGGTCACTGACGTTGAGAAACGCTTCTTTATAACCAGAAAGCAGCAGCTGCGCCAAAGTCAAGAGGAATTAAAGCCCTCGTCAATATCAGCTCCGGGAAGGAAGGGATTAGGATTTATGTTTAGTATAAATCAGAACAAGCTGAAACTTCACAAAGGAACGCCCCCGCATCCCTGACTATAAGAGATAGCAGGAAAGCATCTCCTAATGCCGACAGCTTCAGCTCTGCTACATTAGGGCACGGACCTCACTAGAGTCTCCAGGTGAGCTGCATGGTCGTCTGGAGTCCGGCCTAAAATCCATCAAAACCTCAGGCTGCTGTTTAGGTCTCTCGTGATTTCGATTTTTTGGCTGCTGCCCAATCTCCGCAGGAGGTCAGTGCACGAGAGCGTCAATTATCATTCCAGCAGAGACAAAATACTGAAACTACAAGGAATCGACCAAAAGAAGAATCCGGAATCTATTATGGTTATACTAGGTAAAGAGCCCTGGAAACCTGCTTCATAAAAAAAAGAAAGTGATATAAAAGATAGGAAATAATCTCTAGCCAATCAAGATAAAAAAAATGTATTTGGTTGTTGTCGCCATTTTCTTAGACTCGACTTTTTTTCTATTTTTTCATTAAAAGAGCCGTGTGGGGGGCTAATTTTTTGAGTCCTGAGATGATGCTTATATTGATACCATTTTGGAGTTTGCTTTTTTTTTTTTTTTTAAACTAAAACATTTTTTATAGCATTTTAAGACAGGAGGAATTATGCAGAAATTTAAAAATGGCAATTCTGGAGTTCATTTTTTTCCCAGTGTTTAACACAGGTGTACATAACTTTATATGACTTAATTTCTGATAGATCAGACTTTTTTGGTCATGTCGACACCAAAGATGTTTACTTTAGATTACTCGTCAATGGGAAAAGGAGGCGATTTAAACTGTTATATAAATACAGTGTATCCGTCCCCTGCCATCATGTCCTGGGAAGCCATTGTAAGCTGATGCATGCTCACCGGAGTCATACAAATGCCCACATTGGGAAATTATTAATAAGCAGTAATCGGAGTGCACTCCAGTCGCTGCAGGAACAGGCAGATGTTGGCTGTGTAACGCAGCCCGCATCTGCCTATTATGGTGCATGGCTTAGCATCTGAGCCGACTTCATATTTCCTTAGCCACCAGTAAAAAAAGAAAAAAAAAAATGTATGTCATAGACCGTTAACCAATTAGAGGTATTTTCCAGAATATGCAAAACATGGCTGCCTTTTTCTAAAACTAGCACCATTCCTGTTCTCAGGTTGCTTGCGGCACTGCAGCTCGTTTCTATTTACTACAATGGAGAGACACAACCTGCGGACATTAAAAAAAAAAAAAAAAAAAAGCAGCCATATTTTTGCTAGTCCCAAATTCCTTTATTTTTTTATTGCAGCTTTGGAAGCGACTGGAGCATAAGATGTAACTTAGAATCAGAAAACTAAATCTGGATTATAAAGCCACAGAGGAATTACAGATTATCTGCATCTCCGCACCCAGTAATCAGATTACGCTGGCATGGGCCGTGGTGATGGTGGCAGAAGAAAAGCGCTGGAGACCGGCCAAGCTTCCGCGTACAGGAAACCAGAGCCGTATTATCAAGGCCTGACTGTGTGTGTAATAACCGCCATTGATAAGGGGCGCGATCGTTATCCCGCATGTCTCCCCTCTGCTCCACTCATGAGATGACAATCATTCTGTATCAACTCCATGTTCATATGTCTCTGCCCCAGCTACTGCAGAACCTCTTTGCAAGAATAAAGCTATGGCCTCAGCTTACCACAGCCAGCGAGGAAGAGGAGGTCCCCAGAGAACAGACAGTCCGGTCCGTCTCCAGATTTCCCATCCAGCACGTAAATCATGTGACCCACGGTGTGACCCGGCGTGAAGAACGCCTGAAACTGCAGTCGCCCCACAGCCAGCTGGTCCCTGTCAGATAGAGGGCTGGGAGGAAAAATAGGGGAAAAGTCACAAAGTGTCCGAGTTCGCAACAGAAATACAATCTGAGAAATCACGACTGATGGTTCAGAGATTGGCGCCAACCTCACTTATACTACAGAACACAGTAGGCCTCATTTATCGTCAGGGTCCTGCCTGTTGTCCATAGCAACCAATCAGAGTGCAGCTTTCATTTCCTATTCTGATCTGGTAGAATAAAAGCTCTGCGGTGATAGGTTGCTATAAAAACAAGTCTTTTTAGACAGTGTTTCTTAGGCCCTGTGCACACGGTGCGGTTTCTACCGCGGACCCGCAGCGGATCTGCAGGTGATGTACAGTACCATTATAGCCAATGGAAAAAAAAAAAAAAAAACGCTGTGCACACGCTGCGGATTTTTCCGCGCGGTTTTTGTGCGGTAAAAATAAAGCAGCATGTGACTTCTTTTGTGCGGTTCTGCTGCAGTTTTCCACATGCTCCATTCTACAAATCCGAAGGTGGAAAACCGCACAAAAACAGGAAGAAATCCGCAGGAAAAATGCAGGTTATCTGACCTGCGGATTTCTTAAAATATGAGAGGAAAAATCCGCGGGAGGATCCGCACCGTGTGCACATAGCCCAAATCTGCCTAGGAGAATTGTTTGTTTTTACACCAATACTCTTCAGGTTCACTTATTTCTTGGGTACATTTTCATACAAAAATGAGAGCTGAGTGGATTTATCAAAGCAGATGTATAGCAACCAATCAGAGCGAAGCTAACATGCCTTTCACTGCTGTGGAAATATAAAAGCTGCACTGTGATTAGTTACTATGGGCAACCACACTGAGCTAAGCCTCTATGATGGATTTTCGGTTACTGAGAAATATGAGTGGCAAACAAGATGGCCGCCGTTACATTAATGGTCTCTATAGTAACAAGTAAACGTACAAGAAATCAATGGTCCGCAACACACTTAATCATGCAGATTACAGACTAATTACTGTAAACTCCCGCTTTCAAAACTCTGCGCATCTCTGACGTGCAACCATTTAAAGGGGTATTCATTTTTTGTATGTATTACGGATGGATGCCCAAGTCATGAACGCCTCTTTAACCCCTCAAAAATGAAAGATGCCAGAAGTTGGTGCGGATATATGGAACGGGGTCATGTGCTGATCCCACCATATTATACCTTCTGTGTTATAAAGTCAACACTTGCCTCTAACAGCAGCGACTGTTAGGTGAAAACATATGTACAAAGTCAATGGAATTTTTTTTTTTTTTTAAGATATAAGACAAAAAGAAAAAAGGATCATATAAAGAATGGGAGGAATAGGGCTAAGCAAGAGCACATGAGAAAAAGACTTGGGTGTACTAATGGATCACAGACTGAATATGAGTCAACAGTGTGATGCAGCAGCAAAAAAAGCAAATGCAATTCTAGGATGTATTAACAGAAGCATACAGTCTAGATCACGTGAAGTCATTATTTCCCTCTACTCCTCTTTGGTCGGACCTCATCTGGAATATTGTGTCCAGTTTTGGGCACCACATTTTAAAAAAGACATCAACAAACTGGAGCAAGTTCAGAAAAGAGCGACCACAATGGTGACCGGTCTGCAAACCCTGTCTTATGAGGAAAGGTTGCAGGATTTGGGAATGTTTAGCTTGCAGAAGAGAAGACTGAGAGGAGACTTAATAGCTGTCTACAAATATCTCAAGGGCTGTCACATTGTAGAAGGATCATCTTTATTCTCATTTGCACAAGGAAAGACTAGAAGCAATGGGATGAAACTGAATGGGAGGAGACACAGATTAGATATTAGAAAAAACTTCTTGACAGTTAGAGTGATCAATGAGTGGAACAGGCTGCCACGAGAAGTGGTGAGTTCTCCTTCAATGGAAGTCTTCAAACAGAGGCTGGACAGGCATCTGACTGGGATGATTTAGCAAATCCTGCTTTGAGCAGGGGGTTGGACCAGATGGCCCAGGAGGTCCCTTCCAACTCTACCATTCTATGATCATAATTACCCCAAATTCTCCAAACAAATTTGAATTAAAAAAAAGGAAGCAGCGTATTTGGAATCGCCACATCCATAAAAAATTAAAATTAACCCTACCATAAACACCATAAAAAAATTAACATGGTAGAATTTGCTTTTTCAGTTGCGGCACTTCCCTGAATAAATGCAATAACAAGTGAGTAAGGGTATGTTCCTACAGTCAGTAAACGCTGTGGGTTGGACGCTCCGTACATCCGCAGCATCCAACCCGTAGAGACCATATGTTACAGCATAGTGGATGGGATTTCATGAAATCCCATATCCACTATGCGTGTAGGGATGCCTCCGGCTTCCCTGCGTAGACGCACATGCGGCGCTTCTTTACCGACCGCAGCATGTCTATTTATCTTGCAGAGACGCTCCGTCTCCACACGGTTCAGTGAACACAAGCGGAATCACCTGCGTTCAAAAGCCGGCAGCGCTTTGGACGGAGAGGACATGTCCTGCATCCAAACTACTGCCGGATAATGACCGTGGGGCAATACTCTAAAACAGTGAAAAAAAACCTTATACGTTTGGTATTGCCTGGAGATTGGTGTTTTCAGGTTATTTTTTCTGCACACTTATAAACCCGTAAAGGCAAAAAGAAAGTGAAATAACTTTTTTCTCTTTAGTATTTCACCATAATTGACATTTTTTTCTTTATCAGTCCATTAAATGGCAATAAGAATGGTGTCATCCAAAACTACAACTCTCACTGCAAAAAAAGCCCTAATATATCTATGTATGGAAAAATTAAAAAAAGTTTATGACTCTTGGAAGACAGGTAAAAAAAAAAAAAAAAAAACGGGAGCGAAAAAATGAAGAACGGCCAAATTATTAAGGGGTATTCCCAACCCATGAAGTGATGGAATTTTACTAGGATATGTCTTCACTTTACGATGGTTGGTCTGACCTCTGATGCAACAGAGTGGTCCCTTCAAGGGTTTTCTAGCTCCCCGGCCACATGGCTGTGAAGAGCAGATCTATGCTGCAGTTACCTGGCCAGCACCACGATAATATCGTGTGTGTCCCCATCTTTGTCAAGATGGGTGGGTGTCTCAGATGTCAAAACCCGATTTATCATAGATTCAGGGCAAATTCTACCTTGTATAAGATAGGAATACCCATTTTTAGTGCCTAAATACATGCACAGTGGGGCAGTATTTGATACGATGCAGAATTTGCAAGTTTTCCCACCTACAAAGAATGGAGAAGTCTGTAATTTTTATTGTAGGTCCACTTGAACTGAGACAGAATCGAAAAAAAAAAAAAAAAAAACCCACAGAAAATCACATTATATAATTTTTACATAATTAATTTGCCCATTTACAATGTCCTTACTGAGGGAAGGAGGTTGTTAACTAGAATCTCACACTAGAGAACCCCACTTTCTCATTTGCAGAAAAGCACCCTCAAAGTATGTTGTTTCCCCCACCATGCTTCATGGTTGTGACGGTGTTCTTAGGGTTGTACTCATCCTTCTTCCTCCAAACATGGCGAGTGGAGTTCATACCAATAAGTTCTATTTTGGTCTCATCTGACCTTCTCCCATGCCTCCTCTGGATCATCTATGATGACGTAGTGCGTTACAAACGGTAACGTTTGAGAATTTGGTCCCAGCTATCTTCAGGTCATTGACCAGGTCCCTCCCGTGTAGTTCTGGGCTGATTCCTGACTTGTCTCAGAATCATCCTTACCAAACAAGGCGAGATCATGCACGGAGCCCCAGATCAAGGAAGATTGACAGTCATCTTGTGTTTCTTTCATTTTCTAATAATTGTGCCAAAATGTGTTGCCTTCTCACCAAGCTGCTTGCCTATTGTCCTGTAGCCCATCCCAGCCTTGTGCAGTTCTACAATTTTGTCCCTGGTGTCATTATACAGCTCTTTGGTCTTGGCCATGGTGGAAAGGTTGGAGTGTGACTGAGTGTGGACAGGTGTCTTTTATACAGGTAACGAGGTCAAACAGGTGCAATTAATACAGATAATGAGAGCAGAGGAGGAGACTCCGTGGAGAAAAACTAACAGGTCTGTGAGCCAGAATTCTTGCTGGTTGATCGGTGATCAAAACTTATTTCATGTAATAAAATGCAATTTAATTATGTAAAAATCATACAATGTGATTTTCTGGATTTTATTTTTAGATTCCGTCTCTCACAGTTGAAGTGTACCTACGATAACAATTACAGACCTCTCCATTCTTTGGAGGTGGGAAAACTTGCAAAATCGGCAGTGTATCAAATACCAATTTCTCCACTGTATCCCTTTAAAAAATAAAAAATAAGAATGAATAGGATATTAAAGATCTGACTAATTCTATCCATAAAAAAAACTGCAAAAACAATCCGTACTGTGTCAGTTCTGGAATGTCATCGCAGGAATTCCCGTACACCCGGCAGGACTTGTACAGCTTCTTCAGGGCTTTATTGCCCCCACTGTGATCCCTAAAAGAAAATGTGAGAATGAGGAAAGAATTTAGTAGATAGAACTATACATATTCCTTAAAGGCACACTTAAAGCATTTCAATATTCAGAGGATCAGCTATTGTTCCGTGCTATCAGGTTGCATTTTTTCATGGAGACGAGTAATAGGAATCTGTAATCCTTTCCCCATTGATCCCCATCGTATCATAACGCTGCTGTATGATTATAAGGTGCCGCGACTAGGTCGCCTGGCCCATCTTAATCTTATGTTGTGTAAACGGTTCGCTTTTGGGAACCTACGTAATTCCCGTGTAAAGTGTTACACGCGCCGGGAAATAATGACTGGATTTCCCCTACGTTTATTGTATCAGAGGCGGCAAATGAGGTGGATCGACAGGACTTTCCAGTTCCAGAGATGGTCACAAGCAAACGAGCGGGAAGAATCATAACCCTCCAAATAAGTGTGATTTATTGTAATGAAGAAATCCTGTGAGCTTTCTGCCGGCGGACACATGATTCATCACTACAAAATTCCTTCATGGATTCGAGGTCAGTAGGAGACAAGGAAGAGGCGCAGAATAATCGCTGGGGCACAGATCCTTTCACACTTCACCGCGGTATTCATTGCGTATGGGATAATGTATTATATGGTGCATATAGGGACGCCATTCCCGGCTGTGGGGTGAGGAGGGAGGGGAGCGGGCACAGGGCCAGACCAGAGCAATGCACGATCATGCATTTCCCCTTTATTACCAAGCCAATATTCCCTTTTATTTTTTCTTCCCCTTCATCTAAAAGCCATATCCTTTACTTTTCCATAATCATTCCCATATGAGGGCTTCTTTTTTTGACGGACGAGTTGTAGTTTTGAATGACACCATTAACTTTACAATACAATGTACTGAGAAAAAAAAAGAAACAAATTCCAAGTGGAGAAAAAAAATGCAAAGAATGAGCTGGCAACATGATACTCTGTCTCCGGGCAATTATGGCAATACCAACGTTGCATAGTCTTATTTTTTTTTAGTATTTGAAAAAAGAACTTCGCAAAAATAAAGAATTTATGTTTTGTATCATCATTTTTGAGACCCATATTTTGTTCATTGTTTCATTAATGCGGCTGTGTGAAGGTTTGTTGTTTGGATGCAGAGCTGTAGTTTTTATTGACATCATTGTAAGGTAAATGTATCACCTTCATTGCTTTTCTATTTTTTATTGATGTGAGATACCTAAAAAACACCAATGCAAACGTCGCCATTTTTTCTTTTTACAGTGTTTACCATACACTTTTTTTTATTTTACATTTTGATGGATGTGGTGACACCAAAATGCTTATTTTTTTTCATTTCTTAAATTATTTATGGATTGGGGAAAAAAAACAAGAGGGCAATTCAAAGTTTTATACTTTAACAGGTTTTTTTATGTTTGTTTCTTTTAAATTACGGTAATTTTAATTTATTTTGTAGTCCCCTAATGACGTGGCTGGGCTTCATGGGAGTACAAAGATGACTACGATGGGGGACTTCAGTACTCCCACGGTTGACGTGGTTAACAACTGGCATCCCAGGATTGGATTTGGACATGAACAGGAATCAATACCATTTTAACTATGCTTTCAAAATCTAAATGATTAAACAGCAGTGGTCAGATCAAGCTCCGCTCGCTGCTGGCAGAGGCTGCTCCGTACACCCCAAACCTGACATAGGGCTTCAAAGCAATAGAGGAGGGTGAACAAGAAATAACTGCCCCAGCAAATAAAAAAAAAAAAAAGAAAAAAATTTACACTTTAAAACCATGAGAATTTCATAACGACTTGCAGGTTTACATGATTTGCATAACTCGTACCAGTGTTTATGCGTACACAAGATTGCCTCCAGCATTGCGCCTTCTCGGTCCAAACAGTTCTGTAAAAAAACAAGAAAGACGATCAGGATTTCTACTACCCTATGTCCGGCACTAAAGCTGCCATGTCATATTCATGCTGGGAAAAAAAACAAAAAAACAAAAAAAAAAACCCACTATTGAAACCTATCCCCCCCTCCCAAAAACTAAAAGTTAAACTAATCAATATGAAACGAGTCAACAAAACTTTGTATAAATCAATAGTACAGGTGAAAAACTAAAATTTTGTAACACATCTCAGAGAAATCTGCTTCTTTCTCCACTTATGAGGCGCTTCTCTCCCCTGCCTTCTCAATTCATCAGTCATTCTGAAAACTGGTTAAAATCTGACCTATTAAAGAAAAATCAACCTGTCAAATTCACTGAGTGATCAGATACAGCTGACTACTGGACTTTAGGGAGAAGTGAGGAGAGAGGAGCAGAATGACAGCAAGGCAAAAAGACTGACAGATCATGCGGCTGCTTTCTTTTACTGCTGCTGGATTCGCGACCACCCTGCTCCGCGCCGATTCGCGGCCACCCTGCTCCGCGCCGATTCGCGGCCACCCTGCTCCGTGCCGATTCGCGGCCACCCTGCTCCGCGCCGATCCGCGGCCACCCTGCTCCGCGCCGATCCGCGGCCACCCTGCTCCGCGCCGATCCGCGGCCACCCTGCTCCGCGCCGATTCGCGGCCACCCTGCTCCGCGCCGATTCGCGGCCACCCTGCTCCGCGCCGATTCGCGGCCACCCTGCTCCGCGCCGATTCGCGGCCACCCTGCTCCGCGCCGATCCGCGGCCACCCTGCTCCGCGCCGATCCGCGGCCACCCTGCTCCGCGCCGATCCGCGGCCACCCTGCTCCGCGCCGATCCGCGGCCACCCTGCTCCGCGCCGATCCGCGGCCACTCTGCTCCGCACCGATCCGCGGCCACTCTGCTCCGCGCCGATCCGCGGCCACTCTGCTTAGTACTGCAGTAATTTGTCTTCCATATAGTACAGAGCACAGACATGTGGGATTCCTGCTCTCCTGTCTCTGTTTATGGGAGACATCAAAGCACCTGGTCATAGAATCATAGAATCATAGAATCGTAGAGTTGGAAGGGACCTCCTGGGCCATCTGGTCCAACCCCCTGCTCAAAGCAGGATTCGCTAAATCATCCCAGTCAGATGTCTGTCCAGCCTCTGTTTGAAGACTTCCATTGAAGGAGAACTCACCACTTCTCGTGGCAGCCTGTTCCACTCATTGATCTCTCTAACTGTCAAAAAGTTTTTTCTAATATCTAATCTGTGTCTCTTCCCATTCAGTTTCATCCCATTGCTTCTAGTCTTTCCATGTGCAAATGAGAATAAAGTTGATCCTTCTACAATGTGACAGCCCTTTAGATATTTGTAGACAGCTATTAAGTCTCCTCTCAGTCTTCTCTTTTGCAAACTAAACATTCCCAAATCCTGCAACCTTTCCTCATAAGACAGGGTTTGCAGACCGGTCACCATTCTGGTCGCTCTTTTCTGAACTTGCTCCAGTTTGTTGATGTCTTTTTTAAAATGTGGTCGCCATTCACTAGCGCATAGACTGAAATGTAGAGACAGAGCCTGCAGAGGGGAAAACTAGTGAAAATCCTGGATATAAATCATATAAATAGCCACAGATTGTTCTATTCCTCATGTGTACATCCTTATTACAGGTCTTGGCTGATTTTGCAGCTATAAAGAGGAGGCTATATCAAAACACATCCCCCAAATAAATTGTTTTTAGGGAAAAGAGGATCCATTGCAACAATATATATCTTAAAATGAAATTATTTTATTCAATCATTTTAAAATATGTTAAAAATTCAAGTAGATAGAACAATAGTGGCTTGCTTACAAAAAAACTGAATGAGTGCATCCTATATACAGTAGAGCCTTCATATTAGGGCAAAATAATTCAATGATGCACAGTCCAGGCTCAACCTACCCACAATTCCATGCCACAAAGTTATCTATCTGTATATATAATTGCCTTAAATTGTCCGTCATCCACTTCCGTCTTGATGTCCTCGAATCCCACAATCCACCGCGCCGCATCGGAAGTATGCCGACCGCCATATTGGAATACCCAAGTGATGGGTATTCCAATATGGCACCCGCTGGTGGTACCAGGCCCTTCCACAGCGGGACACCGCCAGGACCCCCACCTCGGACCCCATCAGCCGCCGCCATTGGACCCCCCGTCGCCGGCCCACCCACCCCCGTGCAGTCAAAGCCAGCAGGAAAGACCGCGGCTTGCGACCTGGGCTGGAGATGAGGTGCAGGCGCCCTCTGGTGGCGCCGCACCCCATCTCCAGCACAGGCCGCAAAACACCGTCTTTCCTGCCGGCTGTGAGAGGGGTATAACGGTATGGGTATAACGAGGGGGGGGGGGTATAACGAGGGGGGGGGTATAACGAGAGGGGTGTAATGAGGGGGCTATAACGAGGGGGGTGTAATGAGGGTGTATAATGAGAGGGGTGTAATGAGGGGGTATAGCGAGAGGGGTATAACGAGAGGGGTGTAATGTGGGGTAAGCTGCCCCCATCGTAAAGGAATTGAGGGTAAACTGATTAAATTTGCTGATGACACAAAGCTAGGAGGGATAGCTAATACTAGAGAAGAGAGAGAGAGAGGATTCAAAAAGATTTAAATAAACTGGAGAAGTGGGCAGCAACTAACAGAATGGTTTTTAACAGGGAGAAATGCAAAGTACTACATCTGGGCAATAAAAATGAAAAAAGCATATATAGAATGGGAGGAATAGGGCTAAGTGACAGCACATGTGAAAAAGACTTGGGTATACTAATAGATAACAGACTGAATATGAGTCAACAGTGTGATGCAGCAGCAAAAACATGGATTTTTGTGAGTACTCACCGTAAAATCCTTTTCTCCGAGACGCTCATTGGGGGACACAGAGACTGTGGGTGTGTGCTTCTGCCGTCTGGAGGCTGACACTAAGTATACAAAAAAAGAGTTAGCTCCTCCTCCGCCGCATACACCCTCGCCCCCAGACCGGGCGTAACTCCGTTTAGTGCATAAGCAGTAGGAGAACGCGCCTTAAACTCAGGCAAGAAATTATACGTCTGAAAAAGGGACGACCCTGATCCTTACATAAGGATTTGTATAATTCAAAATAAACAGATGCCAACTGGCTAATAGGGTGGGTGCTGTGTCCCCCAATGAGCGTCTCGGAGAAAAGGATTTTACGGTGAGTACTCACAAAAATCCATGTTTCTCCTTCGTCTCATTGGGGGACACAGAGACTGTGGGACGTTCTAAAGCAGTCCCTGGGCGGGATCTTAGCTCACCCAATCCATGCTATTTTGCGCCCCTGATTAGAGGTACGCAACTGCTGCCTGGAGAATCTTTCTTCCCAGGCTTGCATCCGAGGATGCCTGGGTATGTACGTTATAATGTTTGACAAATGTATGCAAACTGGACCAGGTAGCTGCTTTGCACACCTGTTCCGCTGAAGCCTGGTGTCGCAGTGCCCATGAGGCACCCACTGCTCGAGCCGAGTGTGCCCTGATCCCTGCCGGAACCGGCGTGCCACTGATTTGATATGATTCTTGGACTGTCAGACGAACCCATCTGGCCAAAGTCGCTCTGGACGCAGCGAGTCCCTTCCGCCGCCCTTCTGGAATCACGAATAGAGAGTCTGTCTGGCGGAATGGCGCTGTCCTTGTCACATATCTCCTAAGGGCTCTTACCAGATCCAGGGTGTGCAATGCCTTTTCTACCCTATGCACCGGTGCCGGGCAAAACGAGGGTAAGACAATGTCTTCGTTGATATGGAATGCAGAGACAACCTTCGGCAAGAAGGGGGGAGCTGGCCTTAAAACTACTTTATCCTTATAAAAAGTCAGGAACGGCGGTTTACAAGATAAAGCCGCCAGTTCCGAAACCCGCCTAATAGATGTTATCGCTACCAGAAAAACGACCTTCCTGGACAGGTAAGGTAAGGAGACTTCTTGTAACGGTTCGAAGGGAGGTTCCTGAAGGGCCCTGAGCACTAAGTTCAGGTCCCATGATTCCATCGGTGCCTTATAGGGGGGTACTAAATGTGCGACCCCTTGCATAAACGTCCTAACCTGCCAGACCGAAGCGACCTTTCGTTGGAAAAGCACCGACAGGGCCGAGACTTGCGTTCTGAGCGAACTCGGAGCCAATCCCGCGTCCAGCCCTGCCTGCAGAAAAGCCAGTACGTTGGGGATCGAAAAAACCAGAGGAGCCACTACGCGATCCCTACACCAACGGAAAAACACTTCCCAAGTCCGATGATATACCTTCGCCGAGGAAGGCTTTCGGGCACTCACCATCGTGGCCACCACATCGCGCCTGAATCCTGCCTGTGTTAACAGCCAAGATTCACTGGCCACGCCGTCAAACACAGGGCCCTTAAGTTCGGATGGCAGATCGGCCCCTGGGACAGTAAGTCCGGCCGATCTGGGAGACGCCAGGGTACGTCCACCACTAGTTGAACCAGATCTGCATACCAGGCCCGCCGAGGCCAGTCTGGGGCCAGCAGAATTGCTGGAACCCTCTCTCTCCTTATCTTTCTGATGACTCTTGGAAGCAGAGGTAGCGGGGGGAACAAGTACGGGAGCCGAAACTGGCTCCACGGAAGCACCAGAGCGTCTGCTGCGATTGCCTGCGGGTCGAGGGATCGAGCGACGAATCTTTGAATCTTGGCGTTCTCTCTGGATGCCATAAGGTCCACGTCTGGTGTCCCCCACCGTTGGCAGATCTGTTGAAAAACCTCGGGGTGCAGGGACCACTCCCCTGCCGCGACCCCCTGTCGGCTGAGAAAATCCGCCGCCCAGTTTTCGATTCCCGGAATGTGCACCGCTGAAATTACCACGTGGTTTTTCTCGGCCCAACGCAGTACCAGCCCGACCTCGCGCATGGCTGCCTGGCTGCGCGTGCCCCCCTGATGGTTCACATACGCTACCGCTGTAGCATTGTCCGACTGAACGCGCACCGGCCGGTTTGTCAGCCAACGCTGAAAATGTTGCAGGGCCAATCGTATTGCCCGTATCTCCAGAATGTTGATCGGGAGAATTACCTCCCGAAAGGACCACCGCCCCTGGGCTGTGTGACTCTGGAAAACTGCACCCCAACCCTGCAGGCTTGCATCGGTCGTCACCACCAACCACTGTTCCGGGGGAAAGGGTTTCCCCTGAACCAGAGACGAGTCGCGAGTCCACCACTGGAGTGACCGTCGGACCGGTGGAGACAAACTGCACCGATGATTGAGGGAAAGCAGCCTTCGGTCCCATGCTGACAAGAGCGCATGTTGAAGCGGACGGAGATGGAACTGGGCAAACGGGATTGCCTCCATCGCCGCCACCATTCTGCCCAACACACTCATGCCGTACCGGATGGATCTGAAGCCCGGCTGAAGAAGGTTCCGTACCCCCTGTTTGATCCTTTGCGCCTTGTCCTGAGGGAGGATCACCAGCCCCTGGGAGGTGTCGAAAATCATGCCTAGAAATACGATTCTCTGAGCCGGAACCAAGGACGACTTGTTCCGATTGATCAGCCAACCTAGGCGGGCCAGGGTATCCAGAGTGATACCGACATTCTCTTGGCACGCCTGAAACGACGGCCCCTTTACCAAAAGGTCGTCCAGGTAGGGTAGTACCATTATGCCACGAGCATGCAGGATGGCCATAACCACCGCCATTATCTTTGTAAAGACTCTGGGGGCAGTGGCCAGACCGAAGGGCAGAGCAACAAATTGGAAATGTCGCCCTCCGATCGCAAAACGCAGGAACCTCTGGTGTGGAGGAAAAATCGGGATGTGTAGATATGCATCCTGCACATCGATCGAGGCCAGGAATTCCCCTGGATCCATGGCTGAAATGACCGAACGGAGGGATTCCATCCGGAATCGCCTGACCCTGATAAACTTGTTCAGGATCTTTAAATCCAGTACTGGCCTTACTATCCCGTCCTTTTTGGGGACTGAAAACAGGTTGGAGTAAAAACCTTGCGTCTCTTCGCTTTTCGGCACTGGGACAATGACCCCGTTGCGCTGTAGCGTCATTATAGCCTGCAACAGACCTTCCGCCTGCGATTCTGTTCCGGAGAGCCGGGAACGGAAGAAACGCCGTGGCGGGAGTCCGACAAACTATCTTGTACCCGGACGATATCAGTTCTGCCACCCAAGCGTCGCGTGCCACTGCGACCCAAACGTGGCTGAACCTTAGTGGGCATCCGCCCACTCTGTCGTCCGTAGGTACGAAGTGCCTCGAGTCATTTTGCTGGAGGCTTTTGTGATCTGGCCCCCCTCGCTCTGGGCAAACGGCCCCGGCCTCTACCCAGCGGATTGGCCCTGTAAGAAACTTGCCTTTCTCTAATCTGACCATCATTTGCGGAGGTGGATGCCCTGGCCGAAGTCCACCTCCAGGAGCTACGAAAGGGCCGAAAACGCCTCTGCGTCTGCCTGAATGCCGGCCAACTCTTCTGCTGCGGTAGAAAACTACTCTTCCCCCCTGTGGCTTCTGAGATAAGTTTATCAAGCTTTTCACCGAACAATCGATTGCCTTGAAAAGGCAATGAGGTCAAGGATTTTTTAGAGATAGAATCCGCTTTCCATAATCTCAGCCATAATGCTCGCCTTACGGCGATCGCATTTGCTGCTGCCACAGCAGAACACTCGGCCGCATCCAGAGCGGCGCCGACGAGATAATCACTCGCTCCTGATATCTGATTTGTCACCTCCAAGATTTCCGCGGGCAGATCCCTGTCTTGGAGGGCCCTATGCAGAGTGTCTGCCCATGAAACCATGGCCTTAGCCACCCAGGTAGCCGCAAAGGAGGGGGCCAGAGCCGACCCTGCTGCCTCATACACTGAGCGGGCAAGCCCCTCTATGAGGCGATCAGTTGGGTCCTTAATAGAAGAACCGCTGGGTATCGACAATAGCGATCTTGATGTTAAACGTGACACCGGTGGGTCCACTACTGGCGACTCCACCCACCCTTTATGGAGTTCAGGAGGGAACGGATACTTTGCTTGCAGCGCCTTTTGCATTGCAAAGCGCTTATCCGGGTGTTCCCTATGTTTCTGGACTAGCTCCTCGAACTCCGGATGTGTGGCAAACCTTCTATGCGGACGCCTGGTTTTCTTGAAGGAGACCTTGTGACCTGAGGCCGTGGACACATCATCCTCGATCTCTAAAGTCTGGTTGACCGCCTCAATGAGGCTGTCCACCGAGTCCTGGTATCCCAGGCTTTCTGGATTCCAGGCTTCCTCTTCCTCCTCCTCGCCCTGATCGCTTCCTGAGCTTGGCGACAGGGAACGAGATGCCCTAAAAATCGCCGCCGACTCCCCAGAGGGCCCGGCCGACGGAGAACGAGCTCTCTTACCATGAGCTTGTCTGGTGCTGGAGCGGCCCCTAACGGACGAAGGGTCCTGAGACGTGGACGAGCTGTCTTCCGCTGGCAGACCACCATCCTTGACCCTGCCCGGGCCCCGAAGGGACTCAATTGCCTTCGTAAGGGACATCATAGAATGCGATAAAGACACTGCCCATTCTGGGGGGTCCTGACCCCTGGGCTCTGCAACAATGGGGGGGGCTCCTGGGCTCGCTCCGACTCACAGGCTTCGCAAAATTTACCCGGCTGCGCCTTAGGCAGCCTGACCCCACAGGAAACGCAAACAGCGTATAGGAAAGAGTGAGCTTTCCCTTTGCCAGACATATTGCAGGGTAGGGTAGGAGGAGGAGGGTAACCCCTTCCTTGACAACCAGTGCGGCACTCGAAACGGGGTTGCACTCACCCACCGGTAACGTCCCCCCTCTTCCACGGGGTGCTCTGGACGCAGCGAAAACCCTGAGACGTGGACGAGCTGCTTTGCACACCTGTTCCTTCACGTGCCGTTACTCGCCGGGGGCACTGCGGTGCACTTTGGAGAGAGGCGGCGGGGTTTCCGACCGCACTCCGGCGAGGAAATGCGAGGAGGGGGAGGAGGGCGGGAGCCTCTGGTCACTGTGCGCGCCCGCCGCGCTCCCCGTGCCGCCGGAAGTCAGTGGGCGGGGCTTCCGGCCCCCACCGGAAGCGGCGGGCGGGCGCGGAACTCGCGGCCCTCCCCATACAGCGGGGACCGCGGCCGCCGGCGGAGCTTCAGCCGTACTCCGGCGGGGACCTGCGAGGAGGGCGCGCGCTCCCCGGACACTGCGCGCCCGCCGCGCCCCCCGGGCTGCCGGAAGTCAGTGGGCGGGGCTTCCGGCTACCACCGGAAGGGGCTGGCAGGCCTCGCGCGGCCTTGCGGATCTCCCCATACCGCGGGGACCGCGGCCGCCGGCGGGACTTCTGGCCGCAGAGCGTCTGCTGCCGCATGTGGCACTACTCGCACCGGGTTCCACCGGGGAGAGAGTCGGGCCCCGTGAGAAGAAGTAACCCCGTCGGGCGGGGGAACAGACAGCCCCGCGGCGCCTTCTGGAGGGTCCCGTTCCGGGGGGTGACCCTACAAACAAAGGTGAGCCTGCCGCCGGGGGGCTCTCTTGGGGTGCTCTCAACCCCATCCCTGGGCGGGGAGGGGGAGGCTACTGGGGGTGGATGCTTCGATCCCCTGGCTCACCTGCGCCTCCAACTGCACCCCTGGTGTCACTACCTAGGGGTGGAAGGGGCCAACCTGAAATCCCGCGTTGCAGGAGAGGAACAAAACGTGGAGTCCGTTGGGGATCGCCCATCGCTCACACGTGCTCGCCCGTTGTAGCTCATGGGGAAATCGAATCCTCTCATCAGGATGCGTTGCCCCTCTTTACAAAATAAAAAAGAAAAATGGTTGTCTGGGGAAAAGTCCCAGATGTGTCCCTCGGTGCGGGAGAGAAAACACGTGGAGGACTACTCACACGTGGTCGCCCGTTGGTGATTTGGGGAGATCGGACCCTCTCTATAGGATCCGTCGCCCCTGTCTTATCTTCAAAGAAAGGGAAAAAAAAAAACAAAAAAAAAAACCTAGTCTGGAGCTCCAGACTGCGTGTGCCTCCATCAGACACTAAGCAAAAACTGAGTTACGCCCGGTCTGGGGGCGAGGGTGTATGCGGCGGAGGAGGAGCTAACTCTTTTTTTGTATACTTAGTGTCAGCCTCCAGACGGCAGAAGCACACACCCACAGTCTCTGTGTCCCCCAATGAGACGAAGGAGAAAAGGCAAATGCAATTCTAGGATGTATTAACAGAAGCATACAGTCTAGATCACGTGAAGTCATTATTTCCCTCTACTCCTCTTTGGTCAGACCTCATCTGGAATATTGTGTCCAGTTTTGGGCACCACATTTTAAAAAAGACATCAACAAACTGGAGCAAGTTCAGAAAAGAGCGACCAGAATGGTGACCGGTCTGCAAACCCTGTCTTATGAGGAAAGGTTGCAGGATTTGGGAATGTTTAGTTTGCAAAAGAGAAGACTGAGAGGAGACTTAATAGCTGTCTACAAATATCTAATGGGCTGTCACATTGTAGAAGGATCAACTTTATTCTCATTTGCACAAGGAAAGACTAGAAGCAATGGGATGAAACTGAATGGGAGGAGACACAGATTAGATATTAGAAAAAACTTTTTGACAGTTAGAGTGATCAATGAGTGGAACAGGCTGCCACGAGAAGTGGCGAGTTCTCCTTCAATGGAAGTCTTCAAACAGAGGCTGGACAGACATCTGACTGGGATGATTTAGCGAATCCTGCTTTGAGCAGGGGGTTGGACCAGATGGCCCAGGAGGTCCCTTCCAACTCTACGATTCTATGATTCTATTCTATGATTCTATGACGTCACTGCCCTCCCGATGCGATAGCATCGGGCCCACATCTACTTTTTAAACACATAGTATTTTAAAGCCTAATATGAAGTGCCAGTGCTTAATTCAAAAGTCTGTATATAAAAAAAATCAACAAAGTGCTTCAGGCATTTAAAGTAAGGTGCAAGGTTTTAGGCAAATCAAGCCACGCAGAGCAAAGATACTTACACCGTGCCCGGTGCCTTTAGGATAGGTGCGGCAAGCCACCACCCTTGACGACGCAGTTTCGCTAAAGCTTTCTCAAAAGGGCCCCTTTCGTATTTTGAGGGGTTTTTTTGGCATAAACCAAACAATTTTGGACTGTGTTTTAAAGATAAAGAGGAGGCGTAGGTAACAAATTTAGGAGGGTTGGGTGACACAGCAGGGGCTCACCATCACCTAACAACTGAAAAAAAACAATATCGGCAGCATCGGGTGGATAGGTTTTGTAACAGAAGAGGGTGACTTAAGGACATTTCATATTTGGGCCCTTTTTTTTCAGGATGACCTTGAATATAAATCATACTTACTCAATTTGATTGACAGATCAAACACAGACCTTTACTATTGTCCCCACCCCGATTCCCCAGACGTCCTTTGTGGAGGCGCACATCTATGGCCCTGGTGTTTCTTTCATCGCTGTCTCCTATCTGGGGATCCATTCATCTCGGCAGCCTTTCATGTGCTGCTCGGTGGCGGGCCTCTTCCTGCAGGAGATGTCCGCGGCTTTGTGGCTACACTGATTATAATTCTGGGAGAGGAGGCCACGTCTCCCCGTCCAAGAATAACAGCAGAGCCGGGTGTCACTCAGCTGCTCCAAGATCACAGCACAGGAATAGGTTAGTTCCAATAAAATTTAAAAAAAAATAAAAAAATCACAACTTCCTTCTTCTCGGCCGGAGACAATACCCAGATAATTGTATCCAGGATGATACATTTCATCGACTCGTATTATCACGAGCCGCAATAATACGTGGCGTGGTGACAGATGCGGCACATGATGATTACTGCGTCTTTATGGGTCTCCGAACTGTAGCGGATGGATCCATAATAAATCCTCAAGACAATAGTAACTAACATCGCAAAACGCTTTTATAAAGGGTTAAAAGACTTCCTGTACATAACCTATTATTGCTATTTTTAACTGTGGCAGAGCAAACTCCGATACCTGGCAAGTGAAGAGTTATCTAAAGGAGATGTCGGTTTCGTATCTTATATGACGGACTGTAGAAAAGAATCGTTCCGTTGTCATATTCTGCAGGTCGCAGCACAAGGCGCCGCCACGGATCGCTGATCCAAACAGCAGCCCTATCGGTGTATAGGAGACGGTTGAGTCAAGGTTAGGAGATCCGCGGCCGCTCCGGGCAGCGCAGTCAGTGCTTAAATTGTGAATGTTGGAAGCCTAATTGTAACCTAGATGCCATTTCCAGCAAATGTGTAATTAGCCAAGTCCTAAATTAATGCACCCTGCACATTTTGAGACGACCCGTTCCACCATTCTGCTGTTTCATTAGGGTGAGTGCACACATTGCGGATTCTGCTGCAGAATTTTCCACGTGGATTTGTCTAAATCCGCAGGTAAAACCACAGGTCAAATATCGGCAGATTTTCTGCGGTTTAGCCTGCGGGTTTCCCCTGCGGTTTGACACCTGCCATGGAGCAGATGACAAACCGCAGCGCAATCCACACAAAGAATTGACATGCTGCGGATTTGAAACCGCAGCAAATCCGAGAGGAAAAATCCGCACCATGTGCACTGTGGATTTCATTTCACATAGACTAAAAGGGTACTGCTGCAGAATCCGCAACGTGTGCACACACCCTAGGGTCTCCAATGTCAATTGGACAAACTGTAACCTGTCAATCTGAGTCTCCTTAAGATAATCAGCATCCGGCAAACACTTCTCTCCCTGCATAAAAAAACATCAACTATTATATCTCAGGCCAGACTAAACTGAAGCTGAACATTATAAACAAACTATTGGCAAACTGACTTTTTTGAAAATCTTGGCCCATTCTGTTGAATAGGAAGAAAAGAACATATACAGTTGTGGCCAAAAGTATTGACACCCCTGCAATTTTGTCAGATAATACTCAGTTTCTTCCTGAAAATGATTGCAAACACAAATTCTTTGGTATTATTATCTTCATTTAATTTGTCTTAAATGAAAAAACACAAAAGAGAATGAAGCAAAACATTGATCATTCCACACAAAACTCCAAAAATGGGCCAGACAAAAGTATTGGCACCCTCAGCCTAATACTTGGTTGCACAACCTTTAGCCAAAATAACTGCGACCAACTGCTTCCGGTAACCATCAACGAGTTTCTTACAATGCTCTGCTGGAATTTTAGACCATTCTTCTTTGGCAAACTGCTCCAGGTCCCTGATATTAGAAGGGTGCCTTCTCCAAACTGCCATTTTTAGATCTTTCCACAGGTGTTCTATGGGATTCAGGTCTGGACTCATTGCTGGCCACCTTAGAAGTCTCCAGTGCTTTCTCTCAAACCATTTTCTAGTGCTTTTTGAAATGTGTTTTGGGTCATTGTCCTGCTGGAAGACCCATGACCTCTGAGGGAGACCCAGCTTTCTCACACTGGGCCCTACATTATGCGGCAAAATTTGTTGGTAGTCTTTAGACTTCATAATGCCATGCACACGGTCAAGCAGTCCAGTGCCAGAGGCAGCAAAGCAACCCCAAAACATCAGAGAACCTCCACCATGTTTGACTGTAGGGCCCGTGTTTTTTTCTTTGAATGCCTCTTTTTTTCTCCTGTAAACTCTATGTTGATACCTTTGCCCAAAAAGCTTTACTTTTGTCTCATCTGACCAAAGAACGTTCTTCCAAAACGTTTTAGGCTTTTTCAGGTAAGTTTTGGCAAACTCCAGCCTGGCTTTTTTATGTCTCGGGGTAAGAAGTGGGGTCTTCCTGGGTCTCCTACCATACAGTCCCTTTTCATTCAGACGCCGACGGATAGTACGGGTTGACACTGTTGTACCCTCGGACTGCAGGGCAGCTTGAACTTGTTTGGATGTTAGTCGAGGTTCTTTATCCAACATCCGCACAATCTTGCGTTGAAATCTCTTGTAAATTTTTCTTTTCCGTCCATATCTAGGGAGGTTAGCCACAGTGCCATGGGCTTTACACTTCTTGATGACACTGCGCACGGTAGACACAGGAACATTCAGGTCTTTGGAGATGGACTTGTAGCCTTGAGATTGCTCATGCTTCCTCACAATTTGGTTTCTCAAGTCCTCAGGCAGTTCTTTGGTCTTCTTTCTTTTCTCCATGCTCAATGTGGTACACACAAGGACACAGGACAGAGGGTGAGTCAACTTTAATCCATGTCAACTGGCTGCAAGTGTGATTTAGTTATTCCCAACACCTGTTAGGTGCCACAGGTAAGTTATAGGTGCTGTTAATTACACAAATTAGAGAAGCATCACATGATTTTTCGAACAGCGCCAATACTTTTGTCCACCCTCTTTTTTATGTTTGGTGTGGAATTATATCCAATTTGGCTTTAGGACAATTCTTTTTGTGTTTTTTCATTTAAGACAAATTAAATGAAGATAATAATAACAAAGAATTTGTGTTTGCAATCATTTTCAGGAAGAAACTGAGTATTATCTGACAGAATTGCAGGGGTGTCAATACTTTTGGCCACAACTGTAATACGTACTTTATAAAAAAAAATTATATATATTATACATATATATATATATATATATATATATATATGTTTAAATTGCAATCTCACACTTTTCTTATTATTATTAGAGATGACAATGAGTCATTTGATTTTGAAGAAAAGCGGATAAGAATTGCTTAATCCTTATTCTGAGCAGTTTACATATAAAGAATTCTGGGAAATCATTACAGAACAGCTAAAAAAAGACCATTAATGGCATCAAGTATCATCCAGTGTAATCTGTGTTCCTGCATTATACATAGATTCTTGCCAATTTCCTTCCAGAAAGGTTCTTCTGTTAAAAAGTCAGAAATAAACCCAAAATGCACCAACCTCAACATCTACTGAAGAGCATTAATGAGGTAGAAGGAAAAATGGAAGACGTAAAAGCTATTTACACTACAGGTCTACTTTATAGTAAATACATCAATTACACTAGTACATATGACTATAATACTGCTCCTGTGTACAAGAATATAACTACTATAATACTGCCCCTATGTACAAGAATATAACTACTATAATACTGCCCCCTATGTACAAGAATATAACTACTATAATACTGCCCCATGTACAAGAATATAACTACTATAATACTGCCCCTATGTACAAGAATATAACTACTATAATACTGCTCCCTATGTACAAGAATATAACTACTATAATACTGCCCCTATGTACAAGAATATAACTACTATAATACTGCCCCTATGTACAAGAATATAACTACTATAATACTGCTCCTATGTACAAGAATATAACTACTATAATACTGCCCCTATGTACAAGAATATAACTACTATAATACTGCCCCCTATGTACAAGAATATAGCTACTATAATACTACTCCTATGTACAAGAATATAACTACTATAATACTGCCCCTATGTACAAGAATATAACTACTATAATACTGCCCCCTATGTACAAGAATATAACTACTATAATACTGCCCCCTATGTACAAGAATATAACTACTATAATACTGCCCCCTATGTACAAGAATATAACTACTATAATACTGCCTCCTATGTACAAGAATATAACTACTATAATACTGCTCCTATGTACAAGAATATAACTACTATAATACTGCTCCCTATGTACAAGAATATAGCTACTATAATACTGCTCCCTATGTACAAGAATATAGCTACTATAATACTGCTCCTATGTACAAGAATATAACTACTATAATACTGCCCCTATGTACAAGAATATAACTACTATAATACTGCCCCCTATGTACAAGAATATAACTACTATAATACTGCCCCCTATGTACAAGAATATAACTACTATAATACTGCCCCCTATGTACAAGAATATAACTACTATAATACTGCCCCCTATGTACAAGAATATAACTACTATAATACTGCCTCCTATGTACAAGAATATAACTACTATAATACTGCTCCTATGTACAAGAATATAGCTACTATAATACTGCTCCTATGTACAAGAATATAACTACTATAATACTGCCCCCTATGTACAAGAATATAACTACTATAATACTGCTCCTATGTACAAGAATATAGCTACTATAATACTGCTCCTATGTACAAGAATATAACTACTATAATACTGCTCCTATGTACAAGAATATAACTACTATAATACTGCCTCCTATGTACAAGAATATAGCTACTATAATACTGCTCCTAAGTACAAGAATATAGCTACTATAATACTGCTCCTATGTACAAGAATATAACTACTATAATACTGTCCCCATGTACAAGAATATACCTACTATAATACTGCTCCTATGTACAAGAATATAACTACTATAATACTGCCCCTATGTACAAGAATATAACTACTATAATACTGCTCCTATGTACAAGAATATAACTACTATAATACTGCTCCTATGTACAAGAATATAACTACTATAATACTGCCCCCATGTACAAGAATATACCTACTATAATACTGCTCCTATGTACAAGAATATAACTACTATAATACTGCCCCCATGTACAAGAATATACCTACTATAATACTGCTCCTATGTACAAGAATATAACTACTATAATACTGCCCCTATGTACAAGAATATAACTACTATAATACTGCCCCTATGTACAAGAATATAACTACTATAATACTGCTCCTGTGTACAAGAATATAACTACTATAATACTGCCCCCTATGTACAAGAATATAACTACTATAATACTGCTCCTATGTACAAGAATAGAACTACTATAATACTGCTCCTATGTACAAGAATATAACTACTATAATACTGCCCCCATGTACAAGAATATACCTACTATAATACTGCTCCTATGTACAAGAATATAACTACTATAATACTGCCCCTATGTACAAGAATATAACTACTATAATACTGCTCCTATGTACAAGAATATAACTACTATAATACTGCTCCTATGTACAAGAATATAGCTACTATAATACTGCCCCCATGTACAAGAATATAACTACTATAATACTGCTCCTATGTACAAGAATATAACTACTATAATACTGCCTCCTATGTACAAGAATATAGCTACTATAATACTGCTCCTAAGTACAAGAATATAGCTACTATAATACTGCTCCTAAGTACAAGAATATAGCTACTATAATACTGCTCCTATGTACAAGAATATAACTACTATAATACTGTCCCCATGTACAAGAATATACCTACTATAATACTGCTCCTATGTACAAGAATATAACTACTATAATACTGCTCCTATGTACAAGAATATAACTACTATAATACTGCCCCCATGTACAAGAATATACCTACTATAATACTGCTCCTATGTACAAGAATATAACTACTATAATACTGCCCCTATGTACAAGAATATAACTACTATAATACTGCCCCTATGTACAAGAATATAACTACTATAATACTGCTCCTGTGTACAAGAATATAACTACTATAATACTGCCCCCTATGTACAAGAATATAACTACTATAATACTGCTCCTATGTACAAGAATAGAACTACTATAATACTGCTCCTATGTACAAGAATATAACTACTATAATACTGCCCCCATGTACAAGAATATACCTACTATAATACTGCTCCTATGTACAAGAATATAACTACTATAATACTGCCCCTATGTACAAGAATATAACTACTATAATACTGCTCCTATGTACAAGAATATAACTACTATAATACTGCTCCTATGTACAAGAATATAGCTACTATAATACTGCCCCCATGTACAAGAATATAACTACTATAATACTGCTCCTATGTACAAGAATATAACTACTATAATACTGCTCCCTATGTACAAGAATATAACTACTATAATACTGCTCCTATGTACAAGAATATAACTACTATAATACTGCCCCCATGTACAAGAATATACCTACTATAATACTGCTCCTATGTACAAGAATATAACTACTATAATACTGCCCCTATGTACAAGAATATACCTACTATAATACTGCTCCTATGTACAAGAATATAACTACTATAATACTGCCCCTATGTACAAGAATATAACTACTATAATACTGCCCCTATGTACAAGAATATAACTACTATAATACTGCCCCTATGTACAAGAATATAACTACTATAATACTGCCTCCTATGTACAAGAATATAACTACTATAATACTGCTCCTATGTACAAGAATATAACTACTATAATACTGCCCCCTATGTACAAGAATATAACTACTATAATACTGCTCCTATGTACAAGAATATAACTACTATAATACTGCCCTCATGTACAAGAATATAACTACTATAATACTGCTCCTATGTACAAGAATATAACTACTATAATACTGCTCCTATGTACAAGAATATAACTACTATAATACTGCTCCTATGTACAAGAATATAACTAATATAATACTGCTCCTATGTACAAGAATAGAACTACTATAATACTGCTCCTATGTACAAGAATATAACTACTATAATACTGCTCCTATGTACAAGAATATAACTACTATAATACTGCTCCTATGTACAAGAATATAACTAATACTGCCTCCTATAAACAAGAATATAACTACTATAATACTGCTCCTATGTACAAGAATATAACTACTATAATACTGCTCCTATGTACAAGAATATAACTACTATAATACTGTTCCTATGTACAAGAATATAACTACTATAATACTGCCCCTATGTACAAGAATATAACTACTATAATACTGCCCCTATGTACAAGAATATAACTACTATAATACTGCCCCTATGTACAAGAATATAACTACTATAATACTGCCCCTATGTACAAGAATATAACTACTATAATACTGCCTCCTACAGTGCTGTGCAAATTAATTGGGACAAAGCATTTTTTTTTTTTTTTAAGTAAAATCGTAAGTTGGTTACCAGTCAGTGATCCAAACCAGTTTTAACTGCCTTGAACAGGCACTCACACCTGTTCAAAGCAGTTAAAACTGGTTTGGATCACTGACTGGTAACCAACTTACGATTTTACTTAAAAAAATGCTTTGTCCCAATTAATTTGCAAAGCACTGTATGTAAAAAGAATATAACTGCTATAATACTGCCTCCTATGTGCAAGAATATAACTACTATAATACTGCCTCCTATGTGCAAGAATATACAGTTGTGTGAAAAAGTGTTTGTGCCTTCCTAATTTCCTATTCTTTTGCATGTTTGTCACAGTTACCGTATTTTTCGGACTATAAGACGCACCCCAAATTTTAGGGGGGAAAATAGGGGAAAAAAATAATGTGTCAAATGGGGGTCCGTCTTACAGTCCGAATTCCGTGGGGTGGCTGCGTCCTGGTCACAATATACTTACAAATCTTGTTGCGGCGGTCCCGTGGCGGTGGTCCCAATGCAGCCTCCCTGTGCTCTGTGGTGCGGTGGTGTCGGGGCTCTGTGCTGCGTGGGGGGCTCCGCCTGCATTTCGTTAAAGCCCGAAAGCCCCCCGCAGCTCCGTTGCTGCGACGCAGAAGCCTCCGGACAGATGGCTGCCAGGGGCCTCCGGCAAGATGGCCGCTGCTCTGTTTCAGATCTCTGCAACGAGATCTCGAGACGAGATCTCCTTGCCGTGATTGAATTTGAGTATGCGCCGCTCCCAGCGGCCATCTTTCTGGAGGCCACCGCGCTGCAGCAACGGAGCTGCGGGCGCTTTCGGGCTTTAACGAAATGCCGGCGGAGCCCCCCACGCAGCACAGAGCCCCGCTGCAGCCACACTACAGAGCCCTGACTCCACCGCAGCACAGAGAGGCTGCATTGGGCCCACCGCCACAGGATTTGTAAGTATATTGCAACCATAAGACGCACCCCATTTTCCCCAAAAAAATTTTTGGGGAAAAAAGTGCGTCTTATGGTCCGAAAAATACGGTAAATGTTTCCGATCACCAAACAAATGTAAATATTAGACAAAGATAACACAAGTAAACACAAAATGCAGTTTATAAATGAAGGTCTTTATTATTAAGGGAACAAGAAATCCAAACCTACAGGGCCCTGCGTGAAATAGTAATATCCCCCTCAAAACATAAGTTACCTGTGGTTTATCACATCTTTGGGAAGCTGAATTTGTATTCCCTAGCCACACACAGGCCTCATTACTGCCATATCTGTTTTTTTTTTTTAATTCGTTTATTAAACCATAGACAGGGTATACAATATACAAACTGGTAATGATGAGAAATACCATATAAAGTGTATATGTTTCACTGAGCATTAATGTCAAACAGTGCATGTATACCGGTTCTTTATAGAATAAAACAATGTCAATTACCTCACATTAGTCTGCATGGTATTATTCAACAATAAATCCTGTCAAACCTCTAAACCATTACTATAACTACAAAACAACAACTACTTGCAGCCTGTGTCCACATAATTAGCTCCGTATCCTGCGATATCTCCATCCTACAAAGTGAGATGAGAGGAATTCCACCTCTCCCATATCTTCTCAAATTTACCCGGGCACCCTCTGTTTTGGTACAGCGTACACTCGTATAGTATAATCGAGTTTACCAATTCAATCCAGGCCCTAAGGGAGGGATCTGAACCCCCCATCCACCGCAGTGCCAGCACCTTCCGTGCCATAAACGACGTCTCCCGCAAGAAAATCCCCGTATAGTGTCCCCACGTCTCGTCGTCCCACGCCCCAAACAGACAAACTAATGGCTCAAGGGGAACAGGAATTTGTACCAGGGAGGTTAATAATGAGGTCACCTCTTTCCAATACTGTGCTATAGTTGGACACTGCCATATCATGTGGATAAAATCTGCATCTAATGTATGACATCTCAGACATTCTGAAGACTGGAATCGGCCCATCTTAAAGAGTCGAGTCGGGGTCAAATATGATTGGATTATAATGTATAGTTGTATCATTCTGTTGTTAATGGACGGAGACACCTTAGTTGGTGACTCCAGGATTTCCTCCCGCTCCTCTCCCTGTGTATCAGGGATGAGCCTTTCCCATTTCCCTCTAACCAAGCTTATGGCAGATTCCGCCCCCACTGACCCTGGGGACCCTGTGATTTAAGAATGCCTATCAAGGGTAGAGACGAGATAGCATTATTCACACCCACATATCTCATGTGTGATTGAAAGGCATAAAGAATAGTTTACGTTTGGATTTAGAGTCTGTGTTGAGTATATAATCTTTGGGCAGTCAACCATTCCGCGCTGTTACCGCTAGTTTGATCAGATATGCAAGTGGCCTCTGAATCCCTCAAACGTTGCTCTATCTCGTCATCCTCCCCCAACGTCACCCGTTTGATGTAGGAGATCGTAGAAGATAAGCAACCCCTCAAGTACGCCTTAAGGGTGTCCCAAAATAAGTTAACATTTCGGGGTTCGGGGTGGGAGGAGACGAAGCCACGTAATTGGACAATTGTTATGTCAGGTGACTTTACCAACTTCAGCCAGAAAGGGATCAATTTCCATATTATCCTACTACCCGGTGGGCCATATTTAAGTTTAAGAATGATCGGACTATGATCTGAAATCCTTCTACTACCATGCTCAATGTTATCTACCCACATTACCAGACGGCTAGATCCAAAAATGTAATCTATGCGAGATAAGGAACGCTTAATGGATGAATGGCATGTATATTCCCTCATCTCGGGGTGACACGTTCTCCATAGGTCTAGCCATCCCCTACCTTCTATAAACTGTGACAGTTGGGATGTAGCTGTCGCCGGGGTCCCACCCTGTGTCCCATCATCCAGTCTCAACCTATCAAGGTGACTATTCATAACCAAATTAAAGTCTCCCATACAAATGACATCTGCGTCTGGATAATTCAGAGCAAAACTCAATGCCTTCTGGAGAATTGACATACCAGCTGGAGGGGGATTATAAACACACAAAATAACATATTTCCTAGAGTTGATCAGTGCATACACAAATACGAAACGCCCCTCAGAGTCTCTCCGGGCCTCCCGGACCTCCCATCTAACGTCCTTGTGTATTAGTAGTGAGACTCCCCTGGAGTAGCTGGTATGAAATGCGTGTATAGACCACTGAACCCACGGTTTTTGTACGCTCCGAGCTGTATCTCTGGTCAGGTGCGTCTCGACCAGAGCCACAATGTGATGGTGATAGTGCCTGATTTGTGAGAATACTTTAATCTTTTTCCAGGGGGTTTGATACCCCTCACATTCCATGTCATGCATATTAATTCAGAACCCATCTCCACTTATCTGAGAATGTTGTGCATCGATGCCCGAGTAGAATTCAGGGACATCACATAAATAACAGGATTTCCATTGGCTGCAACTTTTACCTAAGTAACACTTAAAGCTAAAACTAAAGCTTTTGAAAAAAAGAAAGCATAACATAAATCTAACAACATAGGAGCAAGGTCACGCGCCCCTATTGAAAAGTAAACAAGGGGATACCATCACTGAACGCAGTGTCCGGTATTGTAGGTATCTGGGTGCTCGCCAGGAGAGCTCCAATTAAGCCTGTAATTAAAGGATCCAGATGAAAGTAGGCACATTAGGATTCCTTTGCAGGAGATCCTCTATGGGACCGCAGCGACTCGGTAGCCTCTGCTGCATCCGTGAAAAATACGGAGGAACCCCCGTGGACGATCCGAAGTCGAGCCGGGTAAATCATTGAATATACAATGTTCCTTTCCCTGAGCCGCCTCTTGATGTCGATGAATTGTGCACGTTGCTTCTGAAGTTCCATGGAAAAATCCGGGAAGATTGAGATCACAGCATTGTTGAACTTGATGGGACTCTTTTGTCGTGCAAGGCGTAGAATGGTGTCTCTGTCTTTACAGTTGAGGAGACATGCTAGGAAGGGTCTAGGTGGGCCTCCCGGAGGTAGAGGCTTTGTGGGACCTCTGTGGGCTTTCTCAACAGCGAACACTGAGGAGAATTCATCTCCCAGAGAGGCCCTAAGCCAGCCTTCTAAGAATTGCTCAGGGTGCTGACCTTCAGAGCGTTCTGGCAGACCGATGACACGGATGTTATTCCGACGCATTCTGTTCTCTAGGTCGTCTGCCTTCTGCTTCCAGGCGTTCATAGATCCCGCTACCTTGGTTAATTTGGCCTTCATAGGCCTAATGGTGTCCTCCACCTGGGACACTCTTGCCTCCACCTCTGTGATGCATACCCTCATGGCCTGCATATCTTGACGTGGTCTCCCCACCTCAGTGTAGACATCCTCTATTTTCTCCGTCAGAGACGTCCTAGTGAGGGAGATAGCCTGCATAAACTGTTCAGATGCCTGCTTAAGAGTCATTTCTTCCTGCTCAATCTCTTCTCCACTCCCTGAGGGACGATTTTTATGCTGAGGTTGTGAAGAGGTATTCCTTAGAGAACGTGCACTCTCAGAAGGGTCGGGTCTGACAAATTCCTTTAATTTTTCTGCTGCCGTCAATACTTTAGATCGATTCATGGTTAAGAGCAGTGAGATACACCGGTGTAACTAGAAATGTGCAGTCCAGGATTCCTTCCACTGCAGTTATATACACAGCAGGGACCAGGTTTACTAATTGTGGCCTGGGAGCAGTATCCGTGCAGACAAACACCATATCACTGAGGCTTCTTATGGCGGGGGGGAGGGGGAGAGAAATCCACCCTCAGAGACAGCAGCAGTGGGAGGGGGAGCAAGCTCTCCCACAGTAGTGTCACCAACAGGCCAGGGAGTCAGCAGTTAATAAGAGGGAGTAATGCAGGGCCCATCTTTCAGGGCACTCACCGCATATCCCTCTGATTCTGCAGGATACAGGTCGCTGCCCGGAGATGCTGCAGCGCTGGAAACTGGACGACGCAGCTCCCTGTGATAGAGCGCACGTCCAAGATGGCCGCCGCCTCGTGTGGGCCATATCTGTTCTTAATCAAGAAATCACTTAAATAGGACCTGCCTGAAAATGAATTAGACCAAAAGAACCTCAAAAGGTAGACATGCCACAATCCAAACAAATTATGGAACTAATGACAAATAAAATAATTGAGATCTATCAGTCTGGAAAAGGTTCTAAAAACCATTTCTCAAGCTTTGGAACTCTAACGAATCACAGTGAGAACCATTATCCACAAATGGCAAAAACATGTAACAGTGGTGAGCCTTTCCAGGAGTAGCCGGCCAACCAAAATTATCTCAAGAGTGCAGCGACAACTCATCCAAGAGGTCACAAAAGACCCCACAACAACATCCAAAGAACTGTGGGCCTTGCTTGCCTCATTGAATGTCAGTGTCCATGACTCCACCGTAAGAAAGAGACTGGGCAATAATGTCCTGAAGGCAGAGTTCCAAGACGAAAACCACTGCTGAGCAATATGAACATAAAGGCTCAACATGCAAAAGAATAGGAAATCAGGAAGGGGGCAAACACTTTTTCACACAACTGTATCTACTATAATACTGCCCCCTTTATGTGCAAGAGTATAACTGCTATAATTCTGCATTCTACATATTATCTGAAATAGAAGAATACATTCTCAAATCTAAAACGGCTTCCATTTAATTATTAAAAAACAACAAATACCAGGAAATATTCAGTAACACATTTTAGCATTCATTTAAATAAGGTGTCACAGTGATTGCAGAGATTATACACAGTCACATATAATAATCCATACTTTTATTTGTAAAATATGGATTAAAATCAATATTTTTCTGCACTGAAAGGGGTTAAAGCAATTTGCTGAAACAATGCAGATTCTTTCAATCCTCTACTGAAAACAAAGCCGCTCACTTTCCCTTTTTGTTACCCTGCGTGTGATTTTCCAAGCTCTGAGCTTTGAACTCTATTGTTTTCCAAGCCCATAAAGACTGGGATTATACTGATATTAGTGAGAAATCCATGGCTGGATCCAACCCAAACTACACTTTTGGGTGAGCACACTGCCTGTAACCTCCGCACCTCGATCAGAGACCGGGCAGAGAGCAATGCGGGTCAGCCAGATGAACACTGTTGATATTTAATCCTTTGGTATCTAAACATATCAGACACATTCACCAGAATGTAAGGATAGGTCATACTCAAAATATATACATAAAGTCACAAGCTTTATGTCGCCAGTTCTGTATGGACTTTTAGTTATTTTATGCAATTAAAATCCATAGCTGCTTTTAAAATTCCACTGGTCGCCCTTGGAAACAGACAGCAGGAAAGCGGTACTGTTGTCAGACACATGATCAAACAGTTTAGCTGTAACTAATGATGCAACAGATCAACAAGTATAAAAGTGATTGGGATTTATTCTGCAGAATGGACACAACACTGTACAGAACTGTGCGGTTTGTTCCAGACGCCGCGGGACCTGCAAACAGCTCTGGGTCACCAGGCACGGATCCCCACCGAATTGATATTGATAAACTAAAGTAAAGATTGGTCATCAACATATCAGTCACTGACAACCCCTTTAATTGTGGAATTTCTGCCTCTGACAACTACTCTTGTATGCCTCTTTACAATGGCTTATGGGGCCTCTTTATTTGTAGGTACCCACAAGTCCAAAATCAAACAGCAAGGAAAATGCACTGAAATGGGACTGCAGGTACTAAGATAACAGTGTATATTAGTTGATATTAATTGTAATTAAAACAAAACCACGCCTCTATTTTAACCTAAAATCAACCCAGCAAACCCTTGACCCACCATGAAGGAGCAGACCTGACCTGAACTACACAGTACGGCTATAAAAAAAAACAAAAACACAATTATACAGCAATGTAAACCAGACTTTTCACAGGCACAAGATTTTATTATAAACCTACCTGTACAGCGATGGGGTCTGATGGGTCCACAGCCACTGCCAGGTTAGATGTAGTGTCAATGACCAGGTAGCTGTAGTTGTCAGATAATACAGGGATGGGCACCACTTTAACACCTTAAGGACAAAGCAAGCAATGGAATGTTGTTCACAAAAGATAGATCACTGGGCTTTAGTTATACTTTGACAGATTTGGAACTGCCATGGGAACGGTAAATGTGCCCTTATTTACAAACTGTGCTTCAATTTTAAAAATCCAAATGGATGTTCATAACACAACATATATTTACTCAAGCTGTCAAATATTTAGATAAAGTACATAAGTTTGTTTTTACCGAATGTTAAGAAAGGAATTTCTTCGAAGTACAAAACACTGAAATAAGAGGTGGCCACCAAACCAGAGGGCCCCTCCTAGGAAAAGTGACAAGATGTCACTTCTTCTCAAACCCAGGTAATATCTATATGTTCACTGCTTACCTGGTAAAGAGAACACCAGGAGGCAATATGGGAGGAAAACAAGACCGCGGCAACGTGATGATCACAGCAATGTTCTGGGAAACCTTGGGGCACGCACCATCTATTTCAATTAATACCCACTTCAGGCAGTGGCTACTTCAGCAGGATAATGATCGGTCAGAAATTGTCTGAGGAGCATGACAATTATTTCAAGGTGAGGATTTGTCTCCATATCTCACAGATGTCAATCTGACCAATTGTCTGAGTCAGGGGTGGACACATAATTGGTGCAACCTGTGTAGCCACACAGGGGCCAAGAAATAAGTGGAGCCATTTAAACCTCCAAAACAGATGGAATTATTCATTATGAGGCGCTATTGGGTTGCAAAGGGCACATATATTGTTCTTGCACAGGTGCCTCTTCTGTCTGTGTCCGCCAGTGATCTGAGGGACATGCCAGAAAAAAAGTCTGAACCATGGAGACTGCACAAAGCAACTTACAGAACCTAATGGATTTGCTCCCTGGAGTTTGCCTTGGCAATACATTCTGAGCTCAGCATACCAAGAAAAGGGAAGGCAGGCATAGTAACAAAGTGATGGGTCCTCAAGGTTCTTCCACATATCCTCATGGGCCCTGCACTCGGAAAAACCCTTGAGAACATCATACAGCAACAAAAACAATCAGAAATAAAATGTAAGAAAAAAATCTAAAATTATTATTCCAAAATACTCAGGGATCCAAAGAACAGAAAGACTGGAAGGACACAAAGTGCAAAATCCGGTCTTAGCTGGGTAACAATGTTAAAGGACGATCATAATGGTGCTCACCTGGTCGGCATGTGTGCACACAACCACTAGTAACGCTTAAGGCTGCTGCAGACACACGAGGATAACAGTGTAGGTAATGGAGAAACAAATGGGTTAATACTGTGCGGTTGTGTAGGAAGAATGAAGAATCCCAATCCAAGTATATATGGTTTATTTGTCAACGGGTTTCTAAGTACACCAACTTCTTCTTCAGGACAACCACGATCAAGATAAATAAACCACCTATACTCGGATTGGCCTTCTTCATCCTTCCTACACAGCAGCGCAGAATTAACCCATTTGTTTCTCCATTATCTACAAAATACTCCGGAACGATGCAGATCTTTGTGTGTCCCAAAAAGAGTGAACGTTAAGAGTGAATTGGGCACCTTGAGGGTTTACAACTCATGGGCACCAGTGCTACCACCACATCTCGCCCCGTGGCTTCCATCCAGTAACTACTGTAAATATTTACTTATCACTAAATATTTGGAATGAAACGTTTAGGGGGACGGCGACTCTGCTGGGGGGTTATATGGCAAAAACAGAAATAACCTCGGAGCTTCAAGGCCCCATACACAGAGTGAATCCACCAACACTGGCCGGATAGGCCAACAGTCTAACGTGTATGGAGGCCTCCCGACGCTCCCTGCTAGATGATGTGGGGGGAGATGAGCATCCAGTATGTCTGCGATAAGCCATTAGACGAGGTGTCCGACCACGAGTCATGGAAAACACGAGGCTCGGCTGACCCCAGGGCTCCATTGTCTGGAGGAGGCAGAAGAAAGAGCTGCCGCTGAACAAGCAACAGCTATCTATTGTGTTTGGGGGGCTGCAATGTGGCAATCTTAGAAATGCCGGTTTCTCTGCCTACAGATTGTTATTGAGGTTAACGATTAATCATATGAGCAGCGAGGCCCGGACAGTCAGCAACGTGTGACAGAGGTGCAGAAGTTACCGTCCGCCCACAGGGCGATACATTTTACAGTTAATTTCGCAACTTATTGTGACTCTGCAGTTTTCATTTCTTCCTCTGCTTTAATATTAATTATAATGGCAATTCTGGAGCGTGACTTATCAGAAAGGGGGCGACAGGGAGCGTGGCTACATCCTATGGGTTGTCAGAGATAACAATAACAGGTCTGCTTTTTACCACAGCGCCACGTCTGACTTCAAGCCGTATTTGGTATTACAGGCCAGACATTTCTAATCTCTTACCACAAATGCGTACACAACGGGGTCCGCAAGATTAAAGGGGCTTCAGGAGCAGTGCCTGCCCAGATGCCAATTGCATAATGCAGATATCGTGTGACTAAAGCTGGTTTCACAATAGCGGTTTTTTTGCGCAGCGCATCGTGCGCGTCCATGCGCACCTATGTTTAACATGGTGTGCGCATGGTCTTGCGTTTGCACGCGTGCGCATGCGGTTTTTCAAGGTGCGCACCAGACGCAACCTGTTGCATTTTTGGGTCCGCCGAAAGGCGTAAAAAAAAATAGCATGTGCACACTTTCGCACAGAATGTGACAAAATAACGCATTACAGTCTATGGGAACGCAGGCGTGCGCATGGACATGCGTTTGTCTGCGTTTTCGTGTGCATGCGTATTTGGCATAAAAATGTGTAGACACTTGTTTTAACCCCTAGAGAACGAATGCGCATAAAAAACGCAAATACATTGCGCATGATGCGATATGCAAAAAAGCGCTAATGTGAAATTAGCCTAACAGCAGCAAGCAGCGTTTGCTCCATTCAATGCTGTTTAATCATTTAAATCACGCAGCTCCATCAACAGAAAAACAAAAAACACTGCTATAGTTTTGGAAAATGGTGACAAAACTAAAGTAATAAATTTTTTTAAACACTTTTTTGAGAAAAAAAAAAATATTAATAAAAAGACAAAGACAAACATAAAACAGGTTTGATTCCAGGCTGTAATCGTACTGATGTGTGGAGAACCATGACATCAGATCATTGGTACAGTACAATGAATGCTGTAAACAAAAAAAAACCAAAACACTATGGTGGAACTGCATTTGTTTTTCCCCACAATGTAGTTTATATGGTAAAATTAATGGTGTCAATCAAAAAACCATAAGTTGTCCTTTTATGGCAATGTCAACTGAAAAATAAAGTTATGGATGTTGAAGAAAAAAAAAAAAAAAGACTAAAAGGATAAAAATTTGAAAATTAAGATATTTCTTTTTTAATTACTTGGTAATTTAAAATCACATTAGTAATAGTGCTCCCACCTAGTGTCTCCAAAGGTAACTGTGCTACAGTGCCCCCTAAACTAACTGTGGACAAGCAAGCCCAACATTATAGTTCTCCCCACAGTGCCCCTTCAGTAATACCGTTCAGTATCCCCAAAATTAAAAGGCGCACAAGATGCTGTGCGAACTGTGCAGACATTTTGGATCCTGGCTGCAGTCGTGCCTCCTTCAGCAAAGCCTCTGGTTTACATCCAGCAGCGGGTGTGAGGGGGGCAGAACTTTAAGGCTAAGTGCACACGTACTTTTTTGTCCTGTGGATTTTTCCGTGCAGATTTTAAGAAATCCACAGGTCAAATGACCTGCATTTTTCCTGCAGATTTCTTCCTATTTTATTGCGGTTTTCTTGCGGATTTTGTGCGGTTTTCCACTGCGGATTTGGAGAATGGAGCAGGTGGAAAACCGCACAAAAGAAGTGACATGCTGCTTTTTTTGGACCGCGGAAAAAACCGCAGCGTGTGCACAGCGTTTTTTTTTTCCCCATTGATTTACACGCTACTGTAAATCACACTGCGGATTTGCAGCATTTCTGCGCGGTAAAATCCGCTGCGGATCCGCAGGAAATATGAATCGTGTGCACATGGCCTAAATATGAATGTATTCAATGGAACTCAATGCACTGCCTGAATATGACGGACTGCAGACCGATACATTGTCAGAACTGTTCAGGACAGGAGAGGTTTTTGTGCTACTGAAGGGTTTAGTTTTTTTTTTTTATCTGTACCCCAGTATAGCTAAAGCCTAGAGACCTGCTATAGAAGGGTTAATATTTTTTATAAGTTCTATAATGTATGTAGCATTAATTAGTCTCATAATTGGATTACAAATTTTGTGTTTCATATTTGGTCTAATATTTTCTTTTCTCATATATAATATTTTGATAAAACCGTGCTACGGGTCATTTACTGAGAAAGACATAATGGCTACAAATCTCATGTTTGTGAGCAGCGGGTGGGAACTTCCAATGAAACCATATTTGTCTGTAAATGGTGTAAGAAAACGACTCACAGGGTAATAAACAATTGTTTATCCTCACAATGGTGCGCATTTCTTTTCTCGAGTGCTCGTGACAGAGGTTGGAGTCCCACAATTTGGGCTCACTGGTGATCCCATAATCTGAGTCAGAACACAGAGCTACAACAGAACCCTGACATATACCGACTAGAATACAAACTTTTTTCCTCCAAAATTTTTTAGGAAATTTGGGGGTGCGTTTTATAGTTCAGATGTATCTTATAGTCGGCTGTGGCTGTGGTCTGTGGATGGGGTGGAGGGAGTCATCGGAGGAAGGAGTTGGTGGCTGCAGCTTTCACCTGTGCCCACTATTAAAGTACATGACTATTCACTGCTCTCCACGCCCATAAGCCCTTCCACCTCTAGGCACTGAAGCCGGTGCTGAGAGGTGGAAGGGACTATGGGCGAGCGGAGCAGTGAATATTCATTTTCTTTAATAGCAGGCCATTGTTAGCTTCAGCCGCCAGCTCCTGCAGCTGCCGTGCCTGCTATTACAGAGAATGAATATTCACTTCTCCCCTCGCCCATAGTCCCGGGTGTGGGAAGCAGTGAACATTTAGACAGCTGACCTCCACATGTGGGGACGAATGATAGTAACGTCATGTGCTGCTTACACACTGAAATCAGCTGCTGGCATCAGAACAGAACGCCCCGCTGCGAGGGAGCACAGGGAAGGTAAGTAGAATTGCTTGCTTTTTGTGTATGGGGATGAGGGAGCCATGTATTGGGGGGGGGTGTATATCCATATATGCATGGATGGGGGGCCATGTATATAAACACAAAGATGGGGAACATTACCCCTATAAGTGTCAGCAGCAGATCCCCCCCTCCTATAACATTGTGTCATGACCACATTTTTTGCTTCAATTTTTTCTATTTTCTTTCTCTAAAACCTATGTGCGTCTTATAGTCCAAAAAACACAGTCAGTGCATTCACCACCGCACATAGCAGAAATCACTTACCACAGAACACTATGGCCTGCGTGGACGAGTGCCCCTGCGGGTAGCGCTCTCGGGCCTTCTTCATCTGCCTCTTGTAGAAGAGGTAACCCAGTTTGGTGCGGGTGTATAAGCCATACCTGAAAGGACAGAAGTTCATATGTAAGACGGCGTCTGAACATTGTGTATAAGGAAACTTCTGTAACTTTCATTGTCAAGATCTCTGCTTATTGTCAGTAAATAAATCCCGGAACCTGCTCCTTGGCACACAGTTGTTTGTTACAATGTATCAGTGTAGGCAGAAACATCTTCAAAGTGTCCTGGACTCCAGATCCTATATCGATAAATTGTAACAAAACTTCAGCTGTGTGATAAGAAAGTTGCTCAGTTATTTGACTACTCCCTTTATTTCAAGCCAGTCTTGGATATAGTGATTTGAGCCTTGTTCTGACCAATGTAATATTTATTAGAAGGCGTTATCTGGCAATGGTCACTTCCACATCACGAGGCTCATGGTGACTTTCAGCTGCTTGCCAGGTACAGTGGACGGCCGACAGGTGTCGCATACCTGCTCTATTGTATGTGTGCACGATACCTGCCAATAGTGGACGGCACGTTAGCAGCGCCTCTCATCTCTCCATGTGGCAGGTGTAGAAGAGAGGACCAGGCTGCAAGTGCTGCTGAAGCACCAGGTCCGGAACTGCTGGGGCCGAACCTCCTGCTGCAGGGGGGGAAGGAAATTGAGGACGGAAGAGACCCATGACCTGCAGAGAGGTGGCGTGGTGAGTCAGGAGAGTAAAAGGAGGTTGGAACGGGAAAAGAGAGGGGCTTCCCGCTGGAGGGCTGAGTGAGGACCTGCGCCGCGAGCATCGATAGGCAGTGTGGCACCGATAAGGGTCGGGGGCAGTAAGGACCCGGGGAGCATCGCCGAGCATGCAGGTCAGAGGACGCCAAGCATGCAGGTCAGAGGACGCAGAGCGGGAGTTTGTTGAGAAAGGTTCCCGGCCGCAGAACACAGATCCAGGACGGGCGCAGTAGAGACTCACAAGTACCAGCGAGCGTGCAGGGAGACGCGTGCCAGGCAGAGCATCGCGGTGCGGATGTCCAGGTATCGGCTGCTGCACAGAGAGGCGTGCGCCGAGCAGAGCATTGCGGTGCAGACATCCAGGTGTCAGCGGGTACGCAGATGAACACGCGCCAAGTGGAGTCTTCACTCTTCTGCTCTGCGGTTAAATGGACTAGGGGCTCAGCGGACAAAATCAGTGACAGCTTCTGGTGGCAGCGGACGAGACCGTGTGTTGGGCAGGGAAGCCTGAAGATGCAGCACTGTCCTCCGCTGTTACCCCATCACCTGTCAGACCTCAAGAAAGTAACGGACAGCGGAGCTACGATAAACTGAACCTGATAAAAAGACTGTCGAGATAAATAACCATTATTCTGTTGGCATCCCTTTCCCCTGTTATCTCCCTCCGAGGAGTTTATTACTGTTAATTAGGTAAAGAATAGTTAACCCCTGCTCTGCTCCTCTGTGTCACTGCATCCAAGTACCTGTGTTACACGGAAAGTGGCACGGGATGATCTCTTTATGGCCGGTTTCACATGTCAGTGTCTCCGGTACGTGTGGTGACAGTTTTCTCACGTGCCATAGACACTGACACATGTATACCATTCAAATCAATGGGTCTATGTACATGTCAGCGTGTTTTCACGGACCGTGTGCAAAACACACCAACATGTCCGTTTTTTACCCGCAGCACGGTCCGCAAAACGTGCACACTGTCCTCCGTGTGCACGGACGACCGCCGGGGAAGAAGCGGCCACTGTAAGCACTGTTCCCCGGTGGCTGGTGCTGAAACCCGGTTGTCATTCGAGCAGAGGAGAACGATGAGCGGTATATTGAAGTCTGAATGACAGCAGATGGGGCTTTTGGGACTGTTACCCCCATCATCCAACACCTGCTGTCGTTCAGACTTTAATATACCGCTCATCGTTCTCCTCTGCTCGAATGACAGCCGGCTTCAGCACCAGCCACATGTAGTACACACGGAAACGGACATCTCTGGCACCGGAAATATCTGGAAACCAGCCTAAGAGTGAGGAGTCTTTCTGCACGCAGGTGATCAGAATTGATCATTTATAATACAAATGAAACAAAATGAGAAACACTCGTATCACAGGAGGATCATCACTTCTGTAAGCAGTGGGACATTGGCACGAGTCCTGCAGCCGTCACCGCCTTCCTCCACTGACACGTGTGTGTGTGTGTGTTATATATATATATATTTATATATATATGTCCAATGCATCGCGTATTTTATAATCTTCCAGGGGTGCAGGGTGGTTTTGGAGGCGGGGAGGGGACGCTGCAGTTTACCGACCCCGGACATTGCACAATGTTACATTGTGACGGGGGAAGTGAAGCATTATGTAAGCAATTGTTCAATTGTTTTACTCAATGAAGGAGAAAAGTGAAGAGGGCAGCGGGCGGCCGTTCCCACACAACCACACAATGTGCCACATTCTGCACAATCACGGCTCCCAGAGGACCCCATATGTCACGCGGAGGGGTAAAAACGCCTGCAACTTTAGGCCCCATTCATTAATGTATTAGAGCCTGTTTTCATCCATTTTTCCTGGGGAATCATGCAGATATTTGCCTTTTCAGGAGGCCACGATTTGGCCTTGTGTCATCAGCTGCACCATCACCAGTCAGGACCCCAGGCTGATATGAGAACGTGTGCGCATCCCCTTATCCTGGGTGCACACGTCGTGTTTTTCCTGCGTTTTTTTCAGTGCAGGTGTCACAAAACCTGAACGGATCCCTGATGCAGCAAAGTGAACGATGATCCCGCCGTCTCGCGCACACGCTGCTTACTTGTGACTTGCAGATTTGGTGCAGATTTAAATCCGCAGCGCCAATTCTTTCAGCAGATTTTACCCATAATAATAAATGGCAGAAAATATCCACCAAAAACGCATCTCTTGTCAAGAGTTGCAGAAACTTCTGCACCAAACTCTTGAAGTGTTGGCATACCCTTAGGTTATGACAACACACTGCTTTGCTAAACCTGCTCTCTGGACAGTAAAGACGCTGCTTAGAAGAAGCAGCTTTTGCTGCATTTTTTTTGCCTCTTGTGCATGATGATAAAGTTTAGTGCCTTGCAAAAAATCATGATGCAACTTCCTTAGGTTTTTGCAACAAAATTGCAGCAAAACCTCATACCTGTGTTTTTTGCACTTACTCATTGCTTTCTATGGGTGAAAAAACGCTGAAATAAGTGACACGCTGCAGATTTTTTTTCTTCTGACGGATATGGAAAACCAAACAATGTGTGTGAATGAGATTTGTGAAATCTCATACCTTTTGCTGGTTCTATAAAACACAGTTTAAAATTTGCATAAAAAAAGGAGAAATAACAATGTGTGAACACAGCCTTACAGTGTAAGTATGTAAGTATTTGCGGCACACATTTCTGCATCTCTTAGAAGGAAAATCTCTGCGTAAAATAGGCACGTTTTTTGCCGCTTTTTTGGCTGGCATCAAATCTGCAACGTGTGCACAGGTTCTAGTTGTTGTGATTGAACGGAAACATCCTAGAGCAGGGGTCCCATGTGGCTCGCGGGCCCGTGATGTGTGGCTCGCGGCTGCCTGCCAGCTTGGTGCATTAGCACCAGGTGTAACAAACAGCTATTAAGAGTAGATCTCTAGATGGTGACTCCTGTACAAAAGAGCAGATCTGAATGGGGGTGAGATAGGAAACCGTGGAGCTCGGCACACTGCCTTGGTGCGATCTCGGTGGAAAAGCTTTGGTTGTCACTATACCAGTAATGGGGGCTCTGGCTGTCACCACTGTGAGTGGGGAAGGAGCTGGTTGCATCTCCCGACCCTCTTTCATAACTGGATGTGACTCTCAAGGTCAGAAAGGTCATAGAGGATGAAAACCTGTCCATCTCATGCAGCCCTGCGGCTGAGCGTGCGCGCTTGTAATGCACATTTAATAGGTGCACGTAGTACGATATGTGAGAATGTATGTCAGGGAATGCATTTCCCCTCACTGGCAGCGAGCAATTATAAAAACGGAGAAGAATTTGCGGTTTAAATTTGTGGGAAAAACTGATACACTGTTACTGTGCCGAAGGCAGGTCCTGGGGGTGAAACAGAAGGATCCCCCTTTTCTTATGCACTCAGCATAACGCAGTGTATCAGTTGCTTTCAACAAGTTCACAGTTTGCAAAAAATTAATGGTCAAGAAATGGTTAAGTTATCGCATGCGCGGTTCTGATATTTCTCTGGGAAATTAGTGGGATAAGACTGGCAGAAATTAGCGCACTGAGGCGCCTGGCTGCGCGCCACCTCTGGGACTCTCCTCCGCCCCCCACAGGCTTTAATTAACATTCAATTTCAATTACAGTTCTGCAGATAAAGTCCCAACAGGATGAGAAGTGAGCAAACATGGCAGCCCCAGGGAAACCGCTGCCGCCGAGCGCAGGACAGGGGACACGACCCTGCCGGCGACCGCAGAACAGGGCTAACGACCCTGCCGGCGACCGCAGGACAGGGCTAACGACCCTGCCGGCGACCGCAGGACAGGGCTAACGACCCTGCCGGCGACCGCAGGACAGGGCTAACGACCCTGCCGGCGACCGCAGGACAGGGCTAACGACGCTGCCGGCGACCGCAGGACAGGGCTAACGACGCTGCCGGCGACCGCAGGACAGGGCTAACGACCCTGCCGGCGACCGCAGGACAGGGCATACGACGCTGCCGGCGACCGCAGGACAGGGGACACGACGCTGCCGGCGACCGCAGGACAGGGGACACGACGCTGCCGGCGACCGCAGGACAGGGGACACGACGCTGCCGGCGACCGCAGGACAGGGGACACGACGCTGCCGGCGACCGCAGGACAGGGGACACGACGCTGCCGGCGACCGCAGGACAGGGGACACGACGCTGCCGGCGACCGCAGGACAGGGGACACGACGCTGCCGGCGACCGCAGGACAGGGGACACGACGCTGCCGGCGACCGCAGGACAGGGGACACGACGCTGCCGGCGACCGCAGGACAGGGGACACGACGCTGCCGGCGACCGCAGGACAGGGGACACGACGCTGCCGGCGACCGCAGAACAGGGGACACGACGCTGCCGGCGACCGCAGAACAGGAGACACGACGCTGCCGGCGACCGCAGAACATGGCAAACGACGCTGCCGGCGACCGCAGAACAGAGGACACGATGCTGCCGGCGACCGCAGAACAGAGGACACGACGCTGCCGGCGACCGCAGAACAGGGATAACGACCCTGCAGGCGACCGCAGAACATGGCAAACGACGCTGCCGGCGACCGCAGAACATGGCAAACGACGCTGCCGGCTGTGTGAGGCATTTACCCCCATACAAGCAGTACAATCCGAGCTGGAAATATTCTTCCACTTTCAGCTGTTTTCACAGTTAATGCAAAATTAGAAGCAGACGGCAATCAGACAAACGCTGAAAGAATTGACATCCTGAAGATATGAAACAGCTCCAAATCTGCAAGGAAAAAAATAAGCAGCATGTGCACGAGATTTCAGGAATCTCGTTCACTTTGCTGGTTCTCGAAAACACTGAATTCCCCCCCACCCAGGCAAAAAAAATGTGAAAAGAACGTGCCAAAAAGCAGTGTGTGAACAATTCCTAAGAATTTCATCCATTAATTCAGTAGGCAAAATCTCCCACCAAAAAGCAGATTTTAGTGCAGATTTCTGGGCAATATTTCCATTATGTAAAAAGCCGGACTAAGTGGAAATGCTTCAGATCCTCCTCAAAAACACAAAAACAGTTTCTGTTACTAAAAACTACTGCGCACAAATATGTTTCTTTTCACATGTAAGCAGATTTTTCCATCTCTGGATGTTACTGCAGATTTTACTGGCAAACAATTTTAGATGTTTCCCAACATTTTTGTGTAGATGACATTTACTGACATCTCATTAACTCACCTGGCCCGTATGGTATCGTGTTGCAGAGATTTTTCCCCACTGTGTGAACATACCCCAAGGCTATGCTTCTAAATAGAGCAAAAGCTGCATTTTTCCTGCTGATGTGGATTTTTTGTTTGCAAAATCTCCTATGTTTAAACAGTTCATACGAAGTGGGTGCGATTTATAAGAACACATGAAACCCGCAGAGGGGGTTAAAAATGCAGCGTTCCTGCATGCGGGACCATGGGCCAAGTGTAGAAGCTTTTCTATATTAATGTGGACTCCACATCTACAATGCATCGGAGCGGAATATCTGTGTGCAAACTCCAGAGGACTACAATGAGAAGTGAGACTTACACACAGCAGAAACAGAAAAAGAATTTTACCTGCAGCTTGGAATGTGACTAGAGTATAAAGACAAAGTAATGACCACCCCAGGGTGACCATAGAAGAAGCCCCCCAAATATGGACTGGTACCCTATGGGTAGCAGTAATGGAGACGCAGCTTTGGCAGCATTCACACCTCGCTATTTTCTATCAGATCTCTCTATGGCAGAGAGCCCCTTTAATGTTAGAGAAGATTCCACTCCGGAGATTGAAGATTTCATCCGTCTCCTCCAGACAATCGATGGCACATTGTATACATCCGCACTTATCACCGCCCTGCACACATCCGGACGCTGAGACCTGGGCATGGCGAGCTAACCCTCTATAAACCAAGCAATGAGCCGGTACGGAATCGGCGGCAGAACACAATGAGCCGTATCGCTCCATCTCAGGACGGACTGATTGCAATGGAAGAAGCTGGGAATAAACAGTCGCCATCACAAAAGAGGGTCCTTGTGCCAGCTCTGAAAACAGCAGCAGCGGGCACAGATCCCAAGTGACCAGGGAGGGTCCCAGCTGGAAACACTTGACATACGGGGGGCGACCAGCACATAAAGGTCGACTCTCCAAGCTACTTTGTGCTTCAGTCCTCATCTTGTCTAAAGATCTGGTTGCTGTCAGTGAACTGAATGAATAATATTTTGGACGGAAAACCTGTGAAATTCACACAGCTGCCGTTTGGCACAATGCATCAGTGCAGTCAAGAGTCCAAAAATCGATCACCGGTGATCTACAAAACGAGATAAGGGGCAACCCCCAGTGTTGTGCTCGGGACCCCCGCAGACCTTGACTGCGGTTGTTATATGAGCCGCGCAGATCTATAGGTAAATTGTAGGATTCTAACGCAATATTCAGGGTGAGTTCAATCCTCCGGTGAATATATCGGAGCGGTCACGTCCGCACGTTGCGTGCCGAGTAGATGCACCGGTCTGGGCTATAAAGCGACAAGATACGGAACGTGAGCAGATTTTCGTGGCGCCCCCTCTCCCTCCTATGACATCGGGTCATATTTTCCTACAGATTCTGCCTGGAGAAGATTCCTGCAGCCGTCCTACAGTCATCATCACCGAGTGAGAGGAGCAGAGAGATAACAGTATTATCACACAGACCCAGCTCCTACTCTGTCACACCACATATGCCGATAATCGGCTTTCACCAGCCATTAACCCCTACAGCGCTGCGCAGAGCCGCCAACTGCAGAGGGAGCACCAATACACAGGACAGAATGGGGTCCATATGTCCAGGACACACAGACATCCGCAGCCCAACTTTCCTGCAATTTGGCTTATACAAGAAAAAAAATAGTTGCAATGCAAAGAGCTGCATGAACGTTTGACAATTGCTGCCATGTAGCAAATAGAACCGGGTAGCCCCAATCTTCTAGCTGCCATCGTTTCAAAACTGTGGCAAAAATGATAAAACCGTAACATTGCCCTGCAATTTGGCAATAACAGAATCATTACTTGGCAGCAGTGTGTGAACAGAGCCGAAGGCTTTATGCAAACATGCATCTTTATTACTTGGATACATACACATCCATGGCCCGAGTCTTCTCACATGTCTACAGAAACGTCATCTTTGGTGACTGCAGACTAAACTCGCTTATTCTAATAAACGGATCCCGATCGGGTGATTCTTCAGAATGCCGCCGGTCGTCTTACGGATCGGGTGATTCTTCAGAATGCCGCCGGTCGTCTTACGGCTCGGGTGATTCTTCAGAATGCTGCAGATCGTCTTACGGCTCGGGTGATTCTTCAGAATGCCGCCGGTCGTCTTACGGATCGGGTGATTCTTCAGAATGCTGCAGGTCGTCTTACGGATCGGGTGATTCTTCAGAACGCCGCCGGTCGTCTTATGGATCGGGTGATTCTTCAGAATGCCGCCGGTCGTCTTACGGAGCGGCTGAGGCTTCTTCTCCTTCATTTCTACCTTCAGGGTCTATTCACAAAAGACGATCCATCTGCTGCATTAGTCTGAATGGGGTTTGCAGAAATCCATTCACCTCCCACGGACACAACCCGATTTAGATGAACGGAACCCATTTTTGGAATAAATTCAGCAGGAGTGAATAGGCAACAAAATCTGCCGGCACAAAGCCGCGATGGACAGACATAGATTACAGGAGAAGGAAACGGAATTAGAATGAGAGTGCGAGCGAGAGAGAGAGACTGCCAAATCCTCCTACCGCTCGGCAGGAACGGATGTTGTATAACCGCGAAAATTACAGCTCAATATCAGCGAGCGGGAAAGGCAAGAAGAGATAGAAGTAAAAACGCAAATGTGAAGCTGCCAATTTACATTTTTTTTTCCCCATAACTTTTTTTTGTGCAGAAATTTTTATTTCAGGCCTCATTCACACGTCAGAATTTTGGCATCAGGGTTTATAAAATGAGGAGTGGATCTTACTGAGGAAAACTATGGTTGAAAGACTGAAACCTGTTCTGTGTTTTGAAGACGCTCCTCATTTGGCAAACACTGATCAAAAATACCGATGTGTGAATGAGGTTTTATAGTGGCAACAAAACAAACCAGGTTTCTAAAATCTCATTCACAAAAGTACATTTTTTTTTTCTTTTTTTAACATGGCTTATCACATGTAAGGCCATGCACACGGGCCCGATTCATTGTTGCATTTTCGCCTTTTGTTTTTTGCTTCATTTTTAGTGTTTGTCACCCATTTTGTATTCCAAATTCTTTTACTTTGCTCGTACTTTATATTTGTTTGCCCGTGTTATTTTTTTTTATGTTCACCGTGGTGGATGGGGTTTGGAGTTTCTAGAGGTTTTAGGGCAAATCATCAACTGTGACTGTTTAAAAGTTGCATAATTGTTTGAGCAAAATGTACTCCAGCCACCCGCCCAAAGTGATTATATCTATGTCTGAAATCCTAACAAATGCTGTGACATTTAGTGGAACGTGCAACGTTTAGTTCTAAAAACTGCGCCAAAAAAAGACACAAAGCGAGTATTTTTTGGCTTTGCGCCATATTCGTGATCCTTGTGCGCCTTTCTGAAGAATTTGGTGCAAAAACAGTAAACAAAACAGCACCAGACAAAATAAAGTGACTAAATAAAAACAACGCAAATGATTACTCAGACCCTATGTATATAACATAGGACCTGGCAACACTTCTACATGCTGCTGCCCTGGGTAATAAGGTGGGGGGTTTATGTGACGTTGTGGCACTATAATGCAGTTTTGGGGTGCTCTGCGGCACTGCGGGGGTTGGGTTTAAATGGTCACATGATTTGACACTGATCCATAATGTTTTTTGTTCTCATGACCTGAACCAGAAAGTTGAAGAATCATGTATAACCTCGGCTGCGGGGGGTCTTGTCCCCTGTTCCGGGGGACCACTCAGCTTTATTTTCTTTGGGTCCCGTGCAGCCGTTCTTATCGGGACTTCATTGTCCTACATGTCCTGAGAATGATGAGCTCATAATTAATTCCAGCTACAACCAACACGGCAAACATGGGAAAGGAAGATAAGCAAATGGGTGCGCAAACAGCGAAAAGGTGACCTAATGGCTGGAAACAAACGCCCAAGTGTCCAGCGGGAATCCCGACAATCGTTATTAAATGGGGAAGGATCGTTATAAGAGTGGAGTCACAAGGTCGCGTAACACGGCCGAGTCCTGTGTGACAAAACACCGCAGCACTCAGCCCAGTGTTACATGTATTCTATGCGGCAGATCAGATCCATGATCATTTTCTCATACCGAATCAGCAGCATGCCGCGATTGCATCCGAGAATCGGATCGCACGTATCCATAGAAGTCTGAGAAATATTGGAGCGCACTCAGATGTGATCAGAGTGCAGTGCGATTACTGCGGACGCCGGCAGTGGAGGAGACGGAGAAATTACTTTCTCCGTCTCCTCTGCACTTGTGCATACGAGATAATTGGAGCGCAGAGCACCAACAATCGGATCACGCTCGCTGCAGAGCGAGAGCCACGTGTCATTAGCATATCGTATCCGATGCCATACAACGATGTGACCCCGGCCTGAAAGAAAGAAACAGGGCACCGGAATCTGCGCCCTGCACCAGCTCCGACAGTGTACACCGGTCAGGACGAGCAGCAGCCGTGCTGAGGAGGGGAACAGATTCCAATAGCAAATTTGACTATTATCATACGAACGTTTTTTTTAGGTGCAGAAAATGCCTTAGATGCAGGATTTAGAATCCAGTATTTCTGTTGCCTTTTTGGTACAGAATTTGCCTGAGCAAAAAAAAACCAGACGAGTAAGTAAAATAAGTCTAGATTTCAGATCTGCGAATTTTAGAAATCTGAACATAACAATGGCCCCAAATACACAACCTAGCTTTATAGGGGATTTCAGGATTTATGCAACCAAAGATCAGAGTCGGAGTAATGAAAAGTTTTGTAGCTTTCGATTATACTTTAGCTCCAACTCAACCACTTTTCTCAGGAGAAGAGTTTGAAATGTTACAAAGTTTTTGTGCAAATTTGCATTTGGTGACGTTTGTCTCTTTTAGCTCCCAGCCATCGTCTTTGGAAAGTGGGTGAGCATCGTCACGAGGGCAGGTGGCGCAACACGGCCAGCAAGTCCACCATCATTTATACTACAAAAGTGGTGTAAACGACGACAGACATGATGAACTCGTGCGCTTGGCTGGAATAACATTTCTTACAGAGGTGCAAAATTCAATCACAGGCGCACTTCTTAATGAATTTGGGGCATCTTACGCCAGCGCACTTTTCAACACAACTGGTGCGCAAAATAGTCGATAAAGCGGGGCCTGGGTGTTGTAATACACCACTTTTGATTTCTCTTCTTGCAGTCAATGAATGGAAAACAACTTGGATCCAATGACCTGGGCTCTACCGATCAACCAAATTTGTGGACTCGTTTGATGCTGCAGCCATGTTATGACCCCAACCCCGCTCCAATTACTTTCAATTCTATGCAAAGAAAAAAAAAAAAAAAAGTTGTTGCAGGGACAACGGCGTCCAAAACTCACCTAAACCTCCCGGCATTGGGCTGCACTGGATGAGAAGCCGTAGCCTTATATACACTGGCCGGTGGGCATCTTGGTCTTGCTATGACTATTTTTGCCTGTGCTCCAGCGCACACCTGCCGAGGCGGCAGAGGACGAAGCCATTCAATGGTAAGAGGAAGAGATTTACTGTATTGCAGGAATTAACCTCTGCCCTCGGCCGCTCTGGTTTGTTGAGTGCAGGAAAAACAAATGATATAATCTCTCCTGGGCCCAAACAATAAGAGGCCGGGTACTGGAGGCGTCCACAGACACAGGTGCCTCATACACAGGAGACTCGGAGACCTTCCTGTTCATATCCACCCGTGTGGTGGCTGCATGACGTCCGGCTGGTAAATGCCACCCATGCCAGGCGTCACCGCTCATAAAGGCGTCACACGTGGGAACAGCAGAAAGAATCACTTCAATATTCGCCATGCAGCAAGTCTCAGCGCGCCGGCACCAGCCTGTAATTAAACCGCGCTTGGCACCAAAAAAGCATCTGATTAGGCCAACGACAGATCAATCTGCTGCTTCCTCCGGCCCCTGACCCCTGCGGGTGCGTTTAATGATCGGGGGAAGGGAGATGCCTCTCTGCAAATAAAAAATGCTGAATAATTCAATCAAAGGCGCCATTATAAGCGGAGCGAGGCCGATGCCAATTAATCAGACAAAAAAAGGCTTATGATCACTGGTCAATCAGAAAACGGACACCCAGAAAACAAACCGGTGACTACGGAAATGGCTATAAAAATAGTCAATATATCTGAATACAAATTAGTGCTACATTAGATATAACTAGACAGGAACAAAGCAAAGGATTTGTCCCTAAGGCAGATATAACAATATACTGCTGGTACAAAAGGGCCATTGCTTTACCAAGAGTGAAGACCTCAATTCATGGATATTAGCAACAATTTACATTAATCCTGTACTAATACATTACTGATCCTGAGTTACCTCCTGTATTATACCCCAGAGCTGCACTCACTATTCTGCTGGTGCAGTCACTGTGTACATACATTACATTACTGATCCTGAGTTACATCCTGTATTATACCCCAGAGCTGCACTCACTATTCTGCTGGTGCAGTCACTGTGTACATACATTACATTACTGATCCTGAGTTACATCCTGTATTATACTCCAGAGCTGAACTCACTATTCTGCTGGTGCAGTCACTGTGTACACACATTACATTACTGATCCTGAGTTACCTCCTGTATTATACCCCAGAGCTGCACTCACTATTCTGCTGGTGCAGTCACTGTGTACATACATTACTGATCCTGAGTTACCTCCTGTATTATACCCCAGAGCTGCACTCACTTTTCTGCTGGTGCAGTCACTGTGTACATACATTACTGATCCTGAGTTACATCCTGTATTATACTCCAGAGCTGCACTCACTATTCTGCTGGTGCAGTCACTGTGTACATACATTACATTACTGATCCTGAGTTACATCCTGTATTATACTCCAGAGCTGAACTCACTATTCTGCTGGTGCAGTCACTGTGTACACACATTACATTACTGATCCTGAGTTACCTCCTGTATTATACCCCAGAGCTGCACTCACTATTCTGCTGGTGCAGTCACTGTGTACATACATTACTGATCCTGAGTTACATCCTGTATTATACTCCAGAGCTGCACTCACTGTTCTGCTGGTGCAGTCACTGTGTACATACATTACATTACTGATCCTGAGTTACATCCTGTATTATACTCCAGAGCTGCACTCACTATTCTGCTGGTGCAGTCGCTGTGCACATACATTACTGATCCTGAACTACATCCTGCATTATACGCCAGTGCTGTGCTCACATGGCTAGCAGATAGTGAGTGAGGCTCTGATTCAAGGGCAAACATTTCAGTGAATTTGCAGCTTTGGATGTGAATCGAGTACAGAAGATCAGCTACAAAGAGCAGAAGGTTTGCAAAATCAAGCAACACCGAGTGCTCAACAGAGAGGCTTCTGCTAATGGACCGAGTTTACAGATGATGAAAGCAGAATGTAATGTGCAAACCCAAGCAGCAGCGACAACAGTGATGAAGGTGGTTTCATACAAAGTCTTTGGTCTTTTATTTATTTATACACCGTCTTACTTTGTTCAGATCACGAAAAACCCAAGGAAAATCCACCTGTTGAGTTCTTATCTAGACGACAGGAACTCTTTAAGAGCCATATCCTCAGATTGTTCCCGGCCGCACAGCAGGGTCCCTCTGTACTTGACCTCTGTGCTTCCCCCTTCCTCACCATATAGGATCCGCGCAGAGCCGCTGCCGGAGAGCGATCCTCATGTGAGATATGAAACACATTCTTGTACCAATCAGATAATTTTTCCATCAAGTCCCAATGCAGAAGGCTTGTTGCTCTCGCTGATGTCAGACGAGAACTGTATATTCCCTGCGTTTTAATTGGACAAATCCAGATGAGGGAGCAGTATTATAGTAGTTATATTCTTGTACATAGGGGGCAGTATTATAGTAGTTATAATCTTGTATATAGGGGCAGTATTATAGTAGTTATATTCTTGTACATAGGGGGCAGTATTATAGTAGTTATATTCTTGTACATAGGAGCAGTATTATAGTAGTTATATTCTTGTACATAGGAGCAGTATTATAGTAGTTATATTCTTGTACATAGGGGCAGTATTATAGTAGTTATATTCTTGTACAGAGGAGCAGTATTATAGTAGTTATATTCTTGTACATAGGGGGCAGTATTATAGTAGTTATATTCGTGTACATAGGGGGCAGTATTATAGTAGTTATATTCGTGTACATAGGGGGCAGTATTATAGTAGTTATATTCTTGTACATAGGGGGCAGTATTATAGTAGTTATATTCTTGCACATAGAGGCAGTATTATAGTAGTTATATTCGTGTACATAGGGGGCAGTATTATAGTAGTTATATTCTTGCACATAGAGGCAGTATTATAGTAGTTATATTCTTGTACATAGGGGGCAGTATTATAGTAGTTATATTCTTGCACATAGAGGCAGTATTATAGTAGTTATATTCTTGTACATAGGAGCAGTATTATAGTAGTTATATTCTTGTACATAGGGGGCAGTATTATAGTAGTTATATTCTTGTACAGAGGAGCAGTATTATAGTAGTTACAGTGCCTACAAGTAGTATTCAACCCCCTGCAGATTTAGAAGGTTTACACATTCGGAATTAACTTGGCATTGTGACATTTGGACTGTAGATCAGCCTGGAAGTGTGAAATGCACTGCAGCAAAAAAGAATGTTATTTCTTTGTTTAATTTTTTTTTAAATTGTGAAAAGTTTATTCAGAGGGTCATTTATTATTCAACCCCTCAAACCACCAGAATTCTGTTTGGTTCCCCTAAAGTATTAAGAAGTATTTCAGGCACAAAGAACAATGAGCTTCACGTTTGGATTAATTATCTCTTTTTCCAGCCTTTTCTGACTATTTAAGACCCTCCCCAAACTTGTGAACAGCACTCATACATGGTCAACATGGGAAAGACAAAGGAGCATTCCAAGGCCATCAGAGACAAGATCGTGGAGGGTCACAAGGCTGGCAAGGGGTACAAAACCCTTTCCAAGGAGTTGGGCCTACCTGTCTCCACTGTTGGGAGCATCATCCGGAAGTGGAAGGCTTATGGAACTACTGTTAGCCTTCCACGGCCTGGACAGCCTTTGAAAGTTTCCTCCCGTGCCGAGGCCAGGCTTGTCCGAAGAGTCAAGGCTAACCCAAGGACAACAAGGAAGGAGCTCCGGGAAGATCTCAAGGCAGTGGGGACATTGGTTTCAGTCAATACCATAAGTAACGTACTCCATCGCAATGGTCTCCGTTCCAGACGAGCCCGTAAGGTACCTTTACTTTCAAAGCGTCATGTCAAGGCTCGTCTACAGTTTGCTCATGATCACTTGGAGGACTCTGAGACAGACTGGTTCAAGGTTCTCTGGTCTGATGAGACCAAGATCGAGATCTTTGGTGCCAACCACACACGTGACGTTTGGAGACTGGATGGCACTGCATACGACCCCAAGAATACCATCCCTACAGTCAAGCATGGTGGTGGCAGCATCATGCTGTGGGGCTGTTTCTAACCCAGGGGGCCTGGCCATCTGGTCCGCATCCATGGGAAGATGGATAGCACGGCCTACCTGGAGATTTTGGCCAAGAACCTCCGCTCCTCCATCAAGGATCTTAAGATGGGTCGTCATTTCATCTTCCAACAAGACAACGACCCAAAGCACACAGCCAAGAAAACCAAGGCCTGGTTCAAGAGGGAAAAAATCAAGGTGTTGGAGTGGCCTAGTCAGTCTCCTGACCTTAACCCAATTGAAAACTTGTGGAAGGAGCTCAAGATTAAAGTCCACATGAGACACCCAAAGAACCTAGATAACTTGGAGAAGATCTGCATGGAGCAGTGGGCCAAGATAACTCCAGAGACCTGTGCCGGCCTGATCAGGTCTTATAAAAGACGATTATTAGCTGTAATTGCAAACAAGGGTTATTCCACAAAATATTAAACCTAGGGGTTGAATAATAATTGACCCACACTTTTATGTTTAAAATTTATTAAAATTTAACTGAGCAACATAACTTTTTGGTTTGTAAGATTTATGCATCTGTTAATAAATCCTGCTCTTGTGTGAAGTTTGAAGGCTCTAACTTATTTGCATCTTATCAAACCTGCTAAATCTGCAGGGGGTTGAATACTACTTGTAGGCACTGTATATTCTTGTACATAGGGGGCAGTATTATAGTAGTTATATTCTTGCACATAGAGGCAGTATTATAGTAGTTATATTCGTGTACATAGGGGGCAGTATTATAGTAGTTATATTCTTGTACATAGGGGGCAGTATTATAGTAGTTATATTCTTGCACATAGGGGGCAGTATTATAGTAGTTATATTCTTGCACATAGAGGCAGTATTATAGTAGTTATATTCGTGTACATAGGGGGCAGTATTATAGTAGTTGTATTCTTGTACATAGGGGGTAGTATTATAGTAGTTATATTCTTGCACATAGAGGCAGTATTATAGTAGTTATATTCTTGTACATAGGGGGCAGTATTATAGTAGTTATATTCTTGTACATAGGGGGCAGTATTATAGTAGTTATAATCTTGTATATAGGGGCAGTATTATAGTAGTTATATTCTTGTACATAGGAGCAGTATTATAGTAGTTATATTCTTGCACATAGAGGCAGTATTATAGTAGTTATATTCTTGTACATAGGAGCAGTATTATAGTAGTTATATTCTTGTACATAGGGGGCAGTATTATAGTAGTTATATTCTTGTACAGAGGAGCAGTATTATAGTAGTTATATTCTTGTACATAGGGGGCAGTATTATAGTAGTTATATTCTTGCACATAGAGGCAGTATTACAGTAGTTATATTCGTGTACATAGGGGGCAGTATTATAGTAGTTATATTCTTGTACATAGGGGGCAGTATTATAGTAGTTATAATCTTGTATATAGGGGCAGTATTATAGTAGTTATATTCTTGTACATAGGAGCAGTATTATAGTAGTTATATTCTTGTACATAGGGGGCAGTATTATAGTAGTTATATTCTTGTACAGAGGAGCAGTATTATAGTAGTTATATTCTTGTACATAGGGGGCAGTATTATAGTAGTTATATTCTTGTACATAGGGGGCAGTATTATAGTAGTTATATTCTTGTACAGAGGAGCAGTATTATAGTAGTTATATTCTTGCACATAGGGGGCAGTATTATAGTAGTTATATTCTTGTACAGAGGAGCAGTATTATAGTAGTTATATTCTTGTACATAGGGGGCAGTATTATAGTAGTTATATTCTTGCACATAGAGGCAGTATTATAGTAGTTATATTCGTGTACATAGGGGGCAGTATTATAGTAGTTATATTCTTGTACATAGGGGGCAGTATTATAGTAGTTATATTCTTGCACATAGAGGCAGTATTATAGTAGTTATATTCGTGTACATAGGGGGCAGTATTATAGTAGTTATATTCTTGTACATAGGGGGCAGTATTATAGTAGTTATATTCTTGTACATAGGGGGCAGTATTATAGTAGTTATAATCTTGTATATAGGGGCAGTATTATAGTAGTTATATTCTTGTACATAGGGGGCAGTATTATAGTAGTTATAATCTTGTATATAGGAGCAATATTTTAGTATACAAAAACGTTTAGTGTTTGCTCACCTCCTCCTGGAGCGCACGGATCCTGTTGTGCGGCAACTCCATATGTATACCATGAGTGATATATATTAATACTATTATTTGTTTATTGGTTAATTTATACCATGCTTGCTTCCTATTTTTGTCAGTATTATAGTAGTTATATTCTTATAATAGGGGGAAATAAAACTAGCCACATCCAGAGTTGCATTCTGGATTTTTTTTTTTACCTATTTTGGAAATAGCAATTTTTGAATGTCACAAATATTTCCAAAGTCTTAACTCCAAATCATGTGAAAAAATGCTTGGAAATTCTGGATGTGAAGGTGTACAAGTAGGATCCTGATCAAAAGTGGTATGAAACATGCATTTTTGTGAGTACTCACCGTAAAATCCTTTTCTCCGAGACGCTCATTGGGGGACACAGATACTGTGGGTGTATGCTTCTGCCGCTAGGAGGCTGACACTAAGTGAAAAAAAGAGGTTAGCTCCTCCTCCGCAGTATACACCCTCGCCCCTATTGCGGGCGGAAATCAGTTTGGTGCCAAAGCAGTAGGAGGACAACAAATCAGCCTTAATACAGATACAACATGTCCAAAGGAAAACACCACCCTTATATCAAATAAGTAAACACATTTTCATTTAAACAAGAGCCAACTGGCTAATAGGGTGGGTGCTGTGTCCCCCAATGAGCGTCTCGGAGAAAAGGATTTTACGGCGAGTACTCACAAAAATCCAGGTTTCTCCTTCATCTCATTGGGGGACACAGATACTGTGGGACGTCCTAAAGCAGTCCCTGGGTGGGAGATTGACTCACCGATCCAAGCTACATGCACCTCCTGTTTAAAGGTGCGCCACCGTTGCTTGGAGAATCCTTCTACCCAGGCTTGCATCCGCCAAGGCCTGAGCATGGATATTATGTTTGGCAAATGTGTGCAGGCTGGACCAGGTTGCTGCCATGCAAACCTGTTCCGTCGAAGCCTGATGCCGAAGCGCCCAAGAGGCGCCCACCGCCCGGGTAGAGTGCGCTCTGATCCCTGCTGGAATCGGCGTGCCTCTAATGCAGTAGGACTCCTGTATAGTGAAACGAATCCATCTGGCTATGGTCGACTTTGAGGCAGCGAGTCCCTTCCTGCATTCTTCAGGGAGCACGAACAGCGTGTCCGTCTGCGGAAAGGGTGCCGTCCGCGACACGTACCTCCGGAGGGCTCTTACCAGGTCTAACGTGTGAAGAGCCTTCATCCACACGGTGCACCGGTGCTGGTAAAATGAAGGCAAAACAACATCTTCATTGATGTGAAAAAGCGGACACAACCTTCGGCAGAAAAGGAGGGGCTGGTCTGAGGACCACCTTATACCTATGGAAAGTGAGGAACGGAGCTCGGCAGGATAGAGCCGCCAGCTCTGAAACCCGCCTGATGGAAGTGATGGCCACTAGGGGAACAACTTTCCAGGAAAGGTACCTCAAAGTGATATCCTGAAGCGGTTCCAATGGAGCTTCCTGCAGAACACTTAGTACCATGTTAAGAACCCAGGCGTCCATCGGCGCCATATAGGGAGGTATCAAGTGGGACACTCCCCGGATGAAAAGTTTTCACCTGCAAATTGGTATCAACCCTGCACTGGATCAGGACAGATAAGGCCGACATTTGTCTCCTGCGGAAACCTGGGGCAAAGCCCGAGTCTAATGCTCTACCGACTGAGCTATCCGGGCTCTCTGATCCCGACTGGAGATTGAGAATCTTAGCGGAGAAACACCGCGGCCTCGACATCATGCAAAGAACACCTTCCAGGTGTGGCGGTAAATTCATACCGCTAAAGCAGGCCTCCGGGCGCTAATCATTGTAGCGACCACCTTGCTCCCGAACCCTGCCTGAGCTAGAATCCAAGATTCAACGGCCCTGCCGTCAAACACAGGGTCCCTGAGTTCGGGTGGCAAATTGGCCCTTGAGACGGTAGATCTGGGCGCTCTAGCAGGCGCCCAGGAACATCGGCAAGCAGCTGCCTTAGATCTGCGTACCACGCTCGACGGGGCCAGCCGAATTGCCGGCCCCCCTTCCATCTTGATCCCTTTGCTAACTCTCAGGAGTAGTGGCAGTGGGGGAAATAGATATGGGAGGCGAAACTGGTTCCATGGCAGAACCAACGCATCCACCGCGAATGCCTGCGGGTCCCTTGCCCGAGCGACATATGTGGGCACCTTGGCATTCACTCTGGAAGCCATCAGGTCCACATCCGGAGCTCCCCACAGTTGACAGATCTGTTGAAGAACTTCGGGATGTAGAGACCACTCTCCGGATGCAAGACCCTGCCGGCTGAGGAAGTCTGCCGCCCAATTTTCCACGCCCGGGATGTGGACAGCCGAAATCACCGAGTGGTTTGCTTCGGCCCACTGAAGAACGTGCTCCACCTCGCGCATGGTTGTTTTGCTGCGGGTGCCCCCCTGACAAATTATGTAAACCACCGCCGTGGCGATGTGCGATGGAATCCGGACGGGGCGGCCTGCTAGAAAGTGAGGAAACTTCTGCAGAGCCAGCCGAATTGCTCGTATCCCCAATAAGTTGATCGGGAGGCGTGCCTCCTGTGGCGACCACCGTTTCTGGGTTGTGTGTGGTGGCGAAACACCGCTCCCCAACCGAGGAGACTGACGTCGATTGTCATTATCAGCCCATGACATGGGGGGGAAAGGTTCCCCCTAGGCCAGGCCACCAGCCGAGCGACTGCCTGACTTGAGAGGACAGTTTGCACCGCCGATCGAGCGTGAAAGGATTCTTGTCCCAGGCTGACACGAGGCGTGCTGGAGGGGGTGAAGGATGGAACTGGACGAAAGGTATCGCTTCGATTGCTGTCAGTCACCATTTTCCCTAGGATCCTTATCGCGGACCGGATGGTATTAGGGACTGGTTGGCGTAGTGTCCGGACTCCCTGCCGGAGACTAGCGCCCTTTTCTGGAGGGAGAATTATCAACCTTTAGCAAGTGTCGAAGATCATTCCTAGGAAGGAGATCCTCTGAGCGGGCACAAGGGATGATTTCTTTGCATTGACCAACCATCTAAGCGGCAAGGGTATCTAGCATGATGTTGACACCTTCCTCACATGCCCGTATTGACGGGCCCTTGACCAAGAGGTCGTCCAGATAAGGCAAGACGACTATGCCTCGAGAATGCAGTGTGGCCCTGACAATTGCCATAACCTTTGTGAACACTCTGGGAGCAGTGGCTAGCCCGAAGGGTAGCGCTACGAACTGAAAATGCTGAACGCTGATGGCGAAGCGTAGCCGCCTCTGATGAGGAGGAAAAAATGGGAATATGCAGAAATGCGTCCTGGCTGTCAATTGAGGCCAAGTATTCTCACTGCTCCATGACTGAACGGAGACTCCATCCGGAAATGTCTGATCCTGATGAATTTGTTCAGAAGCTTTAGGTCCAAAAACAGGCCTGAGACCCGTCCTTTTTGGGAACCGCAAAAAGGTTGGAATAGAACCCCTGAGCTCTTCCGTGTTCTAGCACTGGAACAATGACTCCGTTGTGCGGGAGCGACTTGATGGCTCCCAATAGAGCCCTTACCTGGGTATCCACCCTGGGAAGTCGGGAAAGAAAAAAAACATCTTGGAGGGTATCTGACAAATTCTATTTTGTAACCTGAGGACACCAATTCTTTTACCCATGCGTCGTGAGCGATGTTGGCCCAGACGTGGTGAAAACAGAGTAGGCGGCCGCCCACTTTGCTGGTGTCGTCTGGTAAAGACCTCGAGTCATTTGGCCGATGATCCTTAGGATCTGGGTCCCCTCGATCTGGCCTGTTGAGCACGCATTCTCCCCAATGGGTTGGCTCTATATGACCTGCCGCTCCCTATCCTGGTTGGGGCGGCCTGAGGTGGCGGAATTGGGCCCCGTAGTCCACCCGGAGTCTTTTAACGCACGACCCCGGACCGGTCTCCTATTCGGGTCCCGGACCAGGCTCAGGCTGCTTAGCGGCCGCCACCTGACCAATGCCGTCATGCCCGGCCTAGAATGGCCGGTGGCACTGCGAAAGGCCCGAAAACGTGCCTGAACCGGGTGACGAAAAAACGATTTAACCTTCTGTTGAGGGAGAAACCCGCTCTTTCCTCCTGTGGAGTCGGAGATAAGTTGATCCAAAAATAGGCGGCCGCACTGATAAGGCAGGGAAGTCAAGGACTCCTTGGAAGTAGAATCGGCCCGCCATGTCCTCAACCATAGGGCTCTTCAGATAGAGATTGCATTAGCGGCAGCAAGTGCTGAACAATTGGCCGCATCCAAAGACGCATTCAATACATAATCTCCGGCTATTGTCATCTGACATGTGACCTCCGAGATCTCTGCAGGTAGATCCTGCTCCTGCTCGACCTTGTTTAATGTTTCTGACTATGATATCATAGCCTTGGCTACCCAAGTTGCTGTGAACGAGGGAGCTAGTGCAGACCCTGACGCCTCATATACTGAACGAGCTAGGCTCTCAATAGGGCAGTCCGTGGGATCTTTAATCGAGGAGACCCTAGGGACAGATAACAGGGTCTTAGTGGCCAGGCGTGAAACCGGAGGATCCACTATTGGGGATTCCATCCATTGTTTACGGAGGTCCGGAGCAAACGGATAACGCGTTTCGAGTGCCCTTTAACCCGAGAAAAATGCCGTTTTGGACGTTCTCGGTGCCGCTGCACTATGTCCTCAAACTCAGGGTGAGAGGAAAAAATTCTGTGCGGCCGCTTCACTCGTTTACATGCCACTTTACGCCCGTAGCTGCTGCAGGATCATCCTCAATCCTCAGGGTCTGATTGACGGCTTCTATGAGGCTGTCCACTGTTTCACGTGACCCTGGAGTGTCCAGGTCAAGGGGCTCGTCTGAGTCGCAATCTGAGGTCTGCTCGCTATCAACCACTGGTGACGGGGAGCGAGAAGCAGATCTTACGGATGCCGAAGGCACCGGATGGACTGGGCGACACCGTGTGGATTCATTTCCCCCGGGTCTGCCTGGAGTGAGGGCGGCCCCTGCAGGCCAGAGGCTCCTGTGAGGTGGAGGTTCCCTCTAAAGGCAGCGAGACACTGTCCCTGCCCCTATCTGGAAGGAAGGGATTCTATTGCTCTCGTAAGCGACGCCATGTACTGTGACAGTGATCGGGCCCACTCCGGGGGATTTGACACATTGGTCGCGGTCGCAGGGGAGGGCTCCTGGGCGCGTTTGGATTCGCAGACTTCGCATAAATGCTTGCTCTGCGCCCGTGGAAACGCAGCCCGACAAGAGATGCATGCCGCGTAAAAGAACGTGTGCGTCTTTGCTTTTTTTCGGACATGCTGTATCTGTCCGCTGCTGGGGATATGGGGAAGAGGTGGCCCCTCGATTTTCCCTATAGCGTGGCCTCTCGAGCAGCACTTACCCCAGTCCTGCGCCCCCCCCGACCTGGATGCTTCCTTTAAATCGCGCGCTGACATCTGTGGCGCGCACCAGCCTGTAAAATCGCTCTAGGGGGCGGTACTCCCACTTTGCGGCCTAGCCCGTGCTCCGAAGCCGGGGCCTCGATTTTTACCGCCGCCGAGTGCTGGGTGGGCTGCCGGAAGTGACACGCGGCCCCCGAGGGCGGAACTTCCGGCCGCGGCCTAGCTCCGGCCTCAATTTTTCCCCTACCCGACCGGGGTGGGGGGGCACGGTACCAAGAGTGGCGCTGCTGACCGGCGCAGCGTTCCTGTGCTGATGGATCCAGCCCTTCTCTTGCATGGCTAGTGGACGCCGCGAGGCGTGCTGCGGCTGTGGGCTCCAGCCCGAAATCTTCGCAGGAGCCCTCCCCGACCCTCTCCTCACCGATGATCCTCTTCAGCCTGAGCGCAGGTATGTGAGGGGGTCTTTGATAAAAAAATAGGACGGTGCAGGCACCCTAGCTCCATCTAACCCCTTCAGGGGGTGAGGAGAGGGACCGTCCGCCACCTTGCAGCACCGCCGTCTAGCGTTGGTGGAGCAGTGGGGGCCGCACAGACTAGTCTTGTGCCTCTGTGCAAGCCCATGATTTCAATACCTAGGGGTGGACAGGGCTAAGTCTGGCGTAATGTCCCACGTCGCAGGAAAGGATACGTGGAGGGATACTCGGACGTGGTCGCCCGTTGATGGTTTGGGGAAATCGGATCCTTTCAATAGGATGCGTTGCCCGTCTCATCTTCATAAAATAACAAACAAAAAGAGAAGTCTGGGGAAAAGTCCCAGATATGTCCCTCGGTGCGGGAAAGTATACGCGGAGACGATAATCAACGCGTGCTCGCCCGTTGATGGTTTGGGGAGATCGGACCCTTTCAATAGGATCCGTCGCCCCTGTCTCATCTTCATAGTAAACTAGAAAAAAATAGTCTGGAGAGATCCAGACTGTGTGTGCCTCCATAGGACACTAAGCAAAAAACTGATTTCCGCCTGCTATAGGGGCGAGGGTGTATACTGCGAAGGAGAAGCTAACCTCTTTTTTTCCACTTAGTGTCAGCCTCCTAGCGGTAGAAATATACAACCACAGTATCTGTGTCCCCCAATGAGACGAAGGAGAAAAGTATACGTGACATTAATAAAAGACTACAACTGAACGTAATTAAAGAAAGGTGGCATATCCAGAAAAGAATAAGGTTTCAGACAAAACCTTCATCAGTCCTCTGGATCATTAGCGACTAGTGTTGAGCATTCCGATACCGCAAGTATCGGGTATCGGCCGATACTTGCTGTATCGGAATTCCGATACCGACTTCCGATATTTTTTCAATATCGGAATTCGGCATCGGAATCGGAAGTTCAAAGTTGATTGACAGACTGACGTCATCATGATGCGCGGTGTGTGCGCATCATGATGCGCCGTCATTTCGGGCCTTCCGGGGGTCTCTGCCGGCCTGCCGGGGGGCTGTGCCGGCCTGCCGGGGGGCTGTGTGGACTGCCCAGGGTCTGTACCGGCCTGCCGGGGGGCTGTGCCGGCCTGCCGGTGGTCTGTGCACCCTGTGGGGGTCTGTACCGGCCTGCCGGGGGGCTGTGCCGGCCTGCCGGTGGTCTGTGCACCCTGTGGGGGTCTGTACCGGCCTGCCGGGGGGCTGTGCCGGCCTGCCGGTGGTCTGTGCACCCTGTGGGGGTCTGTACCGGCCTGCCGGGGGGCTGGGCTGATGTCCGGGGGTCTGTGCAAGCATCGTCCGATGGGACTACAAGTCCCATCGGGCGATGCCTGCTACCATGACAGTGATTGACACATTAGCCAATGATGGGACAGTAGTAGTCCCATCATCCGGCTAATGTGTTAAATGTTTAAAAAAAAAAAAAAAAAAAAAAATACTACATACATACTACATGCTACATACATACTACATATATACTACATACATGCTACATACATACTGCATGCTACATACATGCTACATATATACTACATACATACTACATGCATGCTACATACATACTACATGCTACATACATACTACATACATACTACATGCATGCTACATACATACTACATGCATGCTACATACATACCACATACATACTACATACATACTACATGCATACTACATACATACTACATGCATACTACATACATACTACATGCATGCTACATACATACTACATGCATGCTACATACATACTACATGCATGCTACATACATACTACATGCATGCTACATACATACTACATGCATGCTACATACATACTACATGCTACATACATACCACATACATACTACATGCTACATACATACCACATACATACTACATACATACTACATACATACGACATGCATGCTACATACATACTACATGCATGCTACATGCATACTACATGCCACATACATACCACATACATACTACATACATACTACATGCTACATACATACTACATGCATGCTACATACATACTACATGCTACATACATACTACATATATACTACATACATACTACATACACTCACTGGCCACTTTATTAGGTACACCATGCTAGTAACGGGTTGGACCCCCTTTTGCCTTCAGAACTGCCTCAATTCTTCGTGGCAGAGATTCAACAAGGTGCTGGAAGCATTCCTCAGAGATTTTGGACCATATTGACATGATGGCATCACACAGTTGGCGCAGATTTGTCGGCTGCACATCCCTGATGCGAATCTCCCGTTCCACCACATCCCAAAGATGCTCTATTGGATTGAGATCTGGTGACTGAGGAGGCCATTTGAGTACAGTAAACTCATTGTCATGTTCAAGAAACCAATCTGAGATGATTCGAGCTTTATGACATGGCGCATTATCCTGCTGAAAGTAGCCATCAGATGTTGGGTACATTGTGGTCATAAAGGGATGGACATGGTCAGCAACAATACTCAGGTAGGCTGTGGCGTTGCAACGATGCTCAATTGGTACCAAGGGGCCCAAAGAGTGCCCAGAAAAAATTCCCCACACCATGACACCACCACCACCAGCCTGAACCGTTGATACAAGGCAGGATGGATCCATGCTTTCATGTTGTTTACGCCAAATTCTGACCCTACCATCCGAATGTCGCAGCAGAAATCGAGACTCATCAGACCAGGCAACGTTTTTCCAATCTTCTACTGTCCAATTTCGATGAGCTTGTGCAAATTGTAGCCTCAGTTTCCTGTTCTTAGCTGAGAGGAGTGGTACCCAGTGTGGTCTTCTGCTGCTGTAGCCCATCTGCCTCAAAGTTCGACGCACTGTGCGTTCAGAGATGCTCTTCTGCCTACCTTGGTTGTAACGGGTGGCAATTTGAGTCACTGTTGCCTTTCTATCAGCTCGAACCAGTCTGCCCATTCTCCTCTGACCTCTGGCATCAACATGGCATTTCCGGCCACAGAACTGCCGCTCACTGGATTTTTTTTCTTTTTCGGACCATTCTCTGTAAACCCTAGAGATGGTTGTGCGTGAAAATCCCAGTAGATCAGCAGTTTCTGAAATTCTCAGACCAGCCCTTCTGGCACCAACAATCATGCCACGTTCAAAGGCACTCAAATCACCTTTCTTCCCCATACTGATGCTCGGTTTGAACTGCAGGAGATTGTCTTGACCATGTCTACATGCCTAAATGCACTGAGTTGCCGCCATGTGATTGGCTGATTAGAAATTAAGTCTTAACACACAGTTGGACAGGTGTACCTAATAAAGTGGCCAGTGAGTGTATATACTACATGCATGATACATACTACATGCTACATGCATGCTACATACATACTACATGCTACATACATACCACATATATACTACATACATACAATACATTCATACAATACATACATAGACATACAGTACATATAACATAGAGTAACATACTTACCAATACTTGTCACATTGTTCCCCGAAGCCATTGTCTTTTCCGGAATAAATATTAACATAACAAACCACAAAAATACTCACCCACGATCCAAAGCAGTCCACGAGTGTGTCCCACGACGATCTTGGGTAGAGAACTGCAGCATCAGCTGTTGCTGCCGTTCTCTACGGGCTGCAGGAATCCAATGACGGAAGGTAGGTATCCTTCCGCACTGTATTCCTCCGCCACTTAAAAAAAAAAAAGTCCCTAGTCTCACTTTATGCCATTGCTGCGTGGGAAATTCCCACACAGCAATGGCATAAAGTGAGACTAGGGACTTTTTTTTTTTTTTTAAGTGGCGGAGGAATACAGTGCGGAAGGATACCAACCTTCCGTCATTGGATTCCTGCAGCCCGTAGAGAACGGCAGCAACAGCTGATGCTGCCGTTCTCTACCCAAGATCGTCGTGGGACACACTCGTGGACTGCTTCGGATCGTGGGTGAGTATTTTTGTGGTTTGTTATGTTAATATTTATTCCGGAAAAGACAATGGCTTCGGGGAACAATGTGACAAGTATTGGTAAGTATGTTACTCTATGTTATATGTACTGTATGTCTATGTATGTATTGTATGTAGTATGTATGTGGTATGTATGTAGCATGTAGTATGTATGTAGTATGTATGTAGCATGCATGTAGCATGCAGTATGTATGTAGCATGCATGTAGTATATATGTAGTATGTATGTAGCATGTATGTAGCATGTATGTGGTATGTATGTAGCATGTATGTAGTATGTATGTAGCATGTATGTAGCATGCATGTAGCATGCAGTATGTATGTAGCATGCATGTAGTATATATGTAGTATATATGTAGTATGTATGTAGCATGTAGCATGTATGTGGTATGTATGTAGCATGTAGTATGTATGTAGCATGCATGTAGCATGCAGTATGTATGTAGCATGCATGTTGTATGTATGTAGCATGTAATTTATTTTTTTTTTTTACATTTAACACATTAGCCGGATGATGGGACTACTACTGTCCCATCATTGGCTAATGTGTCAATCACTGTCATGGTAGCAGGCATCGCCCGATGGGACTTGTAGTCCCATCGGACGATGCCTGCACAGACCCCCGGAGCCTGCACAGACCCCCGGCAGGCCGGCACAGCCCCCCGGCAGGCCGGCACAGCCCCCCGGCAGGCCGGCACAGCCCCCCGGAGCCTGCACAGACCACCGGCAGGCTGGCACAGCCCCCCGGCAGGCCGGCACAGACCACCAGAGCCTGCACAGACCCCCTGGCAGGCCGGCACAGCCCCCCGAAAGGCCCGTACAGACCCCAGAGAGGCTGTACAAGGGCAGGAAAGGGTTTTTCTTATTCCGATACCGGAAGTCCCATAGACTTGAATGGGACTTCCGGTATCGGAATCGGCGATACCGATACTTTTTTTAAAGATCGGCCGATACCATCCGATACGATACTTTGAAGTATCGGACGGTATCGCTCAACTCTATTAGCGACTGTAAAGGCAGCGCTGAAGGAGAGTCTGCGCTTCATGTCTAGTGGTGGATGCCGCAGACTCTCCTTCAGCGCTGCCGTTTACAGTCGCTAACGATCCAGAGGACTGAAGAAGGTCTTGTTGACAGTAACGTCTTCTCCTTTTCTGGATATTCTACATTTAAAATATTCCAATTGAATGTATTTAATGAATGCCAAGTACCTTTAACTGCAAATCAGTCTAGGGACGGTAAAGCCAAGTATTCACAAGTCATCAAACGGTTCACGTAGGTGCAATGCTGAGCGGTTATGAACAGGTTTTCCTGTAATTGATGATAACAGCTATGAAATCGGATGGATGGGGACAGGTCATGCATTGCTCGGTTACAGTCATACTGTGACGAGCTTGGCAGCACAGGAATCTGGACAGTCATGTCTCATCTGTCATCATAGAATGTGTCGAATCATTGCTCCGACAAATTTTCTATAAAATATTTAACTCCTACTCATTAATGAAATATGCCAGATGGCAAAAGCCGGTCAGATGTGTTCTTCTCCTCCACAGACATGCACGGCTGCATTAAAGGGGTCTCTGCTGAGCACTAATACTGCAGGCTGAGATGAGGAAACACACGAGGGGACGTCTACAGGCGACTCTCCACCTACTCCGTCCTATATTAATCCTTTAATTGTATAATGAAAAGCTGTGCATTTGTCTAACACACTTTCTTTATTGATCTATCACCATTTTCAAGATCTCTGCTTGCCGTTACTTAAAAAGTGCTTTCACGGCTTACATCCAGGGTATAATCTGTGGAGTGGCGCACCTGTGTGTCCATCACATGTTCAGGGCAGATTTTTACCCCCTGAAGTAATCACAAAAAGTATCTGAATATCAGAAAGCAGAGATTTTGGAACGTTTTAGGAAGGTATAAAAAGGTGTTTATAAATAACGTGGAACTTCTTATTTGACAACAAAACAAACTTTTGCTAAAACAGAAGTAACTTAAGGCTGCGCCCCAGGATTGAGGCCGCTGTTCCAGCAGAAGCGGCACTTTGTGGGCGCAATGTACAAGCGCTGCCTCTAAGTTTGAGTTAAAGAGAGGAGTTGTGATACAGACTCGTTACAATGAATAATGATAAGGTATGTCGTTATACCCTGATGAAGAAGTCTGAAGACTTTGAAGCATGTCGATAATAACAACGCATCAAGTCTACTTTGTATCCTGGATCATACTTTCGGATCTCCATCAGCAGCGCAGACAATCCACATATTAGTTCTCTTCTGGCATATCTAAAAATGGTTGGCAGCAAATCCCTGGCCCCAAAATCATAGGTCTTCTTGTCAAGGATCAATTTGTTCTTAACTGGGTAGGAGGGAAAGGGGCAATGAAAAGTGGCACATCAACTTTGATGCTAATTACTGATCGTCCTTAGATAGTGGATGAAGGAGTGGCGCATGCGCAGCCACAACCCCATTCTAGTGGGGCATTCCACAGCACATTCTCGGGATTGTACACTGCAGTTTATCACCATCTGTGGACAGGAGACAACTCCGTAAGACGGGACTTTCCCTTTAAGGTAACTGTGATCCACGTCTGTGTGCCACTTACTGAGGGTGGCATTCTTCTAGAATACCAGTTGGCAGGCGGGCTCCATCATATCCTCTCCGGTGAAGCAACAATAGAGATCATGTGTAATGATTAGCACCAATATGTCCCAACCTGACAAGTACACACCTGACCTAATTTTTCCAACGCTCCACCCTCATCTGCAGCTCCCAACATACACAAACTGGCACAAGAACTACCGTGAAAGTAGCGACTCAAAGGGATATTCCTTTTTCAGCAAAGAATGAAAAGTGATAGCTTTGTATCGCTTCCTCCTATTACACATCTCTGCTTGATATCAGTGAATAGAATCTATTCCTTTTACTTCCCGCCCTGGTCACGTGCCGCTCACATGTGTGCACAGCTCGGTGCAGGGTACAGATTGAGCTTTTTTGGGATAGATTTATTGTTCATGTTAAGGCTGCAGTGGATCTCTTGACCTGAAGGAAAAGTCTCATATGTGCCAGTAAGGCTGCTAGCTCTGGGAATCCGTGGTCAGCTTGGGCTTTGCAGTCGTAATAAGGACGATAAAGTACAGCTGTGAGAGTGCACCCTTGGTTCCGAGAGTGCACCCTTGGTTCCGAGAGTGCGCTCGATCTTTCGGTCTTCTCTGACAAAGGGGGCAAAGCTTCATGGGAACGGAGCACAACTTGAGATGAAACATTACACGGCAAAGTATTGGTGCAAAGTAAGCCAACTAATGCGTGGTATAAGCACAGAGCAGAGCCTAATGATGCGCTAGAATTATCCACTAGAAGACACATTTCTAAACTAAGTTTACACTGTGTAGAAATCAGGTTAGTAAATCTGCATCAATGTTTGTGAGGAGGGAGGGATTAATTTGCAATAAGTGGCGCGGCTTAGCCAGAAAGATGTGTACGTCTATTTACGTGAATAGCCCCTGTACCGTGGAACCTTCCGACAGCTGACCAGTGTGGAATGCCAAGAATCGAGCACCCATCGTGCTGATTTTGGTGGCCCATCAATATCAATGATTCTGAGAATCCCATATAGGGGCTGTTTTATGACCAGATACAAGCTGTGCGTCCTCCCAAGCTGCAAGCAGAGGTAGCTTTGTCTTCTGCAGCCCTGGAGAACTGCAGGGGCGCGGATGATGGTTGTATCCAGCAATCTGACCAGCTTCAGAGCATAGTTTGTAATCGCTGCGCTTTTTGCCTAGGAGCCCATCCACTGCTGATCGACTGCAGGAGAGGTCGGTAACCTAGGCAACAAAAACTACACAATTAGAAAATCCCTCTGTTCTTGAGAACGGATATGATTTTTAATAAATGGCAAGTTGCTTGTTTTCACAAACAGGTTGCAATTTTATGCATTTAAGAAAATGAGCAAGCCCCTTCTGTTGTTGCTGTTGAAAAACCACAGCAGAATGCGGTGCCCCCAACTGTACGTCTTCATGGTGGATTCTTCTATAAGAGGCACTGACAAATCCATCTCCATCATGGACCCCCCAAAAACACTACCATCTTATGCTGGAGTTTGCCCGATCTTTCTGTGGAGTCCTGAGCATGGAGACATTTTTTGGCTCAAATGATGAGGTGCTCTGAAGCAGATGTGAAGAGTCATCAGGGTTCTTTGCGCTCCATAAACTTTGGATAAAATAGACCTCTTCCCATCCTCGTCCAGTCGGGGGGCCGGTTACACGCACCATGCCATGGGCCCAGGAGCACAAGAATGTGTAGAACACATGAAAGCAAGTGAGAGGCGAGAAACGTCATGTAATGGATCCCTACTGCTGCGGCACCATGACGTTTCCAGAGGCTCCGGCTTCATCACCTGCTGGAGAAGATGAGCGATGGCAGCAATTACAGGGAATTCACAGTCTGTGGTTTCATAATGATTCGCCAATGTGGGTTTCAATATTGCTTTCAGCAAGCGGCTGCTTTTGTAAATAATCAAAAACTCTTTGTAGACCTGTGAGACGCCAACATCTCCAGAGCAGCCGGGAATTAGTACAGGTAGTAAATTAGGGTATGTGCACACGTTGCGGATTCTGCTGCGGGATTTTTCTGCGTGGATTTTGCTAAATCCGCAGGTAAAATTACCTGTGTTTTACCTGAAGATTTAGTGCAGATTCCCTGCAGTTTTTGTGCGGATTTCACCTATATTTTTACACCTGCGGATTGCTATAATGGAGCAGGTGGAAAACGCTGCGGAATCCGCACAAAGAATTGACATGCTGCGGATTCAAATCCATTGCGGTTTCTGTGTGGAATTTTCCGCAGCATGTGCAGAGTGTTTTTTTTACTTTACATTGAATATAACGGTACTACACACTGCAGGAGAATCTGCTGCAGATCCGCAGAAGAATCCGCAACATGTGCACAGACCCTTAATGTGTTGGCGTGAACTTCTTGGGAGCTGCTGGATATAACTTTATCTACTTGGTCCATGGGAAAATCCAAAAGGGACATCCAACTGAGCAGAAAAAGATCGGCTGCATCTGCGGCTTTTGCTGAAAATTTCACCCCATGCTGCAAAGAAAAGAAACCTGCAGCGTAAACTGACAACAAGTTGCAATTTCAAAACCAGCACCTCAGGAGAATTTCTGAATTTACTTTTTTATTTTTTCAGTCTTTGCTTCAGTAGCAGTAAATACATTAAAGTGTTTTTTAGACATCCACCGAGATCTCAGAATCCCCCTAAGATTCAGCTCTGATCAAAGAAAATCTGTCCCTTAAGGAGGAAGTTCCTGGTTATTTACATAAAGCTTAATCACAGCAGAATCTACTTTGCCTCTTCGCTTGGAAACAGGAATTTTACCAATCACTGACAACAAGCAGAGGTTGAAAACCCCAACTCTGTCTCCCCTCCTATTCACAAAGTGAAAGGTTTGTCACAATGTATCGAATCACGAGGGAGATTTGTGCTGCAGTTGTTGCTTAGTCCAGAGGACACATTGTAACGAGCTGCAGCTGTGGTTCTATTACAGTTGACACAGTGTATTTATGCAGCGTCAATCCCGCAGCGTCCAGCTGTCACAGCATAGTGGATAAATCCCATGCCCACTATGTGTCCAGAGACGCCCGCAGCTCACCGGTGGAGACGGACATGAGGCGCGTCTCTCCAGACTGCAGCATGTCAGTTTCTCTTCTGGAGACGCAACATCAATAGAATGTATTGGACGCGGTGAATCCGCACGGATCAGTGATCACAGAGGAGTCACCTGCGCTCAATAGAAGGCAGAGTTTTGGATGCAGCGAATATACGCTGGAAAGAAAGAAAGAAAATTACAATTCGAGAGTAATCATCGTGGACCCCTTTCGATTTTGGATCTTCTCTGTGCAGTTGAGCAAACAGATTAACAGGAGCAGATTCCAAAGGCCACGTCAGCAGTCCGTGGTTGTCAGACCAAAGCCCCGAGAACCTCCCCCTACCTGCAAAAAGGTCTCAGTGCATCGCGGCCCAACAAGGACGTCTTGCTGATCTACGAGAGGCAGAAGTGGTGCCTGGGATGCCAGACAGGTGCCTGGACCACCGACGCGGCCTCTGCACCACCGACGCGGCCTCTGCACCACCGACGCGGCCTCTGCACCACCGACGCGGCCTCTGCACCAGGGGTCTGCAAATCTTTTTGCTCGACTATAATATTCAGGTCAGAGCTTTATGGGTTGCATTGCTGGAGCTCCGAAGAGTCAGACGTCAGCGCCCCAACCTCAGAGGTCAGCTGACCCATGCGACAGGAGACACACCTGCTCCTTTAAGAAACGTTCCGCACCAATTTGGATCTTACTACCTTTTATCAGACTTTATGATCTTCTCGCTGCCCACAAATGTCATCACATATCTAGGTTTGGAGCCGGCCACCCACCACACCGCCTCCACGGCTGACATTATTCTTCACAGTTTACTGTTTGCACAAGCGCACCTTGTACTGTAAAGTCTGTGAATGGACACATTGTGACACACGTGAAAAAAAGATGCTGACCTAACAAAAAAAAAAAAAAAGAAAACAAAAAGCTGCGAGAACACTTGTCCTAGGAGAGTGGTGACTTTTCTGCCCTTTGCTCCTCAGCACTCGGCCCCCCGCTCTGTAATGTTACGGGGTCTCCACTTTGTGGCTGAGTTGCTGCGGTTCTTTCCTCTTCTCAATAATATCACTCACAGGTGATGGAGGACGAAATGGACGGACCTGTTACCCCGATGGCTCCTATTACAGGACCGCACTCGTATCAGGGAGCTCTGCATCCCCGGCCGATCTGTCACAAAAGCAAATGCTATGGCATGGCGGGGGTCCGGAGGTTATAAACCAGGGGTAATGGGGTCGGAGGTTATACATCGGGAGAAACAGGGGAAGAAGGAAAAAATATATTGCCAATTGGCCAATGAACACCATGCAACTGAGGACTGTGCCGAGATTCTCAGATCAGCTCCTGTCCCACATCACAGCTGAGTCATAGGAGGTGAGAACATAACTCTGCAGCGGGTGCTGACAACACCTCTCTTCACTTCACAGATTGATCATTAACACTGAAGCCTCAGGAGTCCGGAGTAGGTTCATCTACGGTAACACGAACCTTCACTGGTTAACACGGCTTATGCCACAGGAAAAAAGAACTATCACAATAAAACGATCTGGAGTTTACTAAGGGGTGGAAAACACTATTAAGAAGTCATCAGTAGTCAATAACACCCAGGGGATAACTTCCCCCTCTCATTGCACCAGCTGTAATGTGTGTACACAGTGACTGCACCAGCAGAATAGTGCGTGCAGCTCTGGGGTATAATACAGGATGTAACTCAGGATCAGTAATGTAATGTATGTACACAGTGACTGCACCAGCAGAATAGTGAGTGCAGCTCTGGAGTATAATACAGGATGTAACTCAGGATCAGTAATGTAATGTATGTACACAGTGACTGCACCAGCAGAATAGTGCGTGCAGCTCTGGGGTATAATACAGGATGTAACTCAGGATCAGTAATGTAATGTATGTACACAGTGACTGCACCAGCAGAATAGTGAGTGCAGCTCTGAGGTATAATACAGGATGTAACTCAGGATCAGTAATGTAATGTATGTACACAGTGACTGCACCAGCAGAATAGTGAGTGCAGCTCTGGAGTATAATACAGGATGTAACTCAGGATCAGTAATGTAATGTATGTACACAGTAACTGCACCAGCAGAATAGTGAGTGCAGCTCTGGAGTATAATACAAGATGTAACTCAGGATCAGTAATGTAATGTATGTACACAGTGACTGCACCAGCAGAATAGTGAGTGCAGCTCTGGAGTATAATACAGGATGTAACTCAGGATCAGTAATGTATGTACACAAGGACTGCACCAGCAGAATAGTGAGTGCAGCTCTGGAGTATAATACAGGATGTAACTCAGGATCAGTAATGTAATGTATGTACACAGTGACTGCACCAGCAGAATAGTGAGTGCAGCTCTGGAGTATAATACAGGATGTAACTCGGGATCAGTAATGTATGTACACAGTGACTGCACCAGCAAAATAGTGAGTGTAGCTCTGGAGTATAACAGGATGTAACTCAGGATCAGTAATGTATGTACACAAGGACTGCACCAGCAGAATAGTGAGCGCAGCTCTGGGGTATAATACAGGATGTAACGCAGGATCAGTAATGTATGTACACAGTGACTGCACCAGCAGAATAGTGAGTAAAGAGCTGGAGTATAGTACAGGATGCAACTCAGGATCAGTAACGTAATGTATGTACACAGTGACTGCACCGGCAGAATAGTGAGTGCAGCTCTGGGGTATAATACAGGATGTAACTCAGGATCAGTAATGTATGTACACAGTGACTGCACCAGCAGAATAGTGAGTGCAGCTCTGGAGTATAATACAGGATGTAACTCAGGATCAGTAATGTAATGTATGTACACAGTGACTGCACCAGCAGAATAGTGAGTGCAGCTCTGGAGTATAATACAGGATGTAACTCAGGATCAGTAATGTAATATATGTATACAGTGACTGCACCAGCAGAATAGTGAGTGCAGCTCTGGAGTATAATACAGGATGTAACTCAGGATCAGTAATGTATGTACACAGTGACTGCACCTCTGGAGTATAATACAGGAGGTAACTCACTATATACATTACTTATCCTGAATTGATCCCAACACAAATGTAGTAATGTAGATTTGGAAATTCAAAAAGATTAAGAGTTTCAGTACAGGTGACCTGGGACATGAGATCTCTGTTTGCTGTCAGTCCCTGTACTTACTGTATGCAATACTTGTGGTGCCCCTGAGAGTTCAGTCGCCACAGAGGTACTGCACCTCAACCAGAGGTGTGGTATCCCACTTCCCAGGTAAGTTGGAGGCATCCGACAGTACTGTTACACTTGAACCCAACACAGAACCTAGAGCAGCAGGGCACCCTGGATGAATCGTATGGGAGGAGGATCTCAACCCTGCCTGGGTGTTAAAGGGTACTGGGAGGTGGGTGGAGCTTGAAGGTTAGTAGGAGCTTTCGATAGAACAGTCTTCCTGTAGGGGAAGAGGTGAACAGACCTGTGTGGAGCAGCTCCTGGTCAGAGAAGTTGCCAGGAAGGAAAGGAAGAGAAGAAAGCTCCCTGTAGAGGGAAGGGATCCTAGAGGCACGGAGCAGCGGCCATACCGCTCGTGGGGCTTGTTCCACGCTGACAGACATCGGGTGGAGGGATCAGGTTGCAGAGGGGTAACGGCCCTCTGGTCCAGTGGGAACAATCATCAGACTCAGCTGGCAAGCTGGAGGTGAAGGCACCTTTAGGTACTTCAGCCACGAGCCACAGTTATCTTCTCCGGAAAGGCAGCCATAAGGGAGCAAGGGAACACAGTGAGGACGTTACCCGACAAGGGCCGCGGCTGCTGGCCTGGGACACTGACTGTGAGGTGTTGGGAAGGAAGAGGTGAGAAATCAACACAGTGAAACGGCCAGGAAAGGCACATACTGAAGGGAGTGCTGGAAAGGTGTGCTTCATCTGCCTGGGAGTTGACAGAGCCCCTCATCTGGAGGACATGGCACCAAGCGGGCACCAGAACTGTGAGGAAAGCTTTGGAACTGCACCCAGCTGTGTCCTCTGAATTCTTTCTGCAACACCCACTCTGCACTGCTACATCTATCATCATCAAATACAACATCTTTTCTATCACCACTACCCTGGGGCAACAGCACTGCCTCTGGAGAGCTCTTCCAACTCTGCTGCATCACACCATCAGTCCCAGAGGATCTACATGCAGCGCTGGTCACCTCTGACCAGAAACCACAGCTGGCGTCACAAACACTTATTACAAACTCTTTATTTTTCCCCTGTAAATATCCCCTTTTATTGGACGCCCAGTGCTACGGAACGGGTCACCGCCGCCACTGTGACACTGCCCCTTTAAGAAGCGGCCCGGTACAGGGTGTCCCCACTGCCCTGGTGGGCGCTCCATACTTCTCACAGCTGGGGGTTTGTTACAATTCCATCAGGCCTAGAATTGTTTGTAGAAAGCACAGACTGATGAACTACAACAATCATGGCAGATTTGAACGATGGAGAAACTTTAATCCCCTGTGGTCAGTGCGGGGTCACTGGCATGTCCCTGGTGGTCACCAGCAGTGCGATTACACAATGTGGGGGGCTCCGTCTCTGCACATTGCTGTGGCTTCACAGTCACGATGTGACCATTGTCCGGACCGTGTGACCGCCACAATGCAGCCTCTGTGCAGATCATCGCTCCCTTCCAGCCTCACAAGACACTTTCAGTTCACATTAACCCTTCGCTCTGCTGCCCAAGGCAAAATTCTGCAAAGGAGAATAGACTTCGCAATCTGATGAGACATTTGTCGGTCGCATTACTGAGGGTTCTGCAGAACATTGCACTCCGAGCAGAAACCTACAGGTCTACTGGGCATCGTGCAGAACGGCCACAGCCTGCTGGACAGGATACTCTGCAGAGCATCACACAGAGCCACGACCAGAATGTAGCACATTGCCAGGTACTCGCACCGGCGTTTCAGGGGGAGAATAGGCAGAATACTTCAGGATCTGCAGAACATTGCAAAGTACAACTTGGCGCAGCTTACCACTGTATACTGTCAGTCTGCAGAACATTGCACCTCTTCAGATCTCCAAGTAGAGCAAGGTATCTATGTAATCTGCACAACATTGCTTTACACCAACCCATCTACCCCAACACTGCCATAATGTAACCTGCAGAGCATCGCACCGCCATATATAGAGCAGCAATACTAGAATGTAACCTGCAGAGCATCGCACCGCGATATATCGAGCAGCATTACTAGAATGTAACCTGCAGAGCATCGCACCGCGATATATCGAGCAGCATTACTAGAATGTAACCTGCAGAGCATCGCACCGCGATATATCGAGCATTACTAGAATGTAACCTGCAGAGCATCGCACCGCGATATACCGAGCAGCATTACTAGAATGTAACCTGCAGAGCAGCGCACCGCGATATATCGAGCAGCATTACTAGAATGTAACCTGCAGAGCAGCGCACCGCGATATATCGAGCAGCATTACTAGAATGTAACCTGCAGAGCATCGCACCGCGATATATCGAGCAACATTACTAGAATGTAACCTGCAGAGCATCGCACCGCGATATATCGAGCAGCATTACTAGAATGTAACCTGCAGAGCATCGTACCGCGATATATCGAGCAGCATTACTAGAATGTAACCTGCAGAGCATCGCACCGCGATATATCGAGCAGCATTACTAGAATGTAACCTGCAGAGCATCGCACCGCGATATATCGAGCAACATTACTAGAATGTAACCTGCAGAGCATCGCACCGCGATATATCGAGCAGCATTACTAGAATGTAACCTGCAGAGCATCGTACCGCGATATATCGAGCAGCATTACTAGAATGTAACCTGCAGAGCATCGCACCGCGATATATCGAGCAGCATTACTAGAATGTAACCTGCAGAGCATCGCACCGCGATATATCGAGCAGCATTACTAGAATAACCTGCAGAGCATCGCAACGTGATATATAGAGCAGCATTACTAGAATGTAACCTGCGAGCATCGCACCGTGATATATCGAGCAGCATTACTAGAATGTAACCTGCAGAGCATCGCACCGCGATATATCGAGCAGCATTACTAGAATGTAACCTGCAGAGCAGCGCACCGCGATATATCGAGCAGCATTACTAGAATGTAACCTGCAGAGCATCGCACCGTGATATATAGAGCAGCATTACTAGAATGTAACCTGCAGAGCAGCGCACCGTGATATATAGAGCAGCATTACTAGATGTAATCTGCAGAGCATCGCACTGTGATATATAGAGCAGCATTACTAGAATGTAATCTGCAGAGCATTGCACCGTGATATATAGAGCAGCATTACTAGATGTAATCTGCAGAGCATCGCACTGTGATATATAGTGCAGCATTACTAGATGTAATCTGCAGAGCATTGCACCGTGATATATAGAGCAGCATTACTAGATGTAATCTGCAGAGCATCACACTGTGATATATAGTGCAGCATTACTAGATGTAATCTGCAGAGCATCGCACTGTGATATATAGAGCAGCATTACTAGATGTAATCTGCAGAGCATCGCACTGTGATATATAGTGCAGCATTACTAGAATGTAATCTGAAGAGCATCGCACCGTGATATATAGTGCAGCATTACTAGAATGTAAGCTGCATCGCACCGTGATATATAGTGCAGCATTACTAGATGTAATCTGCAGAGCATCGCACTGTGATATATAGTGCAGTACTACTAGATGTAATCTGCAGAGCATTGCACCGTGATATATAGAGCAGCATTACTAGATGTAATCTGCAGAGCATCGCACTGTGATATATAGTGCAGCATTACTAGATGTAATCTGCAGAGCATCGCACTGTGATATATAGTGCAGCATTACTAGATGTAATCTGCAGAGCATCGCACTGATATATAGTGCAGCATTACTAGATGTAATCTGCAGAGCATCGCACTGTGATATATAGAGCAGCATTACTAGATGTAATCTGCAGAGCATCGCACTGTGATATATAGTGCAGCATTACTAGAATGTAATCTGAAGAGCATCGCACCGTGATATATAGTGCAGCATTACTAGAATGTAAGCTGCATCGCACCGTGATATATAGTGCAGCATTACTAGATGTAATCTGCAGAGCATCGCACTGTGATATATAGTGCAGCATTACTAGATGTAATCTGCAGAGCATCGCACTGTGATATATAGAGCAGCATTACTAGATGTAATCTGCAGAGCATCGCACTGTGATATATAGTGCAGCATTACTAGAATGTAATCTGAAGAGCATCGCACTGTGATATATAGAGCAGCATTACTAGATGTAATCTGCAGAGCATCGCACTGTGATATATAGTGCAGCATTACTAGAATGTAATCTGAAGAGCATCGCACCGTGATATATAGTGCAGCATTACTAGAATGTAATCTGAAGAGAATCGCACCGTGATATATAGTGCAGCATTACTAGAATGTAAGCTGCATCGCACCGTGATATATAGTGCAGCATTACTAGATGTAATCTGCAGAGCATCGCACTGTGATATATAGTGCAGCATTACTAGATGTAATCTGCAGAGCATCGCACTGTGATATATAGAGCAGCATTACTAGATGTAATCTGCAGAGCATCGCACTGTGATATATAGTGCAGCATTACTAGAATGTAATCTGAAGAGCATCGCACCGTGATATATAGTGCAGCATTACTAGAATGTAATCTGCAGAGCATCGCACTGTGATATATAGTGCAGCATTACTAGATGTAATCTGCAGAGCATTGCACCGTGATATATAGAGCAGCATTACTAGATGTAATCTGCAGAGCATCGCACTGTGATATATAGTGCAGCATTACTAGAATGTAATCTGAAGAGCATCGCACTGTGATATATAGTGCAGCATTACTAGAATGTAATCTGAAGAGCATCGCACCGTGATATATAGTGCAGCATTACTAGAATGTAAGCTGCATCGCACCGTGATATATAGTGCAGCATTACTAGATGTAATCTGCAGAGCATCGCACTGTGATATATAGTGCAGCATTACTAGATGTAATCTGCAGAGCATTGCACCGTGATATATAGAGCAGCATTACTAGATGTAATCTGCAGAGCATCGCACTGTGATATATAGTGCAGCATTACTAGAATGTAATCTGAAGAGCATTGCACCGTGATATATAGAGCAGCATTACTAGATGTAATCTGCAGAGCATCGCACTGTGATATATAGTGCAGCATTACTAGAATGTAATCTGAAGAGCATCGCACCGTGATATATAGTGCAGCATTACTAGAATGTAAGCTGCATCGCACCGTGATATATAGTGCAGCATTACTAGATGTAATCTGCAGAGCATCGCACTGTGATATATAGTGCAGCATTACTAGATGTAATCTGCAGAGCATTGCACCGTGATATATAGAGCAGCATTACTAGATGTAATCTGCAGAGCATCGCACTGTGATATATAGTGCAGCATTACTAGAATGTAATCTGAAGAGCATCGCACCGTGATATATAGTGCAGCATTACTAGAATGTAAGCTGCATCGCACCGTGATATATAGTGCAGCATTACTAGATGTAATCTGCAGAGCATCGCACTGTGATATATAGTGCAGCATTACTAGATGTAATCTGCAGAGCATTGCACCGTGATATATAGAGCAGCATTACTAGATGTAATCTGCAGAGCATCGCACTGTGATATATAGTGCAGCATTACTAGATGTAATCTGCAGAGCATCGCACTGTGATATATAGTGCAGCATTACTAGATGTAATCTGCAGAGCATCGCACCGTGATATATAGTGCAGCATTACTACAATGTAATCTGAAGAGCATCGCACCGTGATATATAGTGCAGCATTACTAGATGTAATCTGCAGAGCATCGCACTGTGATATATAGTGCAGCATTACTAGAATGTAATCTGAAGAGCATCGCACTGTGATATATAGTGCAGCATTACTAGAATGTTATCTGAAGAGCATCGCACCGTGATATATAGTGCAGCATTACTAGATGTAATCTGCAGAGCATCGCACTGTGATATATAGAGCAGCATTACTAGATGTAATCTGAAGAGCATCGCACCGTGATATATAGTGCAGCATTACTAGATGTAATCTGCAGAGCATCGCACCGTGATATATAGAGCAGCATTACTAGATGTAATCTGCAGAGCATCGCACCGTGATATATAGAGCAGCATTACTAGATGTAATCTGAAGAGCATCGCACTGTGATATATAGAGCAGCATTACTAGATGTAATCTGAAGAGCATCGCACCGTGATATATAGTGCAGCATTACTAGATGTAATCTGCAGAGCATCGCACCGTGATATATAGAGCAGCATTACTAGATGTAATCTGAAGAGCATCGCACCGTGATATATAGTGCAGCATTACTAGATGTAATCTGCAGAGCATCGCACTGTGATATATAGAGCAGCATTACTAGATGTAATCTGCAGAGCATCGCACTGTGATATATAGAGCAGCATTACTAGATGTAATCTGCAGAGCATCGCACCGTGATATATAGTGCAGCATTACTAGATGTAATCTGCAGAGCATCGCACTGTGATATATAGAGCAGCATTACTAGATGTAATCTGCAGAGCATCGCACTGTGATATATAGTGCAGCATTACTACAATGTAATCTGAAGAGCATCGCACCGTGATATATAGAGCAGCATTACTAGATGTAATCTGAAGAGCATCGCACTGTGATATATAGTGCAGCATTACTAGATGTAATCTGAAGAGCATCGCACCGTGATATATAGTGCAGCATTACTAGAATGTAATCTGAAGAGCATCGCACCGTGATATATAGAGCAGCATTACTAGATGTAATCTGCAGAGCATCGCACTGTGATATATAGTGCAGCATTACTAGATGTAATCTGCAGAGCATCGCACTGTGATATATAGAGCAGCATTACTAGATGTAATCTGCAGAGCATCGCACTGTGATATATAGTGCAGCATTACTAGATGTAATCTGCAGAGCATCGCACTGTGATATATAGAGCAGCATTACTAGATGTAATCTGCAGAGCATCGCACTGTGATATATAGTGCAGCATTACTAGAATGTAATCTGAAGAGCATCGCACCGTGATATATAGTGCAGCATTACTAGAATGTAAGCTGCATCGCACCGTGATATATAGTGCAGCATTACTAGATGTAATCTGCAGAGCATCGCACTGTGATATATAGTGCAGCATTACTAGATGTAATCTGCAGAGCATCGCACTGTGATATATAGTGCAGCATTACTAGATGTAATCTGCAGAGCATCGCACTGTGATATATAGTGCAGCATTACTAGATGTAATCTGCAGAGCATCGCACTGTGATATATAGAGCAGCATTACTAGATGTAATCTGCAGAGCATCGCACTGTGATATATAGTGCAGCATTACTAGATGTAATCTGCAGAGCATCGCACTGTGATATATAGAGCAGCATTACTAGATGTAATCTAAAGAGCATCGCACTGTGATATATAGAGCAGCATTACTAGATGTAATCTGCAGAGCATCGCACTGTGATATATAGTGCAGCATTACTAGAATGTAATCTGAAGAGCATCGCACCGTGATATATAGTGCAGCATTACTAGAATGTAAGCTGCATTGCACCGTGATATATAGTGCAGCATTACTAGATGTAATCTGCAGAGCATCGCACTGTGATATATAGTGCAGCATTACTAGATGTAATCTAAAGAGCATCGCACTGTGATATATAGAGCAGCATTACTAGATGTAATCTGCAGAGCATCGCACTGTGATATATAGTGCAGCATTACTAGAATGTAATCTGAAGAGCATCGCACCGTGATATATAGTGCAGCATTACTAGAATGTAAGCTGCATTGCACCGTGATATATAGTGCAGCATTACTAGATGTAATCTGCAGAGCATCGCACTGTGATATATAGTGCAGCATTACTAGATGTAATCTGCAGAGCATTGCACCGTGATATATAGAGCAGCATTACTAGATGTAATCTGCAGAGCATCGCACTGTGATATATAGTGCAGCATTACTAGATGTAATCTGCAGAGCATCGCACTGTGATATATAGTGCAGCATTACTAGATGTAATCTGCAGAGCATCGCACTGTGATATATAGTGCAGCACTACTAGATGTAATCTGCAGAGCATCGCACTGTGATATATAGTGCAGCATTACTAGATGTAATCTGAAGAGCATCGCACTGTGATATATAGAGCAGCATTACTAGATGTAATCTGCAGAGCATCGCACTGTGATATATAGTGCAGCATTACTAGATGTAATCTGCAGAGCATTGCACCGTGATATATAGAGCAGCATTACTAGATGTAATCTGCAGAGCATCGCACTGTGATATATAGTGCAGCATTACTAGATGTAATCTGCAGAGCATCGCACTGTGATATATAGTGCAGCATTACTAGATGTAATCTGCAGAGCATCGCACTGTGATATATAGTGCAGCATTACTAGATGTAATCTGCAGAGCATTGCACCGTGATATATAGAGCAGCATTACTAGATGTAATCTGCAGAGCATTGCACCGTGATATATAGTGCAGCATTACTAGATGTAATCTGCAGAGCATCGCACTGTGATATATAGTGCAGCATTACTAGATGTAATCTGCAGAGCATCGCACTGTGATATATAGTGCAGCACTACTAGATGTAATCTGCAGAGCATCGCACTGTGATATATAGTGCAGCATTACTAGATGTAATCTGAAGAGCATCGCACTGTGATATATAGAGCAGCATTACTAGATGTAATCTGCAGAGCATCGCACTGTGATATATAGTGCAGCACTACTAGATGTAATCTGCAGAGCATCGCACTGTGATATATAGTGCAGCATTACTAGATGTAATCTGAAGAGCATCGCACTGTGATATATAGAGCAGCATTACTAGATGTAATCTGCAGAGCATCGCACCGTGATATATAGTGCAGCATTACTACAATGTAATCTGAAGAGCATCGCACCGTGATATATAGTGCAGCATTACTAGATGTAATCTGCAGAGCATCGCACTGTGATATATAGTGCAGCATTACTAGAATGTAATCTGAAGAGCATCGCACTGTGATATATAGTGCAGCATTACTACAATGTAATCTGAAGAGCATCGCACTGTGATATATAGTGCAGCATTACTAGATGTAATCTGCAGAGCATCGCACCGTGATATATAGGGCAGCATTACTAGATGTAATCTGCAGAGCATCGCACTGTGATATATAGTGCAGCATTACTAGATGTAATCTGAAGAGCATCGCACTGTGATATATAGAGTAGCATTACTAGATGTAATCTGCAGAGCATCGCACCGTGATATATAGAGCAGCATTACTAGATGTAATCTGAAGAGCATCGCACTGTGATATATAGAGCAGCATTACTACAATGTAATCTGAAGAGCATCGCACCGTGATATATAGAGCAGCATTACTAGATGTAATCTGCAGAGCATCGCACTGTGATATATAGTGCAGCATTACTAGATGTAATCTGCAGAGCATCGCACCGTGATATATAGGGCAGCATTACTAGATGTAATCTGAAGAGCATCGCACCGTGATATATAGTGCAGCATTACTAGATGTAATCTGAAGAGCATCGCACTGTGATATATAGTGCAGCATTACTAGAATGTAATCTGAAGAGCATCGCACCGTGATATATAGTGCAGCATTACTAGAATGTAGTCTGCAGAGAATCACACCAGCCACACTTAGCTCTGCAGAACATCACTTTTCCCATCACTGGACTGTTTCCATGTAATCTTCAGAGCATTGATCTTTACTGCTTCTTGCATTTCACCGTCCTGCACGCAGAGCATTGCACCTCCATCCTATCCAGAATGACAGTCAGACAAGAAAACAAGCCGTTACACTACATTTCCAGCTGGATCCACGTCCTTAGGAAGCGTCTCCGGTCTCACCCCTCCGCACTATGATGGGATGCAATGTAACCATGACCCTGCGGAACCGCGCGACACGCTGCAGCCATTTTGGTCACGTGACATGAAGGTCGTGGAGGTCACAGTGCAAGGTCACACGTAATGATGACCGTGCATCCGACCGAGTTATCTGAAATTAATAGCGACATCAAAACGCACAGAAAAATCTGTGCAGCGACTGCAGCGAGTTTGGGCTTCTTTACACGCAGCGGTTTTGCTACGTTTAGTTTTTTTTTTTTTTAAAAACTGCAACCAGTTGTTTAGATTTTTTACCCATTCAATGACCGCATGAAAAAACGCAGAGCACGCGGGGCGCAGAGCACGCGGGGCGCAGCCCATGCAGAGCACGCGGGGCGCAGAGCACGCGGGGCGCAGCCCATGCAGAGCACGCGGGGCGCAGAGCACGCGGGGCGCAGCCCATGCAGAGCACGCGGGGCGCAGAGCACGCGGGGCGCAGAGCACGCGGGGCGCAACCCACGCAGAGCACGCGGGGCGCAGAGCACGCGGGGAGCAGAGCACGCGGGGAGCAGAGCACGCGGGGAGCAGAGCACGCGGGGAGCAGAGCACGCGGGGAGCAGAGCACGCGGGGAGCAGAGCACGCGGGGCGCAGAGCACGCGGGGCGCAGAGCACACGAGGCGCAGAGCACGCGGGGCGCAGAGCACGCAGAGCACACGGGGCGCAGAGCACGCAGAGCACACGGGGCGCAGAGCACGCAGAGCACACGGGGCGCAGAGCACGCAGAGCACACGGGGCGCAGAGCACGCAGAGCACACGGGGCGCAGAGCACGCAGAGCACACGGGGCGCAGAGCACGCAGAGCACACGGGGCGCAGAGCACGCAGAGCACACGGGGCGCAGAGCACGCAGAGCACACGGGGCGCAGAGCACGCAGAGCACACGGGGCGCAGAGCACGCAGAGCACACGGGGCGCAGAGCACGCAGAGCACACGGGGCGCAGAGCACGCAGAGCACACGGGGCGCAGAGCACGCAGAGCACACGGGGCGCAGAGCACGCAGAGCACACGGGGCGCAGAGCACGCAGAGCACACGGGGCGCAGAGCACGCAGAGCACACGGGGCGCAGAGCACGCAGAGCACACGGGGCGCAGAGCACGCAGAGCACACGGGGCGCAGAGCACGCAGAGCACACGGGGCGCAGAGCACGCAGAGCACACGGGGCGCAGAGCACGCAGAGCACACGGGGCGCAGAGCACGCAGAGCACACGGGGCGCAGAGCACGCAGAGCACACGGGGCGCAGAGCACGCAGAGCACACGGGGCGCAGAGCACGCAGAGCACACGGGGCGCAGAGCACGCAGAGCACACGGGGCGCAGAGCACGCAGAGCACACGGGGCGCAGAGCACGCAGAGCACACGGGGCGCAGAGCACGCAGAGCACACGGGGCGCAGAGCACGCAGAGCACACGGGGCGCAGAGCACGCAGAGCACACGGGGCGCAGAGCACGCAGAGCACACGGGGCGCAGAGCACGCAGAGCACACGGGGCGCAGAGCACGCAGAGCACACGGGGCGCAGAGCACGCAGAGCACACGGGGCGCAGAGCACGCAGAGCACACGGGGCGCAGAGCACGCAGAGCACACGGGGCGCAGAGCACGCAGAGCACACGGGGCGCAGAGCACGCAGAGCACACGGGGCGCAGAGCACGCGGGGCGCAGAGCACGCAGAGCACGCAGAGCACACGGGGCGCAGAGCACGCAGAGCACACGGGGCGCAGCCCACACAATCTTCCTGCTGTATTTTTCATGCATTAAAAAAAAAACTGGTAATAAAAAGCCCTGTGCGAACGCTCCCCGACTGACCGTGAGAACACTCCCCGACCGCGGGAACGCTCCACCGAAAGCGGGAACGCTCCACCGACTGCATGAACGCTCCACCGACTGCATGAACGCTCCCCGACTGCATGAACGCTCCCCGACTGCATGAACGCTCCCCGACTGCATGAACGCTCCCCGACTGCATGAACGCTCCCCGACTGCATGAACGCTCCCCGACTGCATGAACGCTCCCCGACTGCATGAACGCTCCCCGACTGCATGAACGCTCCCCGACTGCATGAACGCTCCCCGACTGCATGAACGCTCCCCGACTGCATGAACGCTCCCCGACTGCATGAACGCTCCCTGACTGCATGAACGCTCCCTGACCGTGGGAACGCTCCCCGACTGCATGAACGCTCCCTGACCGTGGGAACGCTGCCTGACTGTATATTTTGGTATTGGAGGCGATCAATGACCCAATACACAGACTGCTGAGCCCCGGACGGAGGAATTATTGGATTTCCCATGAAGGTACCGAGTCATTCGGATCCGGCCTCTTCTGACAGACGGAGCATCTCGCTGTTATCGCCGCTCTGACCGGATGGACGGCGGAGACACTGGAGCCAACGACACCGGCAACGTGGAAGCGACAAACACAGCGCGGCGTCCCCACCCCCGGCCCCACTCACGCGATCCTGAAGAACGGCTTCTCGGTCCGGGCCATCAGTGTCCGCGGGAGACAACGACACCGGAGCCGGCGGAGGAGCAGCAGCAGCAAACCGCAGGAACAGCAGCAGCAGACGGCGGCGGCCAGGAGCAGCGCCGGCATCACCGCAGGTGCGCCACGCCCACTCCGCTCATCTACATAGCCACGCCCCCAGCTTCTGTCTCACCGCCGCTGGACGGAGGGAGAGAGCGGCCTCTACAGGACAAAGGCGGTAATGACGGGGGTTTTTATTATTATAATTATCATTATTATTATTATTATTATCATCATCATCATCATCATCAAATAACACTAATATTATTGTTGATTATTTATTGATTATAATCATAATAAAATACACTGATATAATTATTAATGAATTATTAAGGTTGCTATTATTATTTACACCAATATTACTGTTTTTTATTGTTACAATTATTACTATTTTTTATTATTGTTATTATCATCATTTTATTATTAAAAATAAGGTTATATTTCTTCTTACAATTAGTATTATTATCAAATTACATTATTATCAAATGTATACCCCTCCTCACATGTAAAGCGCCATGGAATAAATGGCGCTATAATAATAATAAATAATAATAATAATAATAATAATAATAAATACACTATTACACCAAAATTAGTGTTATAATTGTTATTATAGCCTCATGATTGTTGCTTTTATTATTTTTGTATTATCTCTAATATTAATATTTTATATGCACTAAAAATAAACAAGAACCGCCCCGCGCCCCAACTCCTGCCCTGTCTCATGGCGCTGCTACTGTGTGAATGGCTTGATAATAGCGTCCTCTGGTGGCCACGGTTTGTATTGACATCTACAAGGTATAATCTTACTGCCTTATTATCATCATCCAGGTGGAATAGGTGCAGGGTCGGCATTAGGGCGAGGCAAACTAGGCATTTGTTTAGGGTCCCCACTTCTCCAAGGGCCCCCAGCAGACCTCGCAGCCGCTATGGGGCCCACTGTGAGTCAGGGGGGCCTGGTGACAGCGGCAACTCAGGACCCCCCCTACATGCCTGGAATCTCACATTCAACGGAATAAGCATCTTACATGCCCTGGAGATTGTGGGTGCGGGGAAGATCCCGTTAACCCACACAGAAAACTATTACTATTAACCCCTTCATGACGGGGCAATTTTCCGTTTTTGCCCTTTTGCTTTTTCCTCCTCTTCATCCAAGGGCTATAGCTTTTTTTATCGCTCAGTCCACACGGCCGTATCAGGGATTTTTTTTTGTGGGATGAGTTGTACTTTTCAATGACACCATTCACTTTATCATGTGAAAAACAGTGAAAAAGTGAAAAACTCTGCAATTGTTTTTTTTTTTTTTTTAATTACCATGCTCACTATATGGTAAAACTGACCGGGCAATACGATTCTCTGGGTCAGTACGAGCACACAGACAATAGACATGTAAAGTTTTCTTTTTATTTATGCGGTGAAAAAAAATCAGCAATTTGTAAAAAAAAAAAAAAAAAAATTCATTTGTGTCACCATTGTCCCGACCCAGTCATATTTTCCATTCTTGGTGGATGGGGCTGAGTGAGCGCTGACTTCTTGTGCCCTGAGCTGATGTTTATATTGATAGTAGATCTGATGTTTTGTTGCCTCTTTTTGCATTTTATTGCAGTCTTGCAGTGGCTAAAAATACGGAATTCTAACATTTCATTCTCTCATTACAACCTTTGTTGATCAGGTTAATCTATTTTATATTTTGATAGATCAGACTTTTACGATCGTGGTGATATCAAGTAGGTGTATATTTCTATTTCTTTATTTTTAATGGGGGGGAAGTGGGGTGATTTGCACTTATATATATATATATATATATATTATATATATATATTTTTTTTTTTAAACATTTATTTTTAACTTTATTTGTTATTCCCCTTAGGGGACTTGAAGCTTTGATCGTCTGATCGCTTCTACTACACACAGCAATACTACAATACCGCTATGCATAGGGAAAATCACGGTCTGATATGAATGTGAGCTACAGGTTGGCTTTCATTGGAGTATCATCAGCACAAACACCGGGGTCTTCAGCAGACCCCCGGGCCATCATGGTAACCTATCGGCACCCAACAATGGGAAAATAAAATGACGCAACCCATGCCGGCGTGCATTAAATGTCGCTGTCACAGCTCTGTTCCACCCATGGCTGTTAGAGGCAGATGATAGCTGTATAACACAGCCATCATCTGCGGGAAAGATGCAGGCTCGGCTTGTGAGCCTGCACGAAAGTCAGGGAGCCAGCATACAATGTACCAGTCTCAGTAAAGGTTCATAGACCTGTTTTACCTGGCAATTTTTGCATTTGGGTCCACGAGCTTCAAGTTGCGCCAATGTCACCACCATCACTATAATTTCTTTATTGTTAGAATCATCAATGTGTTACTTAATCAGTACATTGTTATTATCATTATTTAGATTTTTTTTCGCTGTATCAATATTCCATTGAATGTGATATTATCATATTAGCCCCAGTAGGAGCATCTTCGCTTCTGATGTTTCCTCCCCATCTTCTAAGAGCTGGGACTTTATCTTTCATTGTATCCCGTCTTGAATTCTGCATTTCTGTCATTTTTATCATTATCATTTTGGGGTCTGTATCATTTTATGATAACATTCTAATCCAAAAACGACCAAAGTCCGAGACTCTACCATTTTTTACTATTTATTTTTAAATTCCGCCTTTCCCATACAGGATCAATATTCTAATATTTAATCACACAGCGATACCAAATGTAATTTTCTTTGCATTTTGTTTTAATTGATTTTTTATATTTACATTTAGGGGAAATATTTTCTGCATATTTATATCTTTATATATTTTTTGCTAGTACCATAAACTGCGATACTGTAATATTACGGTGTAGGGTACGATTAATGATTTCCGATGAATAAAAATGATACCTTTTTTTTTGTAGAATTCTGATGTGCCAGGGACAAGAAATCTAGCGCAGAAACTGTATGTAAATGAGACTGGAAGTGCACAGGGGGCGTGTCAATGCATTTGGAAGAAGTAGCCACAGTTCACTGACACGCCCCCACTGTACTCCCTGACTGATTTGCATATGGCTTCTGCACTAGATTTCTTGTCACTGGCTCATCAGATCTCATTTCCATTGTGGGTTATTTAATATGCAAATTGTCTCTTCAGAGAGATAGAGGACATGAGCTGTATAGCGCCACCTGTTGGAAGCAGCGATCCTACAAGTCACTATCAAGCGGCTGGGAGGTGCAATCAGTTTTAAAACCACATTAGTGCAGTTTCTAATGCATTGAAGTGTCTGTGGCTGCGGTGTGTGTGAACGGAGAGTTAATATTTCCACTTTTATCATCAGATTTTCATTATCATTTTTAGGCTGGAGTCACACTAACGATTTTAAAATCCATCCGATTTTGGTCCTCGCAGTGCCCTCAGACAGGGAATAGAAGTTCACAGGGAGACACTGAGCACACGCAGCTCAGTGTCTCTGCTGGATGACAGGCTGTATGATCGCATCATGCAACCATGCAGCCTGCCATCTAGATGTAGCAGAGCTTGCACTGTCATGGGACAAATGAATTATCATCATCTCTGCAGAAAGGTGAGGAACATTGTGTTTTTTAAACTCTTTTGCAGAATACAATGGCGTCAGTGGAATTTGTGAGGTCATAAGTATGGTTTAAATAAGATTTATTAAAGGAGTCTGTGTCTTTCTTTCAATTAAAGGACTTTATTCTGGCTGTCCGTGTTTTCATACAATGTGACTAAGGGGGTTAGTAATGGGGGCATCTTATTGTCACCTCTCCATTACTAACCTCGAGGCTTGATGTCAACTGACAATACAAAGGTGACATCAACCCTCCAGCCAACTATCACCCCACTTGCCACCGCTACATGGCAAGTGGGAAGAGCGAGGCTAATGTTTTTAGTGTGGGTGTGCAGTATCCATTGCCCCTTTCTTGGTTATTAATATCAGCCCACAGCTGTCTGCATAGCCTTTGCTGGTTATTAATTAAAGGGAGACCCTCTGTCATTTTTCTGGGGTGGTCCCCCATTTTAATAGCCAGTAAAAGTATATAGCTGTGAGCTGATATTAATAGCCTGGGAAGCTCCATGGGTATTACCCCCTTCCCAGGCTATAAACATCGGCCCCCAGCCATTGGCTTCCCCTCTATTAGTTAAGAAAATTACCAGAGAGCCCATGCCATTTTTTTCAGAAAAATAATATTTTATTAAATACACATCCAGTAATTTGCACACACACTGTACTAATTGTATTTTTCACTGACATCTATATATCTACCTATTCTATTTGTATTTACTGTACGTAATCCATCTAGTCTATCCTGTCGGCTCCTGCAGTAATTTCACAGGACAAGGCAGATGACTTGCCGGCGTTTCTTCTTTCTGTGTATGTATTGTAAATAGATATATATGTGTGTGCCACCGACATCTATATATCTATGTATTCTATGTATATATATATTATATATATATATATATATATTTTTTTTTTTCTAACCTGTCAGTGTGATTTTGCTGTACCCCCATATGAATTGCCGACTTTTCAAACGCGATTGGTGTGTAAAAATCGGGAGAGCACCCGCGTGGTCCGAGTGCTGTGCGATTTTTTTTCTTGCATCCATTGACTCCTATTGCAGGATTCAATCCGATTTCTGATTACAATCGCAGCATGCTGCAACTTTTTTCCAGTCCGATTGTGATCTGATCCGAGCTGGAAAAAAAATATTGCATATGAACACACAATGATAGAATAACATTGGTCCAAATGCAATCTGATGGCATTGCAAGTGGGAATGAGCTCTTACAAAGAGGATCATGTCTGCCTTACAGAAAACACTAAGCGCATACCAGAGAGCAATAGCTTATATTCTCACATTTATGAGGTGTTCAGTTAGCAGTACCTCTGCCAAACACAGTGTCCCCATAATATAACTATCTGCAGAACCTTCAATATAGCACCATCCAAAGTGTCCATATAAGGCCTCTTTCACACATCAGTATTTTTGATCAATATTTCATCAGTATTTGTATGCCAAAACCAGGAGTGTCTCCAAAACAGAGAACAGGAGTCAGTCTTTCAATTATATTTTTTCTCGATAAGTTCCATTCCTGGTTTTGGCAAACAAACACTGATGCAAAATATTGACCAAATACTGACGTGTGAATGAGCCTTACCAGTGTATCCACTAATGAAAGGCAATAAATAGGGTCCCCATAAAATAACAATCTTTATATAGCACTAACATATTCCACAGCACACATTATCATCACCACTGTCCCCATTGGGGCTCACAATCTAAATCAATGTGTCTTTGGAGTGTGGGAGGAAACCCACACAAACACAGGGAGAACATACAAATTCCTTACAGATGTCCTTGGTGGGATTTGAACCCAGGACCCCAGCGCTGCAAGACTGCAGTGCTAGCCACTGAGCCACCATGCCCTCTACAGCACCCTCTAATATAATGCCGTACATAGCGTCCCCATAGCAGTGCCATCCACAATATCCTGTAATATAATGCCATCCACGTATCTCTATAGCAGAGCCATCCATGGTGCGCTCTAATATACTCTCATTCACAGTGTGCTCTGTAGCACCGTAGCAAAGCCATGTAAAATTAATTTCCCAAAAGCTTTCTACGTCACCCACCGTATATATGAAATTCTCAGCTTAATGACATTCTGAGCATGCATAAGTCCAGGATTTACTGTAAATTCAGGCACCGTCATGTCTGTCTGTAAAATGATACATGATTTGTGCATCAGGATTCATGGACTGACACACTGACACGACACACAGCATTTATGGAGTTGTGATTTCCACGCAGAAGCAGCCATGAATTCCAGGGTCGTGTACGGCCGTCCGGTCATCTCCATTATTGCCGGATGTTGGTTTTTTCTGTGTCATTCACCTACTCGGTGGTTCCTTCATCAGACTTCATCCACACAGGGGAGGATGCAGTAACACTGCCGCTTTATACACCACACGAACATTTGCAACATTTCATGCAGTTTATATCAGAAGAAACCATACTGATCAAGCGGCAAAAAGATCAAGAAGTGTTTGTATTTAAATAGACAATTCAACTCTTCATTTCTACCAGTCTAAAATCACACATAACAAATAGACATAAGATATAAAGGTTTCTGAGCAGAACACAGGGGAGGCGGCTGCAGGAAATCATTGTAGTTGTCATAAATATGATATGAGCTAGAGTCGAGCGAAACAGGTCGGCCAGATTCATAAGTTGCCGACTTATGGCAAAGTTGGGTTTCGCCAACCGAAACCCGACCACAGCGTGAAGTCGGCCATGCAGTCGGCAAAACGAGCGCCAAAGTCGGATTTCCCAGAATGCTTGTGCGTGACTTTTTTCAGCCACTGAGCACGGACGTACACTGCGGGCAACGAGATGACGTGCAGAAGAGAGAGAGAAACGTACACTGCGGGCAACGAGATGACATGTGCAGAAGAGAGAGACGTACACTGCGGGCAACGAGATGACATGTGCAGAAGAGAGAGAGAGACGTACACTGCGGGCAACGAGATGACATGTGCAGAAGAGAGAGAGAGACGTACACTGCGGGCAACGAGATGACATGTGCAGAAGAGTGAGAGAGAGACGTACACTGTGGGCAACGAGATGACATGTGCAGGAGAGAGAGAGAGACGTACACTCTGGGCAACGAGATGACATGTGCAGGAGAGAGAGAGACGTACACTGTGGGCAACGAGATGACGTGCAGCAGAGAGAGACGTACACTGCGGGCAACGAGATGACATGTGCAGGAGAGAGAGAGAGACGTACACTGTGGGCAACGAGATAACGTGCAGCAGAGAGAGACGTACACTGTGGGCACCGAGATGACATGTGCAGGAGAGAGACGTACACTGTGGGCAACGAGATGACATGTGCAGCGGACAGAGAGAGAGAGAGTTTTCGCGCACTTTAAAAAAGCGGTCCGGCATGTAGGTGTGTTTACTGTCCTCCACTCCCTGCCGACTTTGCTTCCTCATTGACTTGCATTGGGTTTCGTGTTTCATGCTCAGCTGCTTCATGCTCGACTGTTTCATGCTCGGATGTTTCACGCTCGGATGTTTCACGCTCGGCTGTTTCACCTGTTTCATGTTCGGCTGTTTCATGCTCGGCTGTTTCACCTGTTTCATGTTCGGCTGTTTCATGCTTGGCTGTTTCATGTTCGGATGTGTCACGCTCGGATGTGTCACGCTCAGATGCGTCACGCTCGGCTGCGTCACGCTCGGCTGTGTCATGCTCGGATGCTTCACGCTCGGCTGCTTCACGCTTGTTTAAATGATGATTCAGTAGATGTCATATCATATTTATGACAACTACAATGATTTCCTGCAGCCGCCTCCCCTGTGTTCTGGCCTCAGACACCTTTATATCTTGTTTATGTCTATTTGTTATGTATGATTTACCGCATCTAGACTGGCTGTGGGGGAAACGATTCAGCGGAGATGAACGTCTCTACTGATGAAACTGACATGCTGCGGCTCGTCACCCGCACTGAGTGTGAGTGTACGCAGCGGTAAATGGAAGCACAGCGGGCATGAGATTTCTATAAATCCATCATCTGTGCTTGTAATGTAGAATGCAGCGTTTAGGAATCTGCGCTGTGTCCAACACACTGCTGTTCCTGATAGTTGGCTCGTAGCTTATCAGCGCTGAAGACTGAGGGCGTGTGCACACGATGCGGATTCTGCTGTGGATCCGCAGCGGTTTTTGTCCTACAGTACCATTAAAATCAATGTAAAATGAAAACCGCAGTGCAGACAGTGCAAATTTTTCCGTGTGGATTTGCTGCGGTTTCAAAACCGCAGCATGTCAATTCTTTGTGCGGATTCCGCTGCGGTTTGGCACCTGCTCCACAGCAGGTGTCAAACCGCAGGGGAAAACCGCAGGCTAAACCGCAGAAAAACTGCAGATAAACCGCAGGTCTTTTGACTTACGGATTTACCTGCGGTTTTTGACAAATCCGCGTGGAAAAATCCGCAGGACTATCCGTAAAAGTGTGCACACACCCTGAGACATTCCTGGTGTAAGAGAAAGGGCTCATACTCACAAGTAAGAAACTCACACGAGTCTCGCACGTCAATACTCGGCACTGCTGCCGGCACTCGGATTGGAGAGTTCAGCTGCATGTATTTCTTTGTAGCTGACTGCTCCGCTCCCGTATGTTCAGCTGCTCGTCCCATAGGCTGTAGTGTTAAGAGCGGGGTCACAATTCTTTCCAAACAGCCCCCCACGTGACCCCAATAGAAAAGTCTCCCTAGAAAAAAAAACTTTCATCTCTCCTGCACTGAGTGCAGACGAACAATGAAGCATCCTTAAATTTTAGGTCCAGAACCTCCCAGCTTTCTGTGACGGATATATCGAGAAGTTACGGGCCATAATACTGGTGCCAGCACATTGGAAGAGTTTTCACCAGTTCACACCTCAGTCTTGTATTAATATTGCTACAGCAAAAAATACTGTAACCTGGCGCCCAAGCCGAAGGGATGTGGAGCCATAGCTAAGACCTGGCTGCTTCCACTTCACTTGTACCAATGTTCTACCAGTAGCATCGACATGGAAGCTAGGAGGGCTTAGAACCAAGACTACCCTACACTTTGCCCAGGGGACGCTCTATATGGAGTTTGCCTAGAGCTTTTTATGTTAGGATGGTATTACTCGTGACACCCGCACTATGGCTGTACAGGTCGCAGTATGACAATAAAAATGATACCAGTTTAGTAGTAATCCAATGTGACAGCACTGAGAAATAGTGGTAAAACCATATGCAAATTAGCTAAGAACTGCACTGAGGGCGAATCAGTGCACCCTGGGTGCATCTATACACCCCCAGTGCTCTTCACACCTCATTTGTTTGCATCATCAAAACTTGAATTCTCAGATTACTACAAACAGGCATCATTTTTATTGGTATACTACGGCCTGTACATCCATAGCGCGAATGTCAGGAGGAAATTATCCTGACAGGTCCCCTTTAAGGAATCCTACAAATAAACGTCTCCTGAATGTCAGTCTAGGGCACACAGTCATGAAATCTTCCCTAGGAGACAATAACATTTATTCTTTTTAATTTTGATTGTTGAATACTCTACAATGAGAAATACAATGTGACATTTATTACATATTATGCTTCTTTTATACCACATTGCTCCCGCTGGTAATAAACATGCTGCCGTCAAGAGCTGTTTGTGTGTTTGTGTTTTGTTTGGACACTTTATTTTGTTGCTTTCTTGATGCCTCAGAAGTTTTGTGGCTCCTTGTGAGTCGATGGCAGATTGCTACTATGGTGTCTCAGTAGCGCTCCCTAGTGGACACTTCAGGGAACAACTAATTGCAACCGCTGTAAAAAAAAACCCATTAAATAAATCCAATTTATTTACACAAAATAATGCAAAAAATATAAAAACAATTATATAAATGTGATCTGGACATTTTATTCAGAGGTTGTCACTATAACTGTTTGCTGAGCTATTACTTTGTGGCACAGGGATCCGATTCTATAAATTTGGTGTCCCCCAACCCCTGTGCGTTCTCTTATAAGGGGGCACTCCTGAAATTACAATTATATCCTTCAAAGTAACTACAAGGAGCTCCCTAGAAAGTAATAATGCCACGAGGGGCTCCCTATAAAGTAACAATGACACGAGGGGCTCCCTATAAAGTAATGCCACGAGGGGCTCCCTATAAAGTAATATGACACGAGGGGCTCCTTATAAAGTAATAATGCCACAAGGGGCTCCTTATCAGGTAATAATGCCACGTGGGGGCTCCCTATAAAGTAATGCTACGAGGGGCTCCCTATCAAGTAATAATGCCACAAGGGGCTCCCTATAAAGTAATAATGCCACGTGGGGCTCCTTATAAAGTAATAATGCCACGAGGGGCTCCCTATAAAGTAATAATGCCACAAGGGGCTCCTTATCAAGTAATAATGCCACGTGGGGGCTCCCTATAAAGTAATGCTACGAGGGGCTCCCTATAAAGTAATGCTACGAGGGGCTCCCTATAAAGTAATAATGCCACGAGGGGCTCCCTATAAAGTAATGCTACGACGGGCTCCCTATAAAGTAATAATGCCACGAGGGGCTCCCTATAAAGTAATGCTACGAGGGGCTCCCTATAAAGTAATAATGCCACGAGGGGCTCCCTATAAAGTAATGCTACGAGGGGCTCCCTATAAAGTAATAATGCCACGAGGGGCTCCCTATAAAGTAATGCTACGAGGGGCTCCCTATCAAGTAATAATGCCACGAGGGGCTCCCTATAAAGTAATGCTACGAGGGGCTCCCTATCAAGTAATAATGCCAAGAGGGGCTCCCTATAAAGTAATGCTATGAGGGGCTCCCTATAAAGTAATAATGCCACGAGGGGCTCCCTATAAAGTAATGCTACGAGGGGCTCCCTATCAAGTAATAATGCCACGAGGGGCTCCCTATAAAGTAATGCTACGAGGGGCTCCCTATCAAGTAATAATGCCACGAGGGGCTCCCTATAAAGTAATGCTACGAGGGGCTCCCTATCAAGTAATAATGCCAAGAGGGGCTCCCTATAAAGTAATGCTATGAGGGGCTCCCTATAAAGTAATAATGCCACGAGGGGCTCCCTATAAAGTAATGCTACGAGGGGCTCCCTATCAAGTAATAATGCCACGAGGGGCTCCCTATAAAGTAATGCTACGAGGGGCTCCCTATAAAGTAATAATGCCACGAGGGGCTCCCTATAAAGTAATAATGCCACGAGGGGCTCCCTATCAAGTAATAATGCCACGAGGGGCTCCCTATCAAGTAATAATGCCACGAGGGGCTCCCTATCAAGTAATAATGCCACGAGGGGCTCCCTACAAAGTAATGCTATGAGGGGCTCCCTATAAAGTAATAATGCCACGGGGGGGGCTCCCTATAAAGTAATGCTGTGAGGGGCTCCCTATAAAGTAATAATGCCACAAGGGGCTCCTTATCAAGTAATAATGCCACGTGGGGGCTCCCTATAAAGTAATGCTACGAGGGGCTCCCTATAAAGTAATAATGCCACGAGGGGCTCCCTATAAAGTAATAATGCCACGAGGGGCTCCCTATAAAGTAATGCTATGAGGGGCTCCCTATAAAGTAATAATGCCACGAGGGGCTCCCTATAAAGTAATGCTACGACGGGCTCCCTATAAAGTAATAATGCCACGAGGGGCTCCCTATAAAGTAATGCTACGAGGGGCTCCCTATAAAGTAATAATGCCACGAGGGGCTCCCTATAAAGTAATGCTACGAGGGGCTCCCTATCAAGTAATAATGCCACGAGGGGCTCCCTATTAAGTAATAATGCCACGAGGGGCTCCCTATAAAGTAATGCTATGAGGGGCTCCCTATAAAGTAATAATGCCACGGGGGGGCTCCCTATAAAGTAATGCTGTGAGGGGCTCCCTATAAAGTAATAATGCCACGAGGGGCTCCCTATAAAGTAATGCTGTGAGGGGCTCCCTATAAAGTAATAATGCCACGGGGGGGGCTCCCTATAAAGTAATGCTGTGAGGGGCTCCCTATAAAGTAATAATGCCACGTGGGGCTCCCTATAAAGTAATGCTACGAGGGGCTCCCTATAAAGTAATAATGCCATGAGGGGCTCCCTATAAAGTAATGCTACGAGGGGCTCCCTATAAAGTAATAATGCCACGTGGGGCTCCCTATAAAGTAATGCTACGAGGGGCTCCCTATAAAGTAATAATGCCACAAGGGGCTCCCTATAAAGTAATGCTATGAGGGGCTCCCTATAAAGTAATAATGCCACGTGGGGCTCCCTATAATGTAATGCTACGAGGGGCTCCCTATAAAGTAATAATGTCACGAGGGGCTCCCTATAAAGAAATAATGCCACGAGGGGCTCCCTATAAAGTAATGCTATGAGGGGTTCCCTATAAAGTAATAATGTCACGAGGGGCTCCCTATAAAGAAATAATGCCACGAGGGGCTCCCTATAAAGTAATAATTCATGGAGTGCCCACTTAGTAGTAGTGTCCCATATAAAGAATTAATGCTCCTTCACTGCTTTGTTAAAAAATAATCCTCTAAGTGTCCGTTTACCAAGTAATATTGTCCTGCGACCACTTATAAAGTAATAATGCTCCCTGAGTACTTTCTTAAAGGAAATCTGTCAGTAACATTTTCCCTACAGTTGCAGAATCAGTGCAGGATAGGATGGTGTAAACCTTTCTACATTTGCCTATTCTTCTCCGTTCTGCAGAAATTTGTGTTTTATTCTGAAGCAAATTACACTTGTAAGTGCTCTGGTGGGTGTAATAGTGCACTTGATATCCTCGGCTCCTCTTTGCTCTTCCCCTCCGTTGCCGCCCTCTGCTACTTGTTTGTCAGTGGAAAGCAGAGAAGACGAGATGTAGCCAAGACTCTTCTCCACTGTCAAACTAGCAGCAGAGAATGGCGCTGGTGCAGACAAGAGGCGCCAAGGACTGCAACTGCACCGCCTCGCACTCCAGTGCATCGACACGCCCCCAGTGCACCGACATCCCCAGTGCACCGATACGCCCCCTAGTAAACTGATACACCCCCCAGTGCACCGATACACCCCCCAGTGCACCGATACACCCCCAGTGCACCGACACCCCCCAGTGCACCGATATGCCCCCCAGTGCACCGATATGCCCCCCAGTGCACCGATACGCCCCCTAGTAAACTGATACACCCCACAGTGCACCGAGACACGCCCCCAGTGCACCGAACCCCCCCTAGTGCACCGATACGCCCCCTGGTGCACCGACACATTGCCCAGTGCACCAATACGCCTCCCAATGCACAGACACACCCACCAGTGCACCGATATGCCCCCAAAGCACAGACACGCCCACCAGTGCACCAACATGTCCCCCAACGCACCGACATGCCCTCCAGCGCACAGACAAGCCCCCCAGTGCACCAACATGCCCCCAGCAGACTGACATACCCTCCAGTGCACCGACACCCCCAGTGCACCAACAAGCCCCCCATTGCACTAATACGCCCCCAGTGCACTGATACGCACCCCAGTGCACCGATACGTCCCCGGTGCACCGATACGTCCCCAGTGCACCGATATGCCCCCCAGTGCACTGATATGCCCCCCAGTGCACCGATATGTTCCCCAGTGCACCAATATGCCACCCCAGTGCATTTGTCAGACTAATCTGCTTATGAATAAAATTCTAATTTTTCACAATAAGGGACCATACAGCGACAAAATATGAATTCGTGGAAATGTTTTACACCCCCTATCCTCTGTAGCCGAGAGCAAATGGTACAGACTCATTCCATTTAAACAATATTTCCCTCTTAGAAATTAAAAATACCCCAAGTTCCCCCAAAAGTATTAACGCTCCTAGTGACCCTTTAATTGACCTTCAGCAAGTTGCGTCAAAATACTTACATTACTTAATACTTGCACCTGCGGCACGTGCGCTCGACACCGACTGTGTGTTTTCATTACTCAACAGCATTGTTTTTTTAATCTCTGCTGTCAGTGAATAAGAGAATTATTTTTTGTATCCAGAGACTATATAATAAAGTCTTGTGCTTCTCACACAGATGAAGGGAAACATGGAAGCCACTGGCTTATCCCTCCAGCCTGCTACAGCTTTATCCAACCTAGACAATGCTCTGTGAGCGAAACAGTCTGGACCCAGGATGATACATTGTATCCGTGCAGGAACATGTGACAAACTATGGGAAGAGATATGTCATGTGGCTGCTTACTGTTCCATAGATTGCACACAATTGAAGTAAATTCTCACTCGGTGACCAATCTTAATGACCTGTGTCCAGTTGGCTTGTAAGGTCAAATACCTAAAGGGATTGGTCTAAAAGTGATTGTGATCATCTGGACAGATCTGGTGTGGACAATTGGGACCCCCACAGATCACGAGAATCTGTATCCCTCATGTTCCATGGAAGGAGCGAGTCCCATTTAATCATGTCACAGCCATTCTAGACCAGGGCAATCAAAGGGTTAAACAGTGAGGACGGGTGAGTCCCAAGCATGTGATTCAGGATGGCCCAGGACACGCATGCAGGGTTTATTCTTCAGTGCCGCAAAAACATTGAATAATGTCCCTGGGGTTGCGCCAACGTCACTCAAATCCGCTTTGAAAAATCCTGCGCTTGCGCAGTGTCGATCGGGTAGCCGCGCATGCGCCGTGACGAACCGGCTCTGGACGCACACATTCAGTAAAGCTGGGTACTACACACTGGTCAGAGCGCATGCGCGGCGAGCCACTTGTCACAACCCTATAGCGGGATGCTGCTTGTCACGGAGCATGTGCAGCTACCCGATCGACACTGCTTCAGTGCGCATGTGCGGGAAGCCGCTCATCGCAACGCCATAGCGGGGTGCTGCTTGTCACGGTGCATGTGCAGCTTCCAGATCGACACTGCTTCAGTGCGCATGCGCGGGGAGCTGCTCATCGCAACGCCATAGCGGGGTGCTGCTTGTCACGGTGCATGTCCAGCTACCCAATCGCCACTGCTTCAGTGCACTTGTGCAGGGAGCCGCTCGTCACAACCCCATAGTGGGGTGCTGCTTGTCACAGCGCATGTCCAGCTACCCGATCGACACTGCTTCAGTGCACATGTGCGGGGAGCCGCTCGTCACAACCCCATAGCGGGGTGCTGCTTGTCACGGCGCATGTCCAGCTACCCGATCGACACTGCTTCAGTGCACATGTGCGGGGAGCCGCTCGTCACGGCGCATGTCCAGCTACCTGATCGACACTGCTTCAGTGCACATGTGCAGGGAGCAGTGGCGGATCTTAATAGGGGCGGATGGGGCGGTCGCCCCGGGCCCAAGGTTTTTTGGGGGCCCAGGGCAGGGGCCAATCCGGTCGGCATCTGTATGAGCCACCACCCAGTGGCGTAGGAAGGGGGTTGCGGGGGGGTGCGGGGGGGGGGGGGGCGGGCCGCCCCTGGCGGCACGTGTGTGGGGGCGGCGCAGCACGGCAGGAGCAGAAATTCCTCCTCTCTGTTCTGTGGGACTCGGGAGAGAAGCGTGGAGGCGGCCGGCCGAGGCACACTGAGGAGAGAAGAGGACTGAGTATTAGCAGGAGATTTTGGCAGCGGCTAGCGCAGGTGGGTCACAGGTCACTCACCATTTGGGAGGAGGATGCTCTGCCTCTCCCCAGCCTCCCTCCATGCTCAGTCAGCTGCTGAGCTCTCCCTGCGGGCGGCTTCCTTCCTCAGTGTCACACAGAGTCACTCACACTCACACACACAGCAGCCAGGCAGTCGCAGGCAGCCTGTGTAAGGCTGTGTGCACACACTGCGGATTTTGCTGCGGTTCCGCAGCGGTTTTTGACATGTCAATTCTTTCTGCGGATTCTCCTGCGGTTTGCCATCTCCTCTATTGAGGAGATGAAAAACCGCAGGGCAAAACCGCAGAGCAATCCACAGGTAAAACCGCAGGTATTTTGACCTGCGGATTTTACAAAATCCGCGTGGATGAATCCGCACCTAATCCGTAGCGTGTGCACACAGCCTAAGTGTAACTTATATGTTAACACAAAAAAATGGAGTGAAAGTCCAAAATATTTTAGAAACGTAAGAAATTTATTTGAGGAACAACCCCGTTATCCCGTGCTAAAGTGCTTACCCATCATGTGCTCCAGGACAAGTGCAGCGCCGCCACCAGCGCAAGTGCAGCGTGGCGGCGCTGCACTTGCCCTGGAGGCTGGAGCACATGATGGGTAAGCACTTTAGCACGGGATAACGGGGTTGTTCCTCAGGGTGCGCACCTGGGTTCTTCCCTACACTTTGTGTCCCGGTTTTATGGCCCATCATTACAAGAAGCACTTGGCTCCTTTTCACTTAATATTATATGGACGGGACAATTAGCAGCTGATATTACCCGATTCCTTCATTGTAGATGTTGTTTATAATTGTCAGTACGATTTTTATGTATAATAAATTTCTTACGTTTCTAAAATATTTTGGACTTTCACTCCATTTTTTTGTGTTAACATGTTATGTGGGAGTGTCCATTATCCATCCCCTTTGAGTCATAATTTTACAAATGGTGACTCGCCTGGGGTACATTGCGAATTGTTCCATTTGGTATCGTTTTATATATATATATATATATATATATATATAAGTGTATCTTATACTGCGGCCAGGGGCACAGGAGCTGAGCCTGCACATTACTGTCTGTGCTGCCTGGGAGCACTGTCGCAGGCAGTGTGTCAGAAATCAATGTCTGTCTGTGACTGTGTGATTAACCATTAACATCCCTAACCAGTAGCCGGCCAGGCCGGTACCCCCTCCCAAGCGCGGCCATTTTATTCCTTTCCAGACCCCGCATCCGAGCAGGCCATTCACCGCCCGGGGGGGCGCCAAATTCGGGAACAGCCGATTTAATATTATTTATATTGTTTGACCATACAATACAATTTCTTGTGAGAAAAAAGTAATTTTTCTTTGTTTTTATGGTCTAATAAATGTTACAATTTGTATACCTAAAAATCAGCATATGCAGTGTTTTTGTGAGAAGAGCCACAAAATTTTGACAGAAAATGTTTTCCTGGGAAGTGGGGTACAGCGGCCCAGGTTTTATGAACAGCCCCGGGCCCATAGTCCACTTAATCCGCCACTGGCAGGGAGCCGCTCGTCACAACCCCATAGAGGGGTGCTGCTTGTCACGGCGCATGTCCAGCTACCTGATCGACACTGCTTCAGTGCGCATGTGCGGGGAGCCGCTCGTCACAACCCCATAGCGGGGTGCTGCTTGTCACGGCGCAGGTCCAGGAACCTGATCGACACTGCGCACGTTGCAGAGTTTTTCAAAGCGGATTCAAGTGATGTCGGCACAACTCCCGGGAACATTATTCAATTTGCGTGGGTGGCGACAACCATGACTGAACTAAATGAAACACATCCTTGTGATTAAATGAGTAGGTACGATCTAACTGTATGAAGTGATTTTTGCACATGATTACAGCGCAGTTTTTAATGGGAAAAAAACGCGTTAGGCTGGTTTCACATTTGCGTTTTTTAGCGCTGGAAAAAAACGCATATGTGCGCATGCGTTTTTTCCCCTATATTTAACATGGGTGCGCATACCTGCGCGCTTGTAAGCGCATGTATGCGATTTTCATGCGCTGCGTTTTTTTGGGGTGTGCGTTTGTATTTTCCAGACGCAGCATGTTGCATTTTTTGGCCCTGCAAAAAAGCGCATGCGCACATATGCGCACGTTTTGCGCTAAAAATGGCCATTATAGCCTATGGATGCGCATATGTGCGCACTGGCATGCTCATGTATGCGTTTTTTTGCATATGCGTTTTTTTTTTTTAACCATGGAATTTAGGGGTTTGGGTTAGAGTTAGGGTTAGTTAAGGGGGTTTAGGGTTAGGGTTAGGGTCAGGGTCAGGGTCAGGGTTGGGGTTTGGGTCAGGGTTAGGGTTAAGTATGGTTTGGTTAAGGGTTAGGGTTAGGGTCAGGATTAGGGCTAAGTATGGTTTGGTTAAGGGTTAGGGTCAGGGTTAGGGTTAGGGTTAGGGTTAGGGTCAGGGTTAGGGTTAAGTATGGTTTTGTTAAGTGTTAGGGTCAGGGTTAGGGTCAGGATTAGGGTTAAGTATGGTTTGGTTAAGGGTTAGGGTCAGGGTTAGGGTTAGGGTTAGGGTCAGGGTTAGGGTTAGGGTTAAGTATGGTTTTGTTAAGGGTTAGGGTCAGGGTTAGGGTTAGGGTCAGGGTTAGGGTTAGGGTCAGGATTAGGGTTAAGTATGGTTTGGTTAAGGGTTAGGGTCAGGGTTAGGGTTAGGGTTAGGGTCAGGGTTAGGGTTAGGGTTAGGGTTAAGTATGGTTTTGTTAAGTGTTAGGGTCAGGGTTAGGGTCAGGATTAGGGTTAAGTATGGTTTGGTTAAGGGTTAGGGTCAGGGTTAGGGTTAGGGTTAGGGTCAGGGTTAGGGTCAGTTAGGGTTTAGGGTTTGGGTTAGGGTTAAGTATGATTTGGTTAAGGGTTAGGGTCAGGGTTAGGGTTAGGGTCAGGGTTAGGGTTAGTAAAGTCATGGTTTGGGTTTGTGTGAGGGGCCACCTAATGTTGGAAAAAAACGCAAACGCGGTAAAAACGCACTAAAAACGCATACAAACGCATAAAAACGCTGCGTTTTTTTCATGCATGCTCATAAAAATGCTTGAAAAAAACGCAGCAGTTGTATGCTTTTGTATGCATTTTTTCAATGCGTTTTTTTGCGGGAAAAACGCGCTGCAAAAAAAAGCAAGTGTGAAACTAGCCTTAGCGATGCTCCTTGCATCATTAACAATGCACTGAGGACAGTTTAGGTGCTAATAATGATGTGACAGGTTCCCTTTAAGGACATTAACAGCAGGAATTAATAAAACATTGACTTTAAACTGTACCTCTAACAGGCCGAGTGGTAGAAGAGGCGGAGTCACCAGGATGGAGACAGTCAGGGAGGAGGAGTCTGCGTTAGATCCAGTTATTCCCAGCATTGTTTTGGTTTCACTGTTGCGCTGTGATGAGGATCTATAGGAAGCGTTCAGCACCCAAATTCCACCCAAAATCCATCTTTTGCATAAATATAAGTCCTATTATTATCCTTCTCCAGTTTAAACCCTCGAGATAATTTCTCTATTAGGTGGAAATCACTTTTTCATATTAGGCTCCATACCGTTTCCAATGTGCGTTCACCCTGCTGATTACAGATCAGGACACGTTCCCATTGTGCTCCGTGCCCAGAATTCCCAGAATTTGGCGCAGAGATTCGGTCGGCTCTGGTTATTCTGCATTGTCGATGTAGATGGCATGTAGCGACTTGCAGGGATTTTCTTCCTTGACATGTAATTACTTACAGCGGGTCTGGGGGCCTCCAGGCTCATCCTCCTGACTTCAAGGATTAAGCCGCTCAGGGACAGTCAACTATATTTAGACTAAAGTGCAGATCAGTGCACAGAAATAAAGCCTGTGTCCTCCGTGCCATTATCAGTTGCTTTATAAATGATCATTAAAAAGAAGAAAATGTTTCCCCTATAAAAATCCCTACGTTTCACTTTTTACTGTCAAGTTGTTGAAAGAAATGTATTATTGTTATATCATTTTCTAGAAACGCTGCATAGACATATACACAACAACCACAAGGGGGAGCTCACTGCATACAGATTTATCCAGCCACCACTAGAGGGAGCTCACTACATACAGATTTATACAGCTGCCACTAGAGGGAGTGCACTACATACAGATTTATACAGCCACCACTAGAGGGAACTCTCTACTTACAGATTTATACAGTCACCACTAGGGGGAGCTCACAACATACAGATTTATACAGCCACTACTAGAGGGAGCGCACTACATACAGATTTATACAGCCACCACTGGGAGGAGCTCACTACATACAGATTTATCCAGCCACCACTAGAGGAAGCTCACTACATACAGATTTATACAGTCACCACTAGGGGGAGCTCACTACATACAGATTTATACAGCCACCACTAGAGGGAGCGCACTACATACAGATTTATACAGCCACCACTGGGAGGAGCTCACTACATACAGATTTATACAGTCACCACTAGGGGGAGCTCACTACATACAGATTTATACAGCCACCACTAGAGGGAGCACACTACATACAGATTTATACAGCCACCACTAGAGGGAGTGCACTACATACAGATTTATCCAGCCACCACTAGAGGGAGCTCACTATTTACAGATTTATACAGCCACCACTAGAGGGAGCTCACTACATACAGATTTATACAGCCACCACTGGGAGGAGCTCACTACATACAGATTTATACAGCCACCACTAGGAGGAGCTCACTGCATACAGATTTATACAGTCACCACTAGGGAGAGCTCACTACATACAGATTTATACAGTCACCTCTAGGGGGAGCTCACTACATACAGATTTATACAGTCACCTCTAGGGGGAGCTCACTACATACAGATTTATACAGTCACCACTAGGGGGAGCTCACTACATACAGATTTATCCAGCAACCACTAGAGGGAGTGCACTACATACAGATTTATCCAGCCACCACTAGAGGGAACTCCCTACATACAGATTTACACAGCCACCACTGGGAGGAGCTCACTACATACAGATTTATCCAGCCACCACTAGAGGAAGCTCACTACATACAAATTTATCCAGCCACCACTAGAGGGAACTCCCTACTTACAGATTTATACAGTCACCACTAGGGGGCGCTCACTACATACAGATTTATACAGCCACCACTAGAGGGAGCGCACTACATACAGATTTATACAGCCACCACTAGAGGGAGTGCACTACATACAGATTTATCCAGCCACCACTAGAGGGAGCTCACTACTTACAGATTTATACAGACACCATTAGAGGGAGTGCACTACATACAGATTTATCCAGCCACCACTACAGGGAACTCCCTACTTACAGATTTATAGTCACCACTAGGGAGAGCTCACTACATACAGATTTATACAGCCACCACTAGAGGGAGCGCACTACATACAGATTTATACAGCCACCACTAGAGGGAGCGCACTACATACAGATTTATACAGCCACCACTAGAGGGAGCGCACTACATACAGATTTATACAGCCACCACTAGCGGGAGCACACTACTTACAGATTTATACAGCCTCCACTAGAGGGAGCACACTACATACAGTTTTATATAGCCACCACCGTAGTTGCATAAAGCCAGAATTTTTTGCTATAAAGGTACATTATGAAATTGAAGACTGAAAGACAGAATAGTGGGCATTAGGCTATGTGCACACGTTGTGGAATTGCCGTGGAAATTTCCGCTGCAATTACGCAATTCCCTGCCGCGGGAAATACTCTAGAATTCCGTATGCATAATTCCCGCATATTTCCCGCATTTTAACTAGCGATTTGCAAGCGTAATTAGCTTGCAGAATGCTAGCGTTTTCCAAGCGATCTGGAGTATCACTTGGAAAGCTGATTGACAGGTTGGTCATACTCATCAAACAGTGTTTGACGAGTGTGACCAACTTTTTACTATTGAGGCCGCCTATGCGGCATCAGTACTAAAAAGATCTAATGTTAAAAATAATTAAAAAAAAAAATAAAAAATCGTGATTTTCTCACCTTCTGGCGGCCCCCGCAGCGTCCCCGATTCTCGCGATGCTCCTGGCAAGTCTCGTTCCCAGCGATGCCTTGCAACAATGACCCCAGATGACGTAGCATCTCGTGAGACCTCTACGTCATCAAAAGTCATTGTCGCAAGGCATCGCTGGGAACGGGACTTGCCGGGAGCATGGCTGAGGCCTGGGGACGCTGCGGGGGCCGCCGGAATGTCTGAAGATCACGATTTTTTATTTTAATTCTTTTTTACAGGGATATGGTACCCAGAGCCCAGAGGAGAATCTCCTATCCTCCAGACCCTGGGTACCATCCGCACATTTTCCGCTTACTTTGCTCATGGTGGGCATAGCCACATGCGGAAAGTACGCAGAACAATGCATTCCTATGTGTGTAGAATTCCCACGATTCCGCACAAAGAATGAGCATGCTGCGTATTTTTCCGTGATGCGATTTTGTCGCGGAAAAAAACACAGCATTGCGGAATGCAATTGAATTCAATGAGTTGCTTATTTTATGCAAAAAAATGCAGCAAAAACGCATAAAATACGTGGGAATTCCGGACGTGTGCACATAGCTTACAGGTGTAGTACCTGTGGCAGATCTCACACTAGAGCCCATTGTTTTGGGGTTTTGTCATCCTGCAGCTTATATTATTGCCCTGCAGGACATATTGATTGACAGGTACATGATTTGCAAAACTATTTGCATACAATTTGCATAATATCCAGCAACTGACGATCCCACTTCCTGAGTTTCCCATGTGCTGCCAGGTAGTGATAAACTATGAAAACCAGAGAGACGGACACACACGGACACATACACACGGGTGTGCTTCCCCACATTTCTTTCCCCGCAGGTTACTGCTTTCATCTCTTGGCCTCCGTCTCAGCACTTCATTCTTGGATATGTAAGGGTTCTTTGTTTGCCTTTTCCATCGTTTTCTAACTTAGGGGCTATCAGACCTCTTCTGAGCAGTTCAACATTTGCTGACTGTCTCAAAAAATAGGCAATGTTTATATATATTTCCCCCTCTTTGCATGGTGCTGTGTTTAATGAGTTATCTCTTATGGCCTTTTAACCAACTATGGTCAAGTGCTCAGATATTGAGCACCACATCTATTGTTTCTCAGTAGCCTTTTATATATATATGTAAATACATTTATTTAACATCAGATAATAGGGGTATTTGTTGTGGGACAGTCACCATGTCAGCATTACATGGCTGTGACTTGATTAACACTTTTCTGTGTTTTTAAATGTTTTTATCTTTCTTTGCTGCTTTGTGTACATGTAACTAATAAAGATTGTTATATTGTTGTTAAAATTACTTGCTGGAGTTCCCATTTTGTGGATGTACTCTCTTGTCCACTTTTTTCACACACACGGACACACACGGACACACACACGCACGCACGCAAGCTTCTATAATTCTTGTCTGGGGCGATATTTGGGCTCAGGTTAGCCCTGTTTCACACATCCGTTTTTTGTGTCCGCCAAACGGATCTGTTTCCGTTTTTTGCCACTAACAGATGCTAACGGATCCGTTTGGATCCGTTTTTTTTGACGGATCCGCGGTAGCCACTAATGCAAGTCTATGGGAAAAAAAAACGGATCCGCCAAAAACATGGCAGATCCGGTTAACGGAAAACGACGGATTTGGACGGATTTAAAAAAACGGAAGTGTGATCCAGGCCTAACAAAGCGTCTTTTCTACTACCTGTCTTATAATGAGCCAAGCCCCACTTTGTCCCCTGCAGGCAGCAGGCCTCTCTTTCTTTCACATCTGACCTTGTCAATGTATCAGTAGGATTGTGAGTTATAGATAATTTAGTGACAAATAATTGGTGGAGAAAGATTGAACTTGATGGACCTGAGTCTTTAATTTAAGTGGCTATGTAATCTATGCAGCCAACTTCCAGGATGCAAGGGGTTAATGGTGTGACTTGCATTACCCAGAAGGGCCTAGCAGGGGGCGCTGTGGTCACACATCCTAGATTTGGCATTTCTGGTTGGGTAGGGAGTGTTGTGTTGAGAAAAGTCTTCTTCAATCCACACCCAACTCTTAATTCCAGACATATAGACGGGTCAGACCAGAAATCACCAGGCAGGAGGGTGCAACAGAGGCAGAGGTAAGAGAGGGGCCTGCTGACACCCAGGCGTAGGGGGGGGATTTGGGGGCATTTGGGACATAGACATTGTATCAGCAGAAGCTCAAGATGTCACATGGAAATGCGTTTACCCTGGATTGTGTGGCAGGTGGTCTGAGGAGCAGGGAGGGGTCTGCACAGCTCGCATAGGCCGCTCTCACAATGTCTAGATTGTCAGCTTTTCAGACGAGGGTCTGTACATTGTGTATATATCAGTATATATGTGGGTTTAGGAGATCAGAGAGGATTAGGACCCCCCCATCACCCCCATCTTTACATACCGTACCCCTACATATTTTGGGGTTGCAGCTCTCTGGTTTTTGCAGCTCGCTGTATCCGCTCGACGTACAGTATACGGCAATGTATTATTATATACATCGATAATAAACCTTAAAGGGGGGGTTCTGTAGGAAGAACCAGGGTGCTGGAAACAAAGTGTTAAAAGTTTCTCTAAGTTTCTGAACTTTTTTCCACATGCTGTATGTATGATGTGTTTCTATGACATTTTCTCCATTCCCTTCTCTAAAGGACTTGGAAAAATGTAACAAAGTTGGAAATAAAAAAAAACCCCCACAAGAAATAATAATGCACGGCTACAAATGTAACAACTGAAAACTTTTAAAAATGCTTTGAAAATGTTTATAAACAAACAAAGCCTAAAGCGAGTGTTGTAGGTGTGGGGGCCACATCTGTCTGTTTCCATCACTACTTCCCCGTGGCCCCCAGGACACGTCCATTAATGTGTATATTCACGGATGCAGACATGGAAATATATTCCATCATGGCTTCTCTGAGATCTGTCCGGTATCAAGACTTTTTTAGAAAATTAACTTCCCCTTTAAGTGGCGGCATAAAACCAGTTGCGTTCTGCTGTGGGGAGTAAGATGATTGGGATCTATTTTAATAGCAGACGTTGCTTTGTTGCCGTCTCATCATTTAGCAAATTGCATTAGAAATCCGTCCACGGTACAGCGATCCGCGACGTGCGGTGTAGCAGAGCTGAGGCCGGTTTCATATTGACGTTTTGTTGCGCAGCGCATCGTGCGCGTCCATGCGCATGCGTGCCTATGTTTAACATGGGGGGCGCATGGTCTTGCGTTTTCATGCGCATGGGTTTTTTCGTCGTGTGCGCCTTTGCGCTCCAGACGCAACCTGTTGCATTTTTGGGTCCGCCGAAAGGCGTAAAAAAACGCATGCGCATGGAATGCGACAAAATAACGCATTACAGTCTATGGGAACGCAGGTGTGCGCATGGACATGCGTTCGTCTGCGTTTTCGTGAGCATGCGTTTTTGCCGTTAAAATGTGTAGACATTGGTTTTTTTAACCCCTAGAACGAATGCGCCTTAGGGTGGTTTCACATTAGCGCTTTTTAAGCGCACGCACGGCCGGGGGTAGCTCCGCCCCCGAGCCGGCTCTCTGCCCGGCGTGCCCTCCCCTTGCTTGTAGCGCCGCCTCCTAGCGCACAGCGGCTCCTGCGATCGGCGCACCCTATCTTTAGCATAGGGTGCGCAGATCGTGCGCAGGCCGTGCGCTAGTTGCGCTTTGACCTGCGCTGCGCACTGTTGACGGTGCGCCGTGCGCGCCAAAATCAAACTTTTCGGATTTTGGCGCGCACGGCGCACCGTCAAATGTGCGCAGCGAAACAAAAAGCTTTTGCAGTTTAGAAACCATCAGCAAGCTGCTGTTGCTGGATCCTGTTTTGTTTGTGCGCTAATGATGGATTTTTCGATGACCAGGATGACTCTTCTAAGTCTTAAATGAAACATTTAGTGTTGTAGTCAAGCAGGAAATAATTATAACCTCACCGAAATACATGAAAAGAACATAATCAGACAAAATGATCAGTAAACTGCAAATTGCTGACTGTTTCCAGTATACACAAAAGTTGGCAGACAGGTTAATTTTGCTAAATAAAGAATCAGTGTTTTCACTTTCAGACCATGAACCGATCGCAGACACATCCTGACATGCATTCTAGCGTTTCTCCCCCACAATCATAGAGCGCCTCCTGCTGGCACAGATCGCCTGCAGCTTCCTTGTACAGAACAGTAAGAATTCCTAATGTATCACATGCAGAACACAGGGGAGATACTATTGGGTGCAGAGAATTTCCCCTCCCCAATCTGGATACTTTACCTAAGACAAGTCCCATCGCATGTGACACAAGTGACATCATCGGTCTCCAGTTATGAATTACAGGCGATGTCACAGCAACGAGGGGGTCAACGGGGAATTTCACAAATATCCGTGACACTTACATAAATATCAGCCAAAAATTACCTGCTGAGCCTCATGTCATAGTGTACAAACCGACACCGAACCTCTGCTGCCCGGGAGGAGGCAATCAGCCATAACTAATCATTACAAGTAGTGACGACATCAACAACGCGGAGTCTTAATAACAATGATTATAGCAGTTATATTCTTGTACATAGGGGCAGTATTATAGTAGTTATATTCTTGTACATAGGGGCAGTATTATAGTAGTTATATTCCTGTACATAGGGGCAGTATTATAGTAGTTATATTCTTGTACATAGGGGCAGTATTATAGTAGTTATATTCTTGTACATATGGGCAGTATTATAGTAGTTATATTCTTGTACATAGTGGCAGTATTATAGTAGTTATATTCTTGTACATAGTGGCAGTATTATAGTAGTTATATTCTTGTACATAGTGGCAGTATTATAGTAGTTATATTCTTGTACATAGGAGCAGTGTTATAGTAGTTATATTCTTGTACATAGGAACAGTATTATAGTAGTTATATTCTTGTACATAGGGGCAGTATTATAGTAATTATATTCTTGTACATAGGGGCAGTATTATAGTAGTTATATTCTTGTACATAGTGGCAGTATTATAGTAGTTATATTCTTGTACATAGGGGCAGTATTATAGTAGTTATATTCTTGTACATAGTGGCAGTATTATAGTAGTTATATTCTTGTACATAGGAGCAGTATTATAGTAGTTATATTCTTGTACATAGGAGCAGTATTATAGTAGTTATATTCTTGTACATAGGAGCAGTATTATAGTAATTATATTCTTGTACATAGGGGCAGTATTATAGTAGTTATATTCTTGTACATAGGAGCAGTATTATAGTAGTTATATTCTTGTACATAGGGGGCAGTATTATAGTAGTTATATTCTTGTACATAGGAGCAGTATTATAGTAGTTATATTCTTGTACATAGGAGCAGTATTATAGTAGTTATATTCTTGTACATAGGAGCAGTATTATAGTAATTATATTCTTGTACATAGGGGCAGTATTATAGTAGTTATATTCTTGTACATAGTGGCAGTATTATAGTAGTTATATTCTTGTACATAGGAGCAGTATTATAGTAGTTATATTCTTGTACATAGTGGCAGTATTATAGTAGTTATATTCTTGTACATAGGGGCAGTATTATAGTAGTTATATTCTTGTACATAGGGGCAGTATTATAGTAGTTATATTCTTGTACATAGTGGCAGTATTATAGTAGTTATATTCTTGTACATAGGGGGCAGTATTATAGTAGTTATATTCTTGTACATAGGGGGCAGTATTATAGTAGTTATATTCTTGTACATAGGAGCAGTATTATAGTAGTTATATTCTTGTACATAGGAGCAGTATTATAGTAGTTATATTCTTGTACATAGGAGCAGTATTATAGTAGTTATATTCTTGTACATAGGAGCAGTATTATAGTAGTTATATTCTTGTACATAGGAGCAGTATTATAGTAGTTATATTCTTGTACATAGGGGGCAGTATTATAGTAGTTATATTCTTGTACATAGGAGCAGTATTATAGTAGTTATATTCTTGTACATAGGAGCAGTATTATAGTAGTTATATTCTTGTACTGTCATGGGAAGCCTAGGTAACTTTAGGCTGAAACCCCTGGGGCCCCTGCGGTGTCCCTCAGACTAGGGGAAACCCTGTCTGTCCCTCAACCCAGGGTTTACACTGAAGGTGTGCCTGCCTGGGCCTCCACCCTGTCCTTGTCTCCTGTCCAGCCCTAAGCTGAACCCACCACCCTCCACCCAGTGAGGAGACAAAGCACCAGACCCCACAAATAAGTATGGACAGGGATAACGGAAATGCACCACACCGCGTACACACAGGGGAATACAGTAATGTGCAAGGGCAACCAAATAATACAACACAGGGAGGCAAAATGGCAACAATGGAATATACTACACCAGCAACCGTATGCTCCTTAGACCACCACTCCAGACCGGTATCGCTTAGCACAAGGCAAGAGCTATAGTCGGCGACGCCCATAGTCACACAGGGCAATTTAAAGACAGAGGGCGTGGCTAAGCCCTCAGCCAGAATGACAACCTGGTTAACCCAATCCAAGCCGGATCAGAAGACCAACCAGCGCCGCTGAGAACCATGTGGTAGGATGGGGTATTACCGCTGTCTGCCGGACACCCTGGTGCGAACAGTGTCTGACATGACAGTACCCCTCCTTCTACGAGGGACCCCAGGAACCTCACAATGTCGAGGACCCGGCTTGTCCGGATGGCGGCGATGAAACCCTGTAATCAGTCGGTCCGCATGTATGTCCGAGGCCGGCACCCAAGTCCTCTCCTCCGGACCATAGCCACGCCAGTGGACCAGGTACTGTAGCGTGCGACGCACTACCCGAGAGTCAACCACCTTGGACACCTCAAACTCCAACGTGCCATCCACCAAGACGGGAGGTGGTGGCAAGGGGGAAACATCAACAGCACCCACGACTTTCTTAAGTATCGCCTTGTGAAACACATTATGTATCTTGTATACGGCAGGTAACTACAAACGAAATGCCACAGGGTTGATAATTGCGGAGATCCTAAATGGACCAATGAACCTGGGCCCCAACTTAAGCGACGGTATTTTGAGTTTGATGTTCCTTGTAGACAACCACACCCAATCACCCACACACAGGTCCGGACCAGGCACACGTCTACCGTCAGCCACACGTTTATACCTAGAACCTACATTCAGCAAGCGCTGCTTTACTCTCCTCCAAACGGATGACAATTGTGCTCCCAACTGGTCCTCCTCAGGGACGCCCGCAGAGCTCCCTTGGCGCAAGGTACAGAATTGGGGAGGTTGACCATAAACACAAAAGAAAGGAGATTCCCCAGACGATTCCTGAGAATGATTGTTTATCGCGAATTCAGCCAGAGGAAGAAACGCCGACCACACTTCCTGATTGTCAGACACAAAACAGCGTAAGTATTGTTCCAGGTTTTGGTTCATACGCTCAGTCTGCCCAATCGACTGCGGATGGAAAGCCGATGAATGAGACAATTTAATCCCTAGGCGTGAACAAAATGCTCTCCAAAATTTTGCCACAAATTGTGTACCTCTATCAGATACAATGTCAGACGGGACACCATGAAGTCTGACCACCTCGCGAATAAATACCTGAGCAAGGGTCTTCGCATTGGGCAAAGATGGCAAAGCAGCGAAATGCGACATTTTAGAGAACCGATCAACTATTACCAGAATGACCGTGTTCCCAGCCGAGGAGGGCAAATCCGTAATGAAATCCATGGAAATCTCAGTCCATGGCTTACTGGGCACACAGAGAGGATGCAATGTGCCAGCAGGATGGGAGCATGGTGGCTTGGCCCGTGTGCACGTGGTACAGGCTGACGCATATGAGGCCACGTCCTGCCGGATTTTGGGCCACCAAAAACGACGTGATACAAGTTCCAGAGTGCCCTTAACTCCTGGGTGACCCGCCAGGACAGTATCGTGATGTTCCCCTAACACTTTTATGCGTAGGTGTAGTGGCACAAACGATTTATTAGGAGACAGATCCGGCGGTGCCTCCTCCTGAGCATCAGCAATCTCTGCCTCAACCTCTGTCGTGAGAGCCGAGACCACAACTCCCTTTTGGAGGATAGGCACCGGATCCACACGTGGCTTTCCACCCAGAAAACATCTGGACAAGGCGTCCGCCTTAGTATTCTTAGAACCTGGTCGGTATGTCACAAAAAAATTGAACCGGGTGAAGAATAACGCCCAGCGAGCCTGTCTGGGGGACAGGCGTTTAGCAGACTCTAAATAAAGCAGATTTTTATGGTCTGTTATGACAGTAATCTGATGTACAGCCCCCTCCAAGAAGTGTCGCCATTCCTCAAATGCCAACTTGATGGCCAACAATTCCCTGTTACCAATATCGTAATTACGCTCGGCCGGCGACAGTTTCTTGGAGAAGTAGGCACACGGATGCAATTCGCCCAAGGATGGACCCTGAGACAGTACCGCCCCCACTCCAACCTCAGATGCATCCACCTCCACGGTAAATAGTAGGGAGACATCAGGCTGAACCAGGATGGGAGCTGAAGCAAAACTGTTTTTGAGGAATTCAAACGCGCGCACAGCAGCCTCAGACCAGTCAGAAAAATTGGTACCTTTTTTAGTCATGTCGGTGAGCGGCTTAGCAATCATAGAAAAATTCTTAATAAATTTCCTATAATAGTTGGAGAAGCCCAGGAATCGCTGAAGCGCCTTGAGATTATCCGGCCGATCCCACTGCAGCACCACTTGCACCTTAGCGGTGTCCATTTTAAACCCTGAGGCGGAAATTACATAACCCAAAAAAGGTAATTCTTGGATGACAAATACACATTTCTCAAGCTTGGCATAGAGCTTGTTCTCCCTGAGCAACTGCAACACCTGCCTAACATGCTCTATGTGGGCATCACGGTCGCGTGAGTAAATAAGAATGTCATCAAGGTATATAATAACAAATTTCCCCAAGAGATGAGAAAAGACATCATTTATGAAATGTTGAAATACTGCTGGCGCGCCCGTCAACCCAAATGGCATCACCAAATTCTCAAAATGACCCTCAGGGGTATTAAATGCCATCTTCCATTCATCCCCTTGACGGACTCTTATGAGATTGTACGCCCCCCTGAGGTCAAGCTTGGAAAACCATTTGGCACCAGACACCTGGTTGAACAAATTGGGTATCAGTGGCATCGGGTAGGGGTCACGAACCGTAATCTGGTTGAGTTCCCTGAAATCCAGACACGGGCGTAATCCGCCATCTTTCTTCTTGACAAAGAAGAACCCAGCCGCCAAAGGAGATGACGAAGGCCTGATGTGCCCTTTGCTTAGACTTTCTGCAATGTATTCTTTGAGAGCTTGCCTCTCAGGACCTGAGATATTAAACATCCTGGCTTTTGGTAACTTGGCCCCCGGTTTTAACCTAATAGCACAGTCATAGGGTCGGTGCGGTGGCAGCTCTGAACAACCTCTTTCAGAAAATACATCGGCAAAGTCCAGCAACGGCTCCGGGATGCTGGGAGTCACAGCGGAGATACACGTGGCCAGACAACTCTCCTGGCAATATCTGCTCCACTGAATTATGTCCTGGGTTTTCCAATCAATCACCGGATTGTGCATAGACAACCATGGAAACCCCAGAAGTACCTGAGCAGGTAAATTACTGAGCACCTTACATGTTACCCGCTCAGAGTGTAGGACCCCAATGTGGAGTTTTACATCAGCCACAAACTCTTTAATCTCCCCTTGTGAGAGAGGGGAGGCATTGATGGTAATCACCCGGATAGGATTAGGCAGCTCTTCCACCTTAAATCCCGCAGTACGCGCAAACTTTTCATCAATGAGATTAGCGGCTGAACCACTATCTACAAATACAGTAATCGACAGCTCTTGGCCCCCGATAACTACCTTGGCAGGGAGCATACACTGGGAGACCACCACGGAGGATATGCAAAGGCTCAGACTAGACTCCTCCAAACCCTCTGAGCCTAGCAGTTTTCCGCCGGCGCGTCTTTCTTAGGTACCAGGGGGCAAGCATTAATAAAATGTCCTTTTTTGCCACAAAAAAACAGACCCCTTGCTTTCTGGGCAAGGGACCTTTATGCTTGTTATTATGTGTATGTGATATACCAGCGATCTGCATAGGTTCCACGGATAAACCTGAGGCGACCTCACCAGAGACTGCCCCCCCCACAGGCAATGTCTACTGCGACCTCTGACGAAAGCGGCGATCAATGCGTACTACAAGCACCATAGCAGCCTCCAGAGAGGCGGGAGTCTCATACATTAGCAGAGCTTGTTTAACCCTTTCAGAAACCCCATGCAAAAATTGACTCCTTAGAGCAGGGTCATTCCATTGAGTGTCCACATCCCAGCGACGAAATTCCGTACAATAATCCTCCGCCCGTCGCTCACCCTGGAGCAGAGAGCGTATTTTAGACTCTGCTAACGCCAGTCTGTCAGGATCGTCATAGATTAAACCAAGAGCAGAAAAAAAAAAGTCTACGGACTCAAATGCAGGTGAATCAGAAGGTAGTGAAAAAGCCAATGCTTGTGGGTCACCACTCAGCAAAGAAATTACCAAGCCCACACGCTGAGCCTCATTTCCTGAGGAGAGTGGACGCATGCGAAAATAAAATTTGCAGGATTCACGAAATACAACGAACTTACAGCGATCACCAGAAAATCGTTCAGGGAGAGGTAGCTTGGGTTCAGCTGCCCTGACTGCTGCCTCAGTTTGCACAGCAGGATCTGACAGGCCTTGTTGCTGGAGCGCCCCCCTCAGTTCAGTGACCTGTATGGACAGAGCCTCCAGCTGCTTGGTTATGGAGACTATAGGATCCATGGTAAATAATTCCTTTTTTTTTTTTTGGGCCGACTATAATGTCATAGGAAGCCTAGGTAACTTTAGGCTGAAACCCCGGGGCCCCTGCGGTGTCCCTCAGACTAGGGGAAACCCTGTCTGTCCCTCAACCCAGGGTTTACACTGAAGGTGTGCCTGCCTGGGCCTCCACCCTGTCCTTGTCTCCTGTCCAGCCCTAAGCTGATCCCACCACCCTCCACCCAGTGAGGAGACCAAGCACCAGACCCCACAAATAAGTATGGACAGGGATAACGGAAACGCACCACACCGCGTACACACAGGGGAATACAATAATGTGCAAGGGCAACCAAAAAATACAACACAGGGAGGCAAAATGGCAACAATGGAATATACTACACAAGCAACCATATGCTCCTTAGACCACCACTCCAGACCGGTATCGCTAGCACAAGGCAAGAGCTATAGTCGGCGACGCCCATAGTCACGCAGGACAATTTAAAGACAGAGGGCGTGGCTAAGCCCTCAGCCAGAATGACAACCTGGTTAACCCAATCCAAGCCGGATCAGAGGACCAACCAGCGCCGCTGAGAACCATGTGCTAGGATGGGGTATTACCGCTGTCTGCCGGACACCCTGGTGCGAACAGTGTCCGACATGACATGTACATAGGAGCAGTATTATAGTAGTTATATTCCTGTACGTAGGAGGCAGTATTATAGTAGTTATATTCTTGTACATAGGGGCAGTATTATAGTAGTTATATTCTTGTACATAGGGGCAGTATTATAGTAGTTATAATCCTGTACATAGGAGCAGTATTATAGTAGTTATATTCTTGTACATAGGAGCAGTATTATAGTAGTTATATTCTTGTACATAGGGGCAGTATTATAGTAGTTATATTCTTGCACATAGGGGGCAGTATTATAGTAGTTATATTCTTGTACATAGGAGCAGTATTATAGTAGTTATATTCTTGTACATAGGGGCAGTATTATAGTAGTTATATTTTTGTACATAGGGGCAGTATTATAGTAGTTATATTCTTGTACATAGGGACAGTATTATAGTAGTTATATTCTTGTATATAGGGGCAATATTATAGTAGTTATATTCTTGTATATAGGGAGCAGTATTATAGTAGTTATATTCTTATACATAGGGGCAGTATTATAGTAGTTATATTCTTGTACATAGGGGCAGTATTGTAGTAGTTATATTCTTGTACATAGGGGGCAGTATTATAGTAGTTATATTCTTGTATATAGGGGCAGTATTATAGTAGTTATATTCTTGTACATAGGGGGCAGTATTATAGTAGTTATATTCTTGTATATAGGGGCAGTATTGTAGTAGTTATATTCTTGTACATAGGGGGCAGTATTATAGTAGTTATATTCTTGTATATAGGGGCAGTATTATAGTAGTTATATTCTTGTACATAGGGGCAGTATTATAGTAGTTATATTCTTGTACATAGGGGCAGTATTATAGTAGTTATATTCTTGTACATAGGGGGCAGTATTATAGTAGTTATATTCTTGTATATAGGGGCAGTATTATAGTATATAGTTATATTCTTGTACATAGGGGCAGTATTATAGTAGTTATATTCTTGTATATAGGGGCAGTATTATAGTATATAGTTATATTCTTGTACATAGGGGCAGTATTATAGTAGTTATACTCTTGTACATAGGGGCAGTATTATAGTAGTTATACTCTTGTACATAGGGGCAGTATTATAGTAGTTATACTCTTGTACATAGGAGCAGTATTATAGTGGTTATACTCTTGTACATAGGGGCAGTATTATAGTAGTTATATTCTTGTACATAGGGGGCAGTATTATAGTAGTTATATTCTTGTATATAGGGGCAGTATTATAGTAGTTATATTCTTGTACATAGGGGGCAGTATTATAGTAGTTATATTCTTGTATATAGGGGCAGTATTGTAGTAGTTATATTCTTGTACATAGGGGGCAGTATTATAGTAGTTATATTCTTGTATATAGGGGCAGTATTATAGTAGTTATATTCTTGTACATAGGGGCAGTATTATAGTAGTTATATTCTTGTACATAGGGGGCAGTATTATAGTAGTTATATTCTTGTATATAGGGGCAGTATTATAGTATATAGTTATATTCTTGTACATAGGGGCAGTATTATAGTAGTTATACTCTTGTACATAGGGGCAGTATTATAGTAGTTATGTTCTTGTACATAGGGGCAGTATTATAGTAGTTATACTCTTGTACATAGGAGCAGTATTATAGTAGTTATATTCTTGTACATAGGGGCAGTATTATAGTAGTTATATTCTTGTACATAAGGATGGTAGTATAGTAATCTTAGGCATATACAGTAAATAGATGAATTCTTGTAGTGAGTTGAGCTGTCCTGTAAATCATGGTATAACTTGTATATAGATTCTATGTTGCTCCATCTACACGTGTCTTAAATATTACTGTATTTCATTCCTATTTTCACAGTGCTACTCCACCTGAGGCTTTGCTTTTTTTTTTTTTTTACACGTGCCTCTGTCTTATGACAGTGTTGTGAAGGCCATTACTGTTTGGGAACCGTGTTGGAACGTATACATGTATCGTCCGAGAGTAAAACATGAATATTTATTTTTGGATTTCCTGGTTGCGGTGGTGGCGTTACACAATCTGTGTCACATTTCTAAAGAGAGAACGAAAAGGAGAAACATCAGGAAAGGTTAAACATTGTGACAAAAATATGAATCGTCCCAATGCCCATGATATAATGTGACTGATCGCTTTAGTGCTGGGGTGGCCTTCTTAGATGGGAGATTGCAGTGAATATATTGCTTCTCTGGGTTCTTTCTATTGTTTTCTAAGTGGAAAATCTGAACAGCTGCCTATATCTGGTGTCTGCTGCGATTTCCCAGAGGA